>NC_056549.1:7882719-8506648 GCF_910596095.1 Thunnus maccoyii | reverse complement strand
CTGACTTGTTTCTTACGGTTTCTGTCATTCTTCTGTGGCACCAGAGGGCTGTGTAAATAAAGCCTTATGTTTCATGCATCCCCTTGCTAACATTGTCAGATGCAGTCAAGCCCATTTGGAGACACACACTAGCAGAGCTTGGCTTGACAGCGCTGGCTGTCTCCGCATATGGCTGTTTACATTGCTTCGTCAAAGCGTCGATTAGATGCTACTTCACCGAGCAGAAAGCAACGGCCAGAGAGGGGAGACAGAGAAAGGGAATACATGCGTAATCCATTGCTGGAGTATTTGTGTGTTTGTCTGTGTGTGTGTGTGTGTGTGTGTGTGTCTGCGTGAGAGAGAGATGGAGCCTTTGTGTGCTCTTACATAAACCCTCAGTGACATGCCAGGCGTATACAGAAACCCAGCCAGCGCGCTGCTGTAGATGCTACTGCTTCCAAGCCTCCAGGGTCTGCACAGATGCAAGACACACACACACATTTTCAATCCACTCTGCGCTGTAAAATGCATTTTTAATCATCCTCTTGTTACCATCAAATGGGCGTCTGCTGCGATATCAGTGTCGCCAAAGCTAAACAAGTTAGAAGCAGATCTGAAACAATTACTCGATTAATTGATCAATCAATAAATAGATTGCTTAAGTAATTTTTCTTTTAGCTGCCAGCTTCTCAAATATGAATATTTGATGTTTTTTTTTTTCCTCTACAATATTCAACGCAATATTTTTGGGAAGTTGCTCAGACAAAAAAGGCAATTTGATATGTCAACTTTCATTTTTTTACCATTTTATAACTTTTTTTTATAAAATAACGAATAATCAGTCATTCAGAAAGATAAAAATAATCGAAAATATCATTAGTTGAAGCCCTAGTTAGCAGTAATTCATCTCTAAAATAAGTGCTTCACTTTATTCTAATCTAATTAAACATTATGAAAAAACCTCTGTGGCTACTTGTATCATGCTGATACACATTTTACACACAGTGTGCTTATACGCAGAGATGAGTTTAAATTCTCTAAACAACATCCTCACATGAGGAAAACAGCAGCTTCCTCGTCCGCCTGCGTACTCGATCAAAGACGCTACAACGAGACGAGTGTGGCAGGCATCTGTCTCTCCTCCTCTTCTGCTGCTGCTGCTGCTGTAATCCGGCTGCATTAATACATGTGTGACCTTTGTTTATGGTCAAGGTCTGTAAGATTGATCCAGTCTTGAGGGATGAGCCTTTGATTCGGCGAGACAATGGGCTTTCCAGAAGAGGGGCTGCTTGATAGAAATCATGGCTGATACGTGTAGCAAGTACTGATAATATTCATTCCTTCTCCTACGAACCATAGATTGACCAAAAAGGACATTTAACCTGCTTGCATGGCTGACTAGATATCCCTGCTGTCCATTATGAATGATGTGTGCAGTCCAGGAATCAGCCGAGACGGCTGATTCCTGGACTGCACACATCATTCATTTTCTGATTTAAAAGGAATCTGGCGCAGACCTGTACCTGACCCTGGTTTATCTGTAGTTACAAAACACCCATCTGGCAGCACTGACTCTGCATGAGGGGTGTAAATGACAACAGCAGATGGCACTATTGAGCGTGGAAACATATTTCATGCCTCAGGGGACAGTGAGGAGAATAGTTATTGGCACTGAGGAAAGAATAAGAAGAGGAAAGACAGAAAGAGAGAGAGAGAGAGAGAGTCGGAAAGGCTGCTATCAATAACCCAGATCTGTAACTATCCCTTCCGGTAATGAAAAAAAATATTCATCAACATTATCAGCACAAAAAAAAAAAAAAAAAGTCACGTCTGGCGCATTCCATCAGTGCCATTTTTCGTCCTTTTCAGTACCGACTCTGATCTAAATCAGATACAGAGAAGGCAGCCAAGCAAGGCAGGAAGCAGAGTGTGACTCACTGCTGGCTTCCAGGTCTGGCAGGTAGACCTGAGGGTTACCCTCCGCTCCTTGTGACGCAATTCAAAGTGAGGAGAAACAACAGAAGAAACGAAGGATCTTTGCTCGCCAGTGGCGTGTCTAGGACGGGAAGAGTCTGAGTTGCTTGGTGAGGTAAATCTACAGTAGCTTGTGCTGTCTTAAAAGCTCATAATCGGTCTGCGGAAGGCTAAAAGACAGCGGCAGAGAGGAAGGGAAGACTGGGATGTATGTGTGAGAGAGGGACGCGGTGCAAAAATACCACATGACAGAAAGCAGCACGCAACCTCCTCTCTATATTCTCTGGATGTCTACAGTATGACTTCATTATTTACACTCTGCCTCCATTTTACATGACTCATCAGACCTCCCTGGCTGTTGCTCCTCCAGCAGAAATTCATCACTTGATCATGTCTGAGTCGTCTTTGCGTGTGTGCACGCATGGAAAACCTTCTGAATGTGCATGCGAACATTTGTGTGTGTGTGTGTATGTATGTGAGTGTGTGTGCAGTCCCTACTGCCTCAGTGTTTTCCCCATCTGGTGAGCCATAAGATGATAAGATGTCATCTCCGTCATATCTGAGTCCATTTATTAAAGATGTAAGTTAAATGTGCATATATTCGAACTTAGAGCTGCACACAAATATAGAATAGCTGTGTTCTTATGACACGGGGGCCCGATCGAACAGACAGCTCTGTGACCCATTTTTAAAATCACCTGCACTACAAACACCAGCTGGCAGGTGTAAATAATTAGCACGACTCTTGACACAAAATGCTCCTCTCTCTCTTTCTTCAGGTTTACTCCTTTTGGGGGTCCAGACACCTTACTAATGACAGCATCTCTGACGTTAAAGGATAAGTATGGTGATATTCTTTGCTTTTCTTTTCATCACAGCATCCTATGAATAGACCCTTTTTACAGCAACTGTAAGTAATAATATTAACCACGGAGTAACTGGAACTGGCTCACCTAAATGAAATGCACCCATCATTAATGTTAGTAATAATTAATTAATTGCTTTTCCTGCTTTGACAAGTCAAAATGTCTGCTCTGAAAAGGATCAAAACTGCATCCAGCCCAGAAGTTATTCACCTTTTTTACAACATAACACTATAAATCTATACCTGTTTTTAATATATATGCCCAGGAGACCCTGGAGAGCAGTACTGATACTGAATGGATTATATTGGTCGTTGACATAAAGTCAACTGAGTTGTTGACACAGCAAAATATGTCATAATATCGTCAGTCTCATACTTTCCAGGCTATAAAAGTTTATGGCTATTATCACTTTCACTTATCACTAACAGTGAATCCTCTGACGGTAACAGTACAGCTCTGACTGGCACTGAAAACTAACAATTCATTTGTCAAGAAAGTATTTAGCTAAATAATTATAAATGTCTTGTGATTTATTTATTTCTCTAATATTTGCTATGATTATACAAGATTTGCAACAGAATGCACTGATCTAATACCAATCTATTTGCTCAATTTTAGGAATTTGAGGCCTAAAAATTGCTAAAATTTCAGGCCTCTTGATTTTACATGAAGGAAGTACTGTTTAGTCCCTTCTCGCTAAACATCTGAAATACAATGTTGGTGATGAGTTTAATGGCCAGAACCTGAACAAACTAACAAACTAAAAATCCAGTCTTTTCTCCGTTCATCCACAATAAATTGAGCTAAATGTACGTGTTGATTTATTTATTGACAAAGCTCTATGTAAATGCTTGAATGGTGTAATGTCTCTGTGGGTATTTATACATTTTAAAGGACCCCAGTTATCACAGCAGACACAAAGTACAACAAAATGACTTCCTGAAATATTCATGATCACCACAGTGAAATCCAGTCACGCTTTATCAAATGCTGATGCAGTGCAAAATACTAACAAGCTTCTGGTTTTTATTCAGTTCTTGTGCTCGTATTCAAATTGTCCTCCATAATTAAATGCTCTTGATCAACTTTATCTGAAAAAGCAAGCGTCCTGTATAACTTCATTTTGGGAATCTGGCAGCCATATTATATGACGCAACGCTCCCATGGGGGATAAATTAAGATGTTACCGATTAAGAGACACACTCTACATAACCACAAAATTGATTTAAACAACTTTACTAATGTGTTTATCTAACTGTTCAAATCATATGAATGTAATTATGACACCATCTGAAGTGCTGTAACGTTGTTAGTATCATATTGTGGCAGAACAAAGCCGTTGGCTTTTAGCACTCTGATCATTTTAATCCTGTTTTCCTGTCCTTCAGTTTTGAGACTAGTTTCATTCTGTCAAGTAGTTTAATGGTCATGTTAAGTTCTGCTGGTTGGACAGCTGGGTCAGTGAGGACAAATGACTGCAAGGAACAAAATGTCTGCTAGTGGATGAAATCTGTACTAAATCAGCACTGAGTCTGTGGACTTTCAGAGCGAGACGATTATTTCGGGAAGGAATCTGCTGTCATACTTGCAGTATTGTTAATATAATGGTGTCAGTAGTCAAGTTTCTATCCAAACACAGAGCAAAACTTAACTGAATTTCCAGAAAATCTGGAAAAAAAAGCGAATTAATGTGCATTCGCATCCACTACTGTAATTACAGTCAGCCAACTCACGTAGAGTAGATTATTATTTAAATGTAGAATATGTACAGCATTAATGTTTTGTGTCCAGGCTCTGACCTTGTCGCTCCCCACGAAGAAACATTGATCTCAAACAGTGGGGAGCGATGATACTAACTTCCACCCTAAAGGAAGAGAGACTCAGAGCCTACAGGTGGATGCTGGGTTGGAGGTGGGGTTTTTGAAATGCTATATGAATGACAGCAACATCAGCAAATGCACGAAGCAGCATGTGAGCTGTGTGGCAGCACGCATGCAGCAAAGTGTGAGCAGAGCACTGACGGCTTAAATACGCTGCCATGATTATAAGGGTGCGTTGGATATATGTTACAGTGAGGGCAATATGGCATGTGAGTGGAGCTAGCTCGCAGGCATCGCTTCAATTAGTGGAGCAAAAGCTTGAAGGTTAGAACATTTAAGTCACATGCTTCATGTATGTTATGATTTATTTCCTAAGTCTGTTTCCATTGCACTTAGTCACATTTTGTTTTGATCGATACACCAACCTTTCCACCTCAACCAAGCACTAAATTTTTTTGCAATATTTTGACTTTTTTTTTTTTAATTTCCAGTGTTTCCACCCAGAAAAATGTGTTTAAAAAAAAAAGTGTTCCCCTTACATTAGGAGGTCAGTGTGATCATACTGGACGTAACCATTTGAAGCGAGATGTTTGTTGTTCAGGGTCTTAACTTCCATCCGGCTGTCACAGCTGTCTATCTGTCTTCTTATCTGTCATGAACAGTACTTGGCTTTGGATGAACAGGCCTGACAACGAAACATCAATGAACTGACTCCCTGACTCGTCAATAGAGGAATGAGTGAATGAAAGAGACACCATGAGTGTATTTAGCATACATGCTAAATATGAAGCTAAAGCCAGCAGGTGGTTAGCTTAGCTTAGCAATAAGACTGGAAACAGCTAGCCTGCCTCTGTCCAAAGTTTAAAAATCTGCCTATCAGGACATCTGAATCTTGCAAATTAACAAGTTATGTCTGATATATAGTTTATAGTATATATAGCATGTTTGTGTAATCTTAAATGAAGTCTCCAGGAAGTCACTGTGCGCAGGCAGTTCTGGCAAATAACTCCCCGTAAAATCAAAACTTGTTGTTTTTACATGTCTGTCCATGTTTAGATTAAACAGATATGACGTGTTAATTAGTAAAGAGACTCTAGGAGGCAGATTTTTAAAACTCTGGACAGAGCAAGGCTGACTGTTTCCTGTTAGCTAATGGCCTGCTGGCTCCAGCTTCATATTTAACGGGCAGTGGTATCGATCTCATTTAACTCTTGGCATGTAAGTGAATAGCTGCATATCCCAAAATGTCAAACTATTCCTCTAACTGTCAACATTTTGATATACCACTTACTTTTGATACTTTCTAACTGTACTTTTGATCAAAAATACACCAGCGTATTGGATAGAGAGGAAGACAGAGACAGCAAGAGTTAACAGACAAAACAAAGGCTGACAGCCACGACAGATTACAAATAGCAAGGCACGTATGAGAGAACAAGAGAGTAAAAAGGAGACACAAGATAAGGAGAGCAGCAGAGAAAGAAAGCGAATGCCAGGCTCTTAACCTAATAATGTCCTACTCCAAAACACTGCAAGCTGGAAAGGAGATGGCCACTCCATTGATTAACATGGCCCATTTTATTTAAAGAGTACTTCGACAAATGCAAAATGACCTGACTTGACCTCGAGTCCATATTTAAACACACAACAATATCTTGGCATAATTTGTTTATGCACTAATGCAGTATTTCCCAACACAGAGAGACATTAATATACACATTATGCTGTTTCTAATCATTTATCATAATCTATCTATTCAAGCATAACAGAAATGGAAATTGGATACGAGTAGTCAACAGATTCCTGTAAGGGCTATTCTCTCCTCACTTGTCTCAACCCACAGAAAGGTCAGAGGCCAGGCTGATGGGGATTCAGTATCTTTCTCGTGGGTGGATGTTTGCTGACACAGTGGCTTGAACCCTTGTTAACCAGTTAGAGGCCATTCTCCCCACCACCACTAATAGCTTTATGGCCCGTCGTCTTCACCATTTGACCATGATAATGACTGTCCATGGAGAGATTCTTGCAGAGGATGTAATAAAAGTTATGCGCAGCTCAATCTGAATATGATTTTCCCTACAGGAAATGTTCTATCATCTTACATTTTGCAACTAAATGCACTCACTAACTTCCTCTCTCATCCTTTCACACTGCAGCAGCAGCAGAGGCAAGACTCCTTGAAAGTTGCTGAACAATTCAATCAGAACTGCAGCGTCCAAAGTGAGACATTGCAAAGAAAGCAGGGAGCACCTGATAGGTCAAAAGCAACACAACCATCTGTCCATCTTGTCTCTCTCTGTGTCATTCTGCCATCACAGCTCATGTCAGATGAATCTCGTCTGCAAACGCTGACACAGACACTAAGCAATTAACACCAATTTTGTGTTTCGAAGGACTGGAGAAAATTCATGATGGAAAAAACACTGTTTGTCTTTGTGAAAATTACAGTCTGCTAATTCAATGTCAGATTCCCCTCCCTCTGTGCTTTCTAAACACTGAAAACTACTCACTACCATAATGAGTGGCTCATTTTGTCCAGAGTTTATCATTATCATCAGTTTGACTCATGTTCTCTGAGCTCATCTGATAATCTGAAAAAGTCGGAGATTGTTTCTATATTTGAAACAACAAAGTGTTTCATGTTGCTAAACCACATAAGCAGAATTTCTTGCCTTTCAGGAGCCATCATGTGCATGTATGTCTGCGTTTGCGTGTGTGTGCCTGTTTTGTGACAACGATGGAGAATGGCAAGAGAGCTTCTGAAATGACAAAAGCTATTTTTAGTGCATGGCAGCCACAAGCCCACTTGGACAGAAAAGAAGGGAGGCGAGAGAGGAGTTGGGTAAAAAGAGAGAAATGGAGAAAAGGCAGTGAGAGATGTAAAAAAGGAAAGACAGAGACATATAGCAAGACAGCGTGCGTACATACACCTACACCATCAGCTGCCCTGAATGTGTGCCAAAAAAGGGAAAATAATGGATTGAAACATTATGACACCACCAATTTCTAGCTTTTGACCGCTTTATATCGTGTAATGCTATGCTATTAAAGGTATAATATGTAAGAATTGGCCAGAATTTTAGTTTAAAACATTCCCAAATTAACTAAAATTATCAACAGAATGTGAAGAAATAAGAGTTTTGACGTTATGTCAAAGACCTATATGTATTGTGTAGCAGAGATATCGACTGAAGTTAGCATGCTAACCAGCTAGCTGTGGCCCGTACTGTCTCGTAATACCACTTTGTACCACAGGGGCGATAGTGAGTCACCGTAGCATCCAGTCTCCCCTCAGTCCAACATGAGAGGAAGAACAAGTAGCACTGCCCCGAGCCACCGTCAGGAATGGCGGAGAGCCAGGCTAAATGCTGTTGAAATTTTCGCCGTGGGACTCTTAATGTCACTTTATTAAGTTTTAATATTTTTTCAGGCGAGAGAGTAACCATGTAGACTCCCAATATGCGGTCAGTTTATCCAAATAACGACTATTTAGAGAATTGCACTGATGTTGGAGCAGCTGGCTGCTGCTGCAGAGCCGGCTGGGGAGACATCAGCTTTTCATTTCAGCTGATCCAAGGGAACTGCAATGAGTTGCACCAGCTATTTGAAAGCTGGCATGAGCCATTTGGCATCGTAGCACATCGTAGTAAACTGGATCGATATTGAAATATCATATCAATAAATTAGGTGTTGGTTGGTCATATGCTGCACCCTATTTGTTTGGATCAGGTGGCCAATTCTTACACATTTTACCTTTAATGGGAATGGAGCATCAACACCTGTCTGAAATGTAGTGCTCAGATGGGAATCACCTGCTGTGATATTGTGATTGCAATCTTCAAATAAAAACATAATTCGGCGTTTTTTCTTGTGAGCGCACTGATGTCACTCACAAGAACAAAATTCTGTTGTCCAAATTAGTGATTCCAAGCATCCTGTGATAAAAAAATGTACATAATTAGTAAATTAAGTATTTGTTTTACATATTTCAGGTGGAGCGAACAGATATACCAATATAGGCCAAAATTTTCAGCTGGTATATATGTTGCTGAATAAGGAACAGAAATTTCCGATACAGAAAAAAATAAAATCATCTTTATGTAATTTGTCCCCTAGAAAGCTAGAAATGTTTATTTCTCCACTGTAAAATGTCCCCCTCAGTACATATCTTAAAGACATTTTTTAAATCATAATCAAATTTAAGGGATCCTCATTAAAAATGTTTATGTATGTTAAAAAGGAACAATAGCTGACATATTCTTATAAATTTTTTATGCTTTGAAATATCAAGTATTGGTGTCAGCCTCAAGAATATAATGAGTTTTGATTCATTTGTGAAAATAGTCACTATTAAGGTTGTGATTTTTCCACATCGCCCTTCTCTCAGCCGGGTGTGAATGTGTAACATTAGCATCACTGAATATGAGCAGATAAGAAACAAAAGTGATCTGTTTATTAAACACTCAGGCAGCCGATTCAGAGCCCCAGTTCCACGAGTGTCACATCTTTCTTAATTATTACAAATGGATTTTCCAAATAACGCAGCTGCCTTCTATAGCTAATTTTCCATGTCAATCTAATGCGCCATCTCCATCTTTTCTGCCTGTCTTTTGTCTCCTGTGATCAGGCAACATATGTTTCCTCACAGAAACAGGCTGCTGGCCAGATGATGTCAGTGTCCCTCTGTCGCTCCATTTACCTTCCTATCATTCTGCCCGGTGATCTGTCTGTCTGTCTAGTGAGGCGATAGGGAGTCTCACAGCCTCGCAGCCCTGCTGAATGGTCAGTGGTGCACACACGCACACGCACACACACACACAAACGCACACGCTCCACACCCGTCAACAGCAAAAAGCCTTGAGGCTACGCAAGCGAGATGCAACAGAGCGGAATCCATCCATACATCTATATTCAGGTCAGCATCTGTGACTCTAT
Organism: Thunnus maccoyii; assembly: GCF_910596095.1. Lineage (NCBI taxonomy): Eukaryota > Metazoa > Chordata > Actinopteri > Scombriformes > Scombridae > Thunnus > Thunnus maccoyii. The sequence continues at coordinate 8,497,074 of NC_056549.1, read as the reverse complement.
GTGTGTGTCTGTGTTTGCGCGTGTGTTTGTGTGTCCGTGTCTGCGTGGGGCAGTGTCACAACAACGCTTCCAATCTACAGCATCACTACTCATCTAAAGCAATGAACCAGGGATTAAATAGTCACACTCTTTCATTTCAAAATGTCATATATTTTCCCAACCTTATGTATGATGACACTAAACTGTGACAACTGGATTCCAAGGCTTAATAAAATACATGTTTGATACATTTTGAGCCTTAACAGACTTGCAGACATGTAAAGTTTAAATATAAAAATGTATCCATGCATGTGTTCTCTAAAGGACCAATTACAGAGTAATATGAGTACAGGGGAGGAAGAGTTGCTGTGTGTAGCAGAAACCATTACTAAGTCCATTATACCGACGTTAAAATGCTACCTCATCACGACAGCAACAACAGAACACCAAGTGGCAGAGGACCAACAGTATTGATGCTCATTTCATGGTACAGTCAGCCAACATATAAACAGACACACAGCATATCCAACAGGACTATCAATAACACTGAGTGATGTGTATTGGTTCATAAGCATTTCCCTGTTTTAAACAAGAGAATAGATGACATGTTGTGTATGTGTATGGATCACTGTTAAATGTGTGTGTGTGTGTGTGTTGATGGCTATCTGTCAGCGTGGCTGCTGTCTCTGCATGCATCAAACCCGTGAAAAAAATCTAGTGACAAAATCTATCACCTCAACGTTTCAGGGAGTGTCGTTATCCTGTTACAAATGGCTCCCAGAGCGGCTGGCGTGTCAGGGATGAGAAATTTCACACGCTGTGGCATGCAAGCGCTTGAGTGTGAATTGCCACGGAAGCCTCTCTTCCATTTTTATATCACTGTCTGGCATTGGCAATGCCACTAAAAGTGAAAATATACTAGGACACAAAAACCTGCGGCAGGTCAGTTTAATGATCTTAGATAGTTTGCTCAGGATTTATGAATACTGACACTTGTCTTGGAGGACTAAAAACAAGACAGACAAGGCTTCATCTCACTAAACATGGAGAATCCATCCATCTATTCATCTATTTAGATTCGTCCTGACAGTGAAAGATCAGCATGGGTTTCTTTAACACACATAAGCTATTTTAATCTAATATACTAATAGACATTTAAATTGGGTTATTATCATCTGGGGGCCGATATTTCAAAACTTGAATGATCCAGATAATGAAATCTCCCTTTTCTCAGTCAAAGATCAAATTTATCTAACTGACTTTGTCTGAGTATTTCAGAACTTTCGCATCCAAATGTAAGTATACTTTTGTCTTATATGTAGCATTTGTAAGACTATGGTAACTATGGCAACCAACATGTCATGCCAGCCAGCTACTTGAATTGTCACCTACTTAAAATGAGGGCATAACGATCATTAATTAAGCTTAGGTCACGTTAACAGGAGCTAACTTGACTTCTGTGTTAAGTAGCTAGTAAGCTAGCTGGCTTTTGTGATGTATGTGATGGTCTATGGTTCAACTTTTAAAAGGGAATTAAGTAAGGGATAATCAACGCGGATAACCGACCTCCACTTCACGTCGGGTGGTTCTTCACCTCCACGTCATGCCTTAAAACTGTTTATCGCACACCTTGTTGATGGTCATTTGCCAACAATATAAAATAAAAGCTTTTGCAAATTTTTGGTGAAAGTTTTGCACTCAAAATCGAAGGGTTATGAGGCAAGAGCTTACTGTTGTCATGACAACTTACCACACTGTTTTGGGCATAAAATTCACATAAGTTTTCATTAAGCATTAAGCAGAGTATGTCTCCCAATCGGTGTTCTTTTGTTTTTGGTAGAGAAAGTCTCTCAGTATATTAACTGCCCATTTTGTTGCCTTTTTTGTATTAATCTAATCTTTCTCTTCTTCTATCATGTTACGCTCTTCAGGTGTCAGTTCCTTGTGCCGTTTTTTGCTTGGTTTCTGTCTTTTCTTCTCCTTTTCTTTTTCCTCTGCTGCGTCTCATTCTTCAAAACTTCATAATGAGTAAGCTTTGACAGCTGTGCTCTTTAATGTTGCTATGGTTACAGGTTGGGTACATACTTACAGGTTAGCCAGTTAGGGCTACTGTCACACCTGAATTCAATTGTGCTGGCATGGTATAAAAGGGTGATCATGGAGGCCCAAAAGAGCAAGGGGACAAACTTCAGTAGTGCAGAGATGCATACATTACTGGAGGATTTGCATCTTAATTATCAACGCTTGTTTGGAACTTTCAGTGGCCCTGATCAGAGCAACCTGTCAGCCAAGGTCAAAAGTGAAAATTGGGCTGACATAACACAGCAATTTAGAACTACTGAACAGGTTCAACTTCGGTGGAAGAACCTGAAGCAGGAGGCTACAAGGGAGCATGGGGAAGCGAGGAACCCCCAAACTCAGACACAGTCCTCGATATCATTGGAGTGGAGAATTCCCAGGCATACCATGGGATTTTTCCTGCCTGTGTTGGAGAACCAATTGTCCCAGCGACTCAACCTCTCCTCTGGCGGCAAATATGTGCTCCTAACACCTGTAGAGGTTGATCCTTCAGAGGCTGAACCACATGCAAGCATCAGCACTGCCCCACTTTGGGAAGAGGTGCGAGGGCCAGAGATGGTGCAACAGAGATGGAAGCGGTGTGCTGACAATGAGGACTCCTATGAAAAGCTGCTGAAAATAGAGATTAAGAGGGCAGTGATACAAATCCTCCTCGCTGAGAAGCAGCTGAAGCTGATCGTGCTTCAGCAGCAAGAGACACGGCTGAGAATACAGCTGTTGGAGAAGAAGCTTGCTTCAGATTCAGGCCTGTGAGCTGGGTTCTGTTCATTTCTGTTGAAATTGTTAGTTTTGTTAGTGGCCAAATTGTTTAAATTGTCATTGTTTTGTTGTTGGTCAGCTATGTACAGTACTTCTTTGTTGGCGTTGTTGCCTAAAGCACAATTAAAACCTTGTTTGGACCCTGCATTCCTTTTGTCTCTGCTAGCCTACTGTGTGACCACAAACAGAAACACATGTCGGATGTTTTGGTACAAACAAGTTGCAATGTTTAAGCGAAACTAGACTTGAGAAATGTGTTGTCTGTATTTGGTACACTTGTATTTACAGCAGTTTTTCCAAGTGTTTTCAGGAAGAAGTGTGGATTAACCATATTTTGCAATGCTTTACATTTCTTCAATTACATGTTTCTATTAGAGCTAAAACACTTTCACATTTGAAGTGCATATTCAATTTTCATTCATTTCAATGTAATGAACATCTTGGGTAACAACATCTGGGAGAAGTGAAGCCTCGGCTATTTACGTCAAATCCACCTCTGAGGCGGGATCCAAATGATCCAGAATTTTGGCATCAAATTGATCCAGATCTCTGCCTTAAATTTTGAAATACCCAAATGCAGCATTTTGTCCAGATTAAAGGTAGGACTGGATTATCAAATCTGAATCCAAACCTTCAGGATCATAAATCTTTGGATCTGCTTTGAAATACCCAGTTGTCAGATCAGATCAGAATTTAATCCAATCCAACCAACATAATCCTATGAGATCATTTTGAAATACTGGAACCTGGAAACCATCTCAGCTGCTTCTAATTTCACAATCCTCTGTCCATTTAACTGTCTGTCCATTTTTAAATATATATAAAAGCAATCCGACTGTGTTTAAAGGAACTGTAAGTCATTGATATAAATATATATATGATTCATGATATACCAAGTAATTCATCACCCTCCAGCTCTGGTAAAATGAGACTGTGAGAAACAATCATACTGGAAACAGTAAACAAAGAAATACTGTAAATTATGTGCAACACCACAGTATCAAATATGAATATCACAGATACGCACACCTATTATTTCCAGCCTACATGCTACAACTGCTTTCTCTACCTTGCTCCTGATCTTTGATGACTCTTCCTCTCTCTCTCACTGAGTACCTTCACAAAAGCAGTGAGAATTTTACGGAGTGAAAGACAGACCGCAGAAGGAACCAAAAAAGAACAAAGTGAGAGAACAGCATGTCTATGTCCGACCAAAACAGCAAATTAACTCCAGGCAGGCAGCCGAGTGGAGGTAACACTGCATTTAGCACCCTGACAGGGCGGGCTTCTGGACGGATGTCACAGGTGCGGATCCGCGCAGAGACGAGCGTGGAGGAGTGCAGAAAATAAAGATCTCGGGGTGCACAGGTGTAAGTTGAACCTTGCTTATCTCATGCATGCATGCACAGCGAGCACACAGACTCACGCACACACATTCAAACACATCTTTCTCATCACAGCGTTGCATGACTCCATCGGAGCCAATGACTAATAAAAAATGTACGCACACTTTCTTCCACTTTACTTTTCCCATCTCTGCCCCGCTCTGTTTCTCGCTTTCAACCGACGCTAACACGCTGTTCTGGCTCCCCTCTCCCTCCCACTAAACATATGACCCCCCCACCACACAAACACACACACACTCAGACACACACAAACACACACACACAGAGTCACTCTTCACAGGAACAATCTGTCCCGTTAATGTGAGGTCGCAGCAGACCGTTTTTCCACTTATCAGCCCTCTGGATTTAAATAAAGCCCTATCACTGATACACTGTTGCCTAGAAACACAATAGGATGCATCAATAATAGGATTTACTCTGAAGCCTTCAAGACCCCTTTAGATCTGAGCCGTGTTGCCCCCTTTGTGTGCCATCAGATTTTCCTGCCACTGTTGCTTGTGCGCTGTCTGTATTGTGCTGTAAAGAGATTTTAGGGAATATTCAGACTTCTTTTTATGTCTGTATCCCTTTATCAGAGCTGCCAACTCTCTCCTATTTCTCAGGAGTCCAGGTTATTTTTGTAGTTCAATTTTAAAAGGATTTTGATGCTTTTCAGGAGGTTTTAGCAGGACAAATTGGTCCAAATAGAAAATGTCATTCCCGATGGTGACAGATGTGTTTTGCTCTGATTTTTTGTTTTGTTTTACAACAGCAATACCATCACTTATTTCAAATGCTTTAAAGATTTTTCCCCCCGTTTCTCTTCTGGTCTCAGCGGATGCGTGAGCTCCGACTGGCATTTAGAGGAAGTGCCCCCCTGACCTCAGTGCCCAGGCGTGTCTGATGTAATGGCAGCACCCTCTGGTTATGAGGCATTTCCTGGCAGCAGTGATAAAAGATTAATGCCTATTCTTACACTACTCAGAGCGCTTGCTTGGATGTGAACTCTTAAAAAGTTAAAGCACACAGTACACGAGAAAACGAGGCTGAGATAAATATGATGTAACGGCAAGATAGGGATATACAGAATTTTTTTATCATCCACTGTGAGGAACAAAAATCATTAAATCATAGTTGATGAGCAATGAAAAAGCACCTGTACCGCATGGGTTTGATTGGGTTTGACATGAGTTAATTAATCAGACTGTATTATAATATAATACTTGTAATATTGTACTTTAAGTTCTTTGTTTTGAGTTCTTTTTAAATTAAGGTTAAGTAAGTTAAGTAGCTATCAACTTTGCCTCATTTAGAGCCAATAAAAAACTCTTTATCCATGTTTTCTATCACTGGCAGCCAACAGTAGTATTAGCAATAGTAGTAGAGGCACTCCTAGTAGTCAATATTGAAAGTATTAGTTTATAGCCACTATTTTTTCACAATTTCTCGTTAATTCTTTATGATTGTTCCTCATCTTGAGTGTGTTCCTCCCCAGTTATGACTAAATGAATAAATCATTGAATATATTCACACTGCTCTGTCAGAGGTAATGAGATACAGTAGGCTACATATTAGCATGAGAAGATAATCATCTGAGCGCCTCTGATATCTGCCTCTCTGTTGGTTTTCTGCCCAGATACAGGAGGACTGAATGGGAACATGGCAGGATGCCTGCTAAAATCTAACGGGGGTTTATAATGGAACGGCAACTCTCCTTAATGGTTTTTGTGGTGATTCAGGATGTATTCAAGTGCCACCAACCAACCCTATTATACTAATTGTGGGCAACCCACCTAGAATGCATTTAGCTAGTCTGTTTACATTATTTCAAATGAATAAATTGCTAATAAGTGACACTGATGCCTCCGCTAATAATGATACATTACTACTTATGATGCTACTGTTGCTTCTTGTGCTATTATTGTTACAGCTACAATAATAATGGCTTCAAAGTTTTTTCACTGTCCAGCCAAATGTGTTATAGGTAGAAAAGCGGTTATGTGCTTATTAAATATGTATTTTTTAAGTAATTTTCATGGCTTAAAAATCATGACCAATTATTTGACCTATGACCCCAAAAGTGCTGATACTGCACCCTGCCTTTGTATTACCTTAAACAGATATATAGGTAGTGCAACGGCAAAGTGCAGTAACTACAATATGAGTGTCTTCTTCCTGAGAAAATCAAAATCTAATTTGATTTCTTATTACATTACATCTTTATGTAATCGTTTTATTGTTTGCACGTTTAAAAAGTTGACCAAGAGAAAAGCGAACAACAGACAGAGACTCTTTCCTTTATAGTTGCATAAAGTGATAATATGTAGAGGTTGCGTTTACAGCTTGTCCCACCACCACTGAGTAGCCAAAAAAAATCTGTTATTGCTGCTTTAAACATATTTACGTAAATTTAAACCAAACAGACTGACCAATAATTTAACCAATTAGCTTTATAGCAATTTCCTACTATACTATAATTTGGTGTAATTCTGTAGTATACTTGTATTTTTTGTTCTACTTCATACAAGCCTTTTATAAGATATTGAATCAACAACCTTCAGGATACACAGACTACTGCTACTATCAGTTCAGGATTGTTCTATGCAATTAAGTTTTTCTATTTTTGGACCATAGTATTCTCCTTTGCTGAATCCAAATTAACGTGACAGTTCTGCTTAACTCCTCTCTGCTTTCTATTCACACTGTGCCAGTTTTAGTCTGCGTTAATCAATGTAACCCTATTATTAGTGGCAAAGCCTCTACTGTTTTACTGATTTGTAGTCAGATCTATTCTGAGATCTATATGCTCTGCGTGCTGTGTTTGAGCGCGCGTGTGGCCGGCATGTACAAATGAGTGTGAGTATTGAAGCATATGTGTGTAATCCATCAACTGAAAGTGAGACAGTGGAGTCTCACCTTGACATAGAGCTGCTGGAACTCCTCCAGGTTGAGTCGGCCGGTGGGACAGTCCTTCAGGAAACCCTTGTACCACTGCTTCAGCTCATGTTCATTAAATTCTGTGTTCTTCACCAGATCCTCCATCACCTCAGGGGTCAGCTTGCTGTTCTGTTTCCCCATTTTGCCTGCCAAAAGAGACAGTACAGGGCATGCACACACACACACACACACACACACACACACACACACACAAATACAAAATTAATGATGTTAAGCATCTTTCAATTAATACAGAAGTGTCTCTACTTGTTGTGAACCTAAAAGTCTGGAGGACGTTTGGAAGAGTGATTCATCAAAGCCGACAACTAAGATTTCTAGAGAGCTGTGGAAGTGCAAACTGAAGCTCCTAAAAATAAGCTTTAAACAAATATAGTGTAATACGAAGCACCAGAATAGTGTCACATGTTGGAAATGAGTGCTGTGCTGTTGTTTCTTCTTGGGTAATAAGGTCAGTTTGTAAGACATGTAACTTTCCTTTTTTGTCTTCTTTGAGCAGCTGCTTGTCCTACTTTGATTTGTTTGTTGTTGTTTCATTTTTAGAGGGACTTGGAGTCTTTTTTAGTTAATTTTTTCATTATTTTCCCTTAAAAAACACCAACTAAACAATATCTCAATGCCAAAATGGACTGCAGGCTGTGCAATGTACATCCCAACAATTTCAATGCTACCAATTTGTTTTTAACAGTTATTTTAAACTCCCAGCATGTTAAAATGGTACTTTTTCCAATCAAACTTTTAGCTGTTTCTTGTTCTAGCCTTAGCCTTTAGCCTTTAGCCTTTTGCTTTCCAAATGGTGAGTACCTCACTATGAAAAGAAACTCTTTCATCTTGGAAAGTCTAATAATGACACCTAAAGTAGTTGGCCTGCTGTGACTTTTTAGAGAAACTCAAGTGTGTCTAATGTCTCTTAATTTCTCCAGGGCAGCTGCCTTTGTGTCTAGGTGATCTATCTACAAAGTGCTGACGCTGCAGCTTTATGGCCTTGATTAGTTAATTAACCAACCCGTGATTATCATAATTTGCAAAAGATGATTAGACTTTTAGAACATTTGTACTTACTCTCTGCTGAGATTTTTTATGAGACTGTTTTAGCTTGAAGCGAGATACAAGGCGGTATTTGTGTGTGTGGTGCCAATCTGTCTCTGCATGCACAGGGGTGAGGAAAAGAGACCGAGGCAAGCATCCAAGACGTGCTGCAGTCATTTTCTTGAGGCCTGCCATGCTGCATTGGTTTTTTTGCTGAGCTCCATTTGAGGATGTTTCTCTAAAGTGACCATTTTCCAATAGTATGTAATTTTTTATGATTGATTTTGTGCCTTCCGGGTCGCAACCGGTTCCCATTTATTTCAAAATGCTGTGAAAATCAACAAAGCGGAGACATGAAATTCACTTGGAATAGGCAATTTTAATGCCAGTGCTTTCAGAACTGGTTGCCAAAAAGCAACTTTTTTACTGCAAGAAAGGACCAAATTGACAGTTTACTTTTCAGAATCTTAGTTTTCTTATTATCTTCAGGGTTTGATTTTGTCACAAAACAGGTGAAACGCGTTCGACAGCCAACCTGGATGTCACATTGTCTTGAACACATGAGCATGGCAAGTGCCCAAAACGTTACTTGTTGAAAACCACATTACAAGTTGATAAAATATAAGTGATAGATTATCTCAAGAAAGTTTATATTCATGCTGCAGTGAAATTAATGGAAACCAATGTCTCAATAGAAAATAGGAAATCAAAATAGAATTTATAGTAAACTTTGCAAGTTGATGAGTAATGTTGGATATACAGTATGTGATTTGTCATTAATGAGCTGAAACATGTAAAACCTCTAGTATGGTACTATGAAATAGTTTGACATTTTGGAAAATACACTTATTTGTGTTATTGTAAGAGTTAGATGAGAATATCACTACCACTCTCATGTCTGTACACTAAACTACAGCCAGCAGTTGATTAGCTTAGCTTAGCTTAGCTTAGCATACAGGCTGGAAAAAAGGGGGAAAAAGCTAGCCTGGTTCTCTCCAGATGTAACTAAATCAGCCTACCTGGGCCTTTAAAGCTCACTAATTAACATTGTTTGTTTAATCTGTACAAAAAACAACATGTAAAAACAACTATTTGTGTTTTTACGGGGGTTATTTTGGCGCACTATTTCTTGGCTGGGTGCAGTGACTTCCTGTCTCTGCTAATTGTGTGACAATCTTACGGTGACAACAATACTTCAGGATTTTGTAATTGGATTATTGCCCCTTCAGACAGAGTCAGGCTAGCTGTTCACCCCTCTTTTCAGTCTTTATGCTAAGCTAAGCTAATGGCTGCTGGCTCTAGCTTCATATTTAGCTTACAGAAATGATGAAACTATTCCAGCCTCTCAATCTCTATCTGGATGGAATTGAGCTGGGAATAGGGTTGGTATTTTTTTCACTATGACAGAGAGCTTTGCAAGTCTTTTTTCATATAGGCCCCAATCCACAGGAGTCACATCATTTTAAATGTGAGATGGGGGTGAAGGCGAGGGTCTGTGTGTGTGTGTGTGTGTGTGTGTAGACAGTGGCTCCATTGGTTGATCTAATTTGGTTGTCTACATTGTTGACAGTGAGTGAGAGCACTGGAGAGAGTGACACATCAGATCAAAGAAGTCATTAGTGAACAAGGGAGAAAAAAAAAAGAAATTAAATAATTCTTCATTTTGTGATGACCTTTAGAGCCCTCCCAAGCAACTCACACAGCCCCAGGATCACAATTTGGAAACCATTTGTCTGAAGAAGACAGATTTACTTTGCCCTGAAATCAAATTTCAAACCGTCTTTCAGCCAGGCTCCACATGACCCACGTTCACCAAGGAATAATGTACAAAACTGAAATTCAAGTTATGTAGCGATTAATCATGCCTCCACACTGCCTGTAAACTAAATGCAACAAATTAATTAACTTATTAAAAATCAAATCACTGCAGGTATGATAAACACTATATTGTCCATATGGAAGTTGGTAAGTTATGTAATGATAAAATTAAATCAACGGAACAATACAACAACATCATTATAAAAGACACAATCCAATTAAATGTAGCTTAGGGGGTGAAAATGAAAATTCACACTTACACAACCAAAAAAAGACAGAAAGATATCAGGGGCAGAGACACAGAGAGACACAGAGGTAGCTATATGTAGATAGAAGACTGTCACAGGAATGCATCCAGTAACCAAAAACAATCAATTCAAAGCCATTCAGAAAGAATGACAGCAGCTTACTGGCCTCTGGCTGTTCTACACTTCACAACAGAGCTTGATTTTACTCTGTCTGACGTATGAACTGCAGTTCAGAAGTGATGATGACCTGTGCTACCAAAGAGTGTCACCCCCCCGGCTGGATGGAAGCCCTGACATGACTGATGCTCACAGAGTGGCGAAAATGTTATTTCATGCAGATCTTTGATGAATTAATTAGGGATAAACAGTGTGTGTCCTTGCATTTGTACAAATCAAGACCCTTATCTTTTTGGCTTTGTGACTTCTAGACACAGGAAATGTCTCAGGTTAGAAAGCCTTGATTACAAAACAGACACATCAGATACTGTGGATGACATAGTAGCTACGCTAAAAATGATGGATTATTTATTGAGGTGAAACAGTTTGGTGGATAAAGCCACACAATAAACGCCCATTAACCTAGACTGGTTGGACTGGACCCAGTCTGGATGGTGTGCTTTGAATCATTAAATTGAATTACTACATTTGTAGTAGCCCTAGATCAGTTGGCCAACTACTACTATAACCTGTGTGTGAGGACAAAGTAGTTATGTAGTTATGACACAGACTTTGCGATGAGCACACAAAAGTGTTTAGATAAAAAACATTTTCACGAGCATAGAAGAAATGCCTTGTAGTGTTTCCCCTAGGTAAACTAGGGGAAAAAGAGGAGGTGAGCCTTAAAGATCAGTCCACTTGAAGTAAGCGTGGTCAGGTTAGGCTAATCCAATGTTGCTAACTTTGGGGCTAACCCCCTTCACTTCTCCATCAGTTGGGGAAACAACAGATGAGACTTTTCTTGGTCTTGAGAAGCTGCAGCATTTATTAACTGACACACTGTAGTCTGCACTGTACATTTACTGCCAGACTGACAACTTACTGCTTGCTGCTTTTTTGTTTTTTAGTGAAATGTCTCCACAACTATTAGATGGTTAGCATGAAATTTGGTAGGATTCATGCCCCTCTTCAGCATGAATTGTAATGACTTGACAGCTCCTTAACTTTCCATCTTCCAACTTGGTCTTTTGTACTAATCAGCAAATGTTAGCATGCTAACATCCTAAAATAAGATGGTGAACATCGTAGTAATTGTATCTGCTTAACATGAGCATGTTAGCATTGTCATTGTGAGCACATTAGCATGCTGATGTTAGCATTTAGCTCAAAGCATTTTCTCTTTGGTCTCTGGTGTTCCTGTTTTGCTTAATTTTGATTTTGGATATCATGTTTATGCTGAAAAGTAAACAACTTATTTTACTTTGCCCTGCTGTGTAACGGAAAAACACTCACAGCGTGCCAGCTCGACTGGAGTCATCGCTTGGCGTGACTTCCCACCAAAACAATGGAAAAATGCCATAATGTTAGCAGAGCGGAGCAGTAAACTGGCGCGCTGTGCGTGGAGCAGATGACCATATAAACAAATCTGTCACGAGCCGACATCGGCTCAGGCTGAAAGTAGAAAAAACTGTTGGACATCGAGCATTCAGAGCAGTCTGAAGCCGGTGCTTTTTGCTCACGGGGATTACTTCTTCAAATGTTTACCTCATTATGTGACACTTTGGCCACATTTAATATGAACATCTGACATTGTAACATTATATATATGACTGAAAAAAAGGAAAAGCATAATAGGTCCCCTTTAAATTTAGATTCTGACAATGTCTTTCCAAATCATTTATGTCCTCTCTTTTCAAAACATTCATTCAGCTAGAAAATTGGTGTGCCAATCTTTCTGTTTAAGAACTTCAATGAAAGCTATTTTGTACTGTACTTAGTGCAAAAAAAAAAGAAAAACCAGTACATTTTTTAAACAGAAATTGTCTCCCCTTAAAATAAACTACCTAAATAGATTTGATAAAGGATTCATGGATCTGATGCTCTGTTCGGATTCAATAAAATGCTACTGACCCCCACAAAGTCAACGCTTGCAGAATAGAAGGACGATAATGCACAATATATATATTAGCAGGTGATGTCTGCAGCAATCATTATGAACATGCAGTTAGGGGTTAAATAATTTTGTCTAAATATGACAACTAAAACCTAACCTCGTCTTCATCTACATGTTAAGCTACCGGTTATATCCCCCGTTATAAGAAGGATTTCTCAGTGCGGCAATGAAACTGAGGAGGCAGTGCACTCTGACCACATGCTGCAAACACTTTTCTGTTACAATATAGGCTGTCAGACAAGATGGGCTGAGCCGCAAGACGGCAGCTGCAGCAGGAGACAGATGTGTCCCAGGAGAGATGTGAGCAAGACACATGACAGCCTTGCCATTATGTCACTGTGTGGGCGTGTGTGCTGGCAAGTGTGTGTTTGTGTAATAGAAAGACAGAGCAAATACACATGTATTTAAACAGAATGTATGGACAGCATGTGAATTAGTGCATGTTTTCATGTATACAGTATATAATGTATTTCCCACCTGTGAGGAATGCAAGTGTGCACACCATATGTTTCAGACTGCATGTCTGTTACATATTTTTGCATATAGAATGAATATATGTACATCCCAGGACTGCAGACATCATTAAGAATTAAGCTTAGGTGCTGCATTTGAAGGCATCACAAGCACTTTATGAGCATATTGTCGGCATATATGATGCTGCAGCACACAACATGCAAAACCTCTGGGGGTGGATACATTTTAAATAAAGATACTGACTTCCGATGCGGCACTAAACGTTCATTCACTTCGAATACATTCACAATGTGCTTACAATAGCTCACACCGCATAATAATGTGAGTGTTACTCATTACTCTGTCTTCCTTCATTCATGCAACAAGCAGCAGAGCTGAATCTGCATCTGTATTGTGTCAGAGTGCTGCTGGTGGCCCAGCTTTACGTCACAATACGAGCTATTTTTCCTTATCATAATGTACTTGGGCCACATTAATTAAAGCCAAAAGGCACCATTTAAGTACATCACACGCTTTTTTAATGCCGCCCCCTCAGCTGGCATTATAAAACCGGCAACTGCACAACCTTCAAAGTGACGCAAGTGGAAACATGGTGAGGTGGAGCAAATTCAAAACATCATCCTCCTACACGTTTACTTTTTTTGTTTGGCTATACAAAATCACAAATTGTTCTTCAAATAGCTCAAATTTATGATCATATTCATCCTCCATACTTTTCATATCCATGGCAACATTTTTCACCCCCCCATCTGTCCGGTCACTGTTCAACATCGACCTTATACTTCTAAAAAACCCCAGAAAGGGAGTGAAAACTGTCTTTAAATGTAAGATAACTGAAGAAAATCTCTCCGCTCAGCAATGTCTCAACAGTCAACAGCGTACAGATGTGAGAATGATGAAATTCCTTCTCGATACACCATCTTGCTACATTGGATAAACAGAGAAGAAAGTGCACCCTTAATAAAAGATGAACAGGGAAAAAGACCTAAAATTCAATACAAAAAAGGGTAAATGCGAGGAAAGCTGAGACGCGTGACACTCTTGTTAGCACAAAACACTGAACACACCCCCTGTTAGCGGTTAATTTTATGCGTGTTAATGTTTTGCACCAGTTACTCACATCTAGGCCTACAGAAAGAAGAAAAAACAAAACGGACAGCTGGTGCATGATCAGCAAATGTCAGTGCTTTATTTTAGCATGAGAAATGAGGGGCCGAGACTGGGACAAGACACTCTGGGTCAGTCTGCAGTGCAATGCAGAGCAGAGAACCATAGTGACACCAAACCTGAGTCATAGCTCTTTGTCAACTGTAGTAGAGTCCACTGGAGCGTCACCAAGGCAAAAAAAAATCATACAGTTATACATGAGCAAACAGGTACAGAGATATGAAGATATATTATTGAATAAGAAATTTAAAAGCCCTGTGAAGAACCAGCAGACCTGCCCCTCAGTCAGGCGGGAGGCTATTACATAACACTGTGTCCCTTTACCATCATTTGCCAACAGGGGATGACCTTGAGAGGAAGGCAGAGCCCCGGCCCAGAGAGGCAACATCAGACAATAATGCGGTTTGAGGGTTCGATTCAGGCAAATCTGGTAGCTTTCTGTGTAATCCTGCTCTCCTTATTGTCTGGAAATATGTGTGTGTGTGTGTGTGTGTGTGTGTGTGTATGTGTGTGTGTGTCAGTGTGCAGGAGAGGTGGGGGTACAACAATCATAGAAGGGCTGGTGGATGAGATGTGGTCATCCCTGCATTGATTAGCAAAAAAAAAAAAAAAAAGTATCTGAGGATAATGATGGTTAAGGAGACACACCACACCCCCACGTTCCACACTCACACACATACACACACCCTTGCAACATCAGCACCAGTGCCAAACTACACCAGGATACATCACCCAACATCGTGCCATGTCAAGCGCAGCCATCCCACGCGCTGCCACAACCCTTATCGACTAAAATCAGACATTCTGCATTGATAAGGAAGATTGCATAAAGCAGCCGTCACCGATGCTGATTTTCTCGTTTCTCTTCACTTTTGTTGTTGAATCAAAATCTGGTGTACTGTGTGTGTGCGTGTGTGTGTGTTTTTGTTACCTCTTGGGGACCCTTTCCAGTATAAACACCGACCTTGTCGGGACCAGTGGTCCTCATAGGGACCAAAGCCCGGTCCTAATGAGGCAAAATGTCATATCTGAGGTCCTGGTTAAAGTTAGTGGTAATGTGTGAATTGGGATTAGGTTAAGGTTAGGATTAGGCATAAATTAGTTATGGTTAAGGCTAGGGTTTGGGTTAGGCTGCCCACAATGAATGGAAGCCAATGCAATGTCCTAACAAGGATGTGTGTGTGTGTGTGTGTGTGTGTGTGTGCGTGTGCGTGCGTGCGGGCATGTGTGTGTATGTGTGTGTGTGTGTGTGTGTGTGTGTGTGTGTGAGAGAGAGAGAGAGAGAGAGAGAGAGAGAGAACGAGAGAGAGAGTTGGCAGTGAGAGTAAACCCCAGCAAGACACAACCAAGTCTAATGCTGATAAATCGCGGTTTTGCGTGCAAAACGTGCAAATGGAATCAGAAACTGATCAAACAGCTACCGTTAGCTATGTTGTTAAATTATATTGTGTCGTTATTGTAATTTATGTATTATTATGGAATTCAACCCACTAATAAACCCATAAATTAGTCTTATAAAACCAAAAGGATGACGCACCAGGTTGCATCATGCAGATATATATCAAAAACTGAGATGTCACTATGCATAAAACAAGATTTGCTCCATGCATCATTCAACATATTGTTACACAGAGCATCCATCCTACCTGAAGAGAGAGTCAACGGGAGAAGTCCGGTCCGATGTCTGGAGTGGTCCAAAAAAAAAAAAAAAAAAAAACCACAACAACTGCGAGGACGGACAAAAAAGAAGCGATTCAAACGCTGCTCCTCTGTCGAGCCACTAGTAGCTGGAGATTACTACTGAGCTTTTTTTTTTTTTTTTTTTTTTTTAAATTTTTGCACAATTTTTATATTATTTTCTGCAGGAGAAAAGTCAGCCTCGACAGAAAGTGAGCGGTGCAGGTCCGTCGGATGATGCTGCTCAACACACACTGCTGCTGGTGTACAGAGAGGAGGAGGAGGAGGAGGATACTGAGAGAGAGAGCGAGGGACAGAGAGAGAGAGAGAGAGAGAGAGAGAGAGAGAGAGAGAGAGAGAGAGAGAGAGAGAGAGAGAGAGAGTATATTAAATATACATTAAGAGAAATAACATCTGTAGTAAATGTTTCTGAATAAAGTACCCTTTATAATATTGTATTTGATATGATTGTTGATATTTGTATATTATTGTACATTTATTGCTAATCATCTGTCAATGTTAATAATTTTCTGTAGCCTACTGCTTTGGCGGTATAGGTTTCTGATCTGTCATGCCAATAGAGCTTATCTGAATTTGAATTTAAAATGTGACAAATATAATAATACCAGAGTGGAATACTTTAAGACATTCGATTTGTTAATCCCAAACTTCACAAAGCTAGGACAATGAAAAGCAACAGATTCTACTAGCAGAGGGACATAAAGCACACTCAGCTGCACAATATGTGACTGCATGTCACAAACTAAGGGACGCATACTGTAATTAAAACATCACCAAATGTGACAAATAATTACCTTTACGTAGCCTATTATACGTATAGTTATCTAAGCCATTGATTACTACTGTGAATGACATGTTATTTTTGTATTATTTTATTTTAACACTGTTTCTATGCTTTGGCAACATTGCGACTTTTCATAGGAAGGAAGTTAGACCCGCCCTACTCTGCCTCTGATTGGCTAGTACTGGTTGCCTTCGTTGGTTGGGATTGGTTAGGTTTAAGCATGAGGAGTGAGATTGGTTAGAATTCGGGTTAGAATATCAGGATAAGCCAATCAGAGGCAGAGTAGGGCGGGTCATGACTTCGCTCTCCTGGGGGAAAAAAAATCGCGTCCTGCCAATGCAAAAAGAAGCATTGAGCTGCGTTCAAATGCCGCAAAAGTTTGGCGCCACTTGCTGGTCAGTCAGTCCGGTGGCGCTTGACGTGTTAAATATTCTGGCTGGTTTGGTTGCTTGTCAGGCTCCATACTAAACTAACTGACTAACTTTACAAGGTGAGTAAATAATTATAGCTGAAAAAAGGTCAAACAGTACTATTGAGGTGTTGGCTAAATGTCATAGTAAAGCTAGTCTTAATGGAGAGTTTGACGACAGCTAACTTTGCTGGCTAATAGTACTGTTTTATGCCACATAAGTTAATAATATAAATTCATCATATTAACACTGCAGATAACTACAGTTACACTGCTGTGAACTGAATATCTAGGAGATACAAAGAGTAAATTCATGTTTGTCTGGAAAAGAAAAATATTGTACTTTTGTTGTTCTCGCTAGCTAACTGGCTAAAGCTAGCATGTAATCAATCAAGCTATGCTAGCATCAAGTACCAACAAAATGTAACCTTCGCAGCTAACTTGAGAAGACTTTTTTAAAATTGAAATTGATAATTTAATAATTTATATCGGTCTGTCATCAACAACAGAGACGATTAGGTCATATAAAATGTACATGCTCTCACATACATACAGTATTTATATTTGTATACATTTCTATACATAACGTCACCCACACACATACAGTCTGCCACGAAGCTGAAGTTAGCTTAAGGGAAACATAAATAATGATATTTAGTGGCAGATTCTCCGTTTTTGCACCAGTTACACTTGTGTAAGAGTGTTAGACATCATAGCAAAAGCCTTAACGCAGTTTAAACCCACTTTCAAATTTGTGAAACCTTTATTTTGCTTATGAGAGCACAAAAAAGAGCAATGTCACTGCTTTTTTACCCATCCAGACCACATTAGACCAGGTCCAGATCAAAGAGCACTAAATTTAGACTTGTCAAATCTTGACTAGATTAACTAGAGACTCCGGAGACTCGTTAAAACACAGTTTCAGATTTTTAAAACCTTTATTCTATTTGTGAAAATGGAAAAAGGGCGATTTCACTGATATTTCTCTATTTACACCACATTGTACCAGATCCAGATGAAAAAACCACTATACTTAGACTTGTCAAATATAAAACTGTGTTTGAATGAGTCTCTGGAGTGTCCTTTGTAATCTAGTCCAGATTTGACAGGTCTAAGTATAGTGGTTTTTGATCTAGACCTGGTACAATGTGGTATAAATGGAGAAATATCAGTGAAATCACTCTTTTTTTGTGCTCTTATAAGCAAATTAAAGGTTTCACGAATCTGAAAGTGGGTTTAAACAGCATTAAGGCTTTTTGTAATGATGTCTAACACTGTCACAAGTATAAGTGGTGAAAAAACGGAGAATCAGCCACAAAATATTAATATTTATGTATCCCTTAACTTCAGCGTCGTCAATCAGTGTTACTTTAATACCACAGTTGGAACCATTGCCTAACTGAAGGAGTTATACGCTGTTCTTGTTAACACGGCATATACATGACATAAGTGTCTGTTCGTACATTTAAACCAGTCCTCCAACAATCCAAATCTATTCTAATGAAGATATTTTTTTTTAATAATGTGAAGAAATTGACATGATGAATATTACACAAAATATAGAGGGATAACTTGAGTGTTAGTAGAAATTTTATCTAATATCAATATTCCATTATTCTATTATTATTCTGTTAATATTACCTAACCATCTGAGGGCAGCACAGACCCTAGACTCTTTTAAAACATGCTTAAAACCTTTTTATTCACGAAGGCTTTTTCATCTTAACTAGTTATTTTCTTTATGTTATATGTTTTTAATGCTGTAGCACTTTAAAGAGCAGTACAAATTAAATGCAACATTATTATTTTTATAATTATTTCGTCTGCTAATTTAAAGTCCACCCACTACAAAGCACTGACGAATAGATGTGACAGCAGTAACATCTTTATTTGAAAAATATTTTTAATTATGTTACCAACATACTGTAGATTGTTTGATACTTCAAAAATAAATCTGAAATGCTCATTTTAAATAAAGAATACTAATTATTTAAACAGTCAAAAACATGTCGGTATGAGTGACAGGATGGGCTTGTAATTAGTGTATTCCAGCTAACATGAGTATAGGAAGCACATGGACGAGACATTGTGTTCAGTCTAAACAAAGCTAGCATTGTCAGAAACTGATGCACTGCAATTCCACATTGTGGCATTAAAGTAAGAAAGCAACAGAAGAGCGATAGTGCTATAGAGCCATTTCTGTATACTGTGCAGTGAATTAGCACCATGCTGTGTAACAAGCTGTTCTGGTATACTGTCTGAACATTATGTTGTTGTGTCCTATATTTTCTTCAAAGGTTTGCTGTGAGATTACATTTGCTTTGAGCTGCAAGTTTGCTGTACGATGAGTTAGTGTAGCTTTTACACATGTGGGCTAAATAGTTGAAAATGTGGACTGTGTAGTACAGGCTGAAGTTTTCATCCATCAGCCTATTTGGAAAGTCTTGCTTTAATGTGGAATAGTTTTGGTTTTTTGGGTTTTTTTTCTACAAACGTGTTATCTATCAAATCAGAAACTATACAATGAAGACATTCTTGACATGAGTGCATACGTCTGATAGAATAACACTTACTGTTCTGAGTAGTGTGGCTTTCAGATGCAGTTTTCACACTCAAGCTGTTTCTATTTTAGGTTTAGATGATAGAAGAAAATGGATAAAATCACACAAGAAGATATCAGTCCCCAATCTGTGAGAGAAATTTTGTCACCACTCTTCCCGAAACGACCAAGGACAGACTGCACAAATAGTGGGAAAAGCAGGTTTGACATTCCAGAGTTTCTGACATTTCGGAAAACCGTTGGCTCCCCATCATCAACGAGTACCTCGCAAAAGAATTCAGGCTTAATACGCACAGCAGAATATGGGGATATGCAAGATGAGAAACCTCATGAGCAACAGCAAGACACTAAATTAAATGTCACCCCTATTACTAAAGTGAGTTCTTCACACACTAACTATAGACACACAGGATCATTTGCAGAGAGACACTTCCTGCATCTGGAGAAAGATGAACAGCCTTCGGTTACTGAAACTGACAAGCTTAGCTCATACCCAGCAGATGATGCAGGTGCGGTATTAGCAGAGTCTCATTCTCCAAAAGACTCCAGCGCTGACACGTCCAGCCATCCTGATTGCCGGCAGCTGGGGAAATCACTCGAAGACGAGCCCCCTGGTGGTTGCAGCCTTCCCTTTGGAAATGACGAAGATGGCAGACAGGTGCAAAATAGTGTCAATCAAATCCAAGCAGTCGCCTTTAGTTCAAGTGATGAGGAGGTCAGATGTCAGTCTGATTACACTTATGAAGATGTGCGACATGACGTTGGTTGTGATACATGGAGCCAATCTGCTGAGGTTGAAGGGAGTAATCAGAAGGGGGATGAGCAAGGATTTAGTGAGAATATCTTTTTCAGCAAGGAGGAGAAAGAGGGTAAGAGTCACATGTCTTCCAGTGATTATGGAGACTCTAAATCATTCTGCTGTAACCCTGAAGAGGACCCCATTGGGAACTTGACAGAAGGTGGAAAAAATTACCTAAAAAAATCTGAATTGCAGATTCGAGAGAATGAAAATGGTGCCGTCTGTGATGGGGAAACAAAAGAACAAGTCAATGAGAACAGCATGAGTAAAAACCTCATCTCTTCTGCTGCTAGTATTGAGGGATCAGTTGTTTCTTATGATGTGGCATTAGCCAGAAATATTGCAATTGAGAGTGCAAGTCTTGAAGTCGATGACTTCTGTGGGGCAAATGAAGAGCATGCTGCGGGCGAGATGATAGCCAAAGCTTGGAGTGAAACAGCTGATCACACAACAGAGACTCCAATGCCTGCAAGGATCATTCAAGAGCCTGCTGAAGGAGATAATGATGCAGGCTTTCTCAGTGTAATTGACCCTGCACTATGGAGTGAAACTGACAGGCAGGCTGCAGAGAAATGCTGCAACTCAGAGAGCACTGCAGGTGTAGAATTATCTCAATCAATAAGAGTCTGTGAGACGGAAACGCCTCTCCCACTCTGTTCTTACGTCAGGCCATTACAGAAGATTTCAACTTCTGACCAGGCCGGGCAGTTTTATAACCAGAGCAGAACACAGCAGGGCAAAGATGAAAAAGAGAACTTGCGTCAGTCATACGCTGAACCCCAGTCTTATTCCTTCACCACCTACGAGACACACAGCATGCATGGCGATGAAGGCAGCTGTCGTTGGGAATCCAGTCCCAGCAGTAGTCCACACAGGCCCGCAAAGCCCCTTCCTGCTGGGGATGAAAGACAAGAAAGCTATGGTACTGTGGGACATCAGTTGAAAGAGCAGGATCAATCAGGCTGTTTTTCTGTCAGTCTTGACCCCCTGAAGACACAGAAGGTTGAATATTCACAGACTGGCATTGTCAGAATGAATGAGACAACCGTGTTTAAAGAAAGAGAAGAAAGTTTTGGAGAAGAAGAAGTCATAACCGATCAACTCGGGAACTCAGCAGATGAAACTGAACCAGAGGAAAAACGGTCTCAACAAAATGACGTAAAAGAAGACACGATCAAAATCTCAGCTGTTGTCATTGATTGGACAGAGGGCGAAATAAGTACACGTGGCAACAAATTAACACTTAGTGAGGACGAACTGGGGAAAAGGCTGGAGTGCTTGTCTGATCACCCATACAGTGCTGATATTTCCTTGATGGAGGGGACAACTCAGGAAAAGGAAAGTGTTGAAGGAGAAATGAAAACCGACGATTACTCAGAGGTGTCTGTGAAATCTGAGGACGATCTGCTGCATCAAAATGAACATGAAGCAGACGTGACTGAAATATCACCTGATGAATGCATCAGTGATGAGACAGAGGGCAACAAATTGACCTCGGGTAGTGAAGATGAAGAAGGAAACAAGCGCAGTTACTTATCTGAATACCAACTGAAAACTGAGACATTCACTGTTGAACATAAAGATGACATTTTTGGCTTCAGTTTCCCTCCAACAAGTGATGCAGTTGTGCCAAGTCCACATGATTTAAGCCAGAGATGCCATTCAAAAATTACTGACAACTACCCCACAGCTCTAAACTATAATGACAGATTTTCCCCGGTGCCATCTGCCCTCTACGACTGTGTGCCGGGGGGGTTTGACACTTTCGAAAAGATCCAGCTCTCACCAGATGATGACGACGACGATCATACCGGCCTGGGCAACAGCCCTCTCCTCACCAGCTTGCCCGGACAGCTGTTGAAAACACCCCAGCGACAAGTTTACCACTCCATGCCAGTGGCAGAGAGTGACGAGCACGGGGAGATACCAGAGGAGGAGGAGGAGGAGGAGGAGGAGGAGGAGGAGGAGGAGGAGGAGGAGGAAGGCGAGGAGGGGGTGGAAGGATATGAGTGTCACACTGAGAACATGGCAAATGGATATCTGAACAGTGATACAAATTGTAATGAACTTGCAAATTTCATCTCCGCAGCAGATATCATGGCTGTAGGATGGCCAGAGCAACAACCCAACTGTGACTCAGACCCACCGTCAATGTCCTCCGCCGTTCCCCCTGGGAGCGACAGTCCAGCCTCTGACGTGAACGAACCCCCCGAATTTGAGATGAAAAAACAATTCGACATGGTCTTAAAAGAGCTGAAGTTGTTTTTTGACATCAGTACGAGTGATTTTGCAGGTGACGGTAGAGAATTGTCACCCGAGCGGTGTGGTGATATAACCGAAGCCTCGGAGGGCGACGCCTGTAAAGAACACCTCAACAGCCCAGAACTGGGACGCCATAGAGACACATCATCAAGTAACTATAAACAATATGATTCACTTTTACCCTGCAGTTCACAATCAATACATTCAGACACTTTATTTCATTAGTAAAAAACAAGTTCCAGTAGTATTAATAGCGCCCTTTAGGCACAGTTACAGTAAAAACATTCATGTCCCATTCAGATTAATTGGCTATTCATGTTTCATTTACCGATTTAATATTTATTGTTTATGCCCAGTATGGACACTGTAAGCACCTTTTCTGTACATTATTAGGATTATATAAAGGCCATAATACCCCTAAGGGCATTATTCTCTTGGTGTTGCTGGATGTTGTATCACCATCCAAATAATAATCACAATAGAGAGATATTTTTACTGTTTTTTCAGTAACGTTGCCCGTCACCATGAGACACATATCATGTTACAATAGCAGGACAAAGATTTGTCATCTGAGCCTATTATTCACAAACTAATAAGTACAGTATCATAATATTATGAGGATACAAGATACAATATAATTAGCGTACATGTCCAAACTGCGATAGCTCTTTGAGCATCTGAGCCAACTGCTGTAGCCTTACACCTCGTAGTGGCTTTCAGTTCAGTCAGTTTAGGTTTTTTTTCTTTAAATTTTCAAATTCTGTAAAACAATTTGGGCGTGAGAAGTTGTCAGAAATAGTTTAGAGAACACGGTCTTTAAAAATTCCTCTTCACATTTTTGACAAAACAAGTATACTACATTGTGTAGAAGCATTGATCAGCTTAAGTTAGATGATTGGATCAAGGGGAAACACTTGACTGTATAGTATGAAATATTTCATAGAGAAAAGAATTGACCATGAGGCTTTAGAACAGGCTGTCAGGTTATTGATTGCTCTTCTTTATGGATAACAAAGCAAACGCTGCTACGTGTCCTGCTAACTTCTGTCTGCACTGTGGGATAATACATCGTTGTGTGCCTGTTGTTCAGATGATGCTGATGAAGACCACAGCCTGGAAATGTGTGGAGGTGATCCAGTGGTTTCTTGTATCGCTGGCAGCCATGACGGGGAGCAGGAGGTGCCCTTTGGCAGCCACTTGTGCCAAGAAGCATCTGTGTACACTGCAGAGAAACACAGAGGTTCATAGTTCTTCTTTTTATACTTTATTGTTATTTTTGACAAAACAGAACAAACGGACCAAAGGATAACAGACAGGGTCATAATAGGTAAAGAAAAATACTTAACATGATGTAAAAGACAGGAAATGAAAAGAAAATGGTTTTTTGTGTTCATGATTCTCCTTTAAAGTCGTAGCGGTTCTTATGACTTTGACTCACACAAAGCTGAAATACTTTTGAAGGAGGTAGGATCTTCCACTCAGTTTTAACCCAAAGTCCATTCTGTCAACTGAACCAGTTTACTTCTTTTTTAAGTCAGAGTTTTTGGCCGCTGTCCAAAAACTGAAAGAAACCAACAGAAAAAGCGTATTTTATCTTCAGCGACAAGCATCAGAGTCAGAAAAACATCACATGAAAGCAGTTTAGTCGGAGCTAACTGTTGTTTTATTCCATTTTTTTCAGTGTTGCGTGGTTACCGCTGTTTTTAAACAGCACTGGGTGATAGACTTTAAAAGGTCAGCTAGGTTAATTCAGCGAGGAAATACAATTACTTTTATTGATTTGTCTTTTCACGTTGCCACAGCTTCCTCTCATGAACGATTACATATTCATTTCCCTTTCTAAATAATCTGCGGTGGAACGATAACACCGTCATTAATGCAAAAACGTTGTTTAATGGTAAACGGAGCAACAAAATAGACAAAATTAGCCGATTCCTTCCTGTCTGTCTCTTGACTGTCATTGCATTCCTTTCAGAGCCTCGGGAGACGGAGCAGAGAAGAACAATGTGGTCTCCGTCCTCACTGGGTCCACCATTCTTGGAACAACTGAGCCACAGTGAGTTTTAAATTGTAATATAATGTAAATCCTCTTTTTTATTATTGACAAAATGGTGGGTTCTCTTTGGGTAAGAGTCCCCCATTCAACATTAAAAAAAGAAAGGACATTTCAATATTTGAACATATTGTAATGACTGGTGTGCAATGTCATGAGTCAGTCTGGTTTTAAAGTTATTCATTTTGGCTTTATATGCTACCACATAACCCAGCCACCCCCCAAACTGAAAAAACCCCCCAAAAACAGACAGATAAACAATAGACAGTAAGCATAAAAGTGCACAGTGTTACACTTCATCCAGTCTCACTCTCTCCTTCCTCTTCCTCATTCTGCTGGTCTGCACTGCATTATGAACCCAAGTGTGTCTGCTGGGAGTAAAGCCGGCTGGCCTCTGAATATTTAAGAAGAGAGTCTAACAACCTGCTTACCTGGAAATTTAATGTCTTCACCTTGTCACTTCAGTTCAGGGCAAAAACATCAGTCTAATAGCGCGGCTACTCTCTCTCCGCACTTTGAGAAGCGTTATGTTAATCTCGTCAGCTTTGGTAAAAATGCTGAAAACATCAGGAAAGGCAGTATGTGCAGTTTTTTTAGATGTTTCTGTATAACCTTAAATATAAAACAAAAGCCTGAACGCTAAGTGGGGCTTTGGGCATAAACAAATCCACACCCACTGCTCAGCACACAGGATGCATGCAGGACTGATGCATACAGTGTTTTTGTGTGCAGGACAGGCAGGTCAGGCGAGGAGACTGGAGCCTCTGAGAACCTGCACACGGCCAATCAGGGTGGGACTTTCAAAGAAAGCCAGGACCAAACACCTACACCGTCCTCACCCCTACAAATGAACACCCGAAAAGCAATTAAGGTGATGCGTGCATGAATGTTTTGAAGCTCTTAATAGTTTTCTTTGTTGCCGTGTTCAACAACTGAAATGTTATTCTTGTGTTTTTGGGAGTTGTTCTGGTTCTTGAACATTTTGTAAACTGTTTAAGTGTCCTGTTTCACATTCTCATATTTTATATTTACACACATCCTCTCATGAGATGTTCTCATATAATAACAGGCTGTTGCCTTTTGCCCCCTGAGCTGCAGCTGCAGCAGTGGGGGAATAAGTGATATGCCCAAGAACACCTTTTTGTTAATGGAAGAAATTTGCACAAGTGGAAAAATATTCTGTTTTTTTTTTAAAAATTACCAGTATTTATATATTTAACTGTTTATTTATTCGTCCTTTCCAACCCTGATTATCGTAATGTTTATACATTCCTGTTGGTCTCACTTGCATGCATTTATATATTTATAAGTTAATATTTATATGAACCAGTTTTTACATATTTTGCACTGAATGAAATACATTCGCTTTTTTATCCAGGTTTGCTACATATAATTGGATGTTATGTGTTTGACTGTAGGTGTACTGATACAATATGCAGCTTGTTCCTGTCTTGTGTGGGCGTATTCAGTAAATGAGCTGACTTACTTACTGTTACTGCTGCGTTCTGTTTTTTACCAGTAAAAAAAGGGTTCACATGTATACAACATATCCTTGAGCAGCTCTGTGGGAGGTTAGCTGGAGTTGAATTCCAGTGTTGAGCACTCTTCACCGTTTAATTAAATAACATAATTGTGTATAAAATGTGTATTTCATATAGTATACACAACATAGATCAGTACTCTTTATTATTAGAAACAGGGAAACAGCATCACAAACATTTATTCACTATTCCATCATTTATAAAAACCAGAGACATTCAGCGTAAACCCATGTCTAATTTAATTGTCAGCTGTGGATAATTTCTATTTGGCATGACTGAAAAGCTTCCTTAGCAGAAACCTGTTTGTTTATTCTATTAAAGGTGTACCTTTTAACTCATAATTACATTCAGCCTTTCAACAAATTGACCAGCTAAATGTACTCTTTGTTATCATAACAGACAAACACATTACAGTTTTAATAACATCCTACCACTACTGGAGCGTAACAAAATAATTAATATTAAAGAACTCATTACAAATTCATTTTTTTAAAACTCTTCTGATAAGACCGTTGGGTAGACTAAACTGGTGTCTGAAAAGCTGATTTGTAGCTCATAAATCATAATATAACTCAATAAATGCTTCACTGGTTTCCAAATACAACAGGTAAAGAGATACTGAACTGATTTTAACATAGAGTCATAACACCTGTTGTGTTGGATGTCGACACTGTAGGAAGTAACACCTCAGCTCAAGTTATAACAAGATGTTTGGGTTTGTTTAGTTGCCGTTCACAGCTTCTTAAATTTGCAGGTAGTCTTAAGTCTGTCTGTATTTCGCAGGACATGTTTGACACATGCTATATATCTAACACGTTGAAGCGAGGAAAACACACAGCTTGACTGCAGCTTTTTTGGTTCAATAACATACCTGTTTGCATACTGTCAGTCCTTACTTTGCTTTTACTGTGTTCTCTATAATGCAACTTGTTTCAAATTGATAAAACAGAAGTTAAAATCAAATTAAGGACAATTTGCATTCAGTCGCCAGTAGCTTTCCTGCTAAATCTGCCCACTGAACTGTTTTAATATGAAACTGAATTTGGTTTGTCGCCTTGAACTCCTCTTTGTAAAGGAGCGAAAATAAAAAACTACATGACACGTTTTGTTTCATCAAGATTGATCAGTATTTTTCTTTTGAAGCTAGCTCAAATTGTTCCCTTTGTGTTAGCGGGAGTCCCCTTAGTGTATTTCATAAAAGCAATTTGACCAATGTTGTATTCACTGATGTTTTTTGGAATAAGACTTTATTCATGTCACCCCGATTATGTCTTTGAATCAAAACCGTGGGGTTTTGTCCAGTAAATCTAAGAGTTTTTTTGGGAGCATTCTCTTTCAATGAGCGAGGTGCCTCAGCTGGCAGACAGGCAAGTACAAATCAAAAAGAAACAACGCCATGGTTTGGCTTTCCAAAAATAATTGGATTCAGACGCTACACATTCAATCTGCCTTTTTAATCAGGCACAGTCTGTGACGGCTGGGGAGCTGAATTAGATTTTTTCTTTCTTTTTTCAGTTGATAATGACTTTGTCAGTGCTAGTTGTGTCTGAATGATATTTGTTGCAGGGCTTAATCTTCACATGGATGTTTTTTACCCCTTTAGCTGAAAACTTATTCTACTCAGTTGTTCGTAATGACAGATTCTCATTCCTACAAACTGCTAACTTCTTAATACATTATTCATACATCAATTTTCTATTATTATAACAACTTAGTGTTCCACTCATTGGAACAGTATTTCATTCATTGTTATTTCATGGCAAGGTGTTGCCCCACACTTTGTAATAAAGGTGGCAAATTAATTACACTTTTACAGATAATGAACCAGACTGTTAATATTATTAGTATGAGGAAAGTCTGGTCTGTTCTAAAAATGTATTTGGCCTACATACTGAAGGTATAACTTAAAGTAGACTATGGGAATTCGGAAATACACCAACTGCTGCTTCTGCTGACGGATGAAAAAATTGTGAGATCACCTATTTAGAAAGTTTAGATTTTCATAGCATATTGCTGCACTGCAGGAAATAGGCCCCTTTTAGACTCTTACACCCTCTTATTTATAAATATTTCAATTTCTTTACATTGTAATATCTGATGAATCAAATGAGGATCAAAAGTGGGTATAATGTCACATTTTTGGGAACATGTGGCACAATGCCACAATAGGGTAAGAAAAAATAACTATTTATCACCTTTAAAAAGCATAATTGATGGTTTAAAGACATATTTTATTTTATTTTTGCTTAAGGGAACGTACAGTCAGGCAGAATGGATCTAAAATCAAGTTGGAGAGGCAGTTCTGTAGGTTTCATTAGTTTAGAGCCAACAGACATAAACCACATAGTCCTGATAGAATTAGATATTTCTTAAACCAAAAATGATCCATATTTGCCATATTTATGATAGTACAGTATGTACAGTATGTTGTGAAGCGTCAGGTGGAAGGAAAGAATAACATGTAGCTGTACAGTATTTCTTATGAAAAGGCAGAATGCAGAAAATGTGATGCTCATCTCTGTTTTCTTGGCCAAAAAACAACTTGTTGATGTTCCACACAGAATAAAAACCAAAGAAAGGAAGACCGATGTGCATAAAATGTGTTTGAGTTATGACATAAAGAAAAAAGGGACCATATGGATGTTCTACATATTTTCAAATGTATAATTAGTTTTTTTTTTTGCCTAATGGTTGCAGTGTTGTCCATAAAATAAAAATATTTTGATTGATTGATACATTATGAGAAGGCTGCAATCATCCAAAAAATAGGTTGACAATTTTCTTTTCCTTTTTATACACTAGATGTGATATTAGATAAATTTGCGTCTGCTGCTTCTGAGTGTAACATGAAAGAGACATTACTGCTTTAGAAACAGCAAGGAGACTTCAAAGGCTCCAGTGGAGCCAGAAGTTATCTCTCTTTTTCTTCTTACAAGTTCTTACAAAATTACTCCTCCCCCAACTTCTCACAAAAACTTCACTGTATAATTCACTTACTGCAAATTATGAGTTCCCGGTATAACCGAGGGATCCGAGATGTAAAACAATATCCGAGATGAAACCTGGCAGTGATTTACGTTTCTATGTTTTTAATTTCCTCCCCACCACCAAAATTAAGGGGATTAGGTTGCACGCATTTGTTTATTTTCATTAGGCGGAATGGAAGTCGGGTATTATCCCAGCGTGAGAGTCCAAGTAACGTTATTATGCTCGTGGAGAGACCTTGAAGATGTGGAGCGCACACACTTCCTCCTCCCTTTAAGCCTTTTGAATCATTTGCATGGTTCCTCTATGTATGAAGAGTCCTATACTTAGAAAGCTTATTACTGGAAAGCCAGAGGATAATTAATGGGCATCAGCTGATATAGCTTCAATATTTCAACGGCTACCGAGAACGGTTATTATACAGCTTTGAATTTCTACTTCCTCTTTGGTCCGGGCTTTATGCAGATTGTGAATAAAGGGAAAATGTGAACGATGCAAAAAGCCAAAAATGAAGATAATGGCGTGTTTCTCCTGTGCAAGGTAAACACAGTGTTACCTTTTTCTTTGTGCTGTTATATCAAGTGCACACCGGGGCTGTCGTTATCAAAAGGTTGTTTATATTGTGGGCAGCGTTCTCAGTACAGTAGCTGATTTATCTCTGCATTATTATCAAAGGAGGAGCTTTGGTATTTAACTATCTGCAGCAGCCTATACAGCGTCTTTTTTAAAAAGCAAACAAACAGCACTTAAGCTAAGAGTTTGCCTTTCACACACATTACAGCAGTGTATTTATTCTTACTGACACACACACATACACAAACCTAGCCTGCATGTATTTGCTGCCTTTGCCGGATCAATAGCAATCACTGGGCCACAATAGCAGAATCAGATGATCGACTAGGACTCTAAAAATACACCCGAATATCCATCGCCTCCGCACACTAATGCTGGACTGTAATGCAGCAAAAGTAACCAGAACTAAACATTTTTGATTATGTAAATGTCATGAAATGGATACTTTTATCAAAAGCGCATTAGACACTTAATATTTATTATGATTGGCTATCACTGTGAGATGCAGCTGTGGCAGAGAGCCTGTAGGACAAAAACGGTGTTCAGTGGGGGGGTTTCATGAGTTTGAAGTTGTTAAATAACACTTGATTTATCTCACCAAACATCTAAATAACCTCCGAAGTGAACCATTTGTGAACACTTGAAATACACCCCACTGCTGCTTGCTGTGGTGCAGAGCAAGATGAAGGGTAGCGGGCCGAGAGAAAGGACAATAAGAGGATTTCACAGTCGAGTGTATGACACAACTTTGCATTATTGCTTCGCTTCGCTCCTGAAAAGCTGTAATTAAATTGGCGTGGACCGGACGGGAGAGTGTCTCGGAGCGACAAACAGCGGTGTTGGTTGGATAAACAGGATCCTCGCTGACTCGTGATAGACTCTGTATGGGAACTGGAGAGCCGCTGGTGTTAGAGGGGGGATAAGGTGGTGACCGAGACAGCTGTCTTGAGGTTTAATTAAAGGTCTTCACATGGAGTGGTCAATAATACTAACATTGCCAACTTGTGTGGACTTAATTTGGATTTTGTGTTCTTTAATTTGTTTACACTCCTCCATACATTAAAACTACATCCACTCTGTAAGATTTACTGTAAAAAACAACAACTTGCAGGTTTAATTTATTACTGAATTTATGTTTATCATTTGAAAAGTTAATGTATGATGATTGACGACTACGGGTCAGAGAGCACAGAGTCATTAGTTTTGGTTAACTCCTTTACTTGCAGAGTCATATTAATATTGTTAAAAAAAGCTTTTTTGGTTGTGTGACATCGTGTCAGATTACATCACATGAGGGAATCAGTTTTAGGCCCTGCTGAAGCATTGCAGTAGTTGGTGGTAGCAGCTTTGTGAGTCCGTCTGTGTTTACTAGTTTTTCTTTTGTATTTCACCGTTTTTCATCATTGGTGAATTATTGTGTTTGTGCAAGTTGGACAATCTGTGTGACAGTACTTACCCCAAAACATACAGATGGATGACAGATGAAAAGAAAACATTGTCTGAGTGTTTAATAATTTCATCAAACCAGTTTGTCCTTTGATTTACCCATTTATATTTTGCTACTGCAAAACAGTAGCATATAAATGTGATTTGTTGCAGTTAATTACATTTGTATGGGTTAATTATGTTGATAGTTACATGTACAGATGGTGAATGGTTTCACTGAAGCCTAATCAATCACCCTGCAATAGTGTACTTTCATCTGCACACACCTGCCAACCTCCTTTTGTGCAGCACCTGCACTGTTTCTTTAGGCCACAAACTGTTTAGTGGTTTAAATGTCAAAGGTTGTGATGGGTTAAGATTTCCTTACAGCACAAATTACAGCTATAACTGCTGTAAGTCATATGATGTACCTCAGATGTGGTTTTGCAAGTGTTTCTTTAGTGTTTTGACTTTATAGGGCAGAACAGGACAGATTCTGCCATACAATAAATCATCATTAGAGTCTATAACATCAAGTGCTGTTGTGGGCATCAGGAAAATCTGCTGCTAAGCGGTGAGGCGGATGGTTATTTTAGTGAGGCGAAGTCCAGATGAGTGTGTGGAGCCTGAATCAGGGCCAGGGCCTATCAGCTAAAAGAACGTAGGAGGGGCCATTTAGTAATGGCCAGAATTAACAAGTGCCAAAATCTCTCATAATTCCATTATGGTACTTCATTACGTACATGCTGCGGGTACCGTTTTAATCCACCCACACACTAAACACTGGCCTTTTGTATCCCAACTGTCTTCAGAGTTCAGCTTTGAAGCTAAATACTGTACGTTGCTATTCAGATATGCAAAATGTAAAAAGAAAAAAAACACGCTGTTGTACATGAAAATTTATGAGGAAGAAGGAAATTCGAGCCTTTGATTGGCGTATAAATGAGCAAACTCAACACAGATTTTAGAAGACATTCCCTTTTGGCTGATTAAACAAGACGATATTCAAAGTGTGTGTTCCTGCTAAAGCACATCCACTGAGCTGACATGAAAATGAGGGGCTGTCATAAATTCACCGCACCCAAGGACTAATCGCCGTCTGCCTCTCGGCTAACCCCACAGGCATGATGGGAGAGGGCATTAAGCTGCGGAGGACTTGCTGAGGGAATTTGTTCCTTCGTCTTAGATGACTGTAGTTTTTGCACTTAATCTGTTTTAAAACAGCAACTGCTTTAATGGGCTGCTAATATTAAATGATATTAAAAGAGAAGTCACTTAGAAATAAAATATGCAGGTCACGTCCTGGAGAGTCGATCTGTTTTAGAGCAGCTCCCGTGGACTGAATGTCATAGAAATTGATCATGTTTTAAATGGGATGAGCTTTGCTTCTTCTGGGGAAACTGCTGGATAAAGCTGGAACGTGCTGCACACGCTAAGAAAATTGGATTGAACAGAAAATTGATGCCTTTTCTAAGCAGATATGGCAGCTCTCTAAACCTCAGGAACAGTAGCAATGAACGTTTCCAAGACAGTATTATTGAGAATTTCATGGCTGCCATTTCACTGTACAGTGAAAACAATTAATCTGTTAATTGTGGTTGTGTGACTGGTTCACCAGCCAGTAAATGCTGCAGTCTAGAAGCTTAGCGGTGCTAGCAAACACAAAAGACATGTTATTTCCCTTCAGCTTTTAATTAGATTTTTATTTCTTCTCAGACACTGTGAAGCATTATTCTTAAAACTGGAGACTTTTTGAAATGGTTTGGTGCGCTCTTTACAAGAACGCCAGGCACACGCTACTGTCCTTAAAGGACCAGTGTGTAAAATTTAGTGGCATCTAGCGGAACAGACTTGGCATGTTTTAATTAGTGTATAATCACCTGAAAATAACAATTGTTGTGTTTTCGTTACCTTAAAATGAGCCCTTTATATCTACAGAAGGAGCAGGTCCTCTTCCATGGAGGCCGCCATTTTGCACCGCCATGTTTCTACAGTAGCCCAGAACGGACAAACCAAACACTGCCTCTGGTTCGTGTTTTTTTTCGAGTTTCGCTGCCACCATAGTGGAGGTGGACGGGGAGGGGTATTCAGTTGGTTTCAACCTCACAGCTAGATGCCACTAAGTCCTCCACACTGTTCCTTTAACTTAGTTCGGGTGTGTTTTGGTCACATTTGATTGACAGTAGCAGAGAAACTTGAGGAAACAACCCAATAACTGTCATCACGTTTTGATTTAAATGTTGCTAAACTCTGATTAGTCAAGAAAATTTGTGACCTCTGCATTTGCAGCTTAGTCCCGTACACTTCAAACTAGCGAGAAAACCCAGAACGAAAACACAAACACAGAAATCTCTCATTTCAAATAACCAGAGCTGCTCTAATGTTGATAGAAAACAGTGTGTTCATGAACGATACCATTTCTCAGGAGCCTGTTGAGAAAATACATTTTCAGAACCTTTAATGCGAAGCCAAAATCCACACAATACACACAACATCCAGCCAAATGACTACAGGGGTTACTACACTTGGAAATTAATGTTATGCGCTCGTTAAATTATAAAGGGGCACCACCTCCATTGATTATTTAATTAATTAATTAGGAGGAAAATTAATTACATCAAATTAATCAGTGAAAGTGGTGAACTCTGAGTACAAGGAACCTCGTCTCTGTTGTAAAGGAACACAAATACAACGACTTGATGATAAATCAAGATACTTATTGAACTAACAAGGGATGAATGGAAACACTAAGCATATATACATATATACAACTAGAATGAATGAATGCATAAATGAATGGGTAAATTAAATGAACAAGTTATTGCTGACAGAATGAATGAATGAATTAATGTTATGTAAAATGAGTCAAGATCCCAATGAGGGGCAATTAACTCCAACTAAAGCCAATAAAAATTAAATTTTGGGTAACTCTTTGCATCAACTGAGACAGAAGCCTGATAGATGGTTTTCCTACTGTTTCCGTGGTGATAAAGGGCTGATGAGGAGGGCAGACTCTGTGATCCTCGGGTCACCAGGGTGATAGCCGGATGAGAATCGCTGCAGCAGGTTCAATGAAGCACTTTGTTTCACTGCTTCCCAGCGTCAGACTCAGCTTTCAAGAGAAATGGAAAAAAAGGGAACACAACGAACAGGCCGTGACTGACGGCTGGCTGGGTCGAGAGGAGCAGAGAGGTGAAGAAGCAAAAGAAGCAAGCCAGTGAACAAGCCAAAAAGCCACGACAAAGAGTTGTAAAAACCTCTTATAGTCGAGGAGGCACGTTTTGGAAGAGATCGGATCCTTGGCGCTCTTTTTGCTGAACGCCCTGATTTCTTTGTGTGAAGAGAAATCTGGCCTTCAACTTAAAGGGGAATCATTTTTCCTGTAGAACATTTGAAAGCTACGCGCTTGCAGATTGGATACTCACTCGTTCTGTCAATGTGACATATCATGAAAACCAGCAGGAAACACTTAGAGAGAGATAGATATTAGAGAGATAGATATATATATTAGATATTAATTAATCAAATAAACACAATAACATCAGTACCTTTATTTTCTCATCTGTAGCTAAGAACTAAATAACAGTGGAGCACATCTAAAGTAATACATGATCCTTGCACTCACTGGTTATACTGGTTAATATCAAATACACTCAGGTATCTGGTAAATTACCAGACTTTTAAGCAGAGTTTGAATTTCCATAATATCAAAATGTTTTGAAACACAATAAAAGTCAACATTGGTTAGACAGATCATTCATTAGACATTCATTGTGAATAAAAAGAGGATAGTAAGACAGCGACTCCCAGAGAGGAATGTGGACCCAAAAACTTTAGAGAAAGTGAGCTAGCAGAAGGAGAGAGGATGGTCCATCCAGGTTGGGGCAGTCTGTTAGTATCTGACAAGAAAAACAAAGTTTTCGTTAATTCCAGCGGTCCGTTTTCCCTTCGTGGCTGGAAAAGGTTGGGTTTTTATTTCTGTTCAATGTCTTTTCCTGACGTCCTTCATGCCTTTATGTCAGAGGTCATTGGGTCTATGTGTGTGTGTGTGTGTGTGTGCTCCTGCATGTACACAGACAGACTGTTGGACCAAAAGAAATCATAATGTTTTTGAACAAATTTTAGCTTACTCTTATATTCCTGGGTTTGTCGTCTACGTGATGGTGGAAACAAACAAAGTAGAAAATGTACAACTTTCAGAGTTGTGGTGTATATATTTAAAGGCATTTTTAAATTTCAAGTACTGTTCATAAATAGAAAATATAAACTTCTAGGGACAGACAGAGGGGTTGACGTGTTTAAAGGGTGTCATAATGTGTCTAGATGAGGCCTGTGCTGATTGGCCGACAGGACATGCAGCTCAGGAACAGTAGAAGAAGACTAGATTTCACTCTGCTATCAGTGTTGCTGCATGAGTCACATCAAAGAAAAGTAACCTTCCTTTGATTTTCAGCAACATCAGTACTGATCCAGAAGGTGCTGAGCTGGCACAATTAAGAAGCGTTATTGGTCTTGATCAATGATGATTGATTGGGGTTTTTTTGTTGTTTTTTTTTTTTTTTTTTAGACCTACACCTCAGTATCTGTTGCTCTGTTTTAATTTGCCTGGCTGGGGGTCTTGGAGTCAGCATTCCCTCTGGTACTTAATTAGGTGTATTTATTTAAGCTGTGGGAGAGAGGGGAAGCCGAGGGGAATTGTCAGTGAAATAGTTTATAGCGCATTGATCCTCCAGACTAATTCTCATTCCACACAAGCCCCCTCCAGTTCACCACGTGATGCCGATTCCCTCATTGATCTCCGGGGTGCCGTTCGACAACAGTCGTGACGAAACGGCTCTGGAAACTGCAAGGTTGTTTCTGCAGCTGCCTCCTGCACTTTATACACGCGATAACAGACAGACGTGATGGATACAGTATATATTGTACTGTTTCACATAAATCATCAGGTGATTGGTGGTGGCAAGCGGAGACAGTGAGATAGTGTGGAGAGGTGCAGATGACTGATTGCATGTGAGAATAGGAACATTGGTGCTGTATTATTGCATCAGTCTAGGAAATCTAACCACCAAGAATAAATCTACGGTTTGAGCGGATAATTTAACATGTGCACATCAGAATTTATAACTGAAGTGTTGCCTCTGACTGCTGCAGAAAATAGCCTTTCATTTGACTCTTTAACGATTGGGCAACCCCAATGGGAGACACTTTCCTTCTACGTTGCCAGCCTACATCACCAAACGCTTTGAACACCCAAAATCCACCTCGACCCTGACATAATCCAGGCAGCAATTACCCATTTTCCTCTCAAGTGCTTTGACATGATGAAACATAACCATAAGAAACGTTATTCACATCTCCATCATGAACATTTTTTGCAACTTTGCACATGGGTTCATTACAAATGTTTCCTCATTTTGCAGATAAAAACATGATCAAGGTAGCATTACATTTCTGTCAAAACGTGTTTGCTGTTGCAAATACAAGTAGTATGTAAATGTTTTAGGAGACAGTGTTGCAATTATATTTTCTATGATAGACAATTGCCAAACATGACTCCAGACCACACTGTGTCGTTTTTCACTAAAGTTTTTGTATGGATTAAATAAATGAGATATAGGAAATAGGGCGTAGGTGCAGATCCAAGTCTTAATTCCATTATGGGCAGGTGGAGACGGGGCGGACTTCAATAATGACCAATCACATGACCTTTAAATGCAGCAAGAGGTGAAATGGGGGAGAGAGACTGAGTGAGAGAGAGAAATGAGTCCAGCTTTGTGAGGCCCCTGATGTTCCAAAACATACATTCAGGACACCCCAAATATTAACATACATCAATCCAAATATGCTGGCTATGGTAAAAGGAAGATAAAACTGATGTGTTCTCGTGTGCTGCAGATGCTGGTAACCGGTGCCGCCGCTTATTTTGATTAATACATTTAAACTCCACAGTTCTACTCCTCGTCTGCACATTTGAAGTCATTTATGCTTTCACATACATACAATATCCTGAAATGAACAGATACAAAATGAGATTTGACACTTGACTGTAAGTGACATAACTGAAAACTCATTGTAATGATCCGTGTGACATGACAGATAAAATATTTTGATTATCTAAACTGAGTTCCAACTTTTATGTAATAAAAATGTCCAGACAGATTCGATGGAGCTCAGGACGCATCCTGAAGACAGCAGCATTACTTCAAATTATTTTATTGCTAAACTTGGAATCTGTGAGTAACAGATTTCCAGTCTGGTGTTTAGAAAATGCAGAACATTAATTACCGTAGATCCTGACCGATCCTGTTGATCCTGATCACGTCGGAAGATTGAATAATTAATGAAGTTTCCTCTGCTGTGCCGTCCACGTGTACGCTGAAGCACAGTCCCTCTCTCAAATCAGAGACTAGATGAAATACACGTATGATGCTGTGTGACGACTACAGATGTTTAATAAACATGTAAAAGATCTGATGTTCTATGAGTTGTT
Source organism: Thunnus maccoyii (assembly GCF_910596095.1). NCBI lineage: Eukaryota > Metazoa > Chordata > Actinopteri > Scombriformes > Scombridae > Thunnus > Thunnus maccoyii. The sequence goes on along the minus strand of NC_056549.1, from coordinate 8,459,492 downwards.
GTGGAAAACGACATCCAACAGTATTCCAACATATTTCTGAACTCTGAGTCACTGTATTACACTCATGTGGATGATATTATTGATAAGAATCTTCCTTAAAAATAAAATTGTGTTTTGAATGTCAATCTGCAGTAAATGAAAGAACGTGTAGCAAACTGAAAGGAGCCGAACTTAACATGAATGAAAGGTGTTTTGTTTGTGTGTGTGTGTGTGCACCTCTGCAAACTGAAGCCACAAAAATTGCGAAACCTGCGTGTGCGATAAGAAGTGGTCTGAGCAGGTTTTATCACAATCGCAATGTCGTGCCAAAATGAGCACCAAAATTGCACTGCGCCACCTAATCTGCATAAACACAGCCTCAGCTGCGCCTCTACGTGAAAATAGGGCCCGTAATGTGGTGATTTGTTTCTTTTCATCAACATGATGGCTAGGTTTCTTCCCTGAATGCAGGAGAAAATAACTATTCCCCTCAGTTTCATTTTTTTTTTTTCTCCCCATACTTCCCTGTAGGGTTTTCTGTCATGAGGACTGTACTGATGTGAAAAGGTTTGACCTCTGCAGGAGGGATTGTCAATAGTCTGACCCAGGATCACGCCTCCTCAATTAGGCGCCTCACAATGATTAGCTGATTTATCACAGAAAAAAAAAAAAAAAAAAAATCTAAACCATCAAGAAGCAGGCAACACCTTCCACAGAATAATATTGATGTTTTTGGAATTGATGTCTGTGTTGGCACAGAGACTAATAAATTGCTTTGATCTGGCCAGTGTAATGCAATGCCAGAGAAAATAGAGGGATTAGTGCTACTGATGAAATAATATGAGGAATGTATAAATGAAAGCTTTATGGACTGGAGAGATAGAAGATCAGAGAAGATAAAAGGATATGAGAGTGGAGAGATGAGTTGAAAAAGCAGCCTTTTTTTGCAACCCAGTCAGAGAAAGAAACAGTAAAAAAAAAAACAACTCCAGGATTATCTCAACATTTGTATTTCTTCAGAATGCGAACACCCTATCAATCTCGCTTAGAGAGCAATGTGTGTGCTTTAAAGCAAGGAGTTGAACTGAGATTTAGACTGCCATGTTTTCTTTTTCTTTTTTTTTCTTACTCTCTCTCCTTTCCAGAGAAAGGGCCATGAGGGAACCACTGCTGCAATGCAGCAAAACAAATCGCGAGAATCTGTTAAGTGAATGTGATTGTGGGACGTAGCCTCTCCCCTGTATCTCTTCTTTCTCATTTTCACTTTACTGCCTCTCTGGTTGGCTCTCTGTGGTCAGACGTTAAAATAAAGAACATGCTAAATAAGAAGATTGGAAAATTAAATGAAAGCAACATATTTGTGTATTTTGGTAATGAGGGATTTCTAGATTGCAACTGTTTGTTTCATAAACTTGATAGAAAATCTAGTTTTATGTCGTATGTGCTCTGCCCTTTAATGGACTTTGCCATTGGTCGGAGGCACCACCTCGGCATCCAAGCCACCACCGCCATGTCTACCGCTCAGGTCGGGCAGAGGCACCTCTGGCCTATGCAAAGGACCGCGAGCAATGCCCCCTCCTCAACGCTCCTCTGAGTCGCTGTTCGGGTCGGACCTCCGGCCCATGAGTGACCATCCCAGGCCTACCCAGCTGCTTCCTCCTCAGGACAAGCAGTTAGCTGCACAGATCTGGTTTGGTTCACGGTTTGGGAGGCCTGTGGCCAACTTGTTTGCAAAAAACAGAACATCAATGTCTTTTCTCTGAGGATGACTGAGTCCCCCACCCCCCCCCGAAGTAGCCCACCCAATGTAGCCCTCTGGCCTGCCGGTCCTGATGTGACTGATGATGCAACTGCTTCACTGGATGCAGCATCTGTCAGTGATAGTCGTGGCACCGGAGAGTCCAATCACTAGGTGGTTCGCAGACCTGCCTTAACTAGCAGTGTTGGACCAGTGGCCGGTACTGGACCTACCCATGACTCTGCGTCAAGCAGGGGGCTCCATCCTCTTGTGCCTGATTCTGTGGCGCCTTCCTACGAGGGGCCCATAGGCTGAGGCCTCCCACTCATTGCTTGATTCCTCAGTGGGACCTCCAAACAGTGCTGGATGGCCTAGCGGGTCCACCTTTTGAACCTGTGGATCAGGCAGACCTAGAGGGGCTGTCAATCAAGACGATGCTCCTCTTAGCCCTGGCATGGGCTAAGAGGGCGAGCGACTTGTGTGCATTGTCGGTGTACCCTTCCTGCTTGTCTTTCAATGATGATAGGGGGTCGGTGGAACTTCGACCAAATCCGGCCTTCAGGCCTAAGGTCATCATCTCATTCAAGTCAAAGGTTATTCGCTTTCTTCCCCTCTCCTCATGCTGACAGGGAGGAGGAGCGTCTTCACACTTTGTGTCCTGTGCACGCACATGGATCGCACAGCGACCTTCAGGAGGGCCAACCAGCTATTCGTTTGCCATGGCGGACGGACTCAGGGAGCCTGTTTGTCTGTACAGCAGCTCACTCACTGGATCTGTGATGCTATCTGCAGGAGTTATGACGGTGTCTCCGTGGAGGACATCTGCCAGGCTGCCTCCTGGTCCTCGACCTCAACCTTTGTGCAGTCATATCTCAGGGACATGACTGTTGGTTCAGTGTCTCATTCAGTGCTTGGTGCACTGTCTGGGACCTCATCTGGAACAGACTAAGGTGTTTTTTGGGTGGGTTCGGACTAGTGTTGGTTCGGTCCCAGCTTGGGGTACATCTTATCCCTGCGGCCTTTGCAGGTTTTAACCAATAGCGAAGCCCGTTAGAGGGCGGAGCATGTCGGACATAGAAATAGTAGTTACCAGGATGTAACTCCTGTTCTAGCCCACTAACTACAAGCCCAGCTGGTCCCAGTTCCTTTGCAGCAGAGTTTCCAAAGGGAGATGAGCTGCGCATGCGTGGGGCTTGTAGGCTATAGGGGGAGGGCACTGGATACCTCCTTCCCGCCTGTTGGGCGGTGAGTATAAAGATCTTTTCTCAGGGTGCCGAGTTGGTGCTGCAGAGGGTAAACCAATGCGAAGCCCGTTAGAGGGCTACGCACATACTGATAGAACTGGAGTTACATCCAGGTAACTACTATCTATTTTCCCATTTCACAAAATCATGCATTTTCATAATATTGTAGTCTCTCTTCTAGCAGATAGGGAACCGACGCAATGACTGTGACATTAGAGTATATCCAAAAGGCAAATATTGACTGATACAATTCACCTGAACACCATTTCAAATCACTGCACTGTTTCACTAATGTAAAATACTGTCTGTGCTGTGGCATGGTCTAGTTTAAGGTTGTCCTTTGTTCCCTTCAAGGTCCATGTGTGATAAAGCACCTCTTAAATCTGCCACCTACAGTGTTCACTTCCACAGGTGTTGTCCAACCACACAAGGATGCACCACAGTTTTCAAATATATTGTGCATACAGATCCTACACAACAAACGTGAAAACTCTTATATGCAATGCTCAGCCAAAGAAAGCTCTTACATACCATATAAGAAGGTAAAGAAAATAGACGGCACACACCATAATTTGGTTTATGCACAGGCTAACTCGTGAGTTACATCATGGTAAGCAGCATAAAACAGATTTAGATATGTGTTTCATCTTCTCAGCCCTTAATCTACAAACCTTCGAGCTTGCTGATGGCTCCTAACAGCCTCCTATTCCCAAACTAGACTGACATTTCCAGCTCTTGGGAGGGCACGAGAATCAGGCTGCATGTAAAAATCAGTTGCTCTCTCCTTGACCCCAGTCAGCAGAGGCTGCCGTGCTTACATGTGCACAGATACAGTCAATATGTGTCTCCCCCTACTCAGCGCTCACTGTGGTAGCAGTCCACACAGTGATGGAATACAGAGAAACACCCAGAGGGGTAGCAGTGTGTACAGTGTGCATAATTATGCAGCATATAACCACCTCTGGGCAGGGAGATTTACTGTAGACCCAACTGAAAATAGCCAGATATAAATATCAGTGTTCATCTTGCATGTTACAATCTTTCATGTAATCTGTAGTTTACTGCTAACAGGGGACTTTAGTTTTCTAACTTTAGCTTTAAGTCTTAATTGATGTTGCAAACTTTTAGTGAACAGTTGCTTATTTCCACTTCCAGGAGCTACAGAGCAACATTATCATTCCTTTGAAGTTATGTTTCTGTCCACCTGGTGATTTAAGTCCAGTATTCACTCTCCTCCTTTAGTTCTGTTTTTTACGTCTATCACCTTGTGAGGGAAATATCTGGCCCTTTAGCTTTGTCCACCAGATAGTCGCTGACTTTCTGTTTGTAGTTTGGTGCTGAGCTGGCAGTGTACAGTGGGCTTTTAGAGCTTTTTTTTAAATTCTGAAAACAGCTGCCTGCTGCGACTACAAACGATGCTATGAGAGCACTGGGAGAGAAACTAAAACAGTAAAGTTTTGGGCCAGACAGTTAAAGAATGAGCTGAAACTCACTCTAAAGCTCAGTGAAGGTGATAATTCTCTGTAGGTTCATCACCATGAGCTCAGCCTCTATCATTACACATTGTCATTTGATACATTGGTATTATAAAAATATCAATAATAGCTGTTTTAGGGGTGTTCAGGCAGAGTGTGACATACCTGAACTGTAGCTATCCAGCAACCAACTATTGTAAAGTGTGGAGTGGTTTTGTTTTTGTGTGATCACTCAGCCTCTGACTGATCTCAGAACTCACAAGGAACTTGTTATTTTCCCCAGTTTCTCCTCCCAAATTTTCCACTCAAGTTGAAACATTCTCAACTCACATGTGCACAGTTTCAGCTATGTTCACGATGAGTGAATTTTCATCTGTCTGAGCCCACTAACATCTTCCTATTTACTTAATATGCAATCATGCTGTGTCTAAATTTGTACCCCCCTGAAGTAGCATCAGGCCTGGAGAGAAACACTGTCTAAAGCATAAACTCGAAGAACAAAAGTCCCTTGCCATGCTGTCGTTCTGCAAACCAAAGCTCTAGATTGGTATAGTTAAACACTAGCAGCTAGCTAATTGTGCAGACACACAGCTACATTTAGGAAAAGAGCACCCCAAAGAACATTATTAAACTTTGTCCAAAAGCCCAATGACAATGATACAACATATGGAGATAATGAGACAGACATAATGTTAGATGATGCTACTGAGCAGCTAAGGCACCTTGGGGGTTCACCAGTGTTGCTGATCAATACCACTCAGCCCACTTTTACATCACCTCACGCTGAGAATTTGAGCTTTTTTAACAAGCAACCTGGCCCAAAGTCAGTGTATACGTAGAAACAGCTGTTTTTGTAAAACCATTAGCGACATAATTAATGTGTATCTCAACTAAAATTCATTAATTAGATTTGCTAATGAGAAATTAGCAAAGGTGTTTGTTTTGTTCAAAATTAACATATAAAACGTGGTGAGACTACAGCGAAACTGAAGTTCTGTCAACCAAAGATGAGAACACTGAAGGATCCTGGACTGTCTGTCTACAACATCGTGTGTCTTTCTGTCCCTCTTTCTCTCGCTTCTCTCTCGCTCGTCACCTGCAGAAATCTCTCATCTCCTCAACATCGGCATCATTTTTTTACCACCGTAAATCACAGCCACCAACCTGTCAGACAAATCAGGGCGTATTATGCAATGAAAATCATGTCAGCACGTTTATAACAAGTGCCAAAACTAGTTTCTCCCAACAGCACAGGATCCTACTTTGTGTCTATGAGCATAAGTTACAGCGGTATGAATATAAATGAGTGCTATGACTAAGCGTTATCACACTGTCAGCGTACAGTAAACAGCAGATCTTAAAACGTTGTTCTGTTGTTTGGCAGCATCAAGTCCGCCTCACAAAGCCGGTGAAAGGTTGGGGACGACAAAGTTGAGCAACTGAGAGGAGCCGCAGAGAGAGAGCAGGAGAGAGGATTTTTCATGTCCAACCATGAGAAAAACTGGAATTAATTTATGTTCTGCAGGTCGACATGAGACTCATTGCCATGGTAACAGGCCATGTGCCACACCACCTCCCATCTGCACCTCCTCCCACCCTCCCTCCCTCCTCTCTCCCCTCCTACAGCCATCACTCATCTATGGAAGATGACGCTGGTTTATTCTCTCTTGTCACCGCTGCTGTCTGAGAATTAGCCCCTTTGGATGTTGAATATTAACGAGGTGACAGACTCGGCTCAAACCTTCCCCACCGCAACATCCAGGGGACACGTCACACCCTCTAATTAACAGTCCCTCTGTCTCTGTATTTGTCTCACTTTCTATCCCTCTTTCACTCGTTATCTGCCACCGCATCTCTCTCTCTTTCTCACTCTCTCTCAGCAAAATCAAACTACATGTTGACACAGGGAGGAAAAGAGCCCGAGCTGAACCACAGCCTGGCAGTGGATGTTTTATTTCCCCACTGAGTATTTGAATGATCACGGTGTGGTTTGTTGATTTTTTTTTTTTTTTTTTTTGGCCTGTTTGTCTCTGAAACTGTGGACAAAACCTGCAAAGGGAGCGCCTCTAATTTCAACAGGATGGTTTTGATAGGATGTTGTTTACCAGTTAATGTGGGCTCAGAGTGATCACCGTGTGGTTTGTTGATTTTTTTTGGCCTGTTTGTCTTTTAAAACACGGACAAAACCTACAAGGGGAGCCTTTCTAATTTCAACAGGATGTTTCTGATAGGATGTTGTTTACCAGTTAATGTGGGCTCAGAGTAATCACTGGTAATGTTAATTATTTCCATATGTTCTCCCTGGTGACCAGTGTAAACCAGGCATGAAATACAGCTGTGTTCTAGTGATTACAGTCTTGACTTTATGGACTGAGTATCTGGTGAGCTATGGGACCTTCAAGAGGACGTTCCTTTGAAGGCACTGACATTTTGATCTGGTGTCCTTCAGGCAATACTTTGACAAAACTGCTCCCTTTGACTGGAATAAACAGCTTGGTGCCACAGCCGAAAGAAAAGACAGAATCAGATTTTTTTTTTAAATAGACAAATATAAAAATAATGCAGATACTTAAATATTTATTATTTTTATTGTAGTGTGGCTCGAAGAATGGCACTGTTGGTCCACCATTTTGATCCAGACTGAAAAAAATTTAGTATGTTCATTCATAGCGCCCAGACGATGAATCTTGACTTTGATATCCTTCTCTTTCATCTAGCGCCACCAGCAGGTCAAAGTTTTCACTTATCCACTGACATATCTCAACATGTACAGGATGGATTGACACAAATGTCTGTACAGACATTTATGGTTCCCAGTGGATGAATCCTAATGAGTTTGATGATCCCTATGGCTTTTCCACTAGCACCACCATGACGATGACGTTGGTGGTTTTGAGTGAAATGTCTGAATAAGTTGATGGATTGCAACGAAATTTGATAGAGATATTTGTTTGAGGGCGTTAATCTCAGGATGAATTTTAATAACTTCTGAGATCCCTTAATTTTTCATTTAATGCCATCATTATGCATGTTAGCATGCTTACATTAGCATTTAGCTCAATGCACCACTGTGCCAAAGTATAGACTTACAGCGCTCCTAGCATGGCTGTAAACTATTCCAACAAAGTAATGTCATAACTTAAAGAGGCATCCCAAACATGTTTTATAAAGCTTTTGAGACTGTTAAACGTCCAATTTGAAGATGAGTGCAGCAGTAGAATGTGCTTATATTCCTGTAAGGAACATTTAATAGTGTGAGGAGTTCAAAGGTCAAAATATTTCCAAAACGTTTTGAGATGCTCAAAATGATCAGGTATGAAAAAAGGATTTTTGTTACGTATGTATTCTACTTTGAAAAAAAAAACCTTTTCAAAAGTAACCATGTGTTATAAGCAATTTTTTCGGTTTTCACCTTTATTATAGGTATTTCAAAAATGCCTGAAATGATAGTGGTGTCGCATATCACTGCCATGATAACAGAGGGGCCTGTTCAGCAAAAACGTTCTTTGAAGGCTTTCTTTACCCTCTGCAGGACTTCACTGTAATCTTCGCTGAGGGAGAGCAGATGTCTGACAGAAGTGCAATATCAAAAGAAATGCCTTGTGCCCTTATTGTTTACCCTATGTTAGTCATTTAATTCAAGGTTAACCAGCAGAACTTTGAACACAGTCATCACTGCAGTGCTGGTAGAAGTAGCAGAATTGTTAGCAGAATAGTGCTTATTGCTGTGAAAAGCAGTAAAATCAACACATCAGGTATCAATAAAATATAACAAAATAAAGACTTCAACTCCCAACTTTACTGGCAGCAAGTAAAAAATAATAACTTCACATTGAATGCCGTGATGGATTCATCAGCGCTTAAAAATAGAGCAGTGAATCTCTTGATCCTTGACTTACTGCAGCTTCAAAAGCTGAGCGAGTGCAACAATAACGCTTTCAGCGGAGAGAAATATTGACATCTGGTTCAAAATTACTGTAAACAATAAATCTGATCTCATAAAAATGTTTGCTGAAATACGCTTTGCCCGAAAATCTCCCGCTAGCTGCTGTTGACTCAGAAGATATTCAGTGGGTGAAACAAAACCCCATTTGCAGCAAATGTACACAGAGTGTGAGCAGCTATATAAATCCTGTGCTACAAATCCAGCCACAAGCAAACCCGATTGATTGAAGATTGCATTTACAAAAGGATCCTTTCAAGTCCATCGACTGATTGACTTGGTGCATACACACCCACTGCTGGGAAGCTCCAGAAAAAGCTGCAGTGGTGCTAATGTTGTACTCAGCGAAAGTCACACGAGATAAAAGCATCAGATGAATATCTAAATCTAAAATATGGCTTTGCATATATACATGTCGTCACAGGTGACTTTATTTTAAGGCAAATACAACACATATTCCATCTCAGTTTGATCTATGGAGGCAACTGCCTGCTTCATGGTTCCTTACATTTGTCTCCTGCGTCTTAATGGCGACTCAAATACCAGAAGAGACAGCTATAAGTGACTAAGTGAGTCCTCTGGTCCGTCTGCTCAACAACACACTTAAAGGCAAATCTCAGGGGGGCCTGCATGTTATTTAACAAGCGCTCGGCTTGACCAGAGAGGAGGAAGAGATGAAGAGAAAGAGACGGAGAGAGTCAGGAAGAGAAGAAGAGTGAGTCAGAGAGAAGAACGTTTGTACTTTCACTCAGCAGTGGCATGCAGGCAGGCAGCTTAGAGCTCCCGTCAAGCTTGCTCCAAGACACAATAAAACTTTAATGAAGTTATGCTGCTGCCGCATGGTAATGCAGAGTCTCAGGGGCTTGGGGAAATAGGGATTGGCTGGAGCGTGCCCAGAGGTGCGTATTTCAACTGTCACTCAGCTAGCATGGAGAAACAGCAAAGAAGTGAGCCCTGGTCACACAGGTAAACATGTTGCCTGTATCAGCCCACAAACTTCCTGTTCAGGCCAAAGTTTTGTTTCTGGGTGGGGCCGAAGATGAGGTAAAAGTGTCATGTCAGATTTGTCCCTGTCCTGATTTAACTGATGAGCTTGTCAGTTGCTGGATAAATAATTTAGTGGAAGAGGAAGGCCAGCACGCTGTTAACCTCTGTCTTCTGCAAAGCTCCTGGAGCTCTGAGGAAGATGGAAGAACAGACAGAGAGAGAAAAGAAGAAGGTAATTCAGAATTTAGATGATCCACAAGGGGAAATTTTATTTTTGTTGTCTACATTTCATGACGTCTTCACAAAAAAACATCAACATTAGTCATTTGTTCAAACAGTTGAAATCACCTGCAGTACCAGTCAAAGGTTTGGACACACTGGGAAAGTATGTCTGTAGATGTTTAAGCTTTCCTGACAGCCACCTCTTGCAGCCATGTCAATATTTTCTGTCAGAAGTAATATAACATTGTTTAGACACCAGCGTGTAATACAGCAAAATTCGGTCTTGACATTTTTTACCTTTGAGGGAACGGAGAGCCAGAAGCTGTATCTGACATCATTCCCTTATTTACTCATTCACTACTTCCTGTATAATAAGCACTAAATAGTTTAGTCAGTAGTGAGCAGCAAATTGAGATTTTGAACTCTCATTCATCACTCACAATCATCTTAATTTTGTGCATTCACAATCAGCTGTAGAGACGCGCAACGGTAATGTGGAGCGTTGTGGAATTGTTAGCAGAGAGTAGTGTACACGCCATGGACCCTACTTATCTTCCCACTGTGACATTTTTGAGGGTAGTAGTGGATTCATTGACACACACAGCATTCAGACACTCAGAATGACAAATGGTAAATAGACCACTATATGTTAAATGTAGCCAGAGTTGATAACGGAGGAGGCTATCTAGCTAGTCTTTGCACTGTTCACTTTTATATAACCACGCTCTAAACTGCTCCGCAAAACAGGTGCGGTTTACAGACAAGTTATAAGTCGATGGTACAAATACTTGTCTTAAATGTTTGGTTGGCAAGTAATCCAGCTAGCCAGCGTAATATAGTAAGTTAACCAAGTTTAGAGGGAGATCACTGTTAGCATCCCATTACCTACCAACGGTCAAAATTGGTCTTTTCAGCCATGAATATGATCTTTTCCAAATTTTATTTTTATTTAAAAGTAATTTTAGTTGCCTAAAGCGAACCACATCTTAATCAGTCAAGTGGCAGATCAGAAAACATATGAATCATTTTAGTAACATTCAGTTGAAAAGGTTTTGGAAGGCAGGGACACACCTTCATCAGAAAATGCTCATATGGGTTATTTTGGAATCGAATGACCTTATTTTGTTGATTTGATCAGGGGACTTGTTGAAATTTTTGGATTTTGTCTTTTGGACTCTTTCAGAATTCAACTTCGTATCACACCGATGTTTAAAAACTCTCCACCTTTACGTTATTGTTGCCATGAAATGATCACTGAAAAATCTTGATCAAAGTATTTCAAGGTACCCTTGGAAAGATGTGAAGTGATTTAGTGTCTAAAGATCTTTGTCAGCTCTTTCCTGCTTCATTACATCCTGGCTTTTGTGTGGGCTTTTCTTCCTCTCTCTCGCTCTATTTTCTCTCTCTTTTTTTTTCCTTTCTTTGCTGCAGAGGTATTCTTGGCTTGTACTAAGAGGTCACCTCTTGATCTGTTTGTTAGGGTCGACTAACCATCGATCTGTTCCCCTCCTGCTCCCTCTATCTTCATCGCTCTCTTCCATCAATCCCTCTGGGCCTGCAAAAGATCGTCAGTCAGCTTGCAGCCCATCCTAAGGAAACACAATCTCCTTGAATCTCTGGGTTTTGATCTTTGGCCAGAAGTCGAGGCAAATAAGCTTTTCCACTTAACAGAAAGTCTCAGAGGTGCACTTGTTGGGGAAGAAAGGCACTGATGGTCAGAGAAAATCAGTCATTTGTGAAGGTTTTGTCTGTAGAGATGAGGGTTTAGAGACTCCTGTTGCTATTTTGTTGAATAATTTAATTAATTTTTGGTCGTACCCAAATCCCCTAGCTTTTCTCAGCTTTCTCTGCAATAAGAGGATAAAGTACTGCATTTTGCTCTGCAGACTGATTGACTCGTCTATAAATCGCACGGGTAATTTTGAAGTCCGCATGCAACTTGGATGCTGAAAAAAAATGTCAATATGTCCACAAATTGTGTTTATAAACCGTAGAATATCCCCCGAATGAAGCCCTTGCAGCACATTTGTCAATTCAATACTCTTAAACAAATAGTAAAACAATCAGCTTTTGACGTGATTTATTTCATGGCCAATTTGCCCGGTATCATGCATTTCTACAAAGTTTATTCCACAAGCCGCAGACTGGAAAGTTCTCACAGAGGAGTGCATGAAATTACTTTTACTTTATGAGCATTCAACAGCACTTGAAACCCAGAATATAAGATCAGAAAACACCAGTTAACCTCTGTTTGGAGGGTCAATTTAGCTGACATGATAACACTGAACATATTTTATAGCAGCAGTAGCTGAAGTGGAAACTCGAGATAATGGGCTTTTTCTGCCTTGCACACTTACTGCTGTGGGAAGATTTCGACTGACAGTTCATAGGCTTTACATGACTGCTGCTATCACTCTGGCAGTTTCATTTCAGACATGTAATAAGAGAAGAACATGAAACATTAGCAAACCAGCTAATCCGGCTGTCCAAAGTTAAAAAAAATCTGTCTCCTAGTCAGCCCCTCAAAGCTCATTGATTAACATATTTCATTTGTATAGTCAACACACAAACTGAAGTGTAAAAACAACAATGTGTGGATTTATGGGGAGTTACACTGAGCAACAGCATTTTTGTCATCACTGTGAAGCCACATAAACATTGGATTGTGCTAGGCGGAGAAGAGTGCTATCAATCTTCTTATATAACTTTCTCCAAAAAAGTGAGTAATTGTGTTTCCCAAAATATCAAAATATCTGTTTATCTCAAAACACCTACCTTGAATAGTCAACTCATTATCATTCCATCCTATCTGTATAGACATATTTTACCGTCCTTCAACATTCACTCCACCCATTTCTGTCTGTGGCCAAACCCTTTTAAGTCCCCAGTCCATTTGGATGCCCTCCAGGTTTTGCATTTTAGCATCTCAATATAATCAAGACAAATCAGCAAATGTCTTTACCTTTTACACACAAGAGCAGCTCATTTTACAGGGATTTATTAATCAATGTCTTAGAATATATAACATAAAGCCATTTGACTGCTTTACCTTTGAAAGCATCTCATTACACTGTGAGTACAAACAGCCTTAATATGGGAAGTTATAGTAGGAATAAAAGAAGTTCCTCCCGTTCAGCATTTTGTTGTAAAAGGTTTAAACAATAGCCCTCTCAGTTACATTCAGATCCAACAACCTAACAAATACACTTTAATCCACGGGTGAGAAAATGACAGGCATGTTGGCAGCAGTACAGTTGGATAGGGCACATTTTGTTACATTTTGTTAAAACCTAATTAGACTGTAATGGCAGGAAGATAGAGTCCAAATGAGTAAATCATACCCAAAAACACAACAGCATTTTAAGAGGTGGTAAAGCTGTTGCCATGGATCCCACACCCCATCTGGGAAAAAGCAGCCATTCATCTTGGATGGCTGACAGTTAATTTATTCCTGCAGCTGTTACGGATGCACAGTAGAGGCACAAACAATTTACAAATTTGTACTGCGGCTGTATCTGTGTGGGCTTTTGTGCTTAAAGGTTGTTATGTTTGCGTTATGCAGTATACACTGAGGAGTGATAGTAAAGATGGATGTGGGCTAATTAGACTGAAGTCATGGATTGGACTCGATATAACGATGTTGTGAATACACAACAGTATATACATTTCTGCCAACTGGGATGCTTCACCGGAGAAAGCTGGTTGAAAGCTGAAAAATATGGATTTTAAGATAGAAGTTATGTTAAGTCAAATAAATATTATGCTTTTTTGTCATTAATCAGCCATGCCTCCATTTAGGTGGCTTGCGCTATAATTTCTTTGCATTTATCAAGTAACATTAGTAACAGTCTGTAATACAGAATGAAGTTACATGATCTAATTGTTGTAGTACTTAGGGGCAGATACCCAGAGCAGAAGAAGCTGGTTTCGTAGGTATTACACTGTTTCACTTTTCACCTTCACCAATGATCCAGTCAACATCAAAAGGTGACCGAGCTTTTTCCATCGCTGCTCCCAGACTGTGGAACAGTCTGCCCCTCACCATCAGATCTACCCCATCGATCAGAACTTTTATATCCCAGCTAAGGACCCACCTTTATAGACTCACTCTTGAGTCCCCCTAATTTTTAAAACATTTTTTATAGCATATTAAAATTGTTAATTTTGCCTGTTACATTTTGCATATATTTATTTTGTTTTGTTTAAATTCTTCTACTGTATTTTTATCTTTTTCTGTAAAGCAGTTTGCTCACCTCTTGTTGTTTTTAAATGTGCTCTATAAATAAATTTGACTTGAGTTTTATATATAATCAAGACTACATGACTCTGCCGCTGTGAAAGGCAGTGCTCGTATGCTGGTTAGGCCTTAGGTCCAAACCAAAAATATCTCAACAAATGTTTTTCAAAATTCATGGTGCCCAGAGGCCAAATCCTAATTTAGTGATCCCTTGAATTTTCCTCTGGTGCAACCACCAGATCAAAGTTTTCACTTATTAAGTGAAATATCTCAACATCTACTCAAGTGATTGGCACCAAACTTGGTGCAGACATTTATGATTCCCAGACGATGAATCCTAATAATTCTGGAAATCTCCTGCTGCGCCACCAGCAGGTTGACATTTTTGGTTCAGAGTGAAGCATCTCAGCAGCTATAGGATGGATTGCCATGAAATTTGAATCTGACACTAATATCAAAATGTTAATTTATCCAGTACTAATGACATTTCCATCCACCTCTGTACTTTGTGTCTGGTACTAATTAGCAAACACTCACTTCCTATACTGAAATACATTAACTGCTGAACATCAGCATGCTAACATTGTAATCCCATTGCTAAAACACTTCAGTTTGCCTGGGGTGCTTCTTGGATGCATTTACACTTTGCTTTTTTGATGTCTGATAGCTCTGCAATCCAAACAAGATGCATGAAAATGGAGGTTGAAGTAGTTGTATTATTTCTGTAAAACATATCACTTTCTGTGCAACAGATGAAAGATGATCCTCTATTAAAGGTGTAAAGAACAACACGCAGACAGCTCATTTTCGTGTTCTGGCTGTTGCTGAAAGTTGAATCACTGCTATCACTCAGGGAAAGAGAGTAGCAAACAGACATTTATTTATATGAAAAAGCTGACACTTCATCGCAACATGAATCCTGGAAGGGTATTGAGGAGTAATCCATCACTATCTTTGGATAATTTTCCAAAAAGTGATTATAAACACCTGATGGTTAAAGTGCTGTATGTTATATTTCCAACACAACATTTATGGCTGCGTGTTCTTGATGACGAATGCTGGATGGCGTAGCATGGCGTCAGTGAAGTGGCATTTTCGTCTGTCATACACGTTTTCTCTCCTGCCTCCGTCGGTTTGATATTCTGATGACTCACCATGAACTGGACAACACCTTGGTGGGAGGAGAGAGGCAGCGATCCAGCCTGTGTAAATAATGATACTTCTTCTTATCGCCAAGTGTAATGTTCAGTCTTTCTGAGGCATTTTTTTTCTCACTTCTCTCAAGAGAAAAAAGTTTGGAATGAGACAGCATAAATCTACTACACCTTCTGACCTGCAGCATGTCCGAGTAGCTAACAGTCATTACTCTTTGCATGTGTGTAAAACTAATTACAAACTTCTCCCATCTGCGCCCCTCACCCTCTGGGTCATGCACAACTTTCTTATATATTATTATTTTATTCAGTTATAAGACCAAGCAATCTGTTTTCTTCTTACAGCGTCACTTTGGGGACAGTATCACTCAAAAACCAATACTGAATCTGAACAGCTAGAGGAGATGTAGGTATGAATAATGACACATTGCTAAATGTTAGAAATTGCTATTTGAAACCAGAGTGTCCTTTACTTTAACAGAGCCTGTGTGTGTGTATCTTCCAGGTAAAACTAGGTTTAATATATAATCTATTGCCAGAATGTATGTCAAAATGCCAACATATGGGTTAGCTGCACCTTTTTAAGCATCCTAAACTTTTTACGAATTTTAATGTGGTGTCATCAAACGTCTAATAAAGGTCCATCTGTATCAGGTTCATATGTTGAGGGATAAGTCTGACAGTCTGATCAGGCTTTGGATACACAGACAATACAATGATAGAGATACGATACCTCAGTGTTTTGGAAACAGTGCCGCAATCCCATATAAGATTTGCAGTGTTAAGTGGAACAGACCACATTAGAGTGCCCTGAAGGGTAGAAGCATATAAGAAAAGCAGCAGATTCTTCCAGCAACTCCAAAAATGTGGAGATAAATAGCTTCACAGATGACACACACACACACACATATACATCTCATGTATGTATAGATTTAGTTGCAGAGCCGGGAGAACCCCAAAGCAAATTATGAGTCAGCCCGCGTTCACGCTGGTAGTGAAGATTTATGACAGCAGAGTAGGAAAACTTCTTCCCTGCCTTCATCTCAAAGCATAAAATCCCTCTGGTCCATGTTCACATCTTTTGGCAGCAGGTGAGTTTGCCCCGGCCAGCGTTTCATCACATCTCGCCCTGAATCAGTTGGTGCTGTGGGTGGCAGTCTGCTGCAGGCCCGCTAGGTTTAGCATCTTCCTTTATTTGTAGTGCAGTCCAGGGGATGTGTGTGTGTGTTTATCAGTGTCTTAGCTTCAGATTAAAGATCAGTTGAAGGAAGTCAACAGAATTTAAATGTTACGGCTTCTCCTAACCGGACGGAAATAGATTTCTCCCATCTTCATCTCATACGTTGTCATTATGTGGATTTATTCTGACATTCTGCCATTTTCACATTAAAAAGATTTAAATACCTGGCATGAGTAATTTTTCCTGACACATGTACAGTGAGCAAATTTGATCTGATGTGTGTTTCTGGGATGTTACTAATCTGGATAAAAATGTGAGCGCAGATTGCAAACTGCTCTGATCCCGTATTACACATGTAAACTAAGGCAGGGATATCTCGTGGGACAACTCAATTAAAAGTGCACTCATGGTAATCAATAGCAAAGGAATTTGTGCGAAAAAATCAATTAATCATTCAGGCCCTCCAGCAAGCACCCCATATGCCATTTGCATCACTGGCTAATGTATGCATACTTTACGACAAACTTCATTAAGAATTAACTTATCTGCTGCGCTCATACATTTCCTTTTAGTTACACATTCACATCCTCGCCTGATGAGTCTTTAATGATCAGTAATGATGTTGTTGGAAATACCGGCTATGCTAGCAAATGTCAGAACGTACAAACACCGTGTTGGATGCTGATAACTAAAGCTCACGTCAGTGTTTGATCCGAGCTGGGACCAGCTTCTAAAATTAAACAGCACCACAGTTCAAACGGTGTGGATTTTTAAAGGCTGATGCTGAGATATTTTTAGCCTACAGTTACTGATTGCCAAAAATTTTTTCAGTACATTTAAACTTACAAGCTAGTATGAAGTGTTTCTCACATTACAGTTCATTGGAGCCATGTCGTGTTTATTAACTAGGGGGACTGGAGCTGCCTAATGTTCCTCATAATCACCATGATGTATTAAACACAATCAGTTGTGCTGATGAGGCCTTTAATTGCACTAATTAGTGCATGAATTGCCAAATATTTCTATGTCAATGTTCTGGTTACTCTGGATGATCTACAAACCTCCCTGTAATCTTTTTTTTTTTTTTATGTGGAACTACTTTATATTGAGCAAAAAGTCCTTATGAAACTGTTGTGTGTTAAAGCAGGCAACTCCTCTGGGGGCCCAGACCTTCAGGGGCCCAAAAGGTCCCAGATTCACTGTGTGTCAGTTGGTTTGTGGTAATTTGATTAACTGAAAATGTGTTTGGGAATATGCATCACTAATGCACAATATCAAATGAACTGATCTGGACCTTAAAGCTGCATTAATATTCTAAATAAATATTTTTATATTAGCAATGTATCAAATGCATAATGTGAAAGGGGTTACTCGTAGTGACAAACACAGAGAATAATAAGCCAACCCTGCTGTTCCTGACATCTCTACAGAGCATTTTAGCATCTTTCAGCTTATTGTTCTGGTTTTTTATGGCTGTAAATTCACTGTTTTGGTTCACTCTCACTGCTCTAATCAACCCATTTCTGACAGCAGCAGGCAGCTCTTATAGCATAGCTTTGGTCAGCATCATACAACATTGTATTATTGTACTGTAAAATGCCACTTGTGATCAAACTTGAAGAGTCATTTTGATCTGATCATGACTTCTGACCTTTTTGCAGGAGAGTTGAAGGGCAAAGAAAAATATAATCAATAGAGAATCACTACATTATTTTAATATGTACAGTGAAAATAAAGTAAATGTATTGAAGATTTTAAAAATAACACCTTCCTACCTCAGTCAGTGTCCATGCTGTCTAGTTGGCAGCGTGAAGCCTCTGTTTTCTTTTGCCACTGCAGCATGAACACACCAGGTAATAGCCTTGAGTTCACTATTTCAGCCTGTTCTCGTGTCCTCTTCTCAAGCAGTATTGAACAGGCTTAGCATAATGCCTTTTCATGGATTCAGTAGTCATTTATATTCTGAGCCACTTTGCTGAAAATTACTGCATAAAAGTCAGCGGGGACCTTTTCCTTCTTAAGGGAAATCATGTTAGAGTCCAAAAACAATTCAGTTTGAAAAAGATTTGCAGCATGTATTCACACTAAAAATTTAGATTTGGCCCCATGACAGCGAACACAAACCAATGGGGTAATACATAAAAAGCAATAAGATGAAATGATGGTGATAGATGAAAACAGTGCATCTCAATTAAGGCACATTTTCCACGATTAACAAAATGGTCTTAGTGCCAAATGCACCAATTATCAAATAACAAAATGGATTTTGGAAGGATTTCATTGCTTCTAACTCATCACCTCACAGCAGGTGAGAGCACAAATGTGAAACAACAAAGTTGAAGCTATTAACGTGCATAATCAATAGAAGTGTATATGTAAAATAACAGATTATTATAGGACTTGTATCCTCTGACTGCAGTGAATGGAGCACTCTTCAGAGCATTGCAGAGAAGCAGGCTGGAGTTGGGATGTTTTATGATATGGGATCACACACACACACACTCAGGAGAAAATCTCTCTTCTGTGATAAGGCAGTAAAGCTGTATACCAGGTGCTGGAGTGCTGAACTAAGCAGACATGACTTTGAAGTGAAGAATCTCTCAGGCTACCAACACAGTCGCTCTCTGCTCAGTTAAACACAGTAACTGCAGTTTGAACCGAAAGGAGTAGAGAAACACTGCTGATGCTCCGCAGTGAAGTTCCCTATTACATACTAATTAATGCGCGTTTTGAGTATGTCGTGAGTTCACGCTGGTAAAATGCCAAAATTTAGTAGACTGACAGTATGCATAATAAATTCATATGTTTTTTTAGTGTGCTGTGATGGACACTTTGTCATTCAATGCAATGCAAAAAGGAAACAGGGGGTTTTTTGGTTTGTTTTTTGGCTTAATAAGTGTGCTATAAAACTAGATTATATTTGCTCTGTGGTCCATTTCCTCCTCACCTCATCAATTAGATCATGTCCCAAACCACAACAGATAAATTCAAAAGATATTCAGTGGACATTGTATAGGCAGCTTAAAGATTTGGACTTTGCAGATGATCTAACCATCCTTGCCATGAACTAATGTAGTAAACAAGACAAAACATGACATGTTGACAAGCAAACAGGCCTCAACACCAACACCTCCAAATCTCACATGATGTACATTAATACAACACCTCCAGCACCAGCTTTAATTTAAGATTAAGATTTAAGATTTAATACTTTATTGCCATACAACTTAGCTGTTAGGAATTTGCCTCAGTGTGCTCATGACAGAATTACAAACAATCACATATAATACATATAATACATAACCCCACCCCAATATAATAAATGAGCTACTTTTTGGTGAGTTTGTGGAGGATTTCACTTATTAAGGCAGCTTTACCAGCAATGACTGCGAACACAAAGGGACATCAAGGCAGTCGATTGGAGAAAACTGAAGGAGTATTTTCCCTAAAAAACCTAAAAACAAAGGTCTACTATACCAGCAACATCAAATCCATCTTACTGTACGGTTCTGAATGCGGGTGGGAGGCCAAAACTGATATGAAAAAGATATAGGTGTTCCACAATGGATGTTAAGAAGGTTATGTTGCATCATCTAACAAGATCTCAACCTTAGAATTATACAGAAAAACCAAAAGGAAGAACATCATTGCTGAAATTAGGCAGAAGCGACAGGGTGGCTGGGCCATGTGTTGCAAATGGAGGCAGATCACGACCCAAAAGTTGCACTGAGATGGACCAAAAATGACCTGGAGACGGTCGAGCTAGCCAAAATACAGTGTTAATGCTTAAAATGCCTTCATTATCATCAGTGTTGGAAGAAATGTAACTCTTTACTTTTTCAAATTAAATAACGCAATTAAAATTACTGAAATTTAAATGGGCTCATTATTCGTTACTTTTATCTTGCGTAAAAATCGTGGACGACTGCAGAAGATAGCAGACGAATGCAGCCTATTCCTCAGATTTTCCATTTTATGATCTAATGGTGGCGCAAGTGAATCAATCAATCAGCATTAGACTAACTTAAGGCAACGTGAGCTTGCTGTCCTGAAAATATGGACATTATTTTTCCCTCCTCAAGATCAAGGACAAAAATATACTGGTGAGTTTTAGTCTATGTGCAGGTGGCCTATCAGGCCTATTGCAATAAGAAATTACTGTCAAATGTCTGAGGAACAGTTGTTATTTCATTTTACGCTGCTAAAAGAGTATTAAAACTGACTTGTATACTAGTGCATGGTTTGTAGGCCTGTCAAGGCTACAATAAATAGACCTATCAAATCATATCTATTGTGTTTTATTGTTCCACTACTCACTTTCCATCATAGTTACAATGGCTACAACGATAAATAAAATTTGACAGTTGTTTTGTCCCACACTGTGCCACAGCAACACTAAAATAATATAGGAGAATTGAAGCACACATTTAAAAGTAATGCAAAACTTACTCTTCCTAGTAACTAAATACTTTTATATGCAGTAATTGGTAAAGTAATTCAATTACTTTTTAGACTAGTAACTGTAACTAATTACTAATTTTCAGTAACTTGCACAACACTGGTTATGATTACCTAGCAGTGATTCTTGCTCTTTTGTCTCTGGTCAAAATGCTAATATGAGGCTGGGTGTGAAGAGTTTTGCTGAGTTAAGTGCAGTGTGTACTGAAAAGTAATGAAAGAGAACTTCAAGCCCTCACATCCGCATGTGAAATGACTCTGGAGATCTGTGAGGTGAAATAACATTATCACGACTCGACACCTTCTGAAACGAGAGATTCTCAGGTACAATGGGACATCATTTGTCATTAGAAGTTTTAATTGCTGGAGTTGGGGGAGTTGCGGTCCTGACACATTGACTTTGGATTTCCAATTAAAATACCGAAGAAGGGCTTAGCTAGACGGAGCACAAAGGTCACGGGATGTCATATGAAATGCAGATAGTCTGAAGATATAAACTATTGCTACAAATTGTTTTTTTAATGAGCCACAGATGACCATGGTGGCCATGTAAGTAGGGTAGAGAGTAGAGTAGTAGAGATTACAGATTTGATTTTGGCTTCAAAATGCATTAATAATTATGTTTACACATTATCATCATTGCATACATCAGCACACATACTGCAGATAAATACACAAGCATGTGAAAACCTATTAGTTCCATTTTCATTAGCTGAAAATTATCTTATGAGCTCTTCTTCTTTGTCACCATAAAGCTATATCTCTTTGTGTCAAAAAGCAAAACAGAGACTTCACTTCATGAGGGGACACCTAAGTGAAGTGAACACCAGGAACTGGAGGACACAATAAGCTAAATTTGCAGCAACGACAACAAAAACAGCGCTCCTGCTGATATCACAAGCAGCTGGGCTCTGTGATTATACTTCATCATAACTGTACACCTGCTGTGTGACAAAATAATCTCAACCCTTTAACTAGCTTTTTCAGAGAGATACAGTCAACAGATATATCTGTAATCTTCACTGTAATAAACTGTATATTCAATATAAAACAAAATGTATATCACACACCATGCTGCCTCTGTTTATTCTTATTTCATTTATAACTTTTTATTGAACTGTGGCAAGATCTGTGAATATAAAGAGTCAAAAGTACACAGAAGCAGTGCTATTGTAAATCTATTGTATATCTTCCAAAATAAATCATATCTTGTGTTTAAAACAAAATGGAGACATCAATGCCACCGTTAAATTAACCAAAAGTTTACCAGCTAGATCCCGAGATGACAAGGGTTCTTGTCCAGCTAGCAGGTCTACACATGTCTGAGCAAAGTTTCATTAATAGAAATCTCAAAACCTAATTTGGTGACACAATGCAGAACAAAAAAATAAAAACAGTTGTGAGTTGTGAATCATGATGATGCTAAATAAATGCTGGAACTTTACAGAAGTCAGCTCCCACAGCGTCCTCAATAAAAACGGGTGGTCGGGGGAAATCTGAACAGTACTTTGTCCATGACTGATGATGTTTCACAAGTCCACAAGAACATGAGTACAGACAAGAATGGAGATTGAGAAAGGCCTCTAGTGAGTCTTCCTCTGCGGAGATAGACGGACGGTTAGAAAGACAAGAATTGCAAAACAGTAGAGAAAAAAAGAGTAACAAAGAAGAAAATGACAGAAAGACTGAGATAGAAAAAACTGTGAGTGAGAGACAGGAATCTCCACATGTAAAATGTTCAACATGATATCAAGTAGATGATGTATTTTTTTATGTATTTGCCTTATTGAATTCTCCCCACGTTTCTTCACCCTACAGACAGACCAGCATATCAGGTTGTACTGAGCACCGCTGCCACTGAAATCATGATACAAGGCCCTCGGCTAGATACACTCACATATAAATCTAAGCACTGAAGAGTAACATGTACTCTGTTGTCCTCTCTTGCTCCTGGCCCTCGCTGCGACTCGTGAGCTGCAATTCTCCCAGAATAAAAACACAGCGGCCTGTTACCTCAGTATGGATCTGCACCCACCACCTATGTTGATGTTCTCCATGTAAATTTATGATTTTTTTTTTTTTTTTTTTTACCACTCCAGTCAGTGTTGTGTTTTGTACGTGATGTGTTGCATTCCATGAATATTAATGATCTCCTGGAGATCTCGGTGCGATTGTTGCTGTTATGAAAGGTAATTTCCATCCCATTGCTAACATCAGCAGCCCTCGCAGGCACCTCTCCGCCACTGCCCACCCACACCCCCATTACAGCCCTACAAGTAATAAAAACCTGAGCGCCCTGCCAATTACATACAAGGGCATCTTGGAGAAAACAGAGGGGTGATACATAAACAAACAATGTTTTGCAGAGCCAGTGCACCTCTTCAAAAATGCGCATTGCATCGCCCACCTCCTGTAAGACGGACCATCAAAAATGCAAGAAAAACTTGTAGGAATTAAATCTTTTGCACTCTTAAAATTATTGGGGGCACCACTCTTCAATTTCAGGAGAAATAATTAAACTAAGTTAATCAGTCTTATATCTGAAAGTCATGAATTCTGAATACAGGGATCTTCATCTCTTTTTTATAGGAATACACAAATACAATAACTTACAACAACAATGTTTATTGAACTATCGAGGGATAGGGATGAATATGGGATAACTAAGCATATACACATATACAAATAGAATGATGCAGAGTTATCTATTGTGTAGCTGGTATGAGAGACCTGATAAACAGATGAGATGACTGTTACCTGAGAAGCAGCGAGTCAAATCAATAGTAGAACAGCTTAGTTCTGAATTGCCAATTGAGGTTTCAAATTATGAAAGCACTAGGGTTTAAACAAGTTGATGAAGATTTTGTAGAAATACTTGCTTGCTCCTTGGGGTGGCCTCTTGTGGAGTTCGATGTGGATCTTGTAATGATGAGTAAATCAGCCAATCTGGATTTGAAAAGTTCCCATCGGAAGAGAGCCTCTCGTTTCAGCTCTTCTAGTTGTGATTCTTAACTCATGACTCTACATTTTGAGCAAGTATACCACCGGCATGGCAAAAAGACAAAGATAAAAGCAAGAGGGTAAAAAACGCCCGCTTTCTCATGTAAGAGATTATTTTAAAGGTTTAGTCTGCCTGCCCAGAAGATTGGGGGGGCAGGGGGTGAATTGATCTTTCCATGTTGCTGGCTCTTGGAGATCTAGAAGGGTCAAAGGTGGTTTGGGTCACTGGTCTGGTTTAGTGGCCATGCAGGAGAAAAGGGATCCTCTTATCTTGATCGGGGCTGTTTGCAGGATGCTGTAAATGTCACTGACGTCTTGTTGACCAGCATTTCTGGAGTTTGAAGAAAGATCTGGTTCTGTTGTTTTAGGGTTGTATTGTCTGCATTTAAAAAACCTGTTAGGACCTTCCCCTACAGTGTTTTTATCGAGGAAATAAATATCATAGAGTTGTCTTTACCTGCCTTGACTAAAGGTCTATTAGATGTTGCTGCAGGGGGAATATATATTTGGCTTTTAATAATCTGAGAAAGTATGTGTAAAGGGGCCAAGTTCAAACTCTTGACAGCTGTAATGTATCATAATAATGTTTAAAGAAAATAGGGCCACACAATCTGCCTCAGTGCTGCCGAGTACCTCGGGAAATCCTTCAGTTTTTACTCAAACGATTATGTCTTGACTAGATTTATGGATATTGATTGAGCCGCATCTTTTATTAAAAGATAGGCGCAGATTTTTAGTCCATCTTAATACAACAGACACATGCCAAATGTAAGTTTAAAAAGTTTTTGTTCACTGTAGTAATTCTCTCCTTTAGCCCAGAAGCAACACATTTCTGGTGCAGTAAAAGGGCGTTTTCAGACCTGTTCTGTTTAATCTGGTTGAATCAGACTCTGGTTCATTTTCCCCATTGGTGTGATTCATTTAGGTTAGTCTGAACACAGCAATTGTACTCAGTAACGGACCAAAACAACTGTACCAAGACCCTTTGTGGACATGGTCTCGTCCCAAACCAATTGTAGAGCAGTTCATTTGCAGTGGGAACGTGATCCGACCTCGATCCAAACAAACTACAATGCAAACTCTGTTTGAATTAAACAGCATTTTTGATATTTGGCAGATAGGACCCTCTTCTTGTGTTTACGTTCTTGTTCCCGCCCCAGAAAACATCTAACCAAGAAGCAGAGTGAGTTTGTAGTGATGCCTTTTGGTTTGCTTGTGTGAAAAGAAATCAAATCAAGGGGAAAATTAAACAAGTTAGCCAACTCATCCACTGATTCAAATCAGAGCAAACAAACTATAGGTCTGAAAATGCCCTGAGTTAATCAAATCAATGGGCATCTTCTAAAATTATTTTTTGTGTTAAATTCCTCTGATGAGCTTCCTTGCTGAGCTGTGGTGCAGGGATAGTTGGATGTAGGTTTGTTGCTGGAACACAACACTGGCAATAAACCTACATGCTACTGTCAGGACACAAAAAAAATCACTTGATTTGGCTCAGACTCAGACTGCTGGAGCCTCATATTAGCTTCAGCTGAAGACATGTCTTACTAAATCACATTTGAGACCGAAGCTTTATGCAACTGAATGTCCTGGGTCCAGTAGTAGACCTCTACTGTGGCTTTTGTCCCCTATTCCATACATGCTGGAGGGATTATTTCATGGCGAATGTGGAGAAGAAGAATGATTACAGCGACCAATAACTCTTGCAATGTACATTTGGCACGAGTATTGTATGAAGAGAGTGAGAGATTACTAAAAAATCTGAGTAGTTTACGGTGCATTTAGCAGGTTTCACAAAAAGCAGTTAACAGCAAGCTAGAGCGAGAAACAGCACTTTTATAGAGGGCACATTTACAGTAATACAGAGTCTGCAAAGGTATTTGTCACATCATTTTGCATTGATTATCAATTTGAGGTTCTGCCAATGGCGCTCTTTGTCACACAGCAAATATTCCCATTCATGTTGGGAACACAGTTTTCTTCATTGTATTCTGGAGAAACTCCAGCGGCTGCAGCCACAAAACAAACTGTGGAGGATTATGAATCTCGGTGCTTAGAATAGCAAATGTTAGAGCTTTAATGAACCCAAGATACACTAGGATGAATCATGTTTATTTAGCATTAATCAGTAACATAGTATGAAAATGGACATTTATTTTTGGAGATGTGTTTTGGCCTTTTTCTTAATTATTCACAGTGGAGAATCAGGAAATATTTAGAGAGAGAATGAAGGATGACAACCAAAAACACTGTTTACATCTGGCATTGAAGTGTAACTTGGATACAGATAACCGTGCTGATTTTAGACCTATTATTAATCGTGTGTTTTTAGAAGTCCTAAAGATTGATATGCTTCAGCATTTGCATCAGTACCTGCACTAGAGTAGTGAAGTGGGCTGAATGAGTGGTTATGGAAGTATTTTTAAAACACTGTTGAGATGTGGTTAAGGTTGTGGAAAGATTGCCGTCATGATTAAAGGTAACCAGCATTGACTGCTGTCCGCACTACTCTCACTGTGCATGCGATTGCTGTGAATTTGACACAACTTCCTGTTTTTTTAGATAATAGAAATTAAGCTTTCAGTCAACATAAGTCTTTGAAATTGGGAACAAACTGTGCCATAAACAGTGTTGCACAATAACTCATTATAATGTAACACATTACAGTGATGTGAATACTTCTTATATAAAGATATAATGATAATAAAACGGGTAACACTCTGTTACACGGACAGTTTACCATCTTACCAGTAGTTTGATGGAGGGTTGATATCAGTTTGGTCTCTGTGCGTTAATGTTAGCTTGGTGCGGGGGCGGGGGGTGTGGGGACACAATTAGCCGCCACAAAAACAGGATAAACATAAATCTGGGTAACTCCAAAGTTGTGGCATTTGTATGTTGTGTCTTCTTAGCTGACTTGCTAACGTTAGCCACTGATAAGGCTACATTCAGGATTCATGGGATATGCAGTCACTGGGGCTAACGTCACGTTAGCTGTTGATGGTCAGTAACTACCTCCAAACTGTAGGCTGACTGCTCTTTAAACCACAACGTCTCATTTTTGTTTTCTACACAAAAAGAACACAGAAGATATAAGATGTGGAGGTTTTGAAGTTGTTTAAAAGGCACATTTGATGGAGCCTGGTTGAGTAACTAAAGTAAAATAACAAGTAATGTAAGTATTTACTCTTACTGGTGAGTAATTAGTAATGTGGTTACTTTTTGAAGAAGTAAAAAAAAAATAAGGGTCACTTATTACATTTTTCAACACCGGCTGTAATAACTGAATTCATCCAAAAGTGACACAGACTCGAAAAATGAACATATTTTAGCTGCTGATTAAAGAAGAGTAATCTTTAGTTTCTGTTTCCATTAGCAGCACACGCACTACAGTTTTGAGCTTGGTGACAAGATGTTACAGAAATGCACCTTGGAAGGCATAGTTAGTATCTCCCCCTAATGTCGTTATCTACATAAGTATGTGTCCTTGCTCATCTTATGCACTAATTATTCAATGTGGAGAATTTCCTGTCTTGGAAATGTTCCATCAGTCATCTACCATGTGAAAACTCTTCCTTTCCTTCAACATGTCTGTGCAGGAAACTAACAGGGCTTCTTCCTCCGTTACCCCAGACCTCGGAAACATCCTCTCACGTTGCAGCTCTACGGGGAGACAATTACTGACAAAGCAAAAACATTGCATAGCAGCATATTGCAATACAGCTGATTGTACCACATTATTGCTGTCAGTGGACTTCATGTAATTAAGCATGACTTGATCTGAGCATGCAAAACAGCCAGTGTGAACACGCCACCAAGGCTGATATGACTTAGGATGCTGTAGTTGCATTGCACATACTTCAGTAGACCGAGCCACAGCTTCAGTTCGTGGATTATTAACTCAAATGATGAAAAAGTAAAGCACTGTGTAATGTAGTGAGTAAAAAAACAGAAGACAGCAACGGTATTGTTGCTGTTTCCAGCCATCATCTGTATTTTTTCACATCCTCCATCATAATGAGCTGTGTACTTTAGTCCTTCCTTGGTTCATCAGAATGAGACGGTGACATTTTGAAAAAGTACTCTGGCAAACGGAGAAATAAAGACACAAAGGGAGGGAGACTGGCAGGAAAGTTGGGGGTGGAGGTGGCGGCGGCGGTGGCGCACAGCTGCCCCTGGCTGTTTCCACATGGTTATGAAACATGGCTGAAACGTATCAGGACACACACAGACGCTCTTTACTGTGAGCTGCTGACAGCCTCACAGTTGTGCCCATAATCACAGTAATGAATGCCCTTGCAGGTATCGTTTTTATATCATAGCCTGTTCCCATTACAATTTAAAAACTGCTTCAGTAAAGGGCTTTCAGTAACTTATGAGCAACCTAACAGGACAATGGATCAGCGGGGAAATTAGAGGAAAGACAATACAAACATACTCAATAAACAAAACAGTAAGTGGCACAGTAGGAATGACTGAGTAAAATATTGCCTTTGTTGTAGTGAGCTCCTATTTGCTGTTATTTACAGTGCTGCAGCAGACTGGAAAAAAAATTACAGCTAATTGTGGTCTGCCTAAAAATTCTACTACATATCACACACAAAACTACTTCTACAACCCAGCAGAATTGAGTCATCTCTTTATAGATTTTTCAGTTAAATGTCAACATCCAGTATTTCTCCTTGGGTGCTGCAGCTTTGGATCTAAAAAACAAACCCCAAACCACCAATAACAATGTGTTCCTCACTGACTCATCTATTTAAGTAAGTTAAATCAGCTATAAAGGTGCCACCCACTGGTGAGCTCGTTTGTCACTGGTGCCAGCTTCCTTAATGTCTGTTACTGTAGGCTTTTGCAGAATAAACAGTGTATATTGTTAAAGTGGTCAAATCCATGCGAGATATTTTAAGTGTGGTTTGCAGGGTTTGCGGTTATTTCTTGACAACAAAACCAGGAGACTGGTTGTAAAGCTAAAACAAGTCTTGATGTTTATGGATCATAGTCTAATGTTTAAGGAAGTTAACAGAAATTGTACTGTTGTTGTTGTTGTATTGTATTTACTGGGACCATGTTACCATTTAATGTACTGAACCAGAGTTAACTTATAGCTAATTTTCATCTTTGCTCAATAACAAACAGTACAAAGCTAAAAAACACACAGGACACATAATACAAAGCTACACACAATAGCACATCACATGCACTCACAATGTCAACTAGAAATTAATATCGTAAGCCTTTTCAAATTAAAGCAAGATTATTTGTGTTCATGAGAAGACCATGAGATGTAAATTAAGAGTCAGAAGTCACAGAGCTGAGTGGTTTTTAGCAGATTTTTTTAATTTGGTTTTGAACGTACTGATGTAACTGCAGCTCTTCATATCATCAGGTAGGACGTTTCACTGAGTTGTGGCTTTCACAGAGAAAGCTGACTGTCCAAATGTAGTGCGATGAAATGGTCTGGTGAAATCTTGTATAGACGATATTCTGGAGGATCTAACAGAACTTAGCGAGTGTACACAAAGTCACGTAGTGCAGGAGGGGCCAAACCATTTAAAATTTTTTAAACTAGGTACAAATTTGAGAATAATCTAAAATTCTGTAAAGTCACCAGAGACATCTGTAAAACATAATTTTAATTAATCTCTTTTAGTACACATCATTATACTACCATCCCGCTCACTCGAGAAAGTAGATGGTTATTGAAGTTCTCAAAGACAATCCAAATCCTGGAGCAACTGCCTCTCCTGACAAAGATTATCTCCAGTTGAACAAATGTATTTTATTTTAATTTTTGATTCAGAGCAGTTCACTACATAACCTTTTTTTAATACTGTCTGTTTAAAGTTGGATCACATAAGCTGAATTATGCAGATTCATAGACATATCTCTGTTTCTATATTAATGAACACAAGAATCTCATAAAAAGGTGTCAAGTTTCATTGGTAAAAGTAAAAAGCTGAAGGATATGAGTTCTCAAAAGTACCCTGTGCTTGATTATACTGCTGGGGTTGAATCAGTGCAAAATAGAGCTATAAGATTTTTTCTGTTTTTGCACAAATATGCACCAAAGTTGGCTATAGTGTGGGGACACATGATGGGAACCATGTGAGGCGCATTGGAAGATATGTACAGCTCAGTTATGGAATCGGTTACTTAATATGGAAGATAGTAGGTTGACAAGACAGATATTCATCTGGGATAAACAGATGATTAAAAGATGTGTGTGCATTGTTCTGCAACTCTGGGTTTGTTGAGGCTTTTTTTTCCAATAATGAAAAGCTCAACATTTGTTCAGAGAATCTGTGTTTGCTCAGAACAAAGATCAGTGGGCCGATGATAAATGGACTAGACTAAAACTGCGTATCTTTACGATGATAAAAAGTGGTACTGAGAATTATTTTGTATATAATTTGTCTAAAAAGCAAAGATCTCTGTGTGCCCGCCTGGTATTTTACCTCTGACTGTTGTGTTAATCTAAAGGAGGGAAAGCGGATTTGTCTAATGTGCCGTCTAAATTATATAGAAAATGATTTCCATTTTGTTTTCTAATGTCCTTTTTATCAGGAACTGTGCAGTGCTTTTTTAGGAAAATGGTGATTTTGTAAATATGAATGATGCGCAAAGACTGAGTTGGTTGTTCACATATGAAACATATAAATTAACCAGTTATCTGTGGAAAGCCTGAGAGAAGAGGAAAAAAGAACTTTATCGAGATGATCTGTAGATATGTTGAATTTCTTTTCTGTGAACAGTTCAGGGATTTTTGCTCTATATTTTGTCATCATGCTTCTGTATATTCTTTGTATATGCACTACCCAATGATGCGTGTTTTTTTTAAATAGTGGTGTCTTGTAATCTCATGTCGAATGAGCCAAATGTTTGGCATGACACAGAAATAAAATTAAAAACTAAACTATCTGAAATATTTCAAATTCTGTTGATACCAACAGCTGTGCTCAAGTAAGCACTTATATTAATTTTTCAATGATAGCTGTAATAAACAAGTTTAAAATTTACTTCAGCTAGCACATATGGCATCAAATATATAACAAGACTGAAATACACCAGGCAAGGACGTGACGAGTCATGTAGGCAGAGCGGAGCCGGGTTTGTGCCAGCCATTGTGTTGCCAGATGATAATGCAGTTGGTTATGCAGGGTTTGGGAGTGTAGGCTATATTAACTGGTACTGAATTTATTAACTAGATCATTTTAACTACAGGATCATGGGTCACATGATTTATTTTAATGTGCAATGACAAAATAAAAAGTTTGCACTGCTGTGTTGCATTGCCTCTGTTACAACGAAGTATTTGTTTTAATCATTTTGTAACAGATTGTAATCATTTTTACACAGTTCGATGTAGTTTTTGCCTGTTGGAGGGTAAAAATAGAGATGAGCAGCAGGACAAGCACGCGTGGTCAATGTAGTAGCTTCACTTAATTATAATGGATGTGCTGTGCTGCAGCCATGCCACGGCAGATGTGTCGCGCCGTGTTAGTGCCTGGTGCATTTTGGCTGTAAGGCGGCATTCAGACTGACATTAGCTCTGCGTGGAAAAAATGCAGCCCCCTCAGTCATTTGAATGGAGCCCGTCGATGCAGCAGGGGCGCTAAAACGGAGGGCTGCAGCAAAAAAAGTTGAAAAAGACTCAACTTTTGTTGCAATGCATGGTGACTGCTTTGGCCAACCACATACATGCGTGTGCACATTCCTGGTAGATTACTTTGTAACATGAATACTGTATTTATACTTCAGTGATTGTGACGAAAGATAACATAGTTGCTGCTGTGATAACTTTGCAGAGATGTAAAATCCTGTCAATGAGTATAACAAACCACATCTGATAAGCCTTTAAACACTCAATCTGTCTGACTGGATCATATTTTATTGTCTCACATGTATCTAACCAACACGCCCCACTAAGAGTTGCATTAGCAGGTCTGTCAGGCTGTACTCAGGCACAGCAGTGCTTTGAGCTAAATGCTAATCTCAGCATGCTCACAATTAATTACAGACTTTTTGAAAAAACCTTTTTTTTTTTTTTTTTTAGCTTACAGCACCTGTCAGTGCAGAAAACAACATGAGTTTGTGTCCATACACAACATGCTGATATTTGGAATGCTTTGCCATGTTAACTATATTAATTTAGTATGATAGCATTCTAACATTTGCTAATTAGTACTTAACACAAAGTAGCTTTTGGGAATGTTATTAGTTTTGCAAATAGCTGCTCATAAACTCAACTATTAGACAAGCTCAAATGTTGACCCATGTCACCAACGTCATCTGCAAGGTTTTTTAGTCCCTGCATGTCAAGTGAATCAATGCCATTCCATATTGAATTAAACTAGTTTAACATTTATATCAACTTTAAATAAAAAATTCATTTTTGCCTTGAACAGCAATATTTCATGGATGGAGTTATTAAAACACCTGGGAAATCAATAGGACAAATGAACAAAAGATGAGCCCACACCGTCCTTTACAAATCCGTCAGGGACCTTCAGAGCAGCCACCTGTTCATCGTTATCACTCCATCACTTGAATCAGACAAAACGTGCTTAGGGTTTTTTTTTAGTACCATCAACTCAGTGAAAGACACGACAACAAAAGCCAAACATGAATTTATGTAGCTGGATCCAGAAACCCATAAAAGTTCACAGGTTTTAATTAGTTTTGATGATCTTTTATGCTTAAGTAATAGAGAAACTTTGCTGTATCCACTTTGCATTTCACTTAATTTCCTACCTTAATAAACCCCTCACAGTCTGAGCGTAGAAAGTTCTTTTGAACTTTAAAACTTCTCTAAAATTTCACTATTGATCTATCAAGCTGTCTGCTGTTGAGCCTCACTGGTTTTTAATGGAGCTGACCCGTCAAGAACAAAGTTTTAAAAGTTTTCATGGTGAATTAACATAATCAGCTCTACATATGCATGACCAGCTTTCCTTAGTGGAGTTTGTATGCAAACTTTTGCTTGAATATCTTTCCACACAACACACTTGTACAAAGTCTTTTCTCGGATTAAAGAGGTACTTTGGTTTATTTGTACAATTGATCAACTTCATATCATTAAATCTAAGTCTTACACCGGTCTGAATTACTTTCTCGAGTTCAAACGGAAAAATTAAATCTTGTATTGATTCACTTTTTTGATGGTGGTTGTACAATAAGATGTTTCTATCCCAGTATACTATTAACATGCTGCAGACTTCAGTTGCAGCTTTGTTTGTGGATATCTCCACTTTGTATATCAAATTCATAGAGAAATTTTATATTTAGTAAAATCAGCACAACCGTTTTCAAAACTGACAGCATGAGCAGTCGGTTATGTAGGGAGCAGCAGGTCAAACAGCATTTTATAATGAATTTATAATGAATTTTCCGATGCAGCTCTAAACATAATCGAAAGCAATCATCAATCTTACTTTTTTGACATTATTGATTTAATTAATGCATACAAAAGAGTTCGGGGTGGTGGAAGGAGCTTCTGCTGCAAACGTCTTTGGCAGAGTAGCAGTAACACCGGCATGAATATGATTGGATGTTATTAGTCAGCTGATTGTCATGCAGCTGTGAATGAGCCAGTCATTGTGAAGCCTGTATGAAACAGCTGATACCAATCAGCTAAACCGAAGATGACATCATTGCCTTGTCGTGCTGTGATTGTTTTTACTGTAAAGTAAAATTTGTTTGAGAGTTTGTTGACATGAATATGGTTTTGAAATTTGCAGCTGTAAAGATTCGACAGTGCAAATCTGCTCTCATAACTAAATGTTTGCTGATATAGTTGTTTTGCCTTCACTCTGCCTCATGAAGAAGAAATTATTATTATTATTATCATTAGAAAATGAGAATTTGCAAATGTTGAACTCCCTCAATAGAGAGCCAAATGCTGTATTGTGTTTTTTAATGGCTCTAATAGATCAACATTATAATGCTAGAATACAGCCTACCCTCTTATTCAGGCTCTCCAGTAACAATTCAGCCCCTCAGGCCAGCGCAGCATTCATTTTCATCGCAGCCACTGAGTGTGTGTTTGTGTGTACACATGCATCTGTTACTCCTATGAATGTGTATGTGTGTGTGTGTGTGTGTGTGTGTGTGTGTGTGTGTATGCAGTAAAGGAAGACAGGCTCAAGTGAGCACAGTGCAGAGCAGCAGAGAGTTTCCCCCACCAGCGCTACATTTTGATTGCCTGACCTCCATCGCTCCAGCGGTGCTCGCGTCCATGACCTCCCTCCATTACATCACACAATAAAGACACAGTACAAATACACTCACCCTTTCCCTTTTTCTATGTACAGGAGGATCGTATATATAATGTATAGAACAGAGTTGAATAGGAATGTGTCCTGTTGTGTTAACATCCTGCAACAAACTTGAGTGTTTTGCATCTTCCTCTCTGTTCCCTCCCTCCTTTCTTTCTCTTTGCTGCTCATATTAAAATCATGAGCGTGCCTCGCTGTGTGATGGTTTATTTTCAGCACAGGAGCAGAAGGGCACGCACACACACACACACACACACACACACACTCAATGAAAGTAAAACAAAAAAACAAAAAAAAAACCCAGCATGTTCTTCCACTCAGCAGCCTGTTTGGTGCTGAACGTCAAAGTAAAATGCCAGAGAGGGAAAGCTTTGTCACTCCAGTCGCGGTAAAGTGGAGGGACATGACGGCTGCCTACACAAAAACTCAAGGGATAAAGTACACAATGTGTTTTCATGGGATGAAACTTGACAAGCGTGTTCTAGCTGATGAAACAACGTGATGCTGTAGACGTAACTGGCCTTGACAACACGTTTCCACATATGCCCTGCCTCCTTAAAGCAGGTGCTTCACCTCTTCGGTGACATATTCAATGAAAAATAAAACTGCTATGTTTCTGTGTCTGTGATGCTCATGTTCATTGCAGGACTTATTTAGTATTATAGCTGTTGGCTGTAAGTGTAGGCGGAGGGAGCAATAGCAGTAGCATAGTAACAGCAACGGAGCGTGAGTTTCTCACGTTGAGAAAGCAAATCGTGCCCTTGCTGAAATGTGCAACAAACGCTGTGGCTGCATTGCATTTATATCTGTTTCAACCTCTGTCAGTGAAGAAATGGGGAGCTCTGATTCCCCTGCATGTGAATGTCAGAATGCTTGCTGCTAAAAGGAAAACTGCAGGTGTAGAAAGAAACCTTTGTTCTTGGATTCTGAGGGACATATTGATGGTTTAGATGCTGAACAAATATTGAAATATTGTCAAAGTGAATTGCTGCTACCAGAAGAAAACTGATTATATGATTATAAGCATATGATTATGTTTAGCAAGTTAGCAACCAGCAGAGAGCAAAAAGGTATAAAAATACAATATATTATCAGATTAAAAGTGTTGTTTAGGTGGATTTTTCCAACAACTATGCAGTGTAACACTGACTGCAGCACTACTTTAATTCCTGGATAACTAAAATGAAACCAATGCAGTACAATTCCTGTGACATTTTGCATAAAGGAAGAGTTTTTTTTTTTTGTAAAATATGCTATATTATATGTGTTTTCTTGTGAGATTTAGATGAGAAGATTGATGCCACTCTTCATATATGTCCGTTAAAGATAGCTAGTTTAGCAAAAAGATTAGTAGCCTAGCTCTGTCCAACAGTAACAAAATTAAGAAGTATAAAGTTAAGATTTGCGGGGGTTTATGTTCTGGGGAAAAGAAAAAAAATTGCCTGGCCAGCCAGTTTTCCTCTGCTTCAAGCTAGCTAGCTAAGCTAATCATCTCCTGGCTTTAGTTTTGTATTTAACGTACATACATGGTGTTATCAATCTTTTCTTTTCTGTACTTCCCCAAACATTGTGAAAATAACGCTGAAGTTATTCTGAAAGTGGCACGATTATTCTACAGTTTCCCTTGTTGTTCCCTCATTGTGTCCATTTTAAAACTCAGGGTGGTTGTGATACTTGAGTTTCAGGCTACTAAGCTTTACTCGGGTCTGGGTTTCAGTTGGAAATCCTTGTCAAGGTAGAGGGCAGTAGTAGGAGGCACAGAATTGGGCTGCGTCCCTGTCTCTGCTTATGTTTTCATGTGTTCCCCATTCCTCCTGTGCTCCGTGTCCCCAGTTTGTGTGTTTGTGTGTGTGTGTGTGTGTGTGTGTGTGTTCCTGCCGCTTACCTGGATCCTACACACCTGCCTGAAATCAG
This sequence comes from Thunnus maccoyii, assembly GCF_910596095.1. Lineage (NCBI taxonomy): Eukaryota > Metazoa > Chordata > Actinopteri > Scombriformes > Scombridae > Thunnus > Thunnus maccoyii. The sequence continues at coordinate 8,423,684 of NC_056549.1, read as the reverse complement.
TGCATCACCTCCTCAGCCAACACACCTGTCTCATCACCTCTCTGCTAAATATACTCTGGCGTTTCTCCCACTCATCGCCAGATTGTTGCTTCTGTTAGTGTGCTATACTCTGGCTCGCTTTGCTATTTTCTTTTTGATATTCTCCAAGTTAGTTTCCTCGTGTTTGCAACTGATTAACGCCTGTTTGTCCCATGTGCTTCAAGATCCCTGCCAGCCTGTCTGACTGCCTGCTTGCCTGCCTGCCTGTCTGCTCATCTGCCTGCTTATTCATTCTCCCTCACAAACTCCATCAACAACGCCGCCTTGACATCTCCATTCCTCCTGCCGTCTCCAGCCATCCCCGGTCATCTCGTCCCCTTCTGAAGCGCATTACAATAAATCTGTTAAACGTCATCTGCCTCTGAGCCTGAGTGTCTGCGCTTGGGTTCACCTGTTCCACCCCACATAACAGGCTGTGGTGACTCTTCTTGGTAATTTCCCACCCTGAGTGTTCACCTCACAACCGTGCATATTCCTTTGTTAACCTTGTATGTCAACATCCACTCATTCTTCTTAATGCTATACAAAGCACGTTTAGCATAATACCCACCACAATGCGAAATTGGTATTTCTGCTCTGCAGAAATGGAATTTGAAATGACTCTGTGTCCATTATCCATTCTGCAGCTGCTATATGCCAGGTTTTTTTTTTTCCTGATTATGTTAATGTTGTAGCATTTAGCTGTGTGTGTGTGTGGGAGGGCCAACAGCACAATAGACCTCCTGTGCTCTGGCTGACTGCAAAGCTGCTACCGCTGAAAGTTCCAGCTTCACTGAGCATGTTGGGTGCAGGTTGCTCATTTACAAGTTAGAAGAATCCTCTGGTGTCCTTACAAAAAAACAAACCTAAATATAGAGAATATATTTCTCCTTTTGGGCTCTGTTGGCTTAGCATATGCAGTATCAGTAGTGCACAGAGGGTTGTTCAACACTACTGGAGGTTTCATAGGTGGAAGAGCACTGTAGGAAGAGAAAGCAAAAACATCTTTAAGACCTGTCTTACTTTAAATACATTTAGTCATGTCTTTTTCCGCCTATTCTAGTGTAAAGAGTTGTTCAGCTAAAGTTAAAACTGCACTAATCTATATTTTTTGAAATATTAAAATAGATCAAATGGCTACAGTAATGTGAAAGGTGTCACTTGTAGTGACAAATCCACAGATAATCATCAACCGACACAAGCCTTTTAGCCTTGTTTCATCCATTGCTCTGGTTTTCCAAAGCAATAAAAAAAATTTATGCTCTCATTAACGTCATTTGTAACACCAGCAGGCAGCAGTTTTTTAGTGTTTTAACTGCACGCTACCTGCCCAGAACCAAATGGCAGATTGACAAAGTTAGCATCTAACTGGTGAACACAGTGGAACATTTAGCAGCTGGAGAGCCAGATATTTGCCTCAGGAAATAGTAATTAGAGCTAAAGGGAAAGTATTGGGCTTCTGCCACACATTCTCCATAACATCTTTAGATGGTGATAATATTTCAATATGCAGGTTGCTCCATTGTCCCCAGTGGGCAAAAACAAGTGTATCTCTGCTTTAAAGCAGCAGCAGGCAGTGAAGAAACCAACTGTAAGCTACCTGTCAGGTACCAAACAACAAGCAAAGTTAGTGAAAAGCAAATGAAAGTCAAACATCTAGCACCAAATGACTCATTTGTTTTCATGGGTTGGTGGAGACCAAAACAGAGCTAAAGGTGAAGATAAGTGATGGAGTTTCAAAGGAATGCTAATGTTGCAGCTTGTGTGTTCGATGTGTAAATAGGTAAGAGTTTGCTAACACATTCACCATATCAACTTTGTCAGCTGGTTACTAAAAAATTAATTAATGCAGCTTTAAAGTGGTTTGGGTGTTTGTTTGTTTTTCCTGAACATTTATCGAGAGTTTTACTAACACTGAATGCAATAATAGATCAATTAAAACTACAAACAGCAGATCTTGTACAGAAATGTTTAGCAAGCTAAAAAATTAGAGAGATCAGGAAATATATTACAAATTAGTGTGCATTCATTGATAGTTTTACTCTGCTGGGACAGGTTGCAATGACAGTCAAATGTGTTAAAGTCAAAACTGTGTCCCTGTGTTCAGTTTCTTTTCATTGCCTGTTTCTTACGGTCATATTACTTATAGATGATTAATGTGAAAACACTGCTCTAAACTGAAACTTTCTTTTTGATCATCTATTACAAAGTTAAATTAAATTCACTGTTCAATGGCAGCAAAAAAAAATATGAATGTGCTTTTTCTGAAGCTTTGGCCTGAATGGAAGAGTAGAAAGATCTATGACAGAGTCTTACATAACCCTGCACTGATGCTGTAACTACTTTAGTGCTGTATTATTCTCTGCTGTGCAGTCAACTAGAGCCACCTCTGCTCTCCTCCTAAAAAACATCAAAAGTAGCCTATCTATAGTCTCAGTCTGTATCTTTTTCAATAATTTTAATGGACTTTCTTTTATTCTGTCTTACCCTCTCTCTATCTCATTCTCTATTTCCTATCTATCAATTACTCTCCCTCATCATCTCTTTATTTTACATTTTATTCTCCTCTTTTACCTTCCTTCGTTCTCTATTTCTTTCTGGTTTTCTTTCTGCATCAGTTGAGGAAACAGACAGGGTAGATTGCCCTTGACAAGACAGGTTAGTGACGTATTTCACTCAATGGAGAGAGACACACAAATGCACACATGTACACAAATTGTACACACACTTTTATTATATTTTTGTGCCTGTGGAGAAAATGATAAATATTTAACACTATCAGTGCCACTGTGTGTTGATATCTCATGCCTTCTGTGTACCTGCAGGAAAACGACAGGTTTTTCCATCCAAACATGGAACTTCACCAAAGCGGGCTGTGTTGACAGCTGGATGACACCATAGACGGTAAAAAAATAATGGATGTAGCCACCATGACGTCACCCATTGGTTTGTGGACTCCCGGTTTGTATTTTGACTGTCACCATCTTGGATTTTTGGAGCCAGAAGCGACCATATTTGGACGAGAGGGTGGCGCTGACCCTGCTAGCTTGGTTATTGTGGTGCATTTACAGTCTGTGGTTAACTGTGATAATGCTAATGCTAATTTTGCTAGCGGAAAACAGGCTTAAAACCATTAAAACAAAATGTATCTGCTGGAAAAAAACATAGGACTCCTTAGAGGGTCTTTTAGTACAACCAAACATTGAACAAGACTTTTTTTAGGCAACCTAACCATCATTGTTGCTGTGGTAGCAACTTGCCTGTGACGGCACCCACCTGTCACTCAAAGCGTCCACGCCTTTAATTATGCAAAACTTTAAGCCTTAAGATTCAAACGGGTGAGTTATATAAAATTCACCCCCATACAGTTGTCATGAAATTAGCTATAGAGACCAAAACCATTTTTTGTACCAGGCTGCAAACATGTTTATTTCTGCTGTAAAGTTGGACATTTTAACATGGTGGTCTATGGGGATTGACTCGCTTTTGGAGCCTCAAGGGGCCAGTCAAGGAAATGCAGTTTTTGGCAATTTCGCATTGGCTTCGTTTTTCAGCCCCGGAGGTTGGCGCTCGGATGACACAGCTGGATGTGCCCACAGTGAACTCAGTAGGTGATGACTTACAGATTCTGCACAGGTCGACATTAGAGTTCAACTTCCATGGCTTGTTGGTCTCCCGTGATTCACTCGCTGCTTTGCTCACTTATTTACTCTGCCGCTTGCTCGCTCACCCACTCGCTCACCCACTCGCTCTCTGTGCTTTCTCTGTTGTTGCCACCCTTGATTTCCTCTCTCACTCATTGTCTTTGAGAATAATTCACATTTCCAAAGCTCTAATTCAATCACTACAACAATAGACTAATTTCATACTCACTATTGCATTCCTCTGAATTTCTCATTATACTAGAAATGTTCTTACTCGCTACTATCAAATAAACTCAACACTTAGTTGACATATGCTGCACATTAAAAGCCTTTTAGTGGTTTAAAAGGCATAATTCCTCCCTTTCTTGGAGGGCTTTTAATGTGAAGCATCTGCAAGGGGTGTTCGGTTTCGCTGACAGCGGCTTAACACAGATCCAAACAACTGCAAGTTAAGAGAGTGGAAGTAATTAGTTAGTAAGCATAGTGAGTAAGAGTATAAGCGAAGGGTTTTACCATTTCAGCACTTAATAATTGGTAATTCCACCCCCACAAAGTTTTTGTACCATTCATACTGATCAAGAAAAAAAAGCCATCAAATGGTGTGATGACATGAACCTGTTGTTGTACTGAATCAGAACTGTGGAAATGTTCATTATGCTGAATCAACCATGTGAATAATTATAGCGACCTTTATTTCCAACTGGCCTTTATTTATTCAAACCTGCTTTTATTTTAATTTCAGTAATTTCCCTTCACTTCACTTCACTCACTCACACACACTCTCTAATTGCAACCCTTACTTCCATTCACTCATTCACTCACTCGCTAATTGCATCACTTTCTCAATCACTTATTTCTGGTTGTCAACATTTTATCACTTACTGACTCACTCTCACTCACTTATTCCATCACATTCACTCACTCACTAATTGCATTCCTTACTTCCTCACTCATTCACTCACTCACTAACTGCATCACTCACTTACTAATTTCACTAACTCACTAATTTAATCACTCTTAATTACTTTATCTCTCACTCACTCACAAATTGCACCACTCAGTCATTTCATCTGTCAACATTTTATCACTCACTCACTCACTCACTCACTAAAGCCGCATTTACACTGCTTGGTACAAGTGACCCAATGCTGATTTTTGCTCACATGTGGCACAGATCATATATGTATTATGAACATGTAAACAGGAAATCAGATATTCTCAGATCTGTTTCGGGCCTCAATCATATGTGGAAATAAATCTGATAGTAATCGGATATCTGCTGATGCGACTGTCATTTAAACAGACAGATCAGATATTCCCTGTCAGTGAAATTCACACTTGCATTGAAAATGCGACCATCTTATACTTTTTCGCATTTCAATGACGTTTAAGGTTAATTATCATGTGCACAGCTGGCACAACTTTTGTCCGCTGAAAAAAACAAAAACAAATTGTTTACCTCCATTTCGGTAACCAAACCCTCGTTTACGCATGCAGGTTGTTTCAAGTTTTAAGCAAGTGTGAACAAAGGTATCGGATATTGTAGAAGTAGATGTAGGATATAGGCATCTGGGCGTCAAGACATGCAGTGTAAATGCGGCCTAACTGCATTCATTACTTCACTCATTCCCTCATGATCCCTCTCTTATTCACTCATGCACTCATTCGTTAATTGCATCACTCAGTCATTTCATTTGTCAACATTTTATCATTCACTCACCCACTCACTCACTCATTCACTCACCTACTCACTCACTCACTCACTCACCTACTCACTCACTCACTCACTCACCTACTCACTCACTCACTCACTCACTCACTCACTCACCTACTCACTCACTCACTCACTCACCTACTCACTCACTCACTCACTTGCTCACCCACTCACTTATTGCAATAAGCTCCTCTATGCTTTTCCTCTGCCATCACACTCGATCCATAATGCATTAACATCGCTGCGCACTGTGTGCAGAGTTCAACTTCAATGCTCTAATAAGTTGAGATGAAAGAAAGTCCGTGTTGTTATTGATTGCTGTTTTACAAGATAAAGTTTTCTCACCACTGCTATTAACTGATGAAATGTTTTCATTGCCAAAACCTCAAAGAGAGCTAATTAAGAAGTAAATCCGCTTCAATTTACTTCTTAAGTCCAACACATGAAACAGCAGCAACATAACACAGTGTAACGCTAATGAGACGATGCCACTGTGATAGGTTCCCTCACACTGCCAAACTGCAATTACAGTTTGGAGCATGTCACAAATTCTCTGTTTTCCATCTAATGTAGCTGAAAAGTTAAGGCTTGCTTGATTGAAAAAATAATTCACTCACAGCCACCAAGAGCCTTGTTCAACCTCTTTCTCTCTTATGTACGCACACATATTTGATATTTGTTTACCCAGGATACAGTAGTACGACCAATACACTGCCAAGCAAATGCTAAGATATTAGCAGGGATAAACAGGACATGTGTAATAAGATCCAACAGTAAAATCAATACTCTATCTATTTTTGCACTGACACAACTCTATTGTCAACCTGCAGTCAATCAGCAGCTGAAGAACCAGGACAATGAGTGTAAATCAGTGTGTTGTGGTGTTGACTCGCTGATGGTCTGAATTTACCAGAAAAAAAAAAATCAATATGAAGCGGAATAAAAACCTTTTAAATTTTGATACTAGGCCTCTCCACTCAATCAAGTCAAGAAAAATGTTACTCACTGACCCAGTGCAAGTGTTTTCTACCAAAACACTCAGTAATCTTCCTCTATAGTCACAGTGGATGAGTCTTGTATGTATGACACAAACGGTTCATTTCAGTCTTTCAGCAAATCATTTTACCAGATTTTATGTAATTTCTAACGTGTTTTATTGTTTTTATTTTACGTCTTTATTTAGGGATGTGCGTGTCTGCGCCTGTGTTTGATCTAAGTCGGGCGCTGGCATGGACGTACCAACCTGCTCTTGTCTCTTTCTGCGGCCCAGCCGGCATCACCAGTCCCTGGGGTTCTCGCGGCCAAATGCGGGCCCTGATGGCCTTGGAAGCCGGGCTCTCAGCCAGCTGCACTGAAACAAATAGAGCTGCAAATTCACCGGAACAGGTTGTCCTGGAGGATTATGCTGTGTATGTGTGTGTGTGTGTGTGTGTGTGGGTGATAGCGTAAATGGAGAATATCTACTTACTGCTACAGGCTTGTGCTGTCTCGCATGGCGGCCGGTTTCCCCCACACACATTTACACCGTGACAATATCAGTATACAGTGCGCACACTCTTACACATCATTCACATGAGTTTAACACTGTAACTTCCTGTCCTGTCAAGAGTGAGTTATTACTTTGAATGCAGATTAAAGCAACTGAAATTGATATTTGCTGCTGTGGTTGCCTGACTCATGACGATTGAGACCCTTTTTCCTGCATTGGCAAATTAACTTAAAAGGTTTGATCAATCACAGAGGGAAATATATCATTCATGACCAGCCAATGTCAATGCTACGCGTGCATAGTTGCGTAACTGAAGGGTCCAGAACAATGTATTTCAAAAAGGATGTATTTTGCCTATTTTTAATGAAACAACTGCAGAAAACAGGGAAAAATGTTTCTGCAAAGGCTATATTAAAGTCACAGCTTTCATTTGTGCTGCATTCTTCCCGCTATGACAGATGAGGATGATAACACACTGCACTTAATTTAATTTGCATAATGAAATTTTGATTTATCGGTCAAGAGACTATAAAACAAAGGAGATGATTGCGAATTATCCTCACAGTATCCTGCAGTTGTCCAAAAGGAAGAAATGGCTCATGTCTCTGCGTCCCAGAGCAGGCAATTAACTTTGCAGCATGAAAAAATCTATACAAAATAAGACATAAGATCTTTTTCTTTGTATGCCGGATGTGATTATTAGTCTTTGTACATGAAGCAGCGTATGGAAAAGCTAGAAAAGCCTCCACTGTGGTGAGAAAAAAGGGAACAGTTAATTTCAGAGGATGCAGTGAAAAGGCATGAGCAGGGAGAGCCGTCTTTCGTGACAGCAATCAAATCAAACACATATGGACGTACAGTATATCATAGTAACTGGAAAAAGAACAAGAGACAATGTTCCAGCATCATCACACATCCATTTTAAATGTACATAGATATTACTTGACACCACATAAGCACTGTCAACTTTATCTTACATTGCACTTTATGTATGAAGAACATACGTGCATATAATGTAGCCATGTCTTTGTCCTAGATCTATATACTTTATTATGATATTTTGGTGCTTGGTCTCACTGTGAATAAGAAAACTGTTTGGTTATTGGCTAATATTAAACAAAAAATCTAATAATCAGTGACTCCTGGGATATCTAGACAAGAAAAAGTATGTGGTGTGTTTTTAAATAGCTACTATTGATAAGGTCAAATTGCATTTTAATGAGCTACAACCCTTTGGAAACATAGTAGGGAATACTCTAACTTAATGACACTTATTCCTCCGGTTCACTTAATTACTGCTGCTGATTCTCATAGTGGTTCCCCTTTAATACTACACTAGTCTATCACAGCTGGATTCATTCAATTTATTATCTACTGATTGCATTTAGATGTTCTGTGGATCAGAATCAGGGCCGTGCAGAAACAGAGTGTGTGTGTGTGTACATGTGTGTGTGTTTGTGCTGTGGGCATCTATTAAACATCACAGAGTAGCATTAATCTTATTAACAAGTGGACAGGATTGGATTGAGTTGTTGTAGAACTCTTGGTTACTCTTGGTTCGTAACAGCAACTTTCTGTTGGCCATGTCCCGAAAAATATCTATGACGTCACTGTGGTTGATTGGAACATCCTCCTCAATTCCCGATAAAAGAAGTTCTGACAAAATCTCCTCTTTGCAAAGTTTGGTTTTCACCACAGTTGCTGTGGACATCGGAGGAGTGCCAAATGTTATGGAAAACCAGATGTGCATTGTTTTCTTTGACCACTGAAGGTATAGATGTCTCATTGACTGGTGGGGGGAGTATGAGGTATGAAAGACCTTAAGTTCTGTCTGCAATTGTCTTCCCCTTCAATGTTATAGAATCGGCAGAGCTTCTTCACAGCTTGAAATGCTTCTGTTGGATTTCTTGCTGTTTTCCAGTTCTCCGGGACTGTCAGGCAATGGAAGACATTTAAGATTTCCCATGTGGAATTATCGCCTCCTTTAAAGTGTCTCTGAAGCTCTTGTGACTTGAACCTCGCTGGTATTTTCCTCCTCCAGGGACCTCAGATGGGGGCTCCAGGCCCACTAATGCAGCCTTCTCTGTAGCCTGTTTATAAAATTCCTCAAACTCTCTTTCTCTGTTCTGTTGTGGGCCAGCCTCCTCAAAAATTACAATTTTGTATGCTGCAGCCAGGTTCATGTCTTTCTACTGCAATGCATCCGAGGCAATTGCAGTCAACTGGAAGATTGGATAGGTGGTCTCCAGACGCAAGACGAATTCACAGTTGAAGCTCTTGAGAAGGATCATTGCATCACCCGCTGAAGAGTCTGGGGGATCTTGCTGTGTCATTTCCTCAAAGAGCTGCATGACAGCTGGGAGGACTTCCCTCAGAGTCTTAAGGGCAGTTTCTCTGCAGGCCCACTGAGTGTCCGGCAGCTTCTGCTGCTCCTGTGGACGCTGATCAGGATGCATTTTCTTCAGACTGTTGTTTTGATGGGTTGGTCATAACAGTGCAAAGTATTTGAACTCAATTGAAAAAACTGACAAAACAGTGCACTTTCTACCAACACCAGATTAAGGCAATGTGCCTGACAGTGCACATACAAGGCTTTTGGATTTTGTTTTAGAAGACTTGACTGAAGTCTCTTATAGCACCCATTCATGTTTGCAGCCCCATCATAACCTTGACCACAGATGTCGTCTATTCTGAGACCATTTTCTTTCAGTAAAGCCACATTATGCACCTGAATGAAGCGCTCCTTGATATTCATGTTGTGTACATATCTGACAACAATGGAAATCTGTTCAGTGTATAAAACATCTGTGGTTTCATCCATTAGTATGGAAAAGATTTTGCTCTCTTCAATTTCTGTTTGGATGACACGTCTTACTGATAAGGCCAAAGCTTTGTTGAAATCGTTCTGGGTTCTGTTCGAGGGTAGCGAGACAAGGGGTCTTTTTTGAGCTCACTGCTTCTCTTTTATATGCCATATTAAAGATGTAATTTAATTACACTGTCATACTTGCTGAACAACTCCACCAACTCTAAGAAATTCCCTTGATTTTGGCTTGACGAGGTCTCTTCGTCTAACCTAAAACACATACCCTGTCTTGCCAGGTAAAGAGTAATGGCTATCAAACGATATTAAAAAATAAAATTTCTCTGTTCTTCTCCTTCTCTCTTTCTTTTGTGGCTTGTAACTCAAGGTCAACCACTTCAAAACCCTGCCTCCAATGATCTTTTCTTAAATGTGTTTCACCTCACATATGAGACTCTGAGGCACTGTGCTCTTTAATTTTCTTCTCCATTGATTTAACCCAACTGTTTTCCAGGTGCTGTGACTCATGTATTTTTCATCATTTAAAAAAAGACGGCAGCTGAAACAAAACATGGCATGAGTACTAGGAGAATACTCTAGCCATGGGTTATTCTGATACCACTTCTTCTGAAATGACCGTCCCTTTACATTCTTTGGAAATGACAGTACTGGTTGGTAGGGTCCAACATTATTACACATTTGGATGAAGACCTCATCATACTTTATGTTGAATTGTAGGGCATCCACAGGATCAGTTGGGTGGTGTAGTCCAAGTAGGTTCGAGAATGACCCCTCTCTGGCTTCAGTCTCCTTCTCCTGAGCTTCTGTTGCCTGCACACTTTCTGTTGGTTGTGACTCAATGTCTTCCTCTTTCTCTCCTTGCTGTGTCTCCATCTTTTCATCTGACCCATCACTTTCCACTGGCTCTCCATCTGGGTACAAGGCACCATTTACTATTGCAGCATTAAATATTCTTTTATTAACTATAATTAACAACTCTTGCACCTAATCAATAATAAACCCACCCTAAGCAATAATAGAAAACAACAAATGAAACTCACCATCTAAATGTTGCCGCTGAGCGTCTGTTCACCTGCCGTATGTGAAAGGTCATCATTTCACCAGCGGCATTTCATTTTATTTATAGCTAAATAATTATTAATTATTAATATTGTTGACTGTTCTTCTTAATAAGGGCCAAGGGCAGGCCTTCACAAAAAAACAAACGTAAAATATGCCTTGACAAAAGGGCACTTTGGACATCAAGGGGCAAAGGGCAGGTGCTCAGGCTCCCTCAGCACATTGTATTAGGAATATTAATGTGTAGATAATGGTTCTGGTCACACTTCAGAGTGGTGTTTTGGGCTAATTGCTAACATTAGCCTGCTAACATGTTCACAATGACAACATTAACTTGCTAATGTATACCATAAATGTTTACCATCCTAGTTTTGTGTGTTAGCATGCTAACATTTGCTTATTAGCACTAAACACAAATTACAGCTGAGGCCATATTACAATTTTGCTGTGATGATGATGATAGATGAAATCCAGAGTGATTACAATTAAGGGGAACATGAAAATTTTATTGTTATCCATCCAATAGTTGTTGAGATATTTCACTAAACAACAAAATGGTCACTAGAGGAAAAGTCAAGGGATCACCAAAGTCATTAAGATTCATCGTCTGTGAACCATGATCGTCTGGCACCAAGTTTCATGGCAGTCCATCGAAGAGACGAGATATTTCAGTCTGGACCGACATTATCATCCACAGAGCTGCATTCAATTTCATGTTGATAGTACATTCGCACTGTATTGAGTTTCAGCTCAGTGAGCCGGCAGATTTAAACATACCCAACTCACACAGAGTAACTGTAAAACACTGGGTGACAGTCACACCGGTTCAGTAGGAAAATGTCACCTTCATGTGCTTAAAACCAGCTAGGTGTCTGCTCAATTTCTGCTTTAGACAATTCAAAGCATTGTGACTAGTTTCCAACTATTATGTATAAAGCAATTAAATGCAATGCACATTATGCATCCAGAAATTGGTGATGCCCGGTGATGGAAATGAGGGCTGTGAGTACACTGCAGTCTTTCCATTGACCATAAATCCTCCCTCTTGTCTTTGTAACAAACTCCATTAATTCCAAGTGAGCAGTGTTGCCATTTGGAGTCCTCTCATAACAGAGGCCATAATGTAGATCCACTTCACTGCATTTGGCTTTTAGTGTTCGGGCACTACAGTATCTCTTACATAAATGCGGCTTTTACAGAGGGAGGGAGGGATGAAAGGAGGAGTGATGAATGATGAATGGATGGATGGATGGCAAGAAAAGGGAGGATGGAGGAGGAATCGTTCAGTGAACCATTACAGATCCATCCATTCCAACCAGCAACAGAAATACATGTGTGTGCACTTTATTGTGCTCATTGCTCACAGAAATGCCCACACATGTACATACAGGCACAAAAATATCTATCTATACTGCTGGATAATTAAGAAAGACTGAAAAAAATGTGGGAACGTGCTGTATGTGAGAGTATGTGACTGTATGTGCTTGTGTGCATGGAGCTTGAAGATTGTTTATAGGTACAGAACTCATTTTACAGTCCCATGTTGCAAACGCTGTTTTTTAATTTAATTCCTTCCATCTCCCCAGGCTACTCCAGCATTAGCATTTAGATCTTTTACAGTGTTCATCTCTATGTATGTCCATGTCCATTTAAAGGTGCAGTATGTAGAATTTAGTGGCATCTAACGGAACGGACTTGGCAGAAATCGAATTTAATATTCAAAAGCATGATTTAATTAGTGGATAATCACCTGAAAATAAGAATTGTTGTGTTTTCATTAGCTTAGAAGGAGCCCTTTATATCTACGTACGGAGTGGATTTTCTTCCATGAAGCCTGCTATGTTGCACCGCCATGTTTCTACAGTAGCCCAGAACGGACAAACCAAACACTGTCTCTAGAGAGGGCCTTTCACATTTTTCTCGAGTTTCACTGCCACTGTAGGTTCTCCTACATGCTAGGAAGGGGAGGGGGAGGGGTATTCAGTTGGCTGCAATCTGCAACCTCACCGCTAGATGGCACTAAATCTTACACACTGGTCCTTTAAATGTTGCATATATCAGGCTGTACCCGGGGATTTGTCGGGGACAGTCTGTGTCCAGCTTGTTAGCAGAACAACACTGCCAAACTCAAGTTCACATAATGCTGCAATAAACTATTTTGTTTGTTTTTTGGTTACAGTTCAGAAACAAGCTGCAAATACAACATTGACATATTATTACCCAAAATTAAGTTAAGATAAAGTTTTTATGGCTAATGTGTTTAGCAAATTATTGCTTATTACACCCAGCAGACACGGAGCAATGTTAGCTTGCTCCCATCAACTCTTCAATATTTACTCTGCTTTTAGCTCTGTTTTGGTCTCCACAAACTCTTGAGAACAATATCTGGCTCTTTAGTAGTTAAGTGCTCCACTTTGTTCACCAGCTACTTGCAAACTTTGTCTCTCTGCTGTTTGGTGTTGTTGGTGTTGGTGGGTGGAAGCTAAAGATTACAGTGTTGAGAAAACTGATTTTACAATCAAGGGTTATGGCTATTGATTACAACTTGAGCAACCGAGCATTTTGAATTCATTACGCTCTGATTCACACCCATGGCTTCTTCTCCATAGCAACAATGGAGAAATAAATTCTAGATAATACTCAGTGTTTTCTAGAAAATTGCATCTGCAATCTGTTTGGGGATACAACAGTTATGCAACACAACTTGCAAACCTTTTTAAAATACCATTTTTAGACAGTATGAGGCTCAATATCTCATTAAAACAGCAATGCACATTATTGGAATGCACATTAACACTTATACATTGCCAACACACAAGGATCTCAGCAGTGGGAATAAAGCACAACATGCCAAACTGAACCCTATTTCATCAGACACACAAGGAAGGCCCTCCACACTGTGAATCATATAGTCAATTACTGACTAGTCAAGTGGAGTATTCAGACATCCACTTGATAAACAGAGCTTGTCAAAGCTGAAACAAGTTTGAACCAGACACCAGGACTTGCATTCTGTTTGTTACAGAAAACCCTCTTAAAGTGGTATTCAATCTGTCACGGTGCAGTAACGCTGGCAACAGAAGTCAAGAGAGAAATGTAGACACTCAGGCAGAGTAGAAAAGTTTTTGAGTCCACTCATCGAAGAGAGAAGGCAAGGTTACACTGCAACAGACAAGCACGGCAATACCACAATGGCTACTATGTAGAGATATTAACAATCTGGCCAACAAGGCGAGTAAGCCATCTTTTATTCATATCATTCATAACTATCAGTCACAGTAGTGCTCTGAGCTAGCAAGCTTTCCTACTCTCAGTTGGCAAGCTTGGTTGCTAACCATACAGTGAGTTCACACAGTTTATTGATACATGCACCTCTTTTCTCACAACTCTTTGCAAACCATCCCTCTTTTGTGGAGCAGTGCGATTAAGACACAAGAGTAGGTCTATTACATAGAAGAGGACAGTGCAACACTGTAAACAAGCTACCGTAGGTAAGTGTTTGCCTGTTTGCTCTTGTTCAACGGCCCAAATTAGTTTGTCAAAGTTCTCCAAAGTTGAACTCAGTATGAAAGATTTAAGCATCACCCCCACAAGCATTGAAATCAATTAATGTTGCCTCAAAACTTTGCCCTTTTGAATGCTGGTGTGACCAGACTTAAACATGTTCTTTCCTACTTTTTGGGTAATTACTGACAAGATGCATCTTCCCCGAATATGTCTAATATAGACAGGTGATGGCACTTAAAGGCTTTAGAATATTTCAGCCTTCTTCAGTCCCCATTAGGGCAATTGACATTTTTCACGGCAGACATTTTGACTTGTCTTAACACTAAAAGCAGAGTTTTAACTAATTTATGCTGGCTAGCATTGCATTAAATAGACCCAGTAAGCCATGTAAAATCAGGGCCCTGGAACTGGCACTCTAGTCAATGCAGTCATTTTCAATGTTATTTGAGACACATGTGCTTCTCTTTCTGTCACGTCCGAATCTGTGCCATAAAAAGGCTTGTCAGTATCACTTTTAATGACCCTGCATGCCCACACAGGTGTTTTCAGTTATTCTGGCTAATTAGACGTCTGCTCAGTGTGAAATCGGGCCCTAACAAGTGCAACAAAACTAAATAAGAGTGGAGGAAATGTCAATCAAGCACAGTTTTTTTCACACCCACACAATCCAGAGAAGATCTATAATCAAGTAAAAACAACTGAAAACACCTTTGTGGGTGTACTGTGGGTGTGTGGGGGCTTTAAATGCTTGAGATGCACCATAACTTCAATCAAAATCACACTGATGATGCAGCAGCAGTCACAACCGACGTCTATCGGTCTCTTTTTGCTTTTTTGACAGACAGATGAAGCTTTATGAGCATAACAGAAAGATACCAGTGAGACAACATGAGTAAGCTGTGCTCAGCCCATGTCTGTTCAGTGAGTTGTTTACTGTGTCCAAAGTTGAAAACCTCACTGTCATCCCCCATTGATAAGATGCTCTGTCTGCTTCGCTCTGCCAACCCCCCAATCTGTTGTTATGTAACCAGCTTTCCATGTGCTACAGTGCTGATTGTATTTATACATACAGGAGCTCTGACATAAACAAAAGATTCCCTGGAAATCAGGTTATTATTTAAACAGGGATCTATTAAACAATGGGATGACAACAAGCACACTTGTCCCTTTCATTAAAACCTGCCTCGGGCACTTTATGGAAAATGATGACAAAATCAGATTCTAAATTTAAACAATATCACATAAATTATGCACTTTAGTCAACAAAACCCACTCTCCCTCTCTCTGCTGCATCCTCTAACAAACCTTTCCTCTTTTACCAGAAAAATATGGGAGCAGGTAGCCTCTGGTGACCAACAACCTATCCTTAAATTAACTCAAACACTACTTTAAATGAATTTTGGAAGATATGCTTATTTGCTTTATTTTATTGACACCAGTTAGGTGAGAAGATCAATACCACTCGAGAGAGAGAGAGCAGTATCGATCTTCTCATATGACTCTCTGCAAAGACGCGAATATGCATATTTCCCAAAATGTCAAACGGCTGCTTTAAAAAAGTCATTAGTTGTTACGCAAACAGCATGAGTGATGTTAACATTACTTTAGCTGTCAAGTGACTGCGGTCAAGACAAAAAAAATGAACTTATCTCATTTCATCACAAGAACCCAATACTTGCCTTTCATAAGAAGACAAACCCAAAAGTAAGTATCCTTGACGTGCACTGAAGAACTGAGTGAAGAGAAGATTACCACAAAGATTGCTGAGTACACGGTGAGTCGGTAAAATGAATCACAGGCAATGAACCCATTCTGCTTTCTTATGAGTATCTCAGATTTTACAGACTATAGAACAAGTCACAAGAGAAAGCAACACTTTCACTTTAAACACAGAAAAATAAACTGAAGAAAGATGTACATCATTAGGTGAACAAAAGGTATATTTTTTATTGGGTAACATTCACAGGCTTGTCCTTGCAAAAAACATATATACAGGGTTTAATGTAGTTTATCTTCAGGAAGATGTAAGTGTCTTTGATCAGGCAGTAAAAACAGTAGTGAGTCACACGCTGAATCAATTTGAGTTCAGCAGAAACCTAAATACCATAAAACACAAAATGTGCTCTCCTCTCTTGTGTTTTGTCTGGGGTGTTCCCACATGAGTCGAGGCTCTCTGTCTGCTGGCACTCCTCTCTCTGATACCATCAGGGGCCGCAGCACCAATTCCGGTCTCTGCGGAGAATAACACACTGCCACAGCACACACACGCAGGGAGGAACACACCCGTAACAGAACACACACGCAGAGAGCGACGCAATACGCCGGCATGAGCAGTGCTCAAACATGGGTGTGGAGGGCACCTGAGCCATCTGTCTCCATGGCTGTTTGAAAGTATGCCTGCTTGCACACACAAACACACACTTTTACATAGACACACATTTGTGTGCACGCATATACAGTTTAATGCAATTGCAGGAGTCCATATATATGCAGATTCATGCATGAAACAAATAATGCACATATACCTATATACTGTGTGTGTGCAATGAAAATAATGCAGGCATATATGCACGAAAACACAAAAGCATATAAAATGCTGAACTATAAATGCAATAATGTATTGCTTTAGTAGTACACATCAATAGTGCATCTCACATGCAGAAGCATGCACTTCAGTCAAACACTTGTCAAGGATCTGGCCATTTACTACAAAATGGTTATGCAGTTAGATTTGGTGGAAAAGGCTCTGCTCTTTGAGGGGGAACTAATACTTCCTTAATAATCCCTTAATACACCTACATTAACATTAAATCTTTAGTTGGATCAACAATGCCAAAAATACATCACATTAGGAGGAGG
This sequence comes from Thunnus maccoyii, assembly GCF_910596095.1. Lineage (NCBI taxonomy): Eukaryota > Metazoa > Chordata > Actinopteri > Scombriformes > Scombridae > Thunnus > Thunnus maccoyii. The sequence goes on along the minus strand of NC_056549.1, from coordinate 8,406,570 downwards.
TTGGAGTGGTTGAGTGAGCTTCGGCAGCAGTGTTGGCATGAGCGTGTAATAGAGCTGCAAAGTAGGAAGGGCCACTGGTTCCATAAGTGTTATTCCTTATTCTGTATTCCTGTTTGAAAGTGATCTTTAAACAGTACCTTCAATATTACAGAGAAACATAGGACTAACCATTATATGTTTTGAACACCAGTTTTAATTATTTCAACTTAGTTTTTTGAGAAATCATGTTGTATGTCAGTTTGGCATGGAGGACAGCTCTAAATACTGCATTACCCATGAGCCGCAGCTGCTGTTGCTATGGAGACGAAGTAAGTCAGAGGCCAGTCAGTGTTAAGTTTATATTTTTTCCCGTTAAAAGATGAAAAGCAACAATTAATTGATTCTACTAACTAGCATTCATGTGTACCAAACACCTCCATTGTTGTCCAACTAAGAGTCTGCTATGCTAGCAGCTCTGTGAGCACTGCTTTAAGCTAAATTTATGTTAACATCAGCATGCTAATGCTAACATGCTGATGTTAAGAGGGTATAATGTTAGTTTAATGTGGTAACATGCTAACATTTGGTAATTAGCAATAAACGAAGTACAACTGAAGCTGATGGGAATATCATTAGTTTTGCAAGTATTTAGTCATAAACCAAAGTATTGGACAAATTCAAAATTAGACCTGCTGATGCTGCTCGATGCATGTCTGCACCAAATTTCATAGCAATCCATGTTGTAAATGTTGAAATATTTCACATTATAAGTGAAAGTTTGACCTGTTGGTGACATTAGAGGAAAAGATCATTGCCATGGCGATCCATCCAATAGCTGTTCAGATATTTCACTAAAAACCACAAATTTCAACTTCACGGTGGCAGTGAGGAAAAGTCAGGGGATCACCAACATCAGCCTTATCCTTTAATGGAAATATGACTTCAGCGCCCAGCCTGATCTAATGTTATGTTCATATGTGCTTACTTATAACCTGATTCTTTTGACCTAAATCCAGTCTGTTCCCATTTCCAGTTCCCACTGTATGCTGACTTTAATAATCAGAGGAACAAGAAAAGCAGGGATACTTCCAATTTTTCATAACTGAAGTTGTTATCATGCCAAACGACAAAGCCCACAGGCCAAGTTAGGATGTCTAACATCCTCACATCATTTCTCTTTAGTGGACTCAGGGCTGGCACAAATACAGCTTATTAAATCAAATCAAATCTGTTCTGTGGCAACATTGGGAAGTAGGTGTTTTCAGACTATACCTCCTGTCCAGTTGTCCTGTTGTTTGTCTTGATTGGGTCGCAGATTTTTTTTTTTTTAAACTGAAAAGACTAAACTCTTTGATTGCTTGCTTGGCTGTATGATTGTAGATCAAGTGTTGGGCATCTGACTGTGTCTGAGCTTGATTAGGGTTTTATTATTTAAAAACAGACCTTTTAATGAACAGATTTAAGGCTCAAGGGGGAACTGAGTTTGTGTGAAATCGGGGTCGGACTAACAAGCTATGGTGAGAATTTGGCAGTTTAACTATGTCTTCCTCTCATCTCGGGTTGTTTTTGGAAACATTCTGAAGATTACAGATCCGAAGAAGAAAGCAGATTTTCTCCCCACAGAGTTTGATAGGATGACAAACCGGTCAGGACCACGCAAACTTGAAATTATTTCCTCAGCTGGGAGTCTCTGATAGCTCAGTGTGGGGACAGACGCATTCAATCTGTGACTGACACGGACCAAAACAAAGCGTTTCCTTTCAGCTGTTCCTCTTCTCTCTCTCTCTATCTGCCTCTCCGTGCCACTCGAACTTGCTGTCTCTCTGTTTTATGGATGCACGCTGCGTTCGTGTGCATCAAAGGCAAAGGCACACTGTCACACGTACAAACATGCACACGCCAAGGCAAACATACATGTAGAGTACAATGACACACATACTAACACACACACACACACACACACACACACACACACACACACGGTGCTACAGATGGGAACAGGAGAAGTGTGCTTTGAATTATTGAGCCAAGCTGATAAAAATAGGCGTTCAAAAGAGGCCCGATTAAATATTCAGAGCCGTATCTTAAGCAATCCATGGCTGATAGTGGAGAGCTGTGTCAATGCTTCGTTCTGCTCGCTGATTTCAGAGCTGTGAGGCTTGAATGAGAAACGCCCCCGGGAGGAATATGATTTGAATTACAAATTATGTTTGTTAATGTTTTTGCTTAAAATGGGATACTCTTACACACCACTGACCAAAAAGTTTTAAGTTGGCTGCATGAAATGAAAAATGTAAATGAATAAAGAAAACCCCTGGTTGGTTCTGATTATGTTTTTTTGCTTTGATGTCAACACTCTCTGCAGTAACATTTGCTGTACATCTACACGAATATGAGTTAGAAAAGTTTTGTTTTTCTAGAGGTATACATATTTATTGTCTGATAAATTGTACTTTGCACTAAAACTTTTACAGATCACATTATTTCTATTTAGACGTACTAGATTATGTAATTTCATGCTCTGTAGTGGTAAATATAGACACACAGATCACTCACTTCCTCGCCTGAATGCTTGTGTGTGTGCGGGGCAAGTGGATATTCATTCTCTTTACACCTTGTATTAGAATGCATCTCGTATCCAGATTGTATGATAGATATGATTTAACCTGATTTACACCTGGTATTAATATGTGTCTCCAGTTTCCACATTGAGATCCGATCGAGATCCAATCGCTCAGTTCAGCTAAAACAACCAAATGTAACATCCTCCTCTCATTTGGCTCCAAAACAACCACAAAATAAAAGATGGAAGACATCCGTGAATTTGCACTATTTTACTGACTTTTGCTTGCTTTTAAAAGTGGGGGAAGAAGCCCACACTTTGTCTTGTCTTGACTCCATCCGTGAGTGTCTTTCTTGCTAGTAGCTTAGCTCGCTAACTGGCTGATGGTTGCTACCTCGCTAGTTTTGAACAGTTGCACATATTCACGTATTTCTGCCCACATTGTTGTTGTATGTGGACGCAATTGCATTTACACTTGTGCTCAATGTGGTCATAATGCGTCTCTGACCACCTCCGGAGGTGGTTTGGCCCATCAGATCACAATCCATCATCAGTGTGTCTACTCCTGTGTACCACTCAAAATGCATTTTAATGCAAGGTGTAAAGGGGGTCATAGTTGCCGTTACTACAGTATTTTTGCTCAACACGGCGGCTCTTTGATTACACGTGTTGACAGGCAGTCGCTGAATGGAAGCATACTTTGGGTAACCAGACAAACTACTGATTTTTTACTTAATTTTACTAGTAGACTGTTCAGTGTCTTTCATCCCCAGACATCATTTAACAATTAGCTTCTGTGCGGTCGTGAAACAGACAGTGGCCATCCATTACGTTTTATGCCGGCTAGTTTCACCTGAGTGATTTAGCTAGCTAATGTAGCCAGTCTTGTGATGACAGATGGATAAACTTAAAGCAAAATGTTTTTCTTTGAGACCAGCATTTGACCCTGTGTTTACTTTCTTCACTGAGACAAAATTAAGACAGACAAAGCTTTGGGACAGGAGGAGACGTGGGACGAGAGGTGAATGAGAGAAAGAGAAAGAGAGGAGGTGATGGAGATGACAGGAAATGCAGCACACAATGCAATCTCAAGCAAAACAATGAAATGAAGAGCATGTATCTAATTTTACTAAATTATTTTTATCACACTGGCAGGAGACAAAAGTTAGGAGTCACAAAGAAAGGGACAGGTAGTGAGCACGGGGTGAGAGAGGAGGAGAGAAGAAAGGACAAAGTGATGACGATGGACAGAGAAATGTACACAGAGCATATCATGTTGAATGCAAACAGACAAGAGGATATGAGGGAGGGAGAGCAGGTTATGGAGAGAACAAAAAACACAGAAAAGGAGGATGACCAAAAGACCACAGGAGACAGTTAGGAAAACAAGAGAGACACACCAGAGAAGCAGAGCAATACTGGGGGAGACGAGGTTGGAAACAAGGTGACAAGAGGCGAGGAGAGAGAGATGAAAGGTGAGAGAGCTGATGTCAGTCAAACAGACACATTTCTACGTGAACTGGATCCACCTGAGTTGAAAACTAAACCACTGACAGATGAGGAAAAGTGCTGCTTTCTCAAGAATACGTGGGATAAACATAATAATTACCCCCAAAACAAAGTTTGGGGAAAAGCAATTACACTATAATGTAAAGTGGGAGGAGAAATATCCTTGGCTCAGATTGCAACTACTGTGCTATTTGTATGTCATTTAGCAAACAACAAACACCATTTTCATAAACAAAGGATTTTGAGATGGGGAAAAATGCCATTGGGGAGAATCTGGGAATCATTTCAAACCACAACTGCAGTCCAGGACACCTAAAGGCCTCTGAGCTTGCTGAAAATTGCACAACGGCAACAGAAATGCATTAACTCTGTTCTAAGCGATGCATATGCTGAGAAAGTTAGTGAGAATCGCACAGCTCTCCTCTCCGACCTTAGATGTTATAATTAATCTGTCAGAGAGGAACATTGCACTGCGTGGTAACTGGACAGGAGAAAGTTCATTCAATGCCACACGGAAACATCATCTTGAGACAGCAAAGGATTCAAAATGAAGCTGAGATTGAGGAGGACATAGTTAAGGACATAAGACAGTTTTATTTTTACAGTCCTTGCAGATGAGTGGGGCAGAACAACTGTCTATCTGCATTCGCTGCATAAACCATCACAGTTTTTGTCCTCTCAAGATGCTGCATCTGTTACACAAGCCAAGGACAAGGTAATAATTTATGTTATTAATGTCTAAAAATGTCAAAATGTCAGGAAAATCAACATATTTTCAGGGGGTCATACCCCTAAACCCACCTGACAGCTTAATTTTTTGGAAATTTCTCAAATTCTGTGTACGGCCATGTTTTCAAATCAAGTTTACAAAGATCTTCGCAGTTACACAAAAGACAATAAAAAGCAATTGAATACACATTTAAATCAAAGACAAGCAAACAGGTTTACTGTATATAGAATCAGCAGAAGGATCCGATTTTGAATTCAACACTAAAGTCGACAGAAAGTTGGGTTAACATGGGGACGCTGTGGACACTTAGTAATCATGTAGCAAAATTTTGCATTACTTGTAAATGTTGCTGCAGCTTCTTGGCTTAAACAAGAGTCAAGACATGAGGAGATAAAACAACATAAAACAATATATGATTTGTTCAAGCTGTTGAAAATAACTGAGATGAATAACAGAGGACCAAGCCGTCTCTGTGAGGTGTCTCTTACGGAAACCAGACTGCAGTTTGTCAAAACTGCAACAATTTTCTTTTCTCTGAGATTTTAGAACTTTTAGATGGATCTGTAGTCCTGGGGTTTAACACATGTTTATCACTATAAACTATGTTGTGCTTGAAAGCCAGGAGTAAATGATGGTGCTGTGTTCTCTGCTCATCCAGTGTATCCTGCACAGTATGTGTTCAAAGTCAATATATTGTCTTTTCTACTTGAACACAAGCTGAAGTCGGGGTTGTTCACATTGCTGGAGGGTTTAAATCTGACCTGATTATGTAGCAATGGCTTAAGACTGCATACAGTAGGTTTCACACATAGAGTAACGTAGCCCGAAACCACGATTTACTCCAACCGTATGAGAAGATTGTGTATAAAGCAAATCTAGCATCTTCATAATCCATGATATTTATTAAATACCAGAGACGTTCACCAAATTATTTATTTAAACAATCAACCATAATGACTTTACCTGCTTTGCATGACATCAGCGTGAACAAAATGACTGATGTCTTGGAATGTCAGATCAATTATATCAATGTCTAGTCCCTTTAGAAACCTCACACTGGGACCTGACCTACAGTTGACAGATCTGACCCTAAAGAAAATGTGGGGGGAAAAGTGCCGGTGGCATCTGTCTTGCCAACACGCAGAAAGCAAGCCTGCTATAATCTAGCATTATCGTTTTCTGAGGCTAAATTCAAATAAAGGATGCAGATTTTTTTGCCTGAATTACTGCTGAGAGCTATTTTTTTATAGGATACAATACCCTTCTGCAGAAGTATCAGACCATCTGGTGAAAATGGCTGTGATCTGCAGCCAACCATAGTGGGAGTCTTTATTGTGCTTTTAATAGGGTCTTAAAAACACTAATATGGGGCTCAGTAAACACAAACTCAGGATGGACATTACTGATCAGATCAGTAATTAGGTGCATAGTAGCACAGTAGCCACAGAAAGAGGCATTTTTACCATTAACCACTCAATTGAGTCTCAACAACCAAATTCATAATGGCTCCATTTGAGGGTATCCGCCTCTCAGTGCTGTTTTTTATTTTGCCACAGTATGAAGAAAATAAATCCAATTATCTGTTTGTATTTGAAGAGAATAACCAGCAAGATAAAAAACAAGCAGCCAGACCACAAATACAACTCCTGTAAAGTAATAAATAGTCTTTGAAGTAAGAACACCTACAGCTTCACTGACATGTCACATAGAAACTGTAACAACAAGGCTGAATCTGCTGGACAGAATTACGCTGCAGGATAAAAACCTCTGTACTTCTCCATGTACGGTGTGTAAATATAACATCATGGTGCTTCTCTAAAATGTGGATTTTAAAGATTTAAGATCCTTTAAGTTTGGCTGACCACTTCGTTCAGCCATTGCGGACCGCCACAAACTCATGTACAGTTCTTTTTTCCTGCATTAATGACATGCAGTGACTCACTGGTTACTCCCTCGTACTGTACTTGTAATGTGGCAGAGAAAAACGAGGCTTATTTACACTAATACCTCTATTACTGCAACAATTACTATTATTCCTATCACCACAAGTCTAATTACAGTATATTATTACAGAAAATAACTCATAAAATATAAATCAACCAGTCATAAGTCTTCAATAAATAGCACTGGAAACAAATGCATTCATCTGTAGGACAAATTGTATTTGAATAAGTGAATTATCTCATTATAGGGCCTGTCCTTGCATCAGCCACAGGAACATGACATGCCCTTGATGTTTGATGGACTCACCACAAAACATCACAGCAGGTAAAAATGTCCTACGTGTTCTCTGTCATTTTCTGATCAACTAGAAAAAAAAAAACGCTTTAGCACTAAGAGGAGGGAGGGAGAGAGCGAGAGATGAGGGAAGCACGAGTGAAGAGAGATGCATGCCTGGAGGAGAGCGAGAGAGAGAGAGAGAGAGAGATAGACAAAGACAGATGATGAGGTATAATAGAGGAAAAGGGGTGTTATGAGACGCAGAAGAAAACAAGCGGGCTATGATGAGATGATGGTTGGAGAAAGGTCTCGATAGGTGATAGGAGGAGAAGAAGGAAAGATGCAGGGTTAAAGAGAGGCGGGGGAGATGAAGGTCACGGGGAGAGTGCGGTAACAAAAGAGCAAGAGAGGGAGAAAATAAAAAGACAGAAGAAAGAGTGAGACACGGGAGTGAAATGGCTGGAATAAAAAAGATAAAAGAAGAGAGAGGGAAGAAAAAGACAAAGAGGGAAAGAAAGAAATAGAGAAATCAGTAGAGTGAATAAGGGAGAGACCGAGGAGGAGGAGAGAGACTGCGTTTGTGTGTGTGTGTGTGTGTGTGTGTTGGAGAGGAATAGAGAGCGCGAGGGGGGAAGCCCGGCAGATCTTGTCTAGAGGGGAAATTGCATTGCTAAGGATTTATTGCTTCAAGTGTAATTGGGTTCAACCAGCGCCAGGAGAGAGAATCCATTGAAGTCTCCTCTCCGGTGCAGTGGAGAGCAGGTTGTTGATCCGCTGTGACTCCCACATCCCTGCTACTGCTGCTGCTGCTGCTGCTGCAGAGAGCACCGGCTCAGGGCGAGGCATTACTGCACAGATGAAGCCATCCAATCATCTCAACCTGAAATGAACACACCTAAATAGCATAATAGCGGGAGGAGAGGGGGAGAGGGAGAGGGGGAGGGGAAGGGGGGGGGGGTTTAAAGACACCCCATAATTTTAGATACTTAGCAGCTCAGTTCACCGTCCTACTCAATTTACTCTTTGTCTCTGATGGTGGTTTGATGCCACTTGAGTGGATTCTGGATTATGGGCTGTAATATAAGCTCCATTGTCGAGGCTTATTGTTTAAAATTTCTTATTCGGTTTCCCAGTATATTGCAATATATCTACAGTTCATGCAATTACTGTACAGCAATATCTCTCCACAGCAGCCAGCTAGGCTACACAATGGCCTCCTCTAAATAGTATGCAGTAATGTAAAAGGAGACATTTTCCTTTGTGACATTCTATACTATTGTATTGGAAAAGAGATTGCATAGCAGAGCATTTACCATAAAAATACAGTGATCGATAAACGCTCTGTTTCCATATGTGCGAAAAATAGAGATGCAGATCTTTAATTTGAATGACAACAGAAGCATGACAGAGTCAGGTTTGAAAAAGGGTTTCCTGGTGCAGCACAGGAGGGGTTTCTTGTATGTGTGCCCACCCCACCCGCCACTGCAGTGCGATTCCCCTCTCTCCCCTGACATGCAGCAGCGTTCACAAACCCACACTGCAGAACAGAGCGGGCCTGGCACTGCATACCAATCAGTCAGAGAGAGAGAGAAAGAGAGAGAGAGAGAGACCATGACTGAGCGAGAGAAGGAGACAGACAGTGAGAATCGGAGAGAGAGAGAGAGAGAGATGCTGTAACACGGGGAGAGAAAGAGCGAGAGATGAAAAAAGAGAAGAGCCTCTCCCCCTCTCTCTCTTCGCCTCCTCTCGTTTTCTCCTCTGCAGTCAGCTTGTCATCCCACCCAGCCGAGCAGGTTACAGCTCTGCAGTTCATACAAAGGGATTCTCCTTCCCAGGCTTTCCCTGCAGAGGGAGGGGGAAAGGGGGGGGGGGGGGGGGGGGGGGGAGGCAGGTAGCTGCAGACGCCTGGCAGTCAGGTGGTGCAGCACAGGCTCTCTGCTTTGTCTTGATAACGGTATTGACTGCTTCTAAAAATGGAAGACGCATTGATTGAAGCTGAGTGTGTCTGATGTGAGGGGCTGGGGACTGGGTCTCAGAACGCAAAGCATAGGTTCAGCGCGGGGCTAGAATAATAATTTGCTTAATTCATTTCCTTTGGCATTGTGAGAATAATATTTAAACCTGGGTGGCCCCAAATACCTGCAGCTTTATTCTTTCAAGAGAACTGCAGCACAGAAGAGGTGAAAATATAACTTGAACCAACATGAGATTTTACGGGCAGAAAGAGATGGATGTTGACATTTGATAGCCAGCAGTTATTCATGCTTGGAAAATCTAGAACAATAATCAGTCAAGGGTAAACTGCAGTGTGGACTGTAGCAGATATTCCTTCATCTGTTTCTAAAAAAAACAGAGAAGGCGGATATACATCCATCATGCTTAGCTAAAGGCCTGTTTTGACCACTGCTGTCAAAATCTTTAACCTGACAGGATGAATATGAAACTTCATGTAATTTTTGTTCACGGGCTTAGGCTGGCGTGTTCTCCAAACCAAGCTCAGAAATTAATGCTGTTCTTGTCTATTATTTTTGTATATCAGCACATTTAGAGTGCGTTATTATTTATCAGTCAGGATAACCTGCTTTTAGATTGTGGAATGAATTATTGTACTTGGTCCATGGCCACAAAGGAAAAAAGAAGATTGTCATCCATTTTTTAAAGTTTGCTTTGCGCTAGTTTGGTTGGCATGAAGAATGAGTATCGTTGCTATGGTTACATGCAGAAGTAAAACAAAGTCATTGGCTGCATGAAAAATCCCCCCTCATTCCCTCATTCACTATTCTCTATATAATAAAGACTCACTAGTTCACTCTACAGTGAGCAGTAAATTGAGATTTTGGACACTTATGAATTATCATCATTGACGGATGTAGAGTCGCACAACGGTCATTTTAGGATCTATAAAATGCTAATTGTTAGCAGAAAGTAACATGAATCGAATACGTTTATTTTAGATTCTGGACACTCAAATAAAATGGCGGACAGCGAATGTTGTGCACTGTATAGCAAATACATTATAGTAGGGAATAAATTGCAAGGCGATTGGCTGCTGTTGGATTGATTCAATGTATAGCTGTTGTGTCCAAGTGAAGTCTTGAGTCAAAATCATCTTTATCTTTGCACAAACATATTGTACATGTAGTCTAATATATGTCACAGAACTGTGTAGATTAATTACCTTCATCTGCATAGTAAGGTAGGTTGAAATGAAATCTTCTGGACTGTCGTACTGCAGTTGAAGATGTTTCACCACTTATCCATTTCTGCTCATGAACTGTCCCAGGCACATTAAGGTAAGTGAACTTTTTGGTGCCACGTATAAAAAGAAGGTTACAGATTTCTCACAATCACTGGAAAAACAAAAAGTAATAGATTGTAACATCTACAATGGCTTCTTCTAGGGAAACAGTTTCATATTTATACAGCGTATACCAAAACTTTTCAAGAGTTTGGCTCAAATTCAGTCACAGCAATAACAAATAACTAGCCTTGTACCGACACAGTTGACAACATGGCAAACTACACTGAAAAATGTAATGATTCTGTTCACAAAACCCAGGGAATTGTCATATTTTGTCACCTCACTCTTCTTGTGTTTCCCAACAAAATAAGCAGACAGAGAGGAAACAGTAAAAACAGGACCAGCTAAACCCAGACCACATTTTCTCAGCTGTTTTCAAACCCTTCAACATTAGACAGTTTCTATACATGGAGGAAGTGGAATATATTCACTTGACAATCAAAACCTGCAATATGGATTTTTATCACAACCATAGGCTGTAAAATATAAGATCACAAGCAGTTCACATGATAGCTGCTTTTTCAAGCAAGATCCTGGATCAAACTCTGGTTCTGACTCATCACTATTCATGCTTGGGAGCTGCCCAGCACAGCCAGCCTTCAAATTTAACCTTGAGAAAAAGCACAGAGACATATCCGTGTGGACACATTTCCCATTGAAAATTTATATCAGGCACTGAAACATCTCATAAGAAATCATGAAAAGAAAAGCATTGTGCTCTGTGTCCAAATGCTCCGACACGTTTCAAAGACAACACGTCCTCATTTCGAAACGTCAGAATAGGTCTATTTCCAATGACTCCCAAAACGATATATATGAGTGTTTTCAGCCCCCTCTATAAGATGGGTGGCGACCAAACCAAGTAGGTCAATTGTTCAAATCACTGTTAAAAATAATGATATTTTACAGTGTGACAAGGTTTAGGCACAAAAAACACTTGGTTAGGGTTAGGGAAAGATCATGGTTTGGGTTAAAATGATCACTTGAAACGTGGTTTATTCTTCCTTAAAGTTACGTAACCTTCATCGTCCTGGCAACAGTAAACCCCACAATGTTACGGTTTGACGACTCACGGTTGGAAACGGGAAGCGAACAGTGGTCTCCTGCAGCAAAGTCCACATCTAAGAAGCATGTTGTGCCAGAAATCAGTCACACTTACTAGAACTGACTATCCCAACCTGTCTGGGGAAGAGATCAGATGACGTCAAGTCACCTTATGTTGACCATCTGAACTTCCCCGGGTCATAATTACTACAGCCATCAGATGGTGTAAACGTAACTATAGGCTGTTTTTGCTGGCCTGAATTTTAGACCTATACTGTTGTTTTTCTTGTGAGGACAGGCTGTCATCAAGTGAGGGTGAGCCTTTGAATTGAGCAATCACACTTTGTCCAGGCAGCGGGGAAAGTGGGTGTACTTCAGCTTTAGAATGACCCTTCTTCTCGGACAGACTTGAAAGGATGTGATTGTGACTGTTGGGTGCCAATTGGACAGTACACAGTACAACAATGATGGTCTGAGGAAGGGAAGCAAGTGTGAAAAGGTCTCAGCACAAAGACTGTCCTAAAATAACTGAAAGACATGTACCTCCCTGGCAAATACATTACATTTTTAAAAATTCGATCTGATTTAGCCTAGTATATAAATAGCTAAATGTAGCAATTACAAAAATCTTCACCAAAGAGTAAAAATCTTGGCTTAATCCCAACAGATTAAACTCTCTCTCTTTCTCTCTCTCTCTCTCTCTCTTCCTAACCCACAGCTGATTTCAACTCATTAACACCCATTCTTTCTAGATTGTTGAAAGGCGTTTTGGGAAAAGCAGAAAATCACTAAACATAGTTGACGGAAAGTCAATGTAACATCACAGATCTTTCAAGGCTCCATACTCAAACCATTTAGTCTCATTTTGCAACTGTTGTGGCGACAGTGCGACTGATTTTTAACTGACACAACATCCTTCCTAAATAATGAAACCTTGTCAATTGCTGATCACCAGGAAGGAGAGAATTGGTGTGTAGGTGTGTAGTTCTTTGTGTAAGGCCTCTGTAACCATAGCGACTGTGTTTGACACAGGATTTATCTGTTTTCTTTTTTGCCTTCATGGACAACAAAGCTAACAATTAATTCAACTTTATGAGAAAAAGAACTCAAAACTCAAAATAATCCTTTACTGAAAAAGACAAAGGTGTACTCTTTCAGGCTAAGATATTGCAAAGAGAAGAAAGCCACATAATGTTTTCACTGACCTCGATGCAAGGCTGTTGCTGGAAGAAACTAAGCTTACTGAATTGAACACACTTCCCAAGCTATCAATAAGCAGTCTCAGTGCATGCAAAGAATGAGATACGCTAGATACACTGATCGCAAAACATCCTGCTTCCATCAGGTTTTTGGGGCTAAGGATCAACATGTCGTCTACTGAAACAGTAGAAATGGCAAAGCTCAACACTGCTTACATAGCAAAAGAAGGTTTTTGATGCTGCATTGGTATATGTGTGAAATGCTCCTCAAGGAAAATATTAGTCTAGATGGGTAATATGAATAAAATCCTCTATTACATTCATTTCAGTTCCCCTCCTTCTAAAATTGTGTTTTTCTTATTGTTACTTCGGGTGGATGTTTGACCTTCACTGTGCAGAATGATGTATGTGCAGAGTTTGTCACTCAAAGACTGTTTGCACATTCATCTGCTAAAGGGAGAAAGTTACTCTTTGCTTGCCAACAATCTGAGTTTAAGGTGCGTACCTACGAGCATGATTCGTGACATCACAGCAAGTTTGGAGCCAATTGTGGTCCAGTGTGCAGCTTTCAGAAGTGACTTTTCAGTGAGATATGAGACATCTTTTGTTTGGAATATTTGCATATTCATGGATTCTGGATTTTTCAATGAGGGAGGAGTAGATGCCATTTTAAAGGGGACCTATTATGTTCGTTTCCAGCTGTATGTTTTTATTCTGGGACTCCACTAGAGTAGCCTTGCATGATTCACAGTTCAAAAAACTCCTTATTTATCTTATACAGGCCTTTATGCAGGCCCTCAGTTCAGCCCCTGTCTCTTAACAGGCAGTCTTAGCTTCTGTCTCTTTAAGGTCCCCCTCCTGATGAGCCCACTCTCTTCTGATTGGCCAGCTTTCAGGAAGCTGCTGAGGGCCAGCCGTATCAGAGTCGTGTTAAGTGACTGCTGGTGAAAACCCAACATTTCCTGCTTTACTGCTTCACATTAAAAGCTTTTAAATGACTCAATAATGGGAGACTTTTATTGTGAAGAATTTACAGGAAATGAAATGGGTCCCTCACCAAATTATGAGAGCTTTGTTAGCGGCGCTAAAAACCGGTTGACACAACAATACATGGAGACATTTGGAGTTCTTTGTTCAGCGGATCAGTCAGAAATAATGCAGGGAGGAATAGTACAAGCAGAAACAGCGATGATGATGTTTATGATGTTTGATGAAGAGCTGCAGACGACCAGCACACCTCCAACAGGTAAACTACTTATTTTACTTTGGCATGCTGTGTAATGGAAAAACATTCACGGTGTGCCAGCTCGACTTGAGTCATATCTGCCTGGTTATGTTTTAAAATGGAGGCGCAAACTTGGAAAGATATATAATTGTTTTCATTATAATTTAAAACAAATTTCCTGCATCTCTACACCACCTAACCTCTTGGATTAAGTCAAGAAACAGCCACCTGCACTAGTCTAGATTAGTTTGATTGAAGGTGCTATGAAAACCAAGAATGAATTAAGAACAGTATATAATTGGGTGGATCAGGACAGGAAATGACTATCAGAAGAATGGCTATTTCATATTTGAAATTATATTTATAAAACATTATGTAGCCTAAAATGTTAGTAGATTGCAGGCTACTAGGCCATCTTCAAGGTCAAACAAGGACAAACAATCTATATAAATTAATTAGCCTTACAGAACATCACAATATGATTTGGATAAACCTGGTTAAACAATGTTAAACCTGAGGGTTGCTATTTTGAATACACACAAGGCCATTTCCAAAGTATAACAAATGCAACTGAGTACAAACAATTTTGATGAATGAAATGGCCTCTATCTAATTCCAATCCCACTTGTTTATTTTACACACAGGTTCTAGTGGGAGCTATTCTCAATAGCACCACTAGCTGATGTAGCTGTAATGTTATCAGGAATTAATAATTATAACTTCAAAAGCAGATTATTTTAACCTACATTATCTCAAATCAAGGACTATTTTAATGCACAACTCAGAAGGTGACTTTTGCTCCACAAGACTTAAAAGGGCCGTTTTAGTTGAGGGCTAGATCTTACTGCGAAACCACCCCTGAGAGTAAACTTGCTCCTGTATGAAAAAATGAGAGAATAATGAGAGCAAAGCACAGAGCAGCTGGATGAAAGGAGAGATGCATCTTTGTATTTAAAAATAATTCCATCCAAAGTCTGACTAAAACTGAAACTAAAACAAAGTAGTCTGTAGAAGTCTAAATAAATCACTTTCCACTGCTGAACATTTGACTGTTTGTTAATACAGACACTTTCACGCTGTGAGGAAAAGCTCCACTCTGTCTGTCTGTCACTGCACTGTCTGGTTACTCTGATCGATCAGCAAGGGGTTTGACTGAACTCACCAAGGGTGGTCCAAAAATGAGTGATTTTTTTTTACTTGTTTTTGTCAGTTGCTGAAAATAGTAAAAGTGGGGTAGCATAACTTTGCTCCAACTAATTGAATAATGGGGATTTGCTCCACTTGCGCCATTGCCCAGCCGCATATGCTTGGTGTGACTATCCCCAAAACAATGAAAAAATGCCATAATGTCTGCAGACTGGAGCAGTGAACTGGCGCGCTGTGCGTGGAGCAGATGACCATATAAAGAAATCCATCACAAGTCGATGTCAGCTCAGGCTGAAAGTAGAAAAAAGCGTTGGAAACCAAGCATTCAAAGCAGTCTGAAGCCTCATTATTTGACTCTTTGGCCACGTTTAATATGAACATCCGACATTGTAACATTATATATATAACTGATAATAAGGAAAAGCTTAATAGGTCCCCTTTAAGGATTTTTTAAACTTGTTTTGTGGAAAAACCAAACAATGTAAATTATTATTTGAAGTATTTTGGAGTATTTTTATGTCTTAAAACATACCTGGTTTGGATTTTTAAATCATAATACCAATATATATCATGATATAAACTCTTGTGTCAGTTTAATAAATAAATAACACATATTTACTTACCAGTTTTATTTAAAGGCTCTGGTTCCATGCTGAAGTTGCCACTGAGGGTAAGATAGTGGGACAACCTCTCTGAACACATAGCCATCACTGACAGACAAACGTCACTACTGACATGTGTTCTGCAGTGCTGCTGCAGTGTGTCTCCACTCTCAGGAAGACTTCTTTGTAAAAACGCTGGACCATTAATATTGGTTGCATGCAGAATGGGGACACATCTGCTGTGGCTTCCATATGGAAATGGAAACAGGGATGTAACTAAAGCACTTTCCCCTCCCTTGCTTGTAACCCTTCCCTTGGAGATGGAAACTGGGTATTGCGCAGCACAAACCAACTGTGCGCAGAGTATCATCCTTTGCCAATCATGCGTCTGCCCTTGGAATATGGTGATAAATCTGCAAGGATCTTCTCTGATAGTAGATAACACTGTCATGCTAGACGCCGAAGGAGAAAATGAGGTGAGATAAAAACCTTGCATTCCAATTCATTTACCCTGTCGGCCAAAGCTGCACGCTGGGTAATTTGACGAAGCGTGGCTCAAATGGGGGCCGCATGATTTAAACTGCCTCAGCAATGAGATCATTGTCGTTTTAGCTGTAAAAAATGGTCATCCTCACTTAGCATCAAAAGGGTGGAGCAAAGAATCTGGAAAACCTCCGTCTGGGCAGATAAGATGTGCGCTGGTGCTATTATAGCCTTTAAAACTGCCTTTGAGTCAAAAGAGAAAAGGTTAATTTGTCTCATCGATTGACTCACCGAGAACAGTAAATCACATCATTACTTAAGACTGTGAGCTCCATCCTCGATTATCCGCAACAATTTATTTGAAATCAGGTGTTAGAAGAGGCAAAAAATCCTGAAAGTGCAGTTTGATGGTGAGGGAGGCCTGAATTATCTGCCATTCTGTATATTCAGGATGTTGGAAAGTGTTAAAAGCCCCACAAGCTGCAAAATTACTTGAAACAGACAAAACAAAACATAAGCTTAATTATGTTTGCCTTGATGCAAATGCACCGAGGCCCCTCTACGTCTCTTCAGCGCAGGCAGCAAACTACCGCGGCGAAGCAAAATCTAACGCTTCCAACCACTGATTGCACGTCAGTCCCCGTCAAGCAAAACTCAAGGCAATCAGCGGGCGTCTGTCTCATTTTGCTAAGCAGTCTGTATGCATGAATGCACGTGGGAGTGTGCGGAAAGAAAAGAACAACAGTGAGAACAGAGAAAGAATGGCAATTATCTGTTTTTATATAATATGGTAACAGCTGCCACTGTTTAGAACAAGGGAACGCTGTTTGTTTTAAGGAGAAATAATGATGATGCCCCAAGCTCTTGACTTCCATCTTGAGTGTTACGCAACCAGACTCCAACACTGACTGGGATTGGGAGCCGCTTGATTCACAGAGCCCTGGATTACATAATTCAAGTGCAGAATGGAGACTTTCATGTATATTTCAGAGAATATCCATTATTTACTAAAGGAAGTTGGTTTTCTCTTCTTCCCTCTCTCTCTCTCTCTCTCTCTCGCTGCTTTTTTAGCGTTAATGAGGAGAGCGTCTTCTCAGAGAAAGTGAACAGAATTTCCCCATGGCATTACAGGAATGATACACTCAAAACATTATTTGTCTTGAAAGTCCATTGTGTCTGTAGACAAATAACAGCTGTTGTCAGAGCTCCTGTCAGAGGATCACATTTTTTACTCTCCAAACAGCTAATCAACAGTGCAAACACGCACTGATGAAATGGGTGAGGTCGCTGCTACAAAGCAGCAGCATCCGCATACAAGAGAAATCCATTTCTTTTGACTGCTTCTCTTTTTTATTTTATTTTTTTTTTTATAGTTTCACGCTTGAGTTCAAACACACTGAAGGAGCAGCCAGGCTCCCGAGGGGCTGACACCACTGAATTAAATTCAGAGCCATGAAAGAGCAAAGGGGACAAGAGACTGCAAAACGCCTGTGAGGGAGGAAGTTCCTCACCACTTATGAGTCTAAAGTCAGACACTGAGCGAAGAAAAGCATCTGTGAACTGTAACAAACCGGTCCACACAGCACACTGTATGTCAATGCAATATATCCAAGAAATGTACTCTTAAAATTGCAAATGCAAAAACACGTGTCGGCCTGGAAATTCAATTGTTACCAAACAATATAAGTCAGAGACACAGAGGCTTCCCCACTACAAAGGAACTACAGTATATAAAGGAGGCAAGACTAGAAACAGGTACTGTAGTCTCACATGGAGTAAATTAAACTCTAACAACCAAGATTCAACTCCAGACTCATGCAAAGTAGATTTCTGCCTAGTTTTAATTAGTTTTCTCAATTAAAGCTGCACTACTCTATAATTTTAGATTAACTATAGATAAAATGACAAAGTCTAATAAAAGGTGTCATTGACAAGACCACAGATCACCTGACTCATCAGTTTTGCCCTGCTCTACGTAGAGCGTTTTAGTGTAAACAGGTAAGTGTTTGCTATAGTAGCACTCTAGCCATGTCAACTCTAAGGTTATAATATCTCAAACATGTGTATGTATATGAGCATTCGCTTTAAAAAAAATAATTGTGCTGCTTTAAAAATGAAAAACGCCTTCTCCAAACCAAATAATATAATTGTATAGCCCTTATTTGAAGTTTTCTTTTTCTTTTTAATGTACTGTGATGGAAGTTTTATGTTAAAAACCATGTTAGCTATCTTTTATTTAATGTGCAACAAAAGATAGTGGTGTCTAATTTATGCTGTTTTCCAAAGAAGATATAATAAATAATAATGGTTACTGCGACAGAGAAATACCAGTACAGGAAGAGTTAAAGACACTGGAAACCCAAATCCACAATAGTCTTCTAACTATGTAATTAAGTGTCTTATGTACATAACAGTAAGCATCCATAAAGTATTAGAAATTAGTTTAAATCCAAAGTTGAAATATTGTCATTTAAGTTTTTGTAAACATTCCTGATATTGGGTTTGAACTGAGTGTGGTTATGCTCTGACATTTATTATAAAAATTACTTAATTAATTCTGCAAACCAACCATTTTGTACCCTCCCCCTTCTCCCTTCATCAGTGGTGGAAAGTAACTAAGTACATTTACTCAAGTACTGTACATAAGTACTACAATTTTGAAGTACTTGCACTTTACTAGTATTTTCCATTTGATGCTACTTTATACTTCACTCCACTACATTTATCTGTCAGCTTTAGTTACCTATCAGATCTGTATTTTACACATAAAATATTTCAGTTTCTTATATATGTATTGTTATAGATTAGACTATTCAACAGTATAAAGTGTTAAAAAACGTTTGTCTGCTCCGGATCTGAACTCTGTACTTAGTGGTGTTTCAGGAGGAAAACTGCCTCAAATAAACTCTTATTTTAGTTTCACATTTTCTCCAGAAGCTTTGAATGAGATCCTGAGATGAAGACAGGAGAAAATACTTTGCTCATTGTTGAAAAAACAACTTTATTGATTAAGTAAAGCTTCAGATTGTTCACACATCCAATCAGTAAAGTCTGTTAAGTGACTCTTTTTCAATGATTTCATTTCAGTTTGTTCAACCCAGAATGTCAGCTATATGTACACGAACATAATAAATTATCTCCTTGTTGATTATTATCATGATAATTACAGTTTGATTGTACATTTCGTAATGAATTTACCAAATGGTGAGAACAAAATATCTATGATGAAGGAAGTTCTGCTGTTTTGTCTGTTTAAGACGCTGAAATGGAAGAGAAATAACAGCAAATACATCAATACAAACATGAAACTAACATTTAGAAGAAAGAGAATTTTACATTTTCATCTGAAGAAACGTCAGTAAAGGTTAAAAACATCTTCATGAGCAGTGACAGCTTGCATGGCTAAAAACACACAGGAAGAAGTGACATTTAAAGAAACCGAAAACATTAACAGAACAACAAATGAAAAGTGAAAAAAAAAATGTTGACAATCTCAGTTTGATTGACAGCTGATCTCTGTGCAGTTCAGAAACACCACAGCAACAAACTCTCAGAAACAATAGAGACAAAAAAAAAAAAGAAGAAATATAACAGAATCTGACACACGATGTCTGAAATGACTTCTGTCTATTTGAGTTTACAGAACTCAGCTGTGACAACATCATAACAAAGCCGAAGTCCAGCATAGAGAGGCTGAGTGAATGCAGTCTGGACTCTGTGGAGGAGAGTCATGGTTTCAGAGATGCTGTAGAAGGACAGAATACCTGCTCTGTGATCCAGGTACACTCCTACTCTGGAGGGACCAGGATTTGAGACGGGAGTAAAGATATTGTTGAACCAAATTGTATAACTATTCATGTCAAAATATAACAGCCAAGATTTGTCATTGTGTCCAAATCCACATTCCAATGAGCCTCCTGCTCTGCTGATGTTCTTGTATGCGACTGCTACACCGACTCCTCTCCCTTTCCACTCCACCTCCCAGTAACAACGTCCAGTCAGACTCTCTCTACTCAGGACCTGATGATAATAAGTGAATCTGTCAGGGTGACTAGAATAAGACTGTCCTTTCCTCGTGAGTGTTGCTTTTCTGTTCCCCTCAGATAATAACAGATATGTGTGTGCTGTGTTTAGATCCAGTGTGATTTCACGTGAATATTTTAAGAATCCAGCTCTGGTCTTGGGTTCTGGTTCTGACAGTAAACAGTCCACTTCAGTCCCTCTCAGTGAGATGTTTGTCCATTTCTCCCTCAGGATGTCCTGTAGTTGATCTCTGAGCTCTGACACAGCTGCTGTCACATCCTCAAAGTAGCTCAGAGGACGGATATTGATGCTGGATGAGTCTGTAGATGCACTGAGTTGTGACAGTGAGGGGTAGTTGTGTAGAAACTGGTTGTGATCCTCTGTGTATGAGAGCTGCTTCAGTTCAGCGTCTTTCCTCTTCAGCTCAGTGATCTCCTGTTCCAGCTTCTCCTGAAGCTCTCTGACTCGACTCACTTCAGTTTCCTGCTGGGATCTGATCTGCTGCTTCACATCAGAGCTTCTTTTCTGGATGAGGCGGATCAGCTCAGTGAAGATCTTCTCACTGTCCTCCACTGCTTTATCCGCAGAGCGATTGACGGCCTCCACTTCCTGTTGAAGCACCTTCACATCTTTCTCTCCGTCCTGGATTCTCTGCTGGATGTTTTGTCGACTCACCTCGAGCTCTCTCTGCCTCTCAGTCCTTTCTGCTGCAGCTGAGACTGTGTCGTGGCCTTTATGTTCCTCCATGTTGCAGAGAGAACAGATACTCTGCTGATCAGTACGGCAGAACATCTTCATCACCTCATCATGATGAGAGCAGATGTTCTCTTTCAGTGTCTTGGAGGGGTCGACCAGCTTGTGTTTCTGTAATGGAGCTGCATCATAATGAGGCTGAAGGTGTTTCTCACAATAAGAGGCCGGACAACTCAGACAGGATTTGAGGGCTTTCAGCTTCCTCCCGGTGCAGACATCACAGGCCACATCTTCAGGTTCAGCATAGCAGTGATCAGCAGGAGCAGCTTGGAGTCCAGTCTTCTTCAGCTGCTCCACTAAAGCTGCTAACATGGTGTTTTTCACCAGGACAGGCCTCGGTACGAAGGTCTGTCTGCACTGAGGGCAGCTGTAGCTCTTCCTCTGATCCTCTTCATCCCAGAAGCCTTTAATACAGCTCATGCAGTAGCTGTGTCCACAGGGAATAGCCACCGGATCCTTCAGTAGATCCAGACAGATCGAACAAGAGAAGGTTTCTCGGTCTAGCTGATCTCCTTTCTCCGCCATTTCAGCTCTCAGTAGCAATGACTGTCTGAGTTTCACTTCCTGACAAGTGAAACACGTTTGAGTTCTGATCCGAACAACGTGTGTTTCCGCAGAGGATGCAGCCTGACAGCTCTTGTAGTACATTACGTGTTGGTTACACCCATCTTCAAACTGTTGATCTGAAGGGGAAGGAACAAGGAAATATGAGCACAGAGTGGAGCTTGTTGTGTTTGAGAGCAGGAAGAAGAGAGAGGGGTTATCAAGCGCTGATTCATTCCAGGAAGAGGAGCAGTTTAAAAGGGATACTGAGTGCTTTTCATCTGGCTAACGTGGCTCCTCGCTTCCCTCATTCGCTTCTCAGCTCCTCCCAGCGAGAACGGAGGAATTTAATTTTCCTGGTATTCAGTTTAATCAAATTTTCTATTGATTACAATAAAGCAAACACACTAGATGAGCAACAGATAAATGAATCATTGTTGTAGAAATGATGAAATTCCAGTAATAAAAAATATAATGAAATTACTTTAGTATTTCTGAGAAACAGGTTAAATTCAGAATGTAAACTTGAGTAAAAGGTTCATTTTAAATGTTAGATGCATTTAAACAAATCAATAGTTATTTGTTGCAGTTCTGAATCCCACAGAACACGAATGCATCAGATTATTTGGCTCTGTGGTTCGGTTGGTGACATGAAGGTTTCGTTGAATCTGTAATAAATCTGTTTTTTGGTTGTTTTTTTGACATAATTTTGTAACTTTTGCCAACAACATGTGATTATCTCAATATCCTTCTTCCTAAATGAGATCGTATCTTCTATATGTGAATTACTGCAGCTCCGTCCTTTCACTGCTCATGTCTTGACAAATGTCCACAATTTATTTTGTCCAGTATGATTTTGTCGGAGTGATATATGACATATAGGTCAAATCAGATTGTAGATTTTACTTAACCAGACCATAACAGTCTAGTTCATGAGGATTGTCTGTTTTACTGACTGAAATATTTCTACTGGTATTGAAGGATCAGAGTTCTTGTTGCGTCACTTCTTATGGACACCAGGGGGAGTCTGGTGAGTTAATATGACTCCAAACTCCTGAATGTGGTCAGTTTTCATGCCTGGAGACGCTTGGTTACATGTAAAATTAATAAAACACTCAAAGTACTCTCAGTATTTTAAGTACACTTTGCTGCTAATACTTATGTACTTTTACCTAAGTAGGATTTTTCATGCAGGACTTTTACTTGTAATTGAGTATTTTTACATTGGTGTACTGGTATTTTTACTGAAGTAAAGGATCGGAGTACTTCTTCCACCTCTGCCCTTCATGTTCTCAGCAATGTGTTGTGAAACACAGAAAGCAACGCCTGAACACATGGCTCACGAAGCTCAGATCAAACTGGGCCGTGCTGATCAAATATGAATCAAGATGCTGTTACTGAATCACCTATTTCTCGACTCAAATGTTTTCAGAAACATATTTTAGTGTACTGTTTAGCTGTGATATGAGAAAGTTTGTGACCCGGCTGCCATGTTGAAAACGGACGAACCAAAACCAAGCACCGCCCAACTCACAGTACATGCCAATAGCCAGGGAGATGTCAATCAAAACGTGATCTGCCACATCTACACACTCTTAAGAAATGGTGTAAACAGCAAAATGAGCTGTTTTTTGAACCATGTTTATATAGTTCAAACATTTATTTTCACTTAGATTTTTGTGGATGCTTAATGAGACACTCAACTTTGATATCATATGTGCATTTTAACTATTTCAAGCCAAATTTCCAAAGGTTTTAAGCTTTCAAGGTTTCTCTGCTTTCACACACCCTGAGCCTCCCATCACCCTCTCTATCTCAATAGCTCCATCTGCCTCCCTGTTTAAGTTCTCTTACTTTGTTTACCTCATCACTCTTTGTCTCCCTCTGTCTCTCTCACAGAGCCTATTCGTTTACTGGTCTGTCTCTCCACCCTCCTCTATACTTTCAAAGCACACATAGGAGGCTGTATATAACTTTGCAGCATCATTACTAGCAGCAGTGGTCGTTAAACCGGGTGGCAACACCACTGTGATGATGGAAACGTGAGGAGAGGAGAGCTATACAGTGGTACACGGTGGATCTGTCTGTGATGGATGGTATAAAGCACAATGCTGTTAGCTTCATATGGAAAATCAGTGTTAGCCATGCTAGTTCAGAGCTGCAGCAATGAGAGAGCATGTATGACTGCTGATAAATCCATGAAAACTACTGAACAGCTAAACTGAATGATGGTTAGGACTTTGTAGGGCCTGCTAAATTTAGCGTTAAACCCCCATGCACATCAAGGGGGCTTCTGTAATCTGACAACTTCATTGTAATCCTCAAGGCGGGGGCAGCAATTGAGTGTGTAGGGAGACCGCCATGGTTCAGTATCCACTGACAACTACCAATGAAAAGAAAAAGCTTTAAGGCAGGTTGGTAAATTCATTTTAATGACACATGTCGAAGCCTTACTGGACTGATGAATCTTTTGGAACTGCTCGTAGTGCCAGAGGAGGTGAACGTCATGAGCTTCATTAATATTAAAAGGGCATTTCACCAATTTTACACATGAAGTTCTGTTTACTTGACATGAAGAGTACAACTTGACCAGTGAAAACAGGTGTGTAATGTCTTCTTTGGCTCTGAGGAGAGCTGACAAAAGTCTGAAAATATAACTTATCTAATTTTTGGGCCTGAGATTGAAATTTTGTAACATGAAGTTTGCTTTAGAGACTGGGGGAGTCGTTTCTGGAACCACACTGAGGAATAAAAGTCAGGATATATCTGCTTCATTGATTTCAACCATTTTTTGTTTCAGCTTTGAGTTGCATGGCTTTAGGGATGGCAGTGTCAGTTGGTCGGTCCACCACTTTGGTCCAGAGTAAAATATCTCAACAGCTGCTGGATTCATTCATGTTCCCCAGAGGATGGAGCTTACTGACCTTGGGGATCCTCTGACCTTTACTCTAGTGCCAACATGAGGTTCCGTGTGAAATGTCTCAACAAGTATTGGATGGATTGCCATGAAAAAGCATTTTGTACAGATATTTGTGTCCCCCTCTGGATGAATTGTAAAAAGTTTAACTAACAATTTAAATGTTTCCAATACCTACAAAACGAATGACATTCTTATCATCCTCAGCTGTATTAGAAAATGCTAGCATGCTAACACATTAAACTAGAATGGTGAACATGGTAAACATTATCCCTGCTAAACATCAGCGTGTCAATATTGTCATTGTGAGTATGCTGATGTTAGCAGTTGGCTCAAAGCTACAACTACACAGAGCTGCTAGCATGGCTGTCAACATGTCTCGAGAACTCTGTCTCTTGTGAGTTCCACAACTTCATGGAAGTGCAGTAATAAATAACTGGAGTACATCTTTAAAGACTAAGTTTTCCACAGGTTGAAGAATGAAATAACACTAATTTTGTCTCCCTAAAAGTCTACATTTTGAACTATTTAGACCATGAGCAATGGATGTACAGCGTGCTAAATTGTTACCAGACACACCAGATAAAGACGTGTTTTGCCACCAGTCCCCTTATGAAATATGGGGTAAGATGACCACTGGGCCAAATAATGTACAATCATCAAAACCACAATGCTTCTTTCTTTTCAGCTCCATGTCTCAGTTCTCTCTATCAAAAAGACAATTACTGCAGAACTTCAAATAGCGCTAATAAGCAGAACCAATTCACCAAGGGGACACATGATATTACCAACAGGGCACTTTCTGCATGCAGAATGAAAACTGAAGACAAGCAAAAATGAGGATGCACTGTAATTCTATAATGTAGTGTATATATTAGAGGTCTGTCTATTCTTATTATTACAGATTCTTTATGTCCTGTCCTTTTTCAGACCTAAATGGCAGATAGCTAAATGATATTCTCAGAAATTCCACACAAAAAAGAGTCATATCTGAGCGTCATCCTGTTTGTATCTTTACAATATTCTGTTGGTACTTGTAGGTTTCTATCTATTGTAATGTGTCATAAGTAGATAAATTCCCTATTTGGATAAAGTTAAGGGCCTGTATTTTTAACCATCATTACATCTTGCTAATTAAGGCATAAATCAAAAAGCACTGTGTTGCTGGACAGAGACTGATGAGAACAGTGCGTGACTACTGCAGTGTGTTTAGTCCCGACTCTGAGCTTCTGTGGCCATGCCAGACTTCTGCACAGAGCCAAAGAGACAGCAGCATCCCTCCCAGGCTCTGTCTCCTTCTTTGCACTCATCTATCTGTTTCTGATCTCCTTTTTCCTTCCATTTTTTTTGGCATTTTGCCTTTATTTGAGAGTCAATGTTGGGGAGTCAGGAAACAAGGGGAGAGAGAGAGAGGGGTGTGACATGCAACAAAAATCCCCCCGAAGGTCAAATCATGGACGTTGCGGTTATATGGTATATGAGCCTTAACCATTAGGCCGTCAGGGCGTCCCTGCTGTTTGCTGTCTCATTCTTTTCGTCTTCCTTCCTGTGTTTCTGTCATTTTTTAACAATCTCTTCCCCTGTTTTGTTCCTGTTTCCTTCCCTAATGAGAGTTCCCTCTTTCCTCCTTTACCTCCTTAACGGTCTTTCCTTCCTCTGTATGTATCTGCTTCACCTCTCACATGGCTTTGACAGGAGTCTTTTCTGAGTTGTTTACCACATCTACTGACTTCTCCCTCCCTTCCTCGCTCTCTTTCTTTCTCTCTCGCTCCCTCCCAGCGTTCATAGGCAGCACTCGGTTGCTCTTGCTGGCACCCAATAGTCCCTCGCGTCTCCTGGATAGTCATGCTCTGATGCCTTGGCTGATTGCATAAGAACATGGTGTCAAGCAGCCACTCGGTCTTTGCCAGTGGAGAGGGATGGGGAAACACCAGCACCACTGCCCACAACAAAACAGCGTGTGTTTGTGGGGGGGTCGAGGATTACTCCGACGGTTTTCAGTGCTGATACAACTTTTGACACAGGTTCTGAAATGGTTTTCATTGACTTACTTGTGCTAATAAAGTACACTTCATTATGTAAAGCAGTAGATTGTTTTCTATGTTCTATTCATAATGCAATCATTTTGAAAATTGATTGATGATGATTGGTTGAATTAATTGATCTTTTGGCCACTTGAACAAGCTTAAAAGACAACATGGACATACCTTATACACTGTTATAACAAACACAGGAACACAGCACATTAGCATTCATTCAGCGCTGTGTTTATGACCACCTGGTTAATTTAAATCCTTTAAGCTCTGTTTTTGTCTCCACCAACTCCTGAGGGAAATATTTGGCTCTTTAGCTGCTAGCAGCTAACTTTTTCTATCTTGTCATTTGATGCTGGAAAAGATGCGTAAATTAGGTTTATCAGAGCTTTTAGGCTCAAAACAGTTGCCTCCTGCACCTGAAAATGAGGTTGACGGTAAAATTCTGCAGGCAGGAAAACCAAAACAATGTGCTAAAAGAGACTAAAAAGCCGAGTAGAGCTGAGAGGAAATGCAGAGTTGGGTGATAATTCTTTGTTTGTTTCACATTACACATAGCCAACTGATTCATTGTTAATATAAAAATAATGATTGGTGCAGCTTTAATGTGACTATAATCAATGTATTTATATCAACAATGCATCAAATGACTACTTGTATGCGAAAAGGTAACAGGAGACCAAAACAAAACTTATAGGAGAGTGAATATTGAGCTTAAATTCAGGTGGCCGAAAACACAACTCCAAATTAATATTTATGTTCTTCTGTATCTGCTGGATGTATAGATAGGGCAACTGTTTGTTAGCAAGTGCGTCATATTAACATCAAAGGTGTTTCCTCTGCCCCCAAGTGGCCAAAGAATCAGTTACTTCAGGTTTAAGGTTTTGAGCATCCTCAAAATCTTTTGACATCATCAATGTCAGTAGCAAAAATGGCCACCAAATGGCACCTAATTTGCATATATTTATACATGAGTATAGGTGTCTGTAGGTGTAGCATTGGTAATCAGGATTTGGCTGATAATTTTAAGCCATATATGTGTTTTCTTCACAATTTCTGCTTGTTTGTATTCCTCTTTACTTTGTTTCTTTAGTTCCAAGTGTACTGATGCTGACTTGATGTGCTCAGTCTGAAGTGAGAAATGAGAAGCAATGGACCAAAAATAGACCATAGTACCCTTCTGGTAAAAACAACCATCAGCATTTTAGAATTCAAGTTCATACCCAAACCATATGGGATCCAACCAAGCCCACAGCTTGATTCAATCAAATTTCTCATTTATGTTATTTCCTTTGTTTTTGAAGCTCAAGATCAAAATCATTATTGCAATTTGCCACCAGAGTATCATTTGCATTTATTTTGTTTGAGCTACAACATATGCTGGCTTTCATCGCAGGTGCAGTCTGACAAGACTTGAATATTCAAGCTCAGAGTCGAGCTCCAGGGTGAACACAGACTTTTTTTTCAATTTCAGTGCGAGCAACAAATGCTCATCTACCTTCACTGCCTGATCCCCACTCTCCCTGTTAATGTCTGACACTAATCTGATGATAAAGCCCTGGGTGTAGGTACACAAAAGCTTGAGAATGCTGTGGGTTTTAGGTGTTAGGTGCATTGTCTTATGAATAATTTCTATCATTCTCTCTCCTTTCTTTCTTACTCTCACACATACTAATAAGGCGGTACCCCGATGACTGCTGCTGTTGCTGCTGCTGCTGCTATTCTCTTTTTTGACATACCTCCGCACCAATAATTCCACCGTGGACCTCTGCCTATTGATTGAGACACAAAAGGAGATGTTGTTGCCGACAGTAACCCTGGAATCCTTTGCAGAGAGCCACCCATAGCTACTGAGGTGCAGTTTTCATTTGCTGCTCATTACTATGTTTACAAGGAGTTATGGAAAAGGGTGGAGAAGAGCAAGGAAGAAAGAGAGAGATGCACGCACAACAGAGAAAGCAACATAGAAACCACTAGCATTGCAACTGAGGTCTGGAAGCAGCAGCTTTGATAATGATTCAGTGAGCTGCAAAGAAACAGGCAGAAAGGAGGAGACGGAGAGACAGTGAAGAGGGGAAGGGGGTTATGACCAAGTTAATTAGATCAAAATGCCCAGAAAGATCCAACAAGTGCTCCAAAGTCTGCAGAGCCTGGCAGATCTGAGAAAGGCTGTTTACTGTTTACTGTCAAGATGTATGTGTGTGTGTGTGTGTGTGTGTGTGTGCGTGTGACTGTACAGCACGCTCAGAGAACAGAAGCCAATTAGTGTGACAACTCTGCGAGGCACATGGGTGCTTTAGAGCAGCAGAGCACTTAGGCACTGCCTGCTTTTAGGGCAGGCGAAATTCAAACAGCATTTCATTTAATTTCAAGACCCCTCAAATAGCTGTGAGCTTGATGATACAAGATGAATCCTTTTTGTGGTGTTTTAAACATTCAGGCAGACAGCTTGCAGATGAGGTGAGACTGGATGCTCTCAAAGTCTGACAACAAGTGAAACAGACAGTCAGCAGCAGCTTGGACCAAGCAAGGGGGCCTCCAGCAAGACCAGGAGCTTCCCCTGGGCTGAGGTTCAGTGAGGTTTCACTTGTTTTAAAGCTAATCCATCCCCTCCGTGTGGTAGCTTTTATAAATATGAAACACTATGAAACTGCAAACAAGTGGAACAGTTTAGTCGGGTGTCACCAGACCAGAGAAAGATGGAAAAACAGCTGGTGGATTTACTTCATCTTGTCCTCTCTGCTCAGCTTGCAACACACCACACAACAGAACCCAGTGTTTCTGAAAACCAGGGCAAACGGAGGCTGACATTTGGATGCTTTGCAGCGCGGTGAGGTTATGAGGAAGTCGCAATGACACTTCTATACACCTGGTCCACTGGCCAACAAAAAGCCTTTTCATCAAACAGCAGCGGTGACATTTAGAAACCGTGCATACTCACATCTGTTCTGGCAGCATTTACATTCTGACCCACAAAAATGGAAATGTTGACGTATAACTTAACATTTTCCCTGCCTCTGTTTTAAACCAAAGCACACTGAAAACAGGCAAAAAGGGGGAATGACTGTGAATCAAACCAATTAACAAGCTTGAACATAGTATTTTAGGCTATTCTAGTGTCCTTTTTATATAAGTGTACTGATGAACAGCTAGAGTGATCCAAAATGAGTCCACGCAGCCGTTAGCAACTGTGTCCCAGCATCCGGCCAAGTATGGACAGTGGGAGATGAAAGAGTGGAAACTGGTGTTCTGCTTTGCCCAATGCCAAGAGCAATCAGAGAAGGGAGCACTTACATGGCATCGTGTTTGTTTCCACCTCCGGGGCCTTAATGTTAATAACGGTATGTATCTGAAGTCACCTCTTGGAAACAACAGCCAATTGCATTATGTCACCATATTAAGCTCATTTTCAATCCCCATCCTGGGAGTAAATTAGAGCAGACAGTAAACAGGGTTTGGGTGTCCTTGCTCAGGGCCACTACTGGGCCACGCTGGCCGCTGTTGGCTTCAACTAGCCTTTGACTTCTAAACTTCCTCTCCAATCTACCTACCAATATGTCATTTTATCGCAGTCACATTAAAACATATTTAGCATGTTGCTGCATCATGCCTCAAACTGCCTTAAGAGATGCATAACAATCAATGCTACCCACCTTGTTGTAGCCATACATACACTATTATAAATATTGTTCTCAGGGGATTATGGGATCTTAATCCTGTCACCATGAATGGAGAGATTATACTGTACAGTACAACATTTAACATGCATTTGCAATATGATTGTCCATTATAAGAGGCATAAAGCAAATGTAATCCTATAATACGGTAGGTAAATGAAAGCAAACTCCACATACAGTCGCTGCATCATAAAGAATTATACATCGCAGGTAAGAAATGGATGAAAAGGCATTTTAAGTGCATTCAAAAATGTACAAAAAGGAAAAAGATTATTGACATCATATTCAGTTTAGTTGGTGCAAATACAGGCAGAGCCAGCTGAGTTAGCAGTGTGTGGAGCTACTGCCACCCAGAGGCTGAAGATTTTATTTTAATGTTAATTCAGCAGTAGTTCTCCTGCATGGACAGAGCCATTAATATTTGCAAATCAAAGTTTTCTGTGCAACATTTGCATGTGTAATTGACCTTAAACATGACCTCTTTGTTTGAAGCCATGTCTAAATATAATACAAGAATGTGGTCATCTTTTTATCCAGATGGAGAATGTTTCCCTGCAGTGTTTCACTCAGTGTATGCATAAACAAAAAAAAAGGTTGTAGAGACAAAAAGAAAATCATTCAGAATTTCTGTAGCAATGGAGGACAAAGGTCGTTTTGGTTTTACTCATCACTGGCTGCTTATAGTTTTGTTTCAAATCTGTTAATGATTTAATTATTCATTATCACATATAATATTACATACATTCATATAATGTACTTTAATTTTCTGATGTAGCAGTTCAATATGTCATTTTGTAAAAAAAAACCCCAAAGCTCTGCACTCAGCCACTGGGTCAATCATTACAGAGGTTATACAGGCAGGCACTGATCAAACCTACAGAAATTTAGTTTCAAATTGAATTTTTAAAAAATACCAGATATTTTAGGGGTAATGATATGAAATTATATACAAAACATCTGTCTATTTTCATTTGAAGGAAAATATTTTACCCAATACAAGCATCATATATCATATATAGTAGCTTCAAAGTTCAAATACAACACATGTATATGTAATGTTGCCAAATAAGTTTTCTAACTTTAAAGTTTTGTCATAAAAGGATGACTTTAAGAGTATATACTGTATTGGTATCAGTTATTAAGCTTATTCTTTCCACTCAGGTGTTATACTTCTCCAACATTTTACTTCACATTCATTATAAAGTCATAGTTTGTCTCGCTATAAACAACATTACCTGGACAGTCAAAAACTGGCCAGTTGTGGAGCCGTTGACTCCAGTTTTAATGGTGACATAAAAACTTGATTCCTCTATCATGCTGAGAGGATTAGAAGTTATTGCACTGCCCATTGCATTGTGAGGAACTAGAGGCTCTTGTAGGAAACTTTTGTAGTAGTAGTATAGTGTATTATTAGAGAATATGATCTGTTCTAATACCACTTAATGCAGCGACAGTGACAAGTGACAGCCTAATTGGCTTCCAGCTTCCCAGAGCGATCATGTTAAGTCTCATCTAATCGGTTTTATCGTTGTTATTTTACAATGTCAGTACAGCAAAGATTTCTCTAGTGGCTGGTCTAATGAGGATCATTTTGCTGCAACAATTTTGACAACACTACAAGTAATCGCCACCAGGTGTCACTTTTGGACAATTTTATACAATTGGACAATCCGTAGGGCTGTTTGTGACAAACTAAAAGGCCAATACCCAAAGGGAAAATATGCATTTTTCACCTTTTCAGAGTGGCAGCAGCCAGGTCAGAGGTCAGGGTCAGTGTAGAGCAGCTGCCCTGCAGCAAACAGGTCGATGTGCAGCACAAGGACACTTCAGGAGTCTTTTTCCAAAGCAGTCCTATTGAATGTCAAAGAATAAACAGCTGGACCAACGCCTTCAGTAAAATATATGCATTTAGGTTTCTGGATAGACAGTGAAAATGTCTGCTGTATCCTATAAATCTTGGTGTTCAACTTTTAAATTGCAATCCTTAAGTAAAGTAATCTCCTAAGGCTATAACTATGCAATGTTTTCTTCCTTGAGATCTTCAGGTAATGAAGGAGCAGGCATAGTTTCATAACTGTATAACCCACATGTGAGTTATACAATTACAATCATGGTATATTGTGATATAACACATCAATAGGTAATTATGTAATGTAGTATAATTGCAGTATAGAATCACAAACACAAATGCTGACTGTCTCTTGATCTGCGTGGGTGTGTGTAAGCTTACTGCAAAGGAAACTCAACTCTATGACAACCAGCGGTTGTGGTAGTGGAAGACGTGGGTGTACTCTGACCCCCAACATCTGACCTGGCTGGCCCTTATAGTCCTCTGGAGGTGTGTTTACCCTGTACATACCTCTGACCACAATGCTGACAACAATGAGCTTCCAACCTTTCCCACAGACTCAAGACTCACAGGCGTGCATCGTGGCAACCTGGTATGGCAGCACACAGGAATAGCATGAGCGAGCTACATGTGGCCTTGCACTGAAAAGACTGTTTTGATTGTAAAGCCTTGACATTTTTAGAAGCTGTGTATGCATCTGTGTGTGTGTGTGTGTGTGTGTGTGTGTGTGTGTGTGTGTTTCCTTGTTGCTTTGCATTGCAGGGCCAAGTATGCAAGCCCCTATTCTATAGAGCCACTAATGTTCCAACATGCCTTTGACTTCATCCATCAATCTTAGATCTGGCTAAACATGCTGTTACAAGCAGGAAGTTTGATAAAGTCCAATTGGTTATCTGAATCCTGACAGATTACCCTTATTCAGGGCTGCAATTAGAATTGTTTGCATTATCAATTAATCTGCTCCTTTTTCCCTCAAATAAGTTTCCTAATTTTTTTTTAATTAGATATAATAGCTTCAAAATCCATAAGATGTATAAAAATAGAATCTGCATAAAACAAAAAAAGATTTCTGACAAACAAAATTGTTTTTCTTTTCAAGCTATACTCTAATTTTTGCTACATTTGCTTCTAAGTTATTAAAATAGAACAAAATAAGTCATCTTTCATTACAATACAAAGTGTGAGGAAGGGTCCCAAGTAGACTTTGCTTTATTTTATAGGGTCATAAACCATAAAAGTTGAGAACCACTGACCTAAAGCATGAGTATTTTAATTCTAAATGAAAGGATTAACTATATTAAATGAGCACTGGAGAAATATAAAAGATTAAGCTTCACTGACTCATCGTATTTTCATCACAAAATTCATTTTCAGCTTCAACTTATAGGCAGAAAATCTCTGGCAGGCACTGCTGAGAAGAAATAATTTGCGGCATTACTATTGGACAGAGAAATAAAACAATGGTGAATTTAATTGGCTCATTTCGCACTGTCCCTAATATTGACCAATTAAAAACGTGAGTGGGCGGGGCTTGATACTTTGAGTTCCCTTTTTCTTGCTTTTTCTGGTGGCAGAGGGAGGGGTACCGTGCTGAGAGTGTTGTTGTGTTCTGTTGCTGCCAAGGTCGGTGAAAGTACTGCTCGGACCAACACTTCGGTTATTACCTACTAAAAGTACAACCCAAGGAGACATACCGGTGAGTTTTTGATTTTAACCAACTTTTATTCCTGTTTTGTGGACGCAAAGTTGCGCTTACTTCGCCTGGTGTCGTGCCAAATTGTGTATCCCCGTCAAATCAGTGACTGTCAAAACGAGTTCACATGGGAAGAGATGCCGGGAGAAGGAAGCGCTAACCTGCTAGCTTATATTAGCCGCTTTCGAGCGCTGAAATGAGTTATGTGGTGGCGTTATATCGCTTTTTTAACACCCTTTTGTGCCCCTTTTAGGCTACCAGACTTTTCTATTGATGTGGTAACATTTCCAGAGTTTGCTTTGCTGGCTAACAGGCGGATTGTTTAGCCAGCAAACTTAGCTTTACAAGTACTAGCTGAGGTGCAGCCACATTTCAGTTGAGTTTTGTCGTTGTCACCTTACTGAACGATATCAGTATTGCTTTCGGCCCCAGTTTGTTAAAAAAAAAAATAAAAAAAATAAGAGTCCACTCCCAACTGACAACAATGTACTGTACATATACAGGCAGATAATTTGCACAAAGTATAGTAAGATATTTTAATACTTTTGCTTTAATGTGTGGATTTCTCAGCTTGTAAACTGTCCTAGCTCAGTTAAATGTTTTAGGGTCTCAGACTTGTGTTGTAAATGCAGCTGTTTCTTCTTCCTCCTCCTCTTGACATGAGTTGCATGACCGACTTGACTCTATTTTGCCCCCATGGGATATTTTAGGAGTACATAAACTTCATTTCATCTATGAGTCATTCAGTTCAATATGTCACAACTTTCACTTATGTCAGAAATATAGCAGAGGCACAGCGGGGAGTTATTTTAACCTGTTATATTTTCTATTTTCCTATATCATCCATCATTTTTATACTTAAACACTGTATTTGTGTGATTTTTTTCTGTGTTTGATTTAATCTTTGTGTTTATTTGTTTTTTAGGTGAATGTTTGGACTGGTGTGTTATGTGGAGATTGTTTTATGACAGAATAAAACTAATCCAAACCACACCAATA
Source organism: Thunnus maccoyii (assembly GCF_910596095.1). Taxonomy (NCBI): domain Eukaryota; kingdom Metazoa; phylum Chordata; class Actinopteri; order Scombriformes; family Scombridae; genus Thunnus; species Thunnus maccoyii. The sequence goes on along the minus strand of NC_056549.1, from coordinate 8,372,082 downwards.
CTTCGAGGCTTTGTAATGTTGAGGTTTATGTTGTTGTTGGGGGGCAAAGTTATGAAATGAGTCATGTTTAAAAAAAAAAAAAAAAAGGCTGTCTCGACATGCAGTCTGTGAGTCTTGTGCAGTTAAGTGAACCATTCAACTACTTTAAGGGTCCTTAAAGTAAGTGTTAGGACTCTAAGTGAGCCACACATTTGATGCAGGCTCATGGCTTACATTTGAAACCAGCCTGAGACGCACATTTCTGTAAGTTGTGGGAGGAATGTGCTATATCGTGGTTCTCAGTTGACTGAAATGGCGCTCTTTTGTTTGAGAGGACATACAGCAACAGCTGCACTTCACAGCAACAGGGTGTGTGTGTGTCTGCATGTGTGTGCGTGTGCATATGTGTTTTGTTCCAGCTGGTATTTCAGGCTGTAATTGGAGCATTTCTGGAATGCTGGTTGAATTCTGTGACTTAAACATACTGGACAATGGCTGTTGTGGATGAACCCGATCTCTCTTGGAAGAAGTTGAAATGCTTTGCATGTTTTTTGCATGGCTTAGCCTAGCTGTGTGCTTCACTATTCACTTTTACAGCAGCGGGGGCAAGAGGGGACATGCAGGGCTTTATACATACCGCAAAAGAACATGCCAAGTCATTACTACAAGTGGCAAGATGTAAAAAGAATTGCATATGATGTGGCATTTGGTTTTCAATGTGTTAACCCAAGTCTTGTTCTGTTTCACTCTAAAGAGGTATCATGCTTTTGCTTTAAAATATCTGTGGCTTAGCTGTTGTAATAGTAAGACCTCTATGTTGTAGTATAACCCTGGAATATTTCTATGAATGTAAAAGAATATTGAAGTTGAAGGTTGCTGAGGGAACATCCCAGTGATCGGCCCTGTGTCTGAGCACCCTGGCATTGGCAATACCTACAATATCCACCTGATAATCGTATCCTTTTGTTACGAGTGTGCAGCTAATGTAAACGGACTAATCTGTTACTGTTGGGTTTTGTGTCGCCCTTGTGAACCATGTAAAGGGTTCAGATCCCGTGCTGATGCGATGTGAAACAGCGAAAACAGCAAAAGACGTGTCAGACTTTACAAATGTATTTTGGCAGCGTCTGAATGCAGCACGTTTCTGAGTGAGCGTGTGTGTGTGTGTGTGACTGAAACGCTGCTCTACCATCCTGAAAGAACCGTGGCTGTTAGATTGCAGTTTGAAATCTCATAGTTTAGTTTTCTCACAGCGCAGGGTTTGAGTTTGTGACAGAAAAACAGGATATGGCATCTCACACCCTGTTGGAGCAGTGGCATTTTTGCACATTGTGGTTTTTAACCTGCTGTTGCATTACAGGTTGCCTGAAGCAAGCACAGGGGGAAGCCTTTTGTTGCATCGCAGTGTGTTCTTTTAGTACTTTTTTACTACGGCTAGGCTGCCACAACAAGAGCACTGCCACGACTTCTGAAGAAAATCTGATAAGAAAGAAATGCATGAATACTGACCTTAGAAAAGTATGTGGAAAGTGTTTAGCATATTATTTATATCATGATAAGGTAGCCAGTAATAAAGTTTAACCTCTGCAACCCCCACAATCACTAAAAACCAGATGAAAATATGTAATCATGTCAAAATTAAACCAAAATTACTCAGCAGCCTGTGTAATACTTCACCTTTGGGTGATTATGATCAAAGAAATATCCACCTAAAACACAACTGGCAAGCTGGCATTGATCCCGACTACTGATGTGTGAAATAGGACGACTACAGCCATTACAGTCAGTACAGTATGATTCCAAAAAGGCATCTAGCTACTGAAATGTGCTGCTTCAAACTCTCACGAGGCCGGATAGAGGTAATGTGATATTTGCAGTTTAGCTGCTCTCAAACTCCAAATGAAACTGCTTGCAGCAGCGATTTTTTGTTTGGTAGAGTCCAGCAATGAATCACAAGTTGCTTTGTGACACTAAATGAGAAATCCCAAAGGATTTCCTTCCAGCAGTGCACACTGCACCAGTGCCAAGCCTAATATCTGATTGAGGTTTTAGCTGAACAAGCAGTGTGAAGCCCTCTTATATCGCTAATACACTGTCGATGCCAGCTGAGGTTAGCCTGCAGCACTGCCACAGTGTCTCTGGCACGTTGGATCACATTAATCAAGTCAATATGCTTTATTGGCACGAATGTCAGGTGAACAATATTGCCAAAGTGTCTAGGATAATACAATTCAATAATGAGATGGAAGAAAAATACAATTCATTAGATAAAATGAAATAAATAAATAAACAGAACAAGAAAATGGCAGAAAACAGTAAATGTTTTGTGTGTGTGAAAGATTGTTTGATTGATTTGATTAACTTTCCAATCAGTCCTTAGACCACTCTGTATGTGTGTGTATCATTGGTCTACTGTATATCAAATGAATTAATGTTTCTAGGATCAATAAAGAAACAATTAACAATGATATATTAATACAGAATCTCAAGTATCAAATGTAAAAACATATGAAGTAGAGAAGTAAATCAAAAGGAGTTTTAGGAGACTTAACCACGGCCGTCATGCTGTGCTGTTTGTCTCACGTATCTCGCTGTTTCTATGACGCCGACACTATTTTCTCCAAGTAGACATTGCATTTTAGTCTGGTCAGAGAAATATTGCTGCGTCTCCACCTCTCTCTCTCTGTGTAGACAGAGCTGACACAGCCTGTCTTGTCGAGGCAGCCAGGTCCGCCTGTGTCAGACAGTCTCTTTGGCCAAGCTGTGATCACTGAGTCTGAACATAGTTAATGTCTTTCTCAGTTTCTGATCAGTCACGGTGGTCAGATAAGTCTGCTACCGTGTACTGTCTGCTCAGAGCCAAATGCCATTGAAGTTTGCTTTGAGTTTTTTTTGTAGTAGATGTCCAATAGTTAATGTAATTTTGGTTGGGCCAGATTGTGTGAGGGCTGTCCTGAGGCCTTGTGCTGTTGGAGGAGGTGAGTCTCAGGGCCAGCTGGCTGAAGGGGGGACTCCTCTCTGTGTTCTCCTCTTGGCAGTGGAGAGCTTTGTAACTGTAGGAGTCGGGGTCACTTGCTTTTAGGTGCTGTAGTGTAGAATTTGATTTGCTCTTTTTTTGTGTCCTTATTAAGGAGAGAAAGTGGCCTATTTCCGCATCCACTGTTTGGGGGTGTTCATGTGGACTCTGAAAATGCTCCTCTTGCAAATGTCAGTGTGCAGGGTTTTTCGACTGGGTGTTGTCTTGATTTATTACTGAACTCCACACTTCTCTACCATGCAGTAAAACTTGGTTAGATTATAAATTTGAATATTTTGAACCAGATTCTAACAGCTGTATCTATGTTTGAAGACTTTTTTTATAGCATAAAAAGCCCTTCTTCCCTCGTCTCAGTCTGAGATCATTAATGGCTGGATTGAAATTTCCTGCAGAGGTCGTTTTTAGTCCCAAATGCATGTAGCTGTGTGTGTGTTTTGTCAGTTTAGCCCAGTAACGACCTTTTTGGGTTTCTTGAAGACCATAATTCTAGTCTTTTCCAGATTAACTGTCCCAGGTCTGACAGAAGTTTTGCAGATGATCCAGTAGCTGTTGTAATGCCTCCTTAGATGGAGCTAGCAGTATTAGCTCATCTGCAATTCATGTGCTGACTGTAAAGTTCCTCCTTTAAGTTTCACCGAACAAATAGAAAGTAATTAATACGGTCAGTTACTACAGTATCTAATTATGAGTTACTTTTAACCCACAGCAGTTATGGCACCTGTTTGATCCTGGAACAAAACAGGAGATGACATGAAATTAAATGACATAATGGTGTATTTGAGGTTTATTTCGGGCCATTAACATCCCTCAAACTGAATTTAGCAGTGATTAGCCAGTTAACCAGTTTATTTTCAGTCTATTTTGATAATCGATTAGTCATTCAAGTAATTTTTCAAACAAAAATGCCAAATATTTCCTAGTTCCAGTGTCTGGATTGTGAGGATTTGCACCTTCTCCTTGTCTTATGTGATAGTTAAGTGAATATCTTGAGGTTTTGGACTGTTGGTTTGACAAAACAAGGAATTTGACAACATCGTCTCGGCCTTCAGGAACTTGTGATGGACATTTTTCACTATTTTCTGACATTTATAGACCAAATCAAGAAAAGATCAGTAAGTTAATTGTAATGAGAATAATCGTTTGTCGCAGCTTCTTAAGAGGGATTGTTTTAAGACAGACTGTCTGGTAAATTAACGACATGTCATTTAATCTCTTCTTCAATTCAAACTCTTACACAGTTTTTCAGACTGAGATAGCGGTTTAGGTAGATCAATCAAGTATTCAGTTTCCTAAAACATTAGGTTGTCAACTTAAAAATGTGCTTCGGGCAAGGAAATGAATTCAAAAGCAGGTCAATTGATTTCAGATTGAAGAACGACAGAAGTTACTGAGCACACGTCTGATGTCTGTAAATATACCTGACTGATGAGAGCTGCTGAGTACACATCATATTTATTTACGTGTCCTTTTCAGGGAAAGCGGAACACTAATTACACTTGTCGAAGTCATTATTTCCTTCAGTCTGAACAAACTGGCTAAGACATTGAATCCCTCAGTTGCTCAGCTCCTGGCTCCGAGTGCTCGGCTTTCCTCCTGTTATCGACGACTAATCATCTAGTTTACAGTGGACCACCAGCCACCACTGACTCAAGCCAATACTGCCATCTGGGCTGGAACAGAAAACCCAACAGACTTCTCACAGGCTCGAGAGCCTCAGATGCTCAACTAACAGACTTTTGTACGTGTGTGACTTTAATTCTGAAAAAAAGTGAGCAAGAAAGAGAGAAATAAAGTGAAGGAGACGTGGGGATACAGACTAGGGACATAAATTCTTGAGAAATACTGAAAATTGAAGTCATAGAATTTTTATTTCCATTTCAGGTTGTGTAACATGTTGCAACAACAATATTAAGTCATTTCATTTCACTATTGACACAAGATGCATAAAGTTGTGTAAAGTTATTCTCTAAAGGCCTTGCACAGTCACATAGGTGCACTGTTTGGTTTTCTGATTCAGCATCTCTTCTGTTTCCGTTCATCTAGCATGCAGTCATATGAACAGGGGCGTAAACAGTCGATACTTCCTGAGTGACATGTCAGACCCCACCCTGTCTTTCACATTGTGAAGGACATGTCAAAATTAATCAGATTGAACTCTAGAAGCAAAATTTGTAGCTGCAACTAACAATTACTTTCATTATCTGCCTTATTATTCTCTTGATGGTTTTCTTGATTAATAGTCTATGAAATGTCAAAAAAAAAGCCCATCATTGCATATTTTGACAGAGCAACAGTTTAAAAACACATATGACAGAGAAAAGCAGCAAATCCTCACATCTGAACAACTATGTTTGGCATTTTTGCTTGAAAAATGACACATCTATGTTGATTAATCTTCTGTCAATCCACTTATCAAGTAATGGACTAACTGTTTCAGCTCTACAAATGTGTGTCTCTCTTCCTTCCTGGTTGAGATGAAGGGAAACAAATGCACCTCCAGAAGGTATCTAATCAGGCACAATAAGTGAAAACACCTGCGTAGGTGTTAAGACTGGTTATCACTATCAATAATAGGCCTTTTTCACAGAAGACAATTTGACAAGCACAGGTGTAAATAATAAAATTTAACAATGTCTGAATTCCATTTAGTTACTGAGGTTTCTAGGTCCTGTTATTGTGTTCGCTGGCACACTGTCATGACTTACTGGGACACTTGAATGAAACCAGTTATTAGTAACATCTCAAGTCAAAATGTCTGCTGTGAAAACGGCCCATGAATCAGAATTATCATTTATCACTTTATAAACTAGCTGTTTGTGCACCCGCTGACACAAGGAGCCTTTCAGTATCACAATTTGGCAAAACAGGATTAATAAATCTCAGCTGTTGGAACAGCTTAACTCTTAAAAGCTTAAAATGTTTGAACACTTCAGCCACCAGTGTTCAACGTCCACCAGGAATAATGTTCCTCGCTCACAATCCTCCCATATTTTTATTCACAGTTGGCCGTCCTCAATCCCCTCCTGTTTTTATTCCCCTCTGAGGAAATGAGTTATTTGTGTATAGTCGACCATGGCACAGCAGAACACCATGTGAATCAAACCGACTGCTCAAAGTTCCTGTTTTACCCCAAACTACCTGACTGACTGGCTTTTTATCTGTCTGTCTGCCTGTCTGTGGGAACGAGTGTGTGTCGAACTGCGCTGCCTTATGACCCCGCACACTTCCCGCTCACGTTTCACTTTTTATACTCACATCCTGTCAGTGAGACAACAGCTCTCTGTGAGTCTCTTTGCTGTGCAGTTTTCAGTTTGCTGGGCCGGCTGCTATTGTGCAGGGTGGAGGTCGACCGATAGGGGATTTTTAAAGGCCGATATAATAACGAAAGCAGGAAAAAGCTGATAACTGATTACTCGGCTGATGTCACCCGCCCTGTCGGAAATGAACAATTTATGAGTTAATTTATTATTTATTAGAAACTGTATGACTGTTGAACTGAATATCGAAGTCAAAATAATAAATACCTAAAACGTGCTCATCCTCCCAAAGTCAGGGCGAATCCACTAACCAGCTGTAGGGATGGTATGTTAGGATTTTATCTTTATCTTGTCCACACCCTTCTCGGCCCGGTTCTTTATCAATACTGTTACCCAAAGAATAAATTCAGAACAGGATTCGAATTGCAGTGTTTTCCTCTGTAATTTGAATACAGCTGTGGTGCTTTGGGCAATAATTCAATTTAAAGTTGAGGTTTTAATGTTAAAAATCCTTTTAATTATTATATAATCATTACTTCTAATGCATCTTGACTACACTTGGCTCATACATATGTTTGCAGTGGTGGTGATGCACTACTGCTAAATGAAAACAGAGGAAACACTGAATTGATATATATTTTAAATACAAGTAAATACTGTTTCTAGAGGAGCAACAGTAACGTTTACAACAGCAAAGTTACTTTATAAACTCAATAATATCTCTCTGGAAACAAATCTAAAATGTCAGTAAAATAAATAATATTTCTGACATCAAAATACTGAAGTTTTAGAAAGAATGAACAACAAAGACATCAGTCTCCCTGTGCTGCTGATGTGATTCACTGCCTGCAGGTACTGCTGGTAGAAAGGAGGGGCTGGTTCGTCTCAGCCTGTTTAAAGAGTTTGCCACATTTAAAGGTTCGTGGCAAAGATAAACAGTTAGACTACATACAGACTGCTTTTTGTTTGAGCTTTTTCATAACATTTCGCTAATAGCTTAACAACAAGCGGGCCATGGTTGTGTAAAACACACCCTGAGACTGTGGGAAAAAAGCAGTTGGAAATATCACTTTTCTACATGTTTATGCTTGTTGAACAGGTGGTACGATAAAGTTCTCATCGGCTTTTTACCTGCAAAGGTTTTACTGCACTTACAGTAACGAGCGTAGTTGTCAACTCGAGTTATCTTCACTTCATTGTGTCCGTCGGCCTCTCCACTGCGTGTGTGTGTCAAACACAGAGAGCAGAGGAGAGGACAGAGAAGCAGCGTGACAGTAAACGACAGCAAAACGCGGTGGAGACTCTCAGCATAGTATTACTTTCTCTTCATTCGGCTTATGCACTGGAAAAAAACACTCGAGCACTGTGCCTGAGTCTTATAATGGTAGTGAAAACCATGATTACCTCGACTTTGTGTACGGAGCCTCCGTGCAAAACAGTTATGTACGTTCCTGCGTGACCGGTTCGGCTGATTCCAATAGGTTGTAAAATGTCCCGTCAGCGCAGACTAATCGCTCAAACCAATTAATCAGTCGACCTCTTTGTCAATTCTGTTCTGTTTTTTACTCTCTGTTTCTCAATATTACTGCTACTGTGTTTGTCTTTGGTTTGTCGTAATGTTGTTTGCTCATGTAACAACAGAGTCTCCCCACTGGAGTCACTTAAGTTGTTTTATTATAGGAAATTACATTTTTTTGGTTAAGTCAGGGTATTCAAAACCTTCAACTTTCAAACCACATGTCCCACATGTATTAATGCACAGAAATCTTTAAGGAATAAGGTTTTTTGTCTCTATTTTCCCTTTTTTCCCCCTCATTGGCCTTATTTAACCTGGTAAGATCTCATGCTGCATCGTGTCAGATAAGTAGTCTGTTGTTTTTGAAACATGAGTGGTGGTATGACGGGGTTATTTAAAATGCACACCATCTGTCCTATCGATTTTTGTGCAAACTACTCTCAACAACAGGTTTCTTTGCTTTGGCAGTTTATTTATGCACAAATGCCTAAAGCATCATACTTTCTAGGCCATTGGAAAATTGGACAGCCTTGGAAAATGTGTTACAGTACAAAAGTAGTTTGGAAGTAATGAAACTACCAAGATAAAAGAGAGTTACCCTGACTGGATTAACCACATATTTTCAGTATTCGTCATATGTTTTTTGTGTTGTGTTCCTGACGGATCGTATTTATGCTGCACAGACACTGCAAATCAGCAATTGTTATTATGTTATCGTGTTCAGTTTTACAGGGTTGATTGCAATTTAACAAACGACAAAGATTGTTTACACTTCTGAATCTCTCTCTCTGCTTTGTGAAATTAAATTTACCTGCTAGACACTTCTCTTTTGCTGGTATGATGCTGCTGAAAGCACATTTAGTTTGAATGTAGTGAAGGCTTATGATATAGATATATATATACATCAATATGCATCACAGAGTGCACCACTAGCTGAAGGTGATACAGAAGTCTTAATAGATAATAGCACACTAACTGTGCCACCTGTTTGTTTTTTTTACTTTCCACAGCTGGCAGAAGGATCTCGGCCTTTTCCTGACAGGCTTCTTGCAATTCAGCAGCACATTCACTGATCTCAGCAGGTGCAGGAATCCAGGGATTTACAGCTGTTTATTGTTCAAGACAAGCTAACGGTCTGTGAGAGCAGAAATATTAGGATGTTTAAGAAGACAGTCGTCACCGGTGAACGTTGGTGAACCAAAACAAAAGCAGCTTGGTCATAGCAGGGCACCGACTGTGTCGAAATTGATTTAAAGTCTGTGTGTGAGGGAGAAAGACAGAGAGGGAGAGGGCTGTGGAATAATGGCTTAAACTCTGATCCTGATTGTGGGATTGTGATAATGAATGCAGATTATAAATCGTGATAATATGATTATGTAAGTACTTGGAGGTCCGCAGGGTGTTGCAAGAAAAACAAGTTTCTTTTTAGTTGCATACATGCAGCCTTGTCGTCTGTGTGTGTGTGTGTGTGTGTGTGTGTGTGTGTGTGTGTGTGTGTGTGTGTGTGTGTGTAAAAGTGGTCAGTGCCTCCTGAGGCTGGCCAGTCACATCACAGTTTGGCAAAGCTTGACATATTTGACATACAAAGCATTTCTTATCACTATCAGCAGTCAGAGTTCCTTTTCTCTGACATTGTGTTCTGGTTGTGCTTTGCACAGGCTCGTGTGTTTTTGTGAGTTTTTGTTGAGCTAGTCTCTCACTCACCAGGAAGGGATACAAGATCTACAGCCTGCAGATGCAAAAACGAAGGTAACAAAGTGAAAGCAGCATACACGGACAGAAAAAAAAAAACCATTGACCTAGATATGTTGCATGACTGACTGTGCAAGTGCACTTGATCCTGGCCTTGGTTGAAACAACAGTCTGATGACAGAGACCAAAGGCCTGTATGGTCTGTAAAGGTCAAGTATCGCCTCGGACCATTCTGAAGTGATTAGCAGTGATCCGTCACATTAGAGCCATAAAGGAAAAAAAGCCATAAATAGGTTTGTTTTCATAAGGAACACCCCTGTGCCCCACTCCCTGCGTCTGTTTTTGCAGAAATTACTAGAGATACTGTCAACACACTGCAGCATTTTGTATCCTGTAGTTCAGTGTGCGGAGAGATTAACAGTAAGGGGTTAAATATTGGTAATATAAAGCAATATTAGGGGTTTACTCAGAAATTTTGAGAAACAATCAACATTAATCGTGAGTATGATGAGAATGCAGGTTGATGGATTCATAGAAGAAGCTATTAAGTTCAGACAATTGTTTCACTTTACTAATTTGCAGTATTAAAGACAAGAAATAGACTGTTTTGAGCTTTGAGTAATAGTACAACAACCAAATACTAGACTTTAGCCTGTCACATTATCATTTTATCAATATTTGACAATGTATAGCCTAGCTCTAGTTAACTTCCTTCCCATACTAAATAGATACTCATCAAAACATTAGTATCAGCTGTCAAGTAAGAATGAGTTGATTCAGGGTTTTAAGTTAGCTTTGGTGGAAGCACATCTGTTATAGTGGTTAGGATAAGCTCGCTGCCAGGGTCTTGGTAGCTTCAGTAAATGATATTGGTTGCCTCCACCCAGCAGAGAAGGAGCCCGCAGTGTTTGAGATTTTGCTTGATGCTCTCACATACACACTCTCTAACACTAGTTTCACACAAGCCTCAGTCACACACACAGACATGGTTCCCTTTGTATCTGCAGTGCTGTTGACATGCAGGGCTTTGGCAGAACAGAAGTGGCATTGAGCAGAGACGTAGGAGGAATTTCTACGCCTGGAGTCCCACTCTACGCAGCAATGACTGGTAGTAGCCAGACAGCCACTCTTGCCTCCTCCTCCTGTCCAAATACCAAAACGCCCTCCTTTACTTTCCTACTCGCCTTTTGCCTTGATTTGTTTTCCTCCTTCTATTGTTCTCCTCATGCTCTCATATGTGCCTTGGCAGTCTCTCTCTCTCTCTCCACCAATTTCTCTTTCTCAGCATTGACAGAAGCCTCTCCGAAAATGTTTACTGCATCCATGGACACCCCTCCCCTCCCTTTCTCCTCAGCTCCCTAAACAGAAAAAAAAAATGACCACTGTGAGTTTTCGTCTCTGTTGCCACTGTCAGCCTCCCTCTCTCTCTCTCTCCCTCTCTCTCTCCACACACCAGATGTGCACTGGAGGAGGGATAGTGGTGAGTTTGTAGTGAGCAAGTGTAAAATTAGGCAGCAGGCCCAGCTGGCTGAACGAGAGGGATCACAGAGCCAGCAGCTGAACAGAGCCGAGTACTGCTGACGAGGACGAGACGCAGCACTTCGCCTCGGTGTCACTGACTCAAGTGTGTGGCTATGTGATATGTGATGTACGGTTTGTGAGTTGAGAGAGCAACGTGAGTATTCAGAAATAAGCTGTGCTTGATGTACGAGTCTACTGAAGAGACCTTTTAGTGCGTATGGAGCGTTTGGAAGAGGGACTTGGGAGTCCTCAAAGAGCACGCTCAGTAGACCAAAACAGTTCAATGTGCTGGTATGTGAAGTAGACTGCAAAGAGCGAGGGATAAAGAGTCAATGATAGAGCGGAGGGAAGCAAGGCTGCCATTGTGGTGGTGCTGGGCAGGTTTCCCCTTCTCCACCCAGCCCACCCTCTCCTTCTAACAGCAACCCCCTCCCTACCCTCCCACCACCACCCCCCCGGCTTGTGTCCATATTAGGGCAAAACTCAGCCAACCTCCCCTCAAGCTGAGCTCAACCCCCCCAACACGCCCTGCTGTCACATTTGCTCCAGCGAAGGGAGCCTGAGGGAGACGCAGCTCCCCTAACCCAATTTTGAAGGCCTGTTTTCCTGGCCAGTCAAAACAGCAGAGGGATTTTAAAATTGGACGCAGAAAGGCCAATCGAGTTGTTTTTTTGTTTAAGCGGCAGGCTGGTGTGTTTTTTTTTTTGTTTGTTGACGGGCTCCAGTTAATGGGCTTAACTTGAGAAGAGCTTGACCATATGCCACTTAAGGACCACTTCTCTCCAAAGTGCCTTAATATTTTTTATTTGTTACACATCCTTAGTTTGAGTTACCCAAGATTTTAGGGTTTTTAGTTTTTATGAACGTATTGCTGCTACTACTACCAACTAATCTACTTAGTATGTAGCAGTTTCCATTAATAGTTTAGGTTACAACGCTTTCTGAAGTAGAGCAATAAAACTAAACACTGAGCAGGTAGAGAGTATACATAGATAAAAGTACCAAAGGTCACACCTTTCATGATTTGATGGCAACTTTATAAGGGAATGCTCAACAAGAAGAACAAGTAACTCAGGAAAGACAGAAGCATTTCATATAAAAAAGTATAAAACTGGCACTTAGAGACACACCAGTTAAACAATTCGTTTGTGCTTGCCAGTCATTTTCCTAGAGATTCCCAAACAGAAGTTATTTTGGGTCATTGGTGTTGATTTTGGTTTCCTTCGGTTTACACAAAGTCCCTCTGAGCGGAAATAGGTCGACTTAACAGACATAAGAACTACTGGGTCGGTATACAGACATTTAAACATAGAACAGGCCATGTGCTTCATTGTAACGTAACCATCCAGTCTTACTATTAGAGTGTCAAAACATTATTATTAGAAACTGACATGTGCAATAACATGGAAAGATATATAGACATATCTAGGTATAACCATATGTAATGGTCATGGTTCAGGGGTCACAGTTAAATGTGTTTTAGGCACAGCGGGGAAACATCAACACTGAATTTGAGCTCATGGCTGATAATTCCTGCTGTAAAAATGAAAGCAGAAGGCGCTTAAATATTGCACCACAGTCAATAAATGAAACTAAATGCAGTATGTCAGTACGTCATCGTGAGCACTTTGAACTCTCTTAATTATGGTTGTGCACCTGCAAAGGGATAAAACACTCCTGCGGCGTTCGCTGTCACTTTGGCCTTGTCTGAATCTGCACTAGTGAAGATAGCGGCCTCTCGGGCGGAGGCTAATCTGACTTGCATGTTTGAGATAATAGTCATACACTGATGGACTGCCAGAGCGCTCTGTGGGAACTCCCACTTTTGTATTTATGTTCTGCACGTGCCATGATGTAGCCTAATTAGATTGTTGTAGGCTATTAATCTGTGATTGTTTGGTGTCATAGGGCGTACCGCGCAGAACGCCCCGTAGCGAACAGTTCAAGACGAACATGTGTACCGTTACACCCCTAACAAAGATAGGAGGGAGAAAATGCAGATTTAATACACAGAGGCTTGTTCTCTTGATTAACAGCTGTTTCGGCCTGTCACTGTCGGTTGTGGCGGTTGCTACTTGTTTTCAAAACTGTGACACCGCTGAAGCCTTTTCCTGTCCCAAGATTTGCATTTTGTGGTTCCAAAATGGCGGCAAGCAGTTAATTCAAATCCAGGCTTCACCATGACATGTTAAAATAACTTTTTATAAACTGGATACTGTCTATGCTTCATTCCGTAATTACTATGTTTTCACAAGATACTGTAAATACATCGTCATGACAAGATCTTTATATCTGATTATTTGCCAAAGTGGCTGGTAGATAAACTCCCAGACAGCCAAAACGTAGAAGAAGCATTTTGCCTGGAGGTAATTTTCCTCCGTCTGGGATTTACTGTATTTGAACAGCACCACAAGCCCTTTTTTTTTTTAAATGTATTTATTTATTATTGGCAGTTGTTTGTTTCTCAACATGAACAACACAAATCAGCCTGAGTAAGAGGAAGCAAACTGGAACCAGATTCCACAAACTGCAATTCAGGTTCAGCCGGCCTGGAGTTTCCAGTGTTGAAAGAGAAAGCATCAGCATTTCCTGTTACATCTGTGATTGTTTTTAATGTGCTCTTACGTCGTTAGCACGTAGAAACACTTATGTAAGTTCATAACTGCCCAGTTAAGGCTAAACGGATAAAGATGATTATACAGTTCTAGATATTATGATTGGAATTATTAATTAATAGTGTTTGAGGGGTGAAAAACCTGCATTTTCTTGATTATTTTAACTACAGGAGACGTTCTAGAAATATATAGAAAGTGAAAATGTTTAATATAGAGGAACTGTACTGCATATAGGAATACAGTTGCACGCATGAAGCTGTGCAGCTCGACTTGCATGACAGAAAAAGTTCCCCTGACGTTTCCGCGCCTGTTCTTGGGGTTGAGGTTTTCGTTGCATGTAGACAGACACGTTTCCTTTTTCAACTGAGTATCGGTTTGATGAATGAAAGCTTTTACGCACGATTGTGTGAATTCTGACATTTTCCTGTTATTCATGTGTTGTTGTTGTTGTTCTTTTGTGGGTTACGTGCGTCTTGTGTTAGAACAGTGTTGAAGACAGGTTGTGGGGAGTTGCTGTCATGCAACATTGTGAAGTGAGTGAATCTTTATGGTTACTGATGTCACTATTCCTCTTGTCTTCAACCCCCCCCCCCCTCGCCCCCTAAAAATCTCCAAACCCAGAGCTCACTGGGCTGTAACAAATGCATCATCCATTCATCAGCTGTTGCCATGCAGAATGGAGGGAAGATGCTCCAGAGTTGTCACACACACACACAGTCATTTACTCACAGGAGGGTTGCAGTCTTCCAGCCCATTGAACCTCCATTCAGAGTTAACCCTTGTTTGAACCCTTAGAGGGTGTCTGCAGAAGGCAGATCGTACTGAGCCAGATGTAACTCCCCCCCCCTCCACCGCCCACTCTTCCATGCTCACTCCATCATTCGGTTTTCATGCCACATAGGAGACAGGCTTTTGCCATCAAAGGCGCATGCACTCCTCTATACACACACACACACACAATTTATCTCCTAACTGGAAATCACGAGCCAAAAGGTGGTCTCGCCTGGGACGTGTGCTCACTCTTTGCTCTTTACAAATTTGCACACCAACTCCCCTCGCGTGACCCGGGAGCCATGTCAGAAATACGCAATTTCCAGCAGCGGAGTTGATGCTCATTCATGTAAATAATTGATTTACAGGTTCAATCCTGGATGTCTGTGAACATAACAGCTGTCACGCTAACCGCTGTTTGTGCCAAAGCCTGCTGTTGTCAGTTTTATGGAGGATGTAACGGCGCAGCAACAGCTGAATTTGCCTCTAAATAGTCATAAAGTTTGGTCATTTTAAACAAACGAAAACTGTTCCACGGTACAAGTGTTATGTCGGCCGTTGATATGTCTCATAATATGACATATTTTAAATGATTCAAATGACTCGAGTGACTTGAATGCTCTTTTGTGAACTCCTTGTTCAAAAACACAATAGAGTACTGTGTGTGCATTATTATGGATGGAACTAGTGACAATTGAATACCTAACCGTGTCAGTGTTATATGGAGCCTGGCAAGCATCAAGGGGTAAAATATTTTGGAAGTTCATGCTTTTGGAATTAATCCGGTGTCGCACACAAATTTGTGCTCTTTAAATAGTCGTTCATGTGCCTGGATTTGTGATCCCTGTTTCGTAAACAAGCCCACACTGTGGATTATTATTGAAACTAAATGATTGACTGAGAAATGTCTTTACTTCGGGGGCAAAATATTAGTTTTCCATGATGACCACCAGTATGCCAGGTTTCTGTATGGTTAGCACGTCAGGAGTGGTGACGTGTTGGATGTTTGATGTTTGCTCAAACCTGTCATGTGTACGTATTCATCTAATCGGCTTATTGTGGCTGTTTCTGGAAAAAAGTACACCACAAGTAGTTAGCAGTGGCTCGCCAGTAGAAAGCTTTAGATTTGAAATAGCGACAGGAAGTGTTGTGCTTGCGTTACAAAAATTTAGCTGCAGCTCTGAGTGAAGTAAATATGAAGTAAACGCCAGTCCTCCCATTCATTTGAATAGGAGGTGCATGTAGGCTGTGGGCGTAGGGGGTCACAGAGCTGCAGCAGCGGCTTGTGGCGGGAAAGTTGAACCAGAATCAACTTTTGGAGATATGCAACCCGGCGATCATATCAGAGCTGTACAACACCGCCATGAGGGAGAACAAAGACGTTACAAGGAAAAGGGGAGGATATTTCTCTTCGTTTGATAACATTAAAAGCAAAGTTAGACTTTGCTGACGGCTTCCCGACTCATTTCAAGAGAGAGAGAGAGAGAGAAGTGGTGGTAGAACGAGCTAGAGAGACCCCTGCGGAGATCCGCCACAACGCCTGATTCGGTCTGATTACGGCCTTACCCATGATAGCTCCTGGGCTCTATAATGTTATCACCATAATGTACCGACTGAACTATACAGGGCTGCAAAGTTATGTTTTTCCTCCAACCCTGTGCTCTAAAGCATGTTTATCATATTTGTAGCCTTTGCTAAATTTGAATTAAGGCTCATTTTGATTGTGGAAATTAAATCTAGCAGAGAAAAAAAAACATCAGGAATGGATCCGTGGGTCATGGCCTATTTCCTCCTTCAGGAAAAGAAAATGTTTTGACTAAGCGGAGAGAGGAGAGACTTGCACTAAAACAGTATGCATCCCTACACTTTTAGAGCTCTTGTTGTTTTTATACGACCGCCTTTTTCAAGGAAGCATTGTATTCCCAGTCCAGCGTGACGACCTTGACTCTTGACTTTTTTTCTCCGAGCTAGTCGTCTCCTCTCCTGCAGTCAGTCGGCCTTGTCAAATTCTCCCTTGACTGACTTTGTATCTGTGTGTGTGTGTGTGTGTGTGTGTGTGTGTGTGCTCATCACTCTCCCCATCACTGCAAGCCAAAAACGCACAGGAAGTTATGTTAATTCATTGAGCTTGTCCAGATCCATAGACTGATGGCTGTAGTGAAAATATGTGGAGAGGACATCCAGTATGATACAAACCTTATCATACAATTCAATAGTCTTGCTTTAAAATCCAGTTCGTTCAGGTTTATAATGGGTTTTTTTGTCGTTGTTGTTGTCCTAGTTAGAGGTTTGGGGTAATTTTTCAAGCTGGTTTGTGGCTTCGCTAAGTTCCTGTCAGCTCTCTTTAACTCACTGTTAGTAATGCCATAGCTGAAATCACTGTTTGCTAATGCAGTTTCCTGTGCGATGGCATACGCCGGCGTGATTTGAGGGTTTTTCTGCTTGTCACTTTGCATTGTGTCGATGACTCATTCACCAGTCATTCTGGTGGCTACTGTAAAAAAAATCACTGCTACAAAGGCGACTGCACAGGTGAGTCAGTTCAGGTCAAATGGCAACAATAAATGTCAGCCTCAGCAACAGATGCCATTTATAGAGTATGTAGCTTACAGCTCGCAGGATACGTTGAAAGAAGTCCAAAGTATTTAAATTGAGAAAACACTCACAAAAAAAAGAAAGCGTAAGATGTGTGTAAACGCTGTAGTTTTTGGCTTCGTCGGGAAGAAATCCACACTTCAAACTGATGTTGGACAAATATACTTTAGATTGTAATATGTGCTCACTGATTTATTGAGTACTCAGTGGTTTGAGGCCGATACGGGCTTGTAAACACGCTGTGAAAACAGCTGATATGAGAGCCAGATAAGAGGGACTCGTGAATGTTCGCCGTTATGGTCCATTTAACCTGGTGAACTGTGGAATATGAGGTCTTTTGTCCTCTTGTGTAAACTTTGGCTACAGACTGTTGGAGTAGAACATTCATTACGCTCTGTCAATGTGAAGTTTCCATGTCATACACGTTAATCCGCCTCAAAGAGAGAGCTGTACCTTTTTCA
Source organism: Thunnus maccoyii (assembly GCF_910596095.1). Taxonomy (NCBI): domain Eukaryota; kingdom Metazoa; phylum Chordata; class Actinopteri; order Scombriformes; family Scombridae; genus Thunnus; species Thunnus maccoyii. The sequence continues at coordinate 8,354,638 of NC_056549.1, read as the reverse complement.
GCCCGTCATCCGCAGCAGCAACAACAGTGGAAGATGTTGTTTCTCTGTTTATATGTGGATCATATTCTTCAGTGTTGTTCAGTCAGTTACGCTCTACTTTCTTTAGTCACAGTTCGTTCCCTTCAGCAACACACTGAAATGATGCTCTCCTTCTTTATGATTTGTTTGGATACACACCTCCTTTCTCTTGGCAATATTTTTTTTTCCTCCCCTTTTTCCCCCCCAGGATTATTTCAAGCGTTTCCTCTTCGTCTTCATCACACGCTCGCGGTCTGTCACTCTCTACCCAGTAGGGTTTGCAGCCTCTTCAACCAGAAGTGAAACAGCTTTTTATCACACACACACCTTCCCTTTTTTTTCTATACAGTAAACTATTGAAGAACAAAGTGTGTATGTTCGCGTCCCTCTCTTGGGTTCCACTCTATCATGTGCTTCCCCTGTTTTTAACGGACGTCTCTGTAGTCGCCATGGAAACGGATAGCTTTTAGGCAAGGCCTTGCAGGCGGGATGTGTGGTTGTTGCATGAAAGGAGGCTGTTAATGTTTTCATGCGAGTGAGTGTTTTATATCCGTGTGGGCGGGTGTTTATAAAGGAAAACACCACAGCTTAAGTCGGTCACCATAATTCATCGACACATGAGGGTTTAAAGTTAAGTGTCAAAGGATTAAACAGAACGGCTTTTTAAAATTTTTTATTTGTCTTTATCACTCCTGTTTGTACTGGTCCAGGCTAGTTATTAAAACAGCTTTGTAACGGAAGGTCATAGTGTCTCAAATTATAGTCCGGACAGGTGAAATCTGTCAGGAGAAAGAGAAACAGTCGAGCTGTCATGGTGTTCATGAGCAAAGCTGCAACATAGAGCGAGATAAGCAGCCTCAAGGCCAAACAGAACATCGATATCGGATGATTCTGCAAAAACCCCACATCAATTACAGCACTTTAAAATGTTTGTGTTTCAGGTTTTTGAATGAATTTTCCCTTCAATATGTGCTCACAGCAGCTATATCACAAGGTACGGTCGTGGTTAGAGGACACTAACTTATTACTCACTTAAAGTCATTTGCAATTACAGCAGCAGCTAAATGTCTAAAGGATTCAAAAACACTGATGTTTTTTGATATTTCAGTTCAGGGTGAGTCGAGAGACGTCAACAGATGCGATTTGTGAGGTGATGAAAACTTCTTGTTTGTTAATAGATAACATGCTTTAAGTCTGGATGTCATATTCTTGAACTCTCATGTTCAAATACATTACTGCTCTCTTCTTTTTAGAGCACAATCATACTGTTTAATAGCTCACCACGGTACATAATGGCCTGTATTATTATTATGTGTATTATTCCTGTGGTGTCACTGGAAAATTCCATCCTGGCTCTCGATTGATGTTTCCTGAAAAACATGTTTATTTTCTTGGAGTCTGCACGTGCCTCCCTTCTCTGTCTGGCTCCACCACCTGCAGGGATGATTGACAGATTTACTAGCTGACGGACTACTAAACTGACTGATTCATCTGCTTACTGCCTGGCTCGATGTATGGCTCGTTTACACTCATCGGGCTAACTTACTGGCTAAATAACGAGCTGTGTGGATGACTGCTCGGCAAGCTAACGGCTATTTGTTTAATCTGGAACCATATCTGCCGGCAGAGTTTGTAAATGGACTCCCTGGTTAATTGAATGAATCATATTCCGTGTCATCCTGTAAATGACTTGACTGTCTGGCCTGCTGGAAAACCAAAGGAAATCTAGCCACGTTTGTCAGAAAGAGGAAGCGAAAGAAGTGAAAAGGGAAAAAAAAAGAAAATCGAGGAGGGGAGGGGGGAGAAAAGGGAAGATAACGAAGCTGATGTGCAAGGAAAGAGAGAAGTTGAGTGTTTTAACAAGTGAAGTGAGTGTGATGGTGAAGTGTCTGCTCTCATCAGCGCTCAGTCTGTGCTGTCCACATGGTGTTTTGGCAAGTGTGTGTGTGTGTGTAAGAGGTCCAGAAGGGACATCTGAAGTGTGTGTGTGTGTGTGTGTGTGTGTGTGTCTATGGATATAGCGTGATAGCGAAGAGGTGAAGTCCACTCATGTGTCAGACCACAGGGAGCTGCCACACACTATCATGCCCTTTTAAGGAGAGTGTCTAGTGTCCCTGTGGGGCCTCCATCCTTCCATCCATCCATCCATCCATCTGCAGCATCCCACCTTTTTTTTTTTTTTTTTCCCCCCTCGCTCTGTTGCTGTTCAGGTTCTCCAAATGGAGAGACGGGGAGAGGGGGGGGGGGGTCAGCACAGACCAGTGAAGACTACTTCCTGTGACAGATGGGGATGAAGAGTGTGTCTTAATCTTTAGTCTCAATAAAGATAGTTTGTATAAGTGACATTTAGTAGCTGTTCATTAAGAGCTGATTGTTGCACTACTACTCATAGTACGTGTGTGTGTGTTTGTTTGTGTACATTAAATGCAACATTAGCTTGTGTGTGTGTGTGGGAGAATATTTACACAATAAGGTGTATGCTTCCTGCTGCCCGGTACGTTCACTACTTTGCTTTCATGTGGATAAGGGTGAGTTTGTCCTGTAAATACGTGTGTGTGTGTGTGTGTGTCTGTGTGTGTGACACTTTATGAACTTCTGAGTAAAGCAGCATAAGAAAACCTTACCATCCACTGCGTATCGCTTCATCATGCAAACAGGAAGTTACTCTGTATCATTAACTTTGTGTGGTTTTGAAACAAAATGCTTTTGTAGTAGTATCCATGCATGTGTAATATATAAAGGCTACTCCAGCTAAGAGTCTTGTGTATATGGGGGTCATACAACTAAAACATGTCAAGCAACAACACAACATGTACATGTGAGATGTGGTAACCATCCACAACAGAGTATGAAAAAAACCCCATTCTAGCCACTTATTTTATTGTAATTCAGAACTACAGTGAAGAAGATACATCTACTCTCATATTTTTACACTCTCTAAACTTGTTTTAGGACGACACCGGTCCAAAGTTTTGTCCAGAAACTGACTTTAACACCAATAATGTGACTTAGCTGATGTCCCAGAGGTAAATCAGTTCCTGATTTAGATGGCAGGACTCTAAGCACTGGGAGAACAGCTTTTCCAAATGATTATTATTTTAATTGAGAACTGAGTGAATGATTGAGTGTTTGCAGCAGAAGAGTTTGACCTTATATTTAAGTAACCTGCTATTTTGTGGAGGGAAACGTATCCATTACAAAACGAGAGCACAAAATCAATAAAAGTAATTTTGTAAAGGTTACTGTATAACTGTTATGAATGATGAGTTTTAGATGATCCTTTTTATATATATATATTTATTTTTAAATTTGACTTTTAGCACCTGGAATGAGAGCCTGCTACATATAAAGAGATGTTTTTTTCCAAGGTGAACATTGTAATAAGTGTCACATTGAATGTTCATTATGCTCATTTCTCTTACAGAATATGACCGCGGCAAGTAGTTATCTATTTTCTGTCCTGACCCTGGAGGGAGTCGCGTTGCATCCCAGTGACCATTAGCAGCTGCCGCTTGTCACAGGATATTTAATACTCGAGCGAACACGCGACAGACAGAAGCTTAATCAGCTTTATTTCGGACATAACAGACAAGGGTGTAGGTTTCAGTTTTGAATAATTCAGTGGTGTGCTCTGTGATGTGGGGGGGGAGGGTTGTATTTGTTATCTGAATGCTTGTATGTGTCGGGAGAAAAGGGGAAGTCGGTTAATGTGGACAAATGATGCTGTACCTGTCCGACTATCCCGTGCGTGTGTGTGGGATGCATGTGCATGCGGCAACACACGCACACTCACACACAGGTTTACTCACTTTTGGGGTATTTACACAGACTTACATTAACTTCCTGGAGACCCTAATCTCAACCACTGACCCCAAAATCAGTGTTTTACCAATATGGGACGCCGTTTTTGTCCTCAGTTGCACAAGTCGTCCTCAATGAACTGGTCTTAAGTCTGGTGTGTGTCCCTGAAATACACACACACACACACATGCATATTTTTAAAACATGCTGTGTGATTGTTTTTCTTTCCCGTATCACCTCTATTCAATCCGTATTGATTTTAACATTTTTTTTCTCTCTTCTTTCAGAGACAAAGAGAAAGCGGATGATATAGACAGCAACCCGAGGTCCTCCACCAGAGAAGGTACATAAAACAAACACACACACACACACACACACACACACACACACACACAGAACAGAGCAGAACTTGTTTTCGGGCTAGTACATTCATGTTTCAGTAAGACTGCAGTGTAAGCACATCAGCCCAACAACAATGCTACGATGTAGATGATTACAACGGGGATTAGCCTGCACTTGTTAGTGCAAAACTTTCTCCCTCAGAGGCTGTTGAACTGCTCGTCCTCAAGGCTCTTAAATGTCTCTTTATGGTTCCCAAAACTTCCATAACTTTCCCACATAAGGTACCCAAAGATATACACATCATACAGTTAAAAGTTTGCAACAACTTCCACTGCTTCCACAGAGGATTAAACATAATTCTGTGACTTTATTCAGGCTTTTCTTGAGGATTTAAATGAGCATTTTTGTATCAGTGAAAAAAAGGGCTGAAGCCTGCAGATGTCAAATACCATGTCACACTGGTAAATGAAAACAAGAATATCATGAGCACAACAGTTGTTTAGCTTGTGCATGTTTAGAGCTGCTTTTCTCACTGCAGAAATGATAACAAAATGTGTTTTCGCTTAAATGTTACACAATTTTGGGTTTGGGTTTGTCTTTTGCGAAGAAAAATGTTCCTCATCCAGAAATTCTGGTATTCAAACACTTTGATGCTTCTCTGTCCACATTGTTGGTTTGTAGGTTTATAACACTCAGATTAGATGTTAAAATACTGTTGGCGTCTTATAATCTGCTACTTAAAATGATTTCTACCTTTCACATAGAAGACCAGTATTAAATGTTGTAGTAATACAATATACCATTTGGTTTGTCTGTCAGCTCACAACATGATTTCTCTCTCAACAGAGGTTGTTTCCAAATTCCAGAAAGCAGAGGAAGGCAATTTAAACGTGGCACTCAACATGGCGCTCTATGCATTTAAAGCACTCGGTGCTTGCTTTAATTATAAAGCACAAATAACCTGCAGCACAGCTTCATAGGCACTTTTTTTTTTTTTTGGAAGCAAGAGGTTTTAAATTGAGGTTAAAAGAGGACAGCGGGTCTCACTGTCAGTTTCTGTCACTGAGAACAATTTGTGGCACCATACAAGTGTAATGGAAAGGCATTGGTCATTGATCAACACTGACAAGTTGACTGACAGGATAATATTAAGTTCCATTTGAAACTTTCAATTCATTTTGCATGTTAAAAGTTGGATTAGTAGTTCCAAACTTTTCTCATCAGGTCTTCTTGTAGAGAGCGACATAAAGGGAAATATGTATGTAATTCATAATTTTTTATTTTTTTTTTAGTTGCACCGTCAGTGTCTTTTTCACAAAAGTATCTCTTTATATGGTATCCTTTACGTGCTATTCCCCTTTAATCGAACCCATGTCAGCCAGCGGTTGATGCTATGGGAAAGGGAAAAGTCAAAGTTTCCACGCTTTCAGTCCAGGCCATATAGATAAGTGGTTGTGAAAGAGGAACCGAGCAGACGAGAAAATTCCCTGAGTAGTTTTTCCTTCCCTGTCTGGTATTAAGACTGAAGACTAAAAACGGTAAAACCTTGTGTTTGTGTGTGTGTGTGTGTGTGTGTGTGTGTGTGTGTGTGTGTGTCTGGGAGCAGTTTATGGCTCTGTGAAGCTCAGTAGATACTAACAGTCAGTCGGTCTGCTTGTTATCTTGGGCGAAGGTGTTAACTGGGTGTGGGTTGAAGGCCTAGTTTGATTCATACAAAACGGTCACAGGTTTTTTGTTTGTTTTTTTGTAGATACCATTCAAAGACTGGAGTGTGCAACTGTAGCTCTATAAACACTACTGTTAAACCACTGAATGACACAGAATTACATAAGTACCAAATGAGGTTAAGCTTTCAGGTCAGTCCATGCGGTCTCTCGCTCAGTCACTCAGGTCGCTCTGGTTCTCTCACCCTTTTTTTTTTTTTGTTTAGCGAGTAGTCGAAGGCTGATAATAGCATTAAATGAAACTACCATCTCTTCTGCTGACCTGTGTTCGGTCAGAAGGAGGGTTTCGAAGCTAGGTCAAATGATGAGCCCTTTTTAAACCATGTGCCTGACATGTTATCAAGAGTATTAATAAAGAATTAATGAGCGAGATATGAAAGATGGACTAAACATGACAACTCATGTGAGAGTTTATGTGGAATATTTAATGCATTTAGAAAGCTCTCTGTGAGATAGATTCAAGGCTTTCACAGAAGCATTACCAAAGTCTGTGCTTTATTGTTCACCATAAACCTTTTTTGAAAAAGCACAGGTGTGATCAGTTACATTAATCAATAACAAATGCGTTTAATTCGGGTGTTATGGCTTACGGGGGACTCTTAATGGAACGGAGCGATCGTTAAGGTTATTAGTTACACCTGCGCCGCTGTGTCGACTCTGCTGTGAAAACTTTGTTGTGACGTTCACGCAGGAAATTGTGTGTTTGCTGTGTTTTGCTTCTTTTTTCTTTCAACCCAAGTAGCATAAAGAGGCTGACACAGATGTAGTTCACTCAGACAGGGAAAAAAAAGAAACTGTTCTCATGATGTCACTCACTATTCACAGTTCATGCCGTCTTTTTTTTTTTTTTTTTTTTACTGCGTGCACTTTCCTCCGAGCGTACGCTATATCTTCAGCTTGTTTGGGGTGGAGGCCTGCCTATTTGTTTCATTTCCGTCTTGGCTTCACGAGAGACGAGAAATAGTAGAGAAGGCTGCTGGAGCTGGTTTGTTTACCTCAGGGGGGAAATAAAGCACACACTTAACTGCAAGTTAACTGTCGCAGGGTTTTATTGCAGGCTTGAATTGGCACACACACACTTCGGCTTGTTTTACTTACGGACTTAAGAATTCTGGTCAGATTGCTTGTGAGTCAAGTTCCTACTCTGCAGAGACTTTGTGATAAACTATAGAGTTCGTCTTGACTTTTGTACCTTGCAGCTGCACTAGAAAACAGCTGCTGCATGTATCATTCTCCTTGTTAAGTCTTACTGTCATCCATAGTGTTAGCTTGATTTATGTCATGTTTTGTCCCTTTATCTTTAATGTTCTGAAAATGTATCTTACATTTTTTTTTCTCCGTGGAAAAGTTGGAAACTTCTTTTTTTTTTTTTTTATTGCCTTCTCTTTCTTCCACATCTGGAGACACAGATATCAAAGGCTCTTGTCTGGTCAAAGTGTTGCTCTGAATTATGACTGTCTTCATGAACAGTAGCTTTAACATACCAGAATGCAATGCAGCTACATTTTTGTATGACCTCACTGCAATCATCGACACTCCCCTGGTGTTCACAATCTAGTTGGCTCACAAGCTAATGTTAATATGCAAACACACATTCAAAGATTCAAAGCTATAAATTTGTTCTATTGAGGTTGTAAAACGTGATTCTGCTGCGGTGTGGGAAATGATAAATGAATCATATTCAACAGTGTGAAAGATTTTCCTTTAGGGATTACTTAAAAGCTTCTAAAGTGACACACTTACTGTAATGAATGTTTCTCAAAGCTGATATTTCTTTTATTGGTTTTATATTAACCAGACCTCTATCATCACATGGTCTTCGGTTTCCCCTTTAGATGTTGCTGAGAAGTCCTTGAACAGTTATCCGTGATAAACTGGCGGTCAGTTTTGGCGGTTAAACTGACACCTGTAACTGGTACCCGAGGGTAGCATAACCAGTGTTTGGCTTGAGATTAAGGCGAGTGAGACTCCTGAGGAACTTGTTTTAGCCGCAGGTTAAGGGTTCGTCTGGAAAAATCTGGCTGTAGACTGACTACCGCAGCACATGTACCAACATGACACCATTTCAATCCAGCTCCTGTCCCTGTTAGTGAAACCTAAACCAGCACCGCCCCCTGCTGGTACAACCTCGTAGTTAATCAGCGTGATTTCATCATGGCTGCATGAAATCTGCATGATAATCAGACGCATTATAAGGTTTCTAATTTTCCTAGGATCAAATATGTTACAGCAGGAAGCAGTAAGGAGGCTGTTTTTACCCAAGATTGTCACTTATGGAGGAATGTATGAGGGAGCGCAATATGAGGAATGAATAGCATGATTGAAAAATAGTCAACAGCCTGCTGGAGGCTGTGCAGAGAAATGCGGTGTGATTATCATGTGCACACTGCAGCACAGTGTCTCTTTTGTTGTCACTTCACACTATGACTTAAGTCGGGGAGGGAACTTGGATCTCTGTGTGCGAGAAGAAAAGCCTGTGTGCTTTTACACTTTCACTGTACAGTACGAAGGCGTTTTATAAATATGCAGCTACGTGTCCTATATAGACCCACTCTAAAATGTTTTTATAGTTCATCTGGATTTGATTTTTTTTGCAGAAGACGTTTAGATAACAACTTTTATTTCCCACTCACCGTTAACGTCCTGTCTGGAATCCTTTGAGCCTGGCTGTGTTATACTACTCCCAGTTCCTTTTCTTTTACCGTAATCGTGGCCTCATGTTATGCTACTGTAAGTTTAAGGCCTGCTGTGATTACAGAGTTTGTGACCACCCTCCACGACTGAGGGAGGTAGACTCCTCACTGTAAATTGCTACCTACCTTCTGCCTTTTGCCTCCAATAAAATCTTTATAGAGTGTAACTGCTATTTAGGACTACATCCCTGTGTTTGGCCACGTTTTAGAAAAGCAAAGAGTAAAAAAAAAAAAAAAAAAGGCCAAGAAACTGGTTCAGAACCTCAACGGCTTTGTCCAGTGAGGGTGGAAGAATATTTTTGCTTTCTCAGCCTTTTTACTGACCATGAAACACACAACATACAGACTCACGTGTACAATGTGCAGACAAAGTAGGGAGCCTCACTTTTTAAATGAGAAAATGTTCATTGTTGATTAAAAAAAACATGCAAATCACAATTAAAAATATTTTGTTTTCCCTTCAGTTTCATCACTTTGATATGAGAGGATTTGTTTAAGATGTCATGGGTCAAAATCATTGCACTTTATGTGCAATATAAACGCAAATCATGAGCCTCCTAACCATGCTCCAGTGTTTAGACAGGGTCATAGTTGAAGTATGTCGCAGTTAATCATCTCACTCTGGAGTAACTGCAGATATTTGCAGCTAAGACAAAACTTCCCTGCAGCCAAAAGCATCGACTGTCTTTGTCTCCTATTTGAAATTTTCTCCAAAAAAAAAAAATCACACATTTGCAGCTTTTATATCTGAAAAAACATGAACTGTGTTGTATTTTTCTTGTATCTCTTACAGTGATACGAGTAGACAATCGTGGCCTGAAACGGGTGTTGTGTTTTTTTTTTAGTTTCTCGTGACAAATTCAGTGACAGTTGAATCATTTGACTTGCGGTTTGCTTTGCTGCAAATATTTGCATGTAGAGTCAGAAACACACACACACACACGACCACACAACATCCAGAACAGCTACACTACACATCCATTTGAAAACTGAATGTCAAAACAAATAGAAACAACCTCTGTTGAGTCGGAGTCATATTTGGGTGATAAACTTGCTTTAAGTTATCATGACTGTCTCTGTTATGTCACAAGTAAACTACACCATCCTTGTATTTTGTGTAAAAATGTTTGTATTGATGTCTTTTTTTTACCACTGTATTTTGACCATCAGGTTTGCTGGAATGGGTAACCTGCTAAAAGTCCTAACAAGGGAAATAGAGAACTATCCACACTTTTTCCTGGACTTTGAAAGTAAGTCTGGCGGAGCAGCGGAACAAAGAGAGACAAGATGGAGAGAGAGAGAGATGAGGGGAGGAGGAGGAGGAGGAGGGGGAGGAGGGGGGATAAAGGTGGAACCCGCTCAGCTGTTTCCTTTCTATCAGCAGGTCTCTCTGCTCTCGATGACGGAGCCATGAAGGAGTCCGCTTATGCTCCTCTCTCTCTCTTTTTCTCCTTTTTTGCTTTTTCACCTTTCCTTTTCTTTCCCCTTCGGTCATGACCTCCTGCTCTTTCAGCTCCGATCTGCTGCCGTTTCTCCCGTCTCTGTTCGAATAACTTATTGATGACTTTTTAACATCACACGTACTTTTTCTTTCCTTTCTCTCTCTGTGTCTCTCTCTCTCTCTCTCTCTCTCTCTGTCTGTCTTTCTGTCTCTTGCCTTTTTTTTTTTATTTTCTCTCTTGCAGAAACCAAATGGGGAATCTGTTAAAAGTGCTCACTTGCACAGAGCTTGAACAGGGGCCAAACTTTTTCCTTGACTTTGAAAGTGAGCACAGCTTATGCCTGTCTTCCTGCTAGGCCAACACCCCCCACCCTCCTCTCCCCTTCTCCCCTTCTCCCCTTCTCCCCTTCTCCCCCCTCCAAATCCCAAATTCATTTTTCCTTTAACCTCTCTTTAGCTGCTCTGACTAGTCAGGGGTCAGCCTATTCAACTATTGAACAGTCAACCATCCTCCTCTGAATGTCTATCACCTCCTCCTGAAGGCTGCTATTATTATAATTCATGATTGATTTCAATATGGTTTTAAAAATCCATTCACTTCATGCCAACTTGAATTAAAAATAGAGCTGACCCTTGACCTTTGCTGTCTGCTTTTACTAACTCATCTGCATGCATGTGTACTAATGATAAGTATCAACCGAAACATCTCTCACATGTGGCACAATGTGTGTACTAACACATTATTGATCAAGTCGCATGTATATTGTGTTTAACATCATGTTTGTTTCCCTTCCTGCATAATACTGCCTATAGTTAAACCTATGATTTCATTATATAGTCAATATTAGTTCTTATCACCATTAAACAAAGACAGAAAATAGCATTGAATAGAGTATGATGAATATTAAATCAACTAAATTACTGTTCTGCTTCCTAATATTCACATAAAATAGACAATTAGCTCAATTTTTAACACAGCAAATAAATCTTCTTTGTCCTTTTTTTTTTTTTTTTTTTTTCTAAAACCTCCCACAGAAAAAGAAACACAATACGCCTCCACAGTGGCATTTCAGCCACACTCACAATGTAGCCGACCTCAGGCTTTGTTTATTCAGCAAAGAGGAAATGATGGGAGTGGAAGGGTTTTGAAATGCAAAACAGGCCCCAGACACACAGAGTTTTTTAATGTCAGTGATGCTCTATATTTAGAGCAGCTCGTAGAGTTAAAGTCTCGTAGAGTTTGACTCTCTGTGGTCACGATAGCCAAAAGCTTGTTATCGGAGAAGTTTTCTGCAGAAAGCGTATCATTATTTATTGTATTTCAGAGCGCGCATTTGCTCGCGTAATAAAATATTTCCTGAACAATGAAGCAAGCCAAGCTTATGGGAGATTTACGGCCTCTCCTTACCGAGGCATATTCAGTGTATTCTTGCTGTAACAAAGCAGGAAATATGAAACAAAACATTCAACCTGTCTGCAGGCTGCAGGCATGGCAGAGTGCAGTAGAATTAGGTGTATGTGAACTATAGACCTCCAAAAACGAATCTATACAAAACATGAAATCATTCTTATAAAACAAAATGCTCTGACTATTGAAAACATGTCATTATTCACCTCATAAACCAGGTTCTACTGTAGCTCCATGTCTATCTAAGAGCTTGCTCCAAAATATTTCATTGTAGTAGAACATTTACAGTTTCCAGCACATATTACACCTCCACACTAGTTCTCTTACAGTCAGCCTTCAAATATTGCTGCTTTGAATGCATCTAGTGTTTAAGCTTCTTTATTGTTGAGAACAGGGAATCGTGACTACTTTGAGAGCTGAAAGCAGGATTCAGTAACGCACTCTGCTCCAGTCTTATCAGTGTAGTTCTGATTATGTTTTTAGCAGACATCTAACATTTGAGGTTTGCATCTCAAATAACGGCATCACTCCGGATGCCCGAGGCAGTACGTTTTGGTCGGCTGACTCGTCAAGTGACATGTGGAAACGCCGTATGCGCTGAAAGCTAAAAATGTTTGCTTACAAGTGAAATAACGCTGTAAGCTTTGACCTGAACACATTTAATCACGCTGAATGTTTTTGTACTCGTCTTTTTTAAATAAAAGAGTTCAAAACAGAAATGAACAAACTTCAATGAGCTACTTTTTTAGTGACAGAAACATTCAGCACACAAATGCGCTTGTTCCCCGAGTGAGTGTTTCATGGTGATTTAATACAAAATGTCATTATTATTTATTGAATTAAAGCCGTTTCACATCAAGTCACAGTGTAAAACTTAGACTAGAAGATTAAATCTGCTACACTTTAATCTTTGTGCACCTACGAATCATTTGCAAATAGATTCTTGATGTGAAAAGGCGAGTTTTCAAATGTATTTGTATTGATATTGACTGTAAGCTAACTGTTGTGTGTGTGTGTTTGTGCGTTAGATGCACAGCCGACAGAAGGAGAGCGTGAGGTGTGGAACCAGGTGAACTCAGTCCTCCAGGACTCTGAGAGCATCCTGTCGGGCCTGCAGGCGTACAAAGGAGCCGGTCAAGAGATCAGAGATGTAAGGAACACTGACAGAAATCCACTTCACTTCCACATCTGATGATTTAGAACTATACAAAGTTTCTACATGTAAAACCAGCTGCACTGTTTGCACTCCAGAGGAGAAAATAAAAGTTGAACTAACATCATGTTGCACTGAAATGCATGACTAGCCAGAAGAGTTTGTGGTGAACTCGCTGGTTGATCATTACGTCCTTCATCATGGTTGTTTTCTGATGTGGCTCTGCTGTTTGCGTTCTTTTTAGGCTATTCAAAACCCCAGCGACCACACGCTGCAGGAGCGAGCCTGGAACTCCGTCTGCCCGCTTGTCATCAAGCTCAAGAAGTTCTACAGTTTCTCTCTCAGACTAGGTGTGTGAATGTCTCAGTGTTGAACAAAAAATGTTTTGTTTGATGTTGATTTTTTTGTATTTCCAGTGAACAGAGCACATCATGGTCAAAGTGAGAGTGCTGACTTGTGTTTTCTTAGGATTTAGGAGAAAATGTACCTCATATGCAGAAAATGAAAGTTAAAATTAAAGATGTGACTTTGGAGATTTAGCTTCCCTAATTTCAGCCATAGAGGATGTTCAACTAATTTGAAAATTTGTGATTAGGAAGTCTGGGAAATCCCGTCATATGACTGGAACATTTGGTTGTCTGCAGTAAATGTTGCTGAGTCGACTCGCGTTTTGTCAGCGAATCGTTCTGGGTTTTTTAGCTGTGTCATTATACACAGACTAACGCAGGGTGAGAGCATGACGGGCTTTACAGATTCTGTTCTCTAAATGGCCTAAATGCATAAGTGATGGAAACAGAGCGACGCAGAGTGACTGTGTTTCCAGCTCAGAGCGCTCAGCTCAGTGAAGTCAGCTAAACTACTGTTTAAACAGACGTGTACCAGCGTCTCTACCGTCTCCTCCTCCGCCGTCCGGTGTGGTCGTCTCTTCGGCTGACAGCACCGTCAGCGGCTTGGCAGGAGAGACGCTGTGCTGCGCTTGGATTTTATAACTAAACTGACACCAGGATGCACACTTTATTTCTCTTGAATGTATGAAAATATGATGTTTTCACATCACAGGTGATGAACAACAGCATTAAAACACAAGTCTTATTTATGAGGCTCATGTAGGTTGTTATATCAGTGTAGTGTGGGGCGGCTGCTCTGCAGGTGCGCTTGATTTTGTGCAGTAACTGGGTGGAGACATGAATAATATTTCTCATAGGAGGCTGTAACATTGTTGTTAATTATTTAGTCCTATAAGAACTTAATATATAACAAGATAAATGTAGAGAAATTTTGAATTGGAGACCCGACACTGATACAACACCTGACGTCTGTCTGCGTCTGTCTGCAGAGGAGGCTCTGAAGAGTTTGTTGGAGTGCCTGACATGTCCACCCCACACGCCCACTCAGCACCTGGAGAAGGAGCAGGCGCTGGCCAAACAGTTCGCCGAGATCCTCCACTTCACTCTCCGCTTTGATGAGCTCAAGGTCTGAAACGCTCGCTGTCACGCTTTTACTTTACTCAGTGCCACATACTGTATCAAACAACATGTTTCTTCAACAGTGGTGGTTAAACGTATCGACTGTTTTATTGTTTTCCATCAGATGAGAATTCCTGCCATCCAGAACGACTTCAGCTACTACAGAAGAACCATCAGTCGAAACCGGATAAACAACATGAATGTGAGTTGTTCGGGAAAATAAAAATATTGATTCACATCTGCATAGTTGGCAGTAAAGGGGGACAAATCCACTTATTTATATCTGACTCTCCCAGTCTAATCATACAAGAAAGGACAACTGTGGTTTTGTTTTATTTATGTCACATCAGACTCCAGAAAATAGGCCAGACTCACATTTTATCAGACACAGAAGCATTAAAACTGGAATACCTGTTCAACTGTTCAAATAACAGTTCATATAAAACCAAATAATGAACTCTCCTACACTGACACCTCCAGTTAATGTGAGTCGTGTGTTTCTGCACTGACAGTTGGATATTGAGAGTGAAGTCAACAACGAGATGGCCAACAGGATGTCTCTGTTCTACGCTGAGGCCACACCCATGCTGAAGACGCTCAGCAACGCGACCACAAACTTTGTGACAGAGGTGAGAACGCTGCTGTTCACACTAAGAATGTGACAAACGTGCATCACAGTCACACTTTGTTACACTGTGGTGGGTTTTATACATTTCACAGGAACAATAAATCTAAATTCCTCACATACATACAGTAGTGATATAACAAAATCGTCGCACAGCATCGTGTTTTTGGTAAATCAATTTAGTCAATGGTTATAATGTGTGTTGTTTGTGTATCTTCTGTAGAACAAGACTCTTCCACTGGAGAACACGACGGACTGTCTCAGCACCATGGCCAGCGTCTGTAAAGTCATGCTGGAGACACCGTGAGTTACAACGCTTTTACACACACACACACACACACACACACACACATACACACACACACACACACACACACACACACACAAAAACTCCTGTTCGTAAAAGTCAACCGTCTCCATTCTTACAGCAACACTTCAAATCCTGTGATGTTGTGTTGATACATCAGCAGTTAAAAATATTTTACTATCTTTTTTTTTTTTTGCCTTGATAAGATCATGAACAATAAATGACACAATTTGTTACGGACATTAAGTTTTGCCCAAAAACATGTCAAGTTCAGTTCTTGAATTGCAAGACAAGACATTGAAAGTCAGAGTTTATGCCCATTTGGTTGTGTGAACCCTGCTGGATACACAGTATACAGAACAGCTCTTTCACACATTGTTCATACATACAGGATGTACTTATATATTCATCCAACTGCACACCAACAAATGATATACCATAAGCATTTTATTTAATCAGTAGCTTTCAGTTTAGACACTCTTTAACAGGAATGTTCCTATTTTCTAATCCACGTTTTCTTCACTTTTACTCTCTCTCTTTCTTTGTCTGTGTATTCAGGGAATATTCGAGTCGTTTCAGCAGCGAGGACACGCTCTTGTTTTGCATGAGGGTCATGGTCGGGGTCATCATCCTTTACGACCACGTCCACCCGAACGGCGCCTTCAACAAGTCGTCCAAGATAGACGTAAGGCACACACATAGATGGTTTAAACTGTGCAAATGATGTAACGGCGGCGCTCTGGATGGATGGTGGATCATTCTCTGTTCATTTCCTCTCAGATGAAAGGCTGCATAAAAGTCCTGAAGGACCAGCCGGCAGACAACGTAGAAGGCCTGCTGAACGCCCTCAAGTAGGTTATTTCATTAAAATGTCATCAGTCTGGGTTTTAGTGTTCTGCGCTTCCAGAAATGTTTCCGCACAGACGAGAAGATAAATCTGCAGGGAAATGTTGATGTGTGTAATGGTTTTTTTTGACGTGAAGTGAATCAAGATGCTGAATATTGACACAAATGTTTAATTGTCGGCAGCTTCCGGATAACCATGAAAATCCAGTTTATGTTAATGAAGTGTTTAATTTTAGGGTGTCAATTGAGGAAGTAATGAAAATCACCTTTTTTTTTTGTCTCTTCAGATTCACCACAAAACACCTGAATGACGAGTCCACTCCGAAAAACATCCGGACGATGCTCCAGTAATGTTTGTTCTTTTTTTTAAAAAAAAAAATATAAATAGATATGAAGAGGATCAATGCTCTGACCTCAAATAAGATGTATATGTTTACATTATTTAAAAAGACGCGATGTTAATACTTGTGTGTATTTACAGTCATTCCCTCCAAGTTATTGAAACCTGCAGAACATGTACCTTCTACTTCGCAAAAAAAAAAAAAAAACCTCTACTGTTATCAGCTGTCAAAGCACAAATGTTGGATACCTATCAGCCTTATATAACAGTTTTCTGCAAGCAGCACTTGAAAATCCACTCAAGGCAGCATAAAAATGTCTGTAAGCTCTTAACTAATCTTTTTCAATCTTTTATTTGCCAATGGATTTAGTCAAAGATTACAGGTTTTAGTCAAATTCAACCAGATTCTTGAAGCAAAATTTTTTTTTTTTTTGTCTTTTTTTTGAAAAATTTTAAATCCTGACACAAATTCATTTAAAGAAAAACCCAAAATATTTAACACAAGTGAAGCGGTATCATGCTGTTTTATCACTTAGTGCACATAGAATTGGATTTTATGACAATACAATATCAATCAATGTCGTTGTTGGACGTTTCTGTTGCAGTGAAGGGCTACATATTGAAAGGGATTGACTGGTTTGATGTATTGCTAAGAGTGTTTTTTTTTTTTTATTATTATGGTCAGCTGTTTTTTTTTCTTCCTCAATATTCATCCTGGTGTACAGTTCCTGATCAAATAAATCCACTGTGAACATAAAACTTACTTTGCACATCCAGTTAAGATCCTGTATGTCAAAGTTGGCTTTAACGGAGAGGTAAAGATGATTGAAAAACGCCGTGATCACGAATCACAGCAGCAAATCAACCCACCAAATGTTTTATTAGATTGTTTTGTGGCCGTGCTCTGAATGATAGTTGTGTTGGAGGTTTTGACATGTTTTAAGTGACTCCTCTTCTTAATCTGTGTGGTTTTTGTAATAAACATTTCTCTTAATGAAAGGCCAAAAATATCTTAAAATTCTGAATAAATGATATGTGATTCTTAACAGAGCAAGGTTTTTTTTTTAAAAGAAGCTTATTTTTGGATCTCTTTCACTTCTCTTTTTTTTTCTTATTTAACTCTGTGTTAATATATGAATCTATTTCCATACTGATGAAAGGAATAATTCACCTTGTCTCCAGCGGGGGCGACGTGAATTATTCAAGCTAAATTATGTGACTAGGTTCATTTTTATATGAATTTTGATTTGTTTTTTTATATTAAAGCCACATTTGAATCATCACAGCTCCTTGTAAACTCAGTTTGGCGTCTTCTGAACATCAAACAAGACACCCAGAATCATTTCATAGCCTAAAAACTGACATTTTGAAGAAATATACTCTTCAAAATCTACATCTAGATTGGACTGTGGAATTAAGACCAATGACTTTCAAGACCTCTCACGTGTATGATCATCATCATCGCTGATTGTAACCTAAAGGGGCATCATTATCCAAGTTCATTATACCAAACACTCAAACTAACCTGCTCAAACTAGGTTGGACAATCTCATCATTAGTGTCTGTTGTACTATTGTATTACGTTCAAATCGCGGTTCACTTGTTCTGTAATCTCTCTAAAGGCTAACGGTAAAGATAGAGTGTGTATTAAAGGATGCAATTAATCAATATCTAGATGACTTTATTAGTATGCATTTTTATTCCTACCCTCTGCTTCCACTATTTCCAGAGTGACTGCAGAGCACATTGCTTCATTTTGACCATCCGACATATTACAATAACAACTTATTTAAACCCTGTCGTCATCATCATGTGGAATATATGGAAATGTCTGCGGCTGGTTGCGGAGCACAACATTGCCTTAAATTATTCCCGTTAAATAAGCTGACAAATACTACGAAACCTGTGAAACCTGTGAAGACAATTTTCTTTTTTTTTCCACTTAACACAAAGAATTTCATTTAATGTCATCCATAAGCCATATATATATATATATATATATATAAACTAAACCATACACACTCCTGCCCTGTATTCACTCAGTTAATTAACATAAAGTTATAACATGTTAGGTATCTACCATTCATTTAAATATGCTCCTCATTTTGTATTTAGTAATATATATATATATATGTGTGTGTGTGCGTGTGAGCCATACTTTGGATGATTTATATGCAATGAGTGAAAACTGAACGTGGACGAGACTTAAAGCGAGGTGTACGTATGATACTGATATTTCATATCGGACTGAAGTGTCTTTTTTTTTTTTTTAATTTAAAGAAATCGCATCTTCTGTCATGATTGATGTACACGAAGCTTCCTTCTTTGCCCAGGATATGCTACTGTGTGTTGAATGCAAGATGTTTTGAATTTTTTTTTTTTTTTTTGTCTTTAACTGACGATTATTGTTTAATATTTTTGGAGCTCAGACTCACTGTTTATATAAATTGCTTTGGCTTTGTATTGCATACTGAATGGGATGTGTGGATTGGATAATAAAGGTGGTACATTTCTTATACAGACCAAGTTTCTGTTGGCTTTCTTGTTTATAATACTGCATGAGTCATAGCAGCTTGAAAGAAAAAATAGTAAAATCTGATTATTCATTCAAAAAAAAACAAGAAATTACATGTAAAAGTTATTTAAAGACCCTCTCCAGACATTTATTAAGACATGTAAAGATACTCTGCTTGGAACAATAATGCATGTCTGATATGGTTTTTGCACAAAAAATGTATAATTACCTTGTTAAAATCCTTCTTTCTCCCTCAAAAACCCAGAATCTATGAATATGCAAATGTATTTCATGTCAGACGTTTAACTGCTGGACACAAGATGTCTTCTACTTCTGTAAAGTCAATTCTTAGTGTTTGTGCTCTGGAGGCTTCACATCACGCTTAAGTAAGTTGTTTACTGGATCACGATTGGCTCCGAGCCAGTTGTGATGTTATGAATCGTGCTTGTCGTTAAACGCCTTTAACTCAGATTTAAGTTGAGCACATTGAAACTTTCCACTTTCAGCAGATAAAAAGTGAAAACAGCTTTTGAGTGTCAAACTCTGCACATACATCCTGCAAACATCTAAAGTGAAGTAACAATATATATATATATATATATATAATATATAAGATAGAAGAGAGACTTTAAAGTTAGAAATGATTGAGACCTTTAGTAATTTCTGCAGTTATTTTCTCACAGTGTCAAAATAATTATTTGTAAATGTCAGCTCTGTCTTCTGCAGTTGTAGATTACATTACA
Organism: Thunnus maccoyii; assembly: GCF_910596095.1. Taxonomy (NCBI): domain Eukaryota; kingdom Metazoa; phylum Chordata; class Actinopteri; order Scombriformes; family Scombridae; genus Thunnus; species Thunnus maccoyii. The sequence goes on along the minus strand of NC_056549.1, from coordinate 8,335,216 downwards.
TGTGCCAAATACATCAAAATACATCTCGTGACATGAGTTCAGATTCTTGTTCTGGTGTCTTCCTGAAGGGGGCGACATGCTTCACTCCTCATCTTCTGTTTGTGCTGCAGGTTCAGTTCAGGGCTGAAATTCAAACAGCGGAGTACCTGGGATTGATTATAAAAATCCATTTAGCAAGTCACTTTTCCAATAAAGGTTTAAATTGTTAAACAAAACCATTTTACATGTGAGAAATCTGATCAATCATATGCTCCAGTGGTGCTGATGGGGTCACATTAGCCGCAGTGGTTTTGGGTAGTTTCATGATGCAGATGGTTGCAACACTTCTGCCAATAAGCAAATTATTTAAGCTCCTTTAATAATGAACATGGATGTCATTAACACATTCCTGTTAGATCATTTTAACTACTGATTGTCTCATGTGCTCACGTGATATTTAAGACTGCTCTTTTTTTGTTGTCTGTCGGCAAAATTCAAGAATCAGAACACTTCCACTTGTTCGCTTTAGAAAGTTGTTGCATTTTGCATTACGATTAATTATTAGAAAGCCATCATTGGCAAATAATGTATATTGAAGAACTTAAAGACAAGTGGAATTAAGCCATTATTAATGTTATTGACTACACAAGGCAATTCACTCTGCTGTAATGAAATATCTTTGAGTAAAATAAGACCAGTGGTGGAAAGTAACTAAGTACATTTACTCAAGTACTATACTTAAGTACAATTTAGAGGTACTTGCACTTAACTTGAGTATTTCCATTTGATGCTACTTTATTCTTCAACTCCACTACATTTCAGAGGGAAATACTGTACTTGACAGCTTTAGTTACTTTTCAGATGAAGATTTGACACAATGGATAATATAACAAGCTTTTAAAATACAACACATTGTTAAAGATGAAACCAGTGGTTTCCAACCTTTTTGGCTTGTGACGTCTAACAAAAAGCAGTGTGTAGTCGGGGTCACATTTCACATGTCTATGAGTTGTTAACAGCTCCACCAAATAGTGATTTTTCCCTCTAAACTTCTCACATGCTTTCATTTCAATAAATGTTTAATATTTCACCAAAAATCAAAGATTAGAGAAGAAGTCCAAAAACTGAAAACAGATTTATCTGGTGACCATTTGGAGGGGCCCAACCCCTAGGTTGGGAAACAATGGACTAAACTAGCTAACTGTATATAAAGTAGTTGAAACTAGCTCCACCTCCAGCAGCTACAACAGTAACATGCTGCTCTAACACTGATGCTTCACTATTAATAATCTAATGATGTCATATATAATAATATATCAGTCAGAGGGACCAAACCACTACTTTTACTGCAATACTTTAACTACATCAAGCTCATAATACTTATGTACTTTTACTTAAGTAGGATTTTTCATGCAGGACTTTTACTTGTAATGGAGTATTTTTTATTTACATTGCTGTATTGTTCCTTTTACTTAAGGATCTGAGTACTTCATCCACCACTGAATAAGACTCATACAAGAGCAAACAGAAATGTTCATACTTTTCTAACAACAGTTCATCCTAATGGAGATCCTTCAATGAGAGAAAACCATCAAGTGTAGTTATAAATATTTTGTATTTTGTCAGACAGATGTTCTTTTAGCGAGATACTTCTACCGCTTTACTTTAGGAAGACTAAAATGTTCCGAATCAATAATTTACATCCACTCAAGACTTAGTTACAATACATAAAACATTGAATTTTTCTGCAGAATCAGTCGTTTTTAACCCCTAATTTGTCCCCAATGCATTTCTTGCTGTGTGCTTACATCATATTCAGCCCAGAGGAGTGAATGAAGGAGCTATGATTACTCACTGGGAGCGCTCCTGTGTGAGCGCTGGGATGCCCTGAGTGCCTCCACACTCAGCCTGGGCACCGCCGTCCTCACCGGCCCCGGACGTATCCCAGCATTCCACTGGGCCAGCCGCAGCAGGGTCTTGGCGGTCTCCTTGGCGATGGGGTAGTCAGGACTGCGAGACGCCCAGTGGGGTCGAGACTGATGAGGAGGAGGAGGAGGAGGAGGAGGAGGAGGAGAGGGAGGATGCTTAGGTCTGCAGTTTGAGCTGAGGAACATCTGGAGGACGTGAAAGACAAAAGTTTTCAGAGAACCGGGGTTTCACTGGTTACCAAACAATTAGAAAAATGAATCTTTACTAAATCTGAATCTCTATTATGTTACATTTCACAACAGTTCCCTTGTTTTTTTGCTTAAATGTTGCAGTTGTGACTATAACCAGGCACTAAGGGAAGGCAGCTTAATTTATATAACACATTTCATACACTGGGGCAAATTTAAAGTGCTTTACAGAGTAATAAAAATACAGTAAAGGTAAAAGATTTACAATTAAAAAGAGTGAGAGAACAGACAGAGATACACAAAATAAAATACTCAAAAAGCAAACTAGTGCAGTTCAAATCAAGTGAAATAAAAAGATAAAAGAACACAACCAATACTCCCACTTTTAGCTGCACATTGTGAGTGAACCCACGTGTTTTTCTGTAATTTTCTTATCTGTCGTCCTCCCTGATTCTACTCTTGATCCAATATTTACCACAGATCTCACCGCCTGAGGCAGACGAGACTCATAGATTCTCCTTTCAGTCAAAAATTGATGGATGCTTTTCATCCATCTGTGGATGGTGAGGTTTCTGACCGATGGTGACTCGTGTGTAAGTAAGCATTACCGGGAAAAAACAATTAAAATGAAGACTACTTAAAAGCTCAGCTAAAAAGATGAGCTTTTAGCCATTACAAGATAGAGTAGACAGTGTAAAATAGCAAAGTTTTTAGCTTAAAAGTGGTCAGTCGGGGCTTGTCTAATATGATCTGGGAGGTTATTCCAGGTCTGTGTTGCATGATGACAAAACGCTGCTTCACCATGTTTTGTTGGGACAACAGATGTCCTAAGAGTCCTAGAAGGTTCATATGACACAAGCATGTCAGAGATGTATTTTGGGCCCAGTGTAAGGATTTTAGAACTGGTGTAATGTGGTCATATTTCATAGTTTTCATTTCAGTTATTACAATAAATTCACCAAAGCCTGAATATTTAATGCCGCAGTGTCCTCTATCTCACCCTCTTTTTCAAACACAATCATCAGCATAATTTGGCTTCCCCCCTCCTGTCACCTCCCTCACCGAGCAGCTCATCATTAACATGCATTACTGTGTAAACGCTGCTCCATAATGCATGATGCCTGCTGGTTGCGCAGTCTCCCCCGACATTTATCGGCTCCCTTTGATTCATACGAGGAGGTCACAGCCACAGTGGGGTGACGGTGGTGATGATGAATGGAGGGTAGTTTACCAGCGATTTGGCTTTGCGTAGTTTGTAATTCGCCTCAGACAGTGTTTTCTTCCTCCCGTCGTCTGGCTTCGGTGTGATACTGGGGCAGGTGGTGGCTCTGCTCCTTGTTTGCCTGCAGGTGGAACAACAGGATGAACATTTCAGTGGATCTGCGGTACCCTGTGAAAGTATTCAGACACATTAATCATTTATCTCCACCAGTTACAGTGTATATTCATTAGCTGCAGCAATGTTTTGATCTCGGTAACCCCCAGTTAATGGTCAAAGAGCAAAATGTGGATGTTGCTCTGCAAAAAAACACACATTTTGTTAATTATATTATCTAATTATACAATATAGTGTACGTCTAAAAGTATGTGGACAACCAAACATTATTCCCAAGTGTGCATTCTGCAACCATGAGCACTAATTTGCTGCTAGAACAGTCTCCACTCTTCTGTTTTCAGGCTTTCCACAGGATTTTGGAAACCGGCTGAAGGGATTTGCCACATTTCAGCCACGAGAGCACATCGGGCGCTGATGTTGGGCCATAAAACCTGGGTCACGGTCAGTGTTCCAGTTCATCCCAGAAGTGTTGGATCGGGTTTGGTCGAGGTGGGAGGTCTGTGCAGGCCGGTCAAGTTCTTCCACAGCAAAGTGGGAAAAACCATTTCTGTGTGGAGCTGGTTTTGGGCACGGGAGCATTGTCATGTTGAAACAGGAAAGGCCAAAAACAAACTGTTGCCAAAAAGCTGGAAGCACACTAGCATTAAAGGATGCTTTGACGTTTTCTCAAGTCTATCTTAAAACAATGCTCACATACCCATGTACACATTAAAAGGGTTAAAGGTTGCTGTAATTGTTCTTCTTGTCCACACTGGCTGTTAAGAGACTTCCTCTTACCGCAACTCCAGTTTAAGAAATGGGGACAAAATCTACAGGCCTCCGTGCAAAAATGCATGCAAGGTTTCAGCAGTCAGGGTTATCACAATATATAACAAATCAAGTGGGAATTTCCCAACATCATGAATGTCTTTTCAGTTTCTTTCAGTTTGCACTACATGAATGGACTTTGCAATGCATTTTTGCACAGAACAAGGACTGCAGAATTTGTCCCCTCATGTGTTAGATTGAAATCATGTTAGGGAAGGGATCTCTTCATGGCCAGTATAGACAGCAACCAGAACTGTTTCAGTGTACATATGGGCATGTGAGTGTTATTTTAAGACAAACATGAAAAAAGTGGAAGATATCCTTCAAGATTTCCTTTAGGAACTAGCACAAACTTTGAAATACAGCCCCAGAACAAACATACACAAACATGTCCACATACTTTTGGCCATATAGATTGAAGGTGAGCATTGCATCTGAATATCTATCAGTTTAACTATCTACTAACTACTAACAGTTCTTGATATACGATCCATTTATGGATTTATGGACTTTCTAATGACACTAATGAGCCACATGAAAGCAGTCTTACGCTCTGAGGGCTTGCTCGATGGAGTCCAGGTTGTCAAGGTAGTTGAAGCGTAGTGTGTCTTTAGGACATCTGTCAGAATCTCTCCATGGCGGCGGTACAGTCGGCTGCTTCTCCTTTCTCGCACCAGTCCTGGAGATGCTTTCACCTCGCTGTGTGGCCGACGCTGGACACTCCTCACCGAGGAAAACTGCTTCTGATGGATCTTCATGTCTACTGCTGATTGTTGTCACATCTGGGACCACAAACTGCTGCTGAGATAAGGCAGTGGAGGTGAACAGTACATCTACCTTTTTTTTCTAGTGCTTTATATTTAAGAAAAACAAATCATGAGAACTGAATAAGCTGAACTTTGAGCTAATTTTAAGTCTGACACAACTTGAAAAATGACCTCTGCAGACCTTTAGACGTGGCTTGAGTTGCAGCTCTTGCACAGTCTGGATGTAGTGTCTCTTCCAGACGCCCTGCTCAAACGGCGTGGGGGAGAAGTTGATGCACCAGCCGAGCCTCAGACACTTAGGCATCCACAGCTGGTCCAGCTCCACTATGCTCTTCCAGTGCCAGCTCACCTGCCCGCAGAGGATAACACCATACGTCACACCAATAATCTCCAGGGCACCAGAAATGAGTTTTGCCTCCAATCTGTAGATACTGTATGTATTATGAGCAGTTTGTGTACCTGGGCGCAGCGGCAGAGGCTGCGGGGGTCAAGGAAGGAGAAGAGGTAGAGGCAGAGGGCTCTGGGCAGCAGGCAGGTGAAGTCTGCGGCCTGCAGAGGGAGCCGTCTGCTCACACTGAGGCTCAGGAACCTGAGCTGCTCCACCGAACAGCTCAGCACAAAGTCCTGCAGCACTGCCCTCCTCTGGCTGTCAGACCACCTGTCAAACTGACAAGGAAGATGAAAGAATATAATAATGCTTCAGTTGAACCGAGCTGGTTGCGAAATGGACTCCACAGAGTGTGTGTGTATATACTGGATCTCTGCTTGTCTGCTTTCAACTTACCCACTTTGCCAGAAGGCTTCTTCTCTCCTCAAACACCTGAAGAAGAAGAAAGATGACCTGATGTTTGGCCCAAATGAGACCTTTTGGGTCCTACTTATAGTATGACTTGTTGTAAGCTGTTAAAAACCTAATTTCATAAACACAGTAAGATTAACTGTCTGTGACTTCATCCCTGGACTGCAGACGTATTTCAATCTTATTTTTTCCTACAAGAATGTGTGAGGATTTACTATCTACTATCTTTACTATTGTTTAAGGGTGCAAAAGGCTTAATTCTGGTCATGCTAGCACAAAGTAAACCACGTCTTATCTGTGCGTCAATGGAAACTTTTTAACTCCACTTTTTTTTACTTTACTAAATATTCCTCTATGAGAATGTCCAAAACATTTCAGTTTATAAAACTACTTCAAAATCCATCAGATAAAGTCAGACAACCAGTCAATAGTGAGAAAACTTTCCATCTAATAATCATAGTTGACAGCATCTGTACGATGTGATATTATAATAAGTCAAAGGGTAAGTATATATATAATAAAAACTGTATAATGGATTGTAAACATCTTGTTCTTTCCTTATTGTTACAGGAGAGATGAGCAGACCCGACCTTGCTGTTGGACAGCGGGTGGTTCAGAGGTGTCCAGGCGCTCAGTTTGGTCTGCATCTTTGCACAGTTGGCAGATGATCTCGGTGCAAGTGGCATCTTTCTGCTCAACTGGTGACACAACAGATGGATGATGTGCTAAAATACATAAAATGTAACATTATTCATGTGTTTGGTGCTATTTCCACAGAGATTTTTTCACATTTTCAGTGGTTATTCACTTCAGCTTCATCACTTACAGGCTTGTGTTTGACCTTCTTCTAAACTATTGATGTTATGTAACATACCAGCTTTATAACACTTAGAGTGTATGTAGTCTAGTCTAATCTAATGTGATGTCAGATGATAATCTTGCTGCCTCTCTGCTATATATTCTCCATCTCTCTTGTTATCATATTAGTGCGAACTGTAAGCTAATAACAAACCATTTTTAATTCTGTATCTTGTAAAAACAAGTCAGGAGAAACTTCCATAGTCGAAAAAGATTCCAACGTGACACACACACTTAACACCGCAGTGTTATATGAGCTAACAGTACATTGTTGCTCAGAACTGTACAACACACTCCTCTGGTATTTAACTCACCATCAGTTCTCCTCTGCTGGCAGAAGATAATAAATCTAACTCCTAAAAACACTTTCTCTCTACGTGCATTCTCCTCATGGCTTTTATGTCCGTACACCCAACTCTTCTCTTTCTCTTCTTCTTCCCACTTTCCTGTGCATAGTTTACTTGTTTCCATAGGAACCGCGAGTGCAGCTTTCCTTACATGGACAGGCTGTCACAGCCTGTCACACACAGGGGGTGCAGCGCTGCAAAGCAAACCACAGCGGAGTGTGTGTAGTGTGGAGCGTGCAGACGTCAGTGGCTCTAATGATGACAAATGTAGTGCAGAAGGCCTGACGCTGCAACTGCTGCAGAAGACACCATCTGTTTCTGATACACTGAGCGCACAAAACATGTTTCACAGCTTTAAGATTTCAGATTATGTTTGAGGACATGTGTGTCAAACTTAAAGAACAGAATTAATTCAGTAATTGGAATATATTTTTGGACACTATTCTGTATCAATAATCTTCTACACCACTGGTTCACAACCTGGTGATCCCAACCCCCACCAGGGGTGGCCTAAGCTTCATGGGGGGTCGCAAGGCCTTCTTGATTTCTTGAGGGCCGTGAGAAAACTGTGAGAAAATATATATACAGTATGTCTCAGCATTTCATTAATTTCTGTGAAGAAAAAAAGTAAATGTAATTGTTATTTTTAAAGTTTAGATTGTTATTTAAAATGTAAACTTAAATAGACATGAACACAAGCTGCATTCACAGAGCTTCACTCTCACTTAAACAGCCTTTTCCTGCATTAGAAAAGCACGTAGTTAAAACAACCAAACAGTTAACATCAGGGAGATAGAAACGCTGAATATATCAAAAAGAAGCCTATTAAGTATGTATGATAGTTAAACATTAAAAACTATATATAATACAGACAGAATTGCATAAGAATTCCTAAAAATAAGAGGAAAACTCATCTCTGATGCAGTGAAATATTCACAGGAAATAATCTGCTCAATATTCATCCAAACTGCCCGCTTTGCATAAACTTCCTGCAGTTACTGTGTTCACTACACTATTAGTGTTCATTGTACAGTTTATCAGTTATTCTTTACTCTTATTGTTATGCATTGAATATAATATGAAATATCCATAAGATATGTCAGTTGGTCAGGGGTCTGTCAGTTTTCTCTAGAATAGGGGTCCCTTAAGGAAAAAGGTTGTTGCACATACACAAATACAGCAGGTCAACCTGGTAAAGGTTAAAATTAATGTTTAAATGTATATATTACATACAGTATATTATATATATGAAGTATATGTAACTTCAAAATATTCAAAATTCAAATTATTTCCATTATCATTATTAGTAGTAGTACAAGGAGTTGCAGTAGTACAGCAGGTCTTGGCTTGCTGGTTTTTCTAATGTGGGCCTGATATCAATTTTTCGGCCTATTTTGTAACTAGCAACAACAAAAAACCCTCAGTCCCACCAGTCAGAGAAGTTTTTCATTCAAAAGCATAAAACCTGCTCGTCCTCGGATGAGCGGCCGCGCGCAACGAAGACAGAAAACGTGCAGTGAAGAAAGAGACAGAAAGTGCGTCAAGTTACACAAACACACACAGAGCACAGCCGGAAACAACGCAGCCGGCCTTCAAAGTAAAACTCCTTGTTTTCTTAATTTTTTTCTATATTAATAACTTAAAATTTTTGCTATTCTTGTTATCTAATATCTTACTTTTGATACTTCACATTTATATTATTGAAGAAAATTGGTTGTATTATGTTTACAAACCTTTAAACTTTGACTTGCTGCTGTAACAACTCAATTTGCACAAGTAGGGTGCATTAAAGTCTTAATACAAATTGGTCAGTACCTCGTGAGTACCTGAGGAGTAGCCTACAATATAATATTTCTGCTTTCCAGTCTTCCTATTCATTTTAATTCTGGGTAAAGTTGTCTTATTGCTGCAGTGATGTGTTTTGTTCCTGTGGTTGAAAGTGAAGGTACTTTCTTTACAAACAGGTTTATCATGGAGGAAATGAAAATCTCACCACTGGGTCCAGCGTACTTGTTGTTTCCAAAGCTTTCAACCACATCTCTCAGTTGTCATCAAGATGTTTTCACTGTTATTAAGAATGAACAAGAATGTTATTTGGTGTGAAACTCCCGGTTACTTAACTTCAGTCTCATCAGAGATCATCATAACTATGCAACAAGAGGCAGCTTAACAAACATTATTCCTTTCAGATTCAATTTCTGCAGACAAAAACACGTTTTTACACACTGCTGCAGTTATCTGGAACAGTTCTCCAAGTTCTCTGAAGGAACAACAGACAGAGAGTGGTTTTGAACTTTTGGTAAATAAATGATGGTTGGTGAGAAGCCAATCATAAGTGTGTTTTGCTTGTTGTATGATTCTTCTGTTTTTGTCTTTGTCTGTTGGTTAGTTTGATTGTGTGTTTTGTTATTGCATGTGTTTGGTTTTAACCTTTTATGGCTTGTGACCCCATAAAATAAAGCAATGTCTACCTGAGACCCCTTGTCACACGTTGCATTGTAATGAAAGATGACTTATTATGTTTTATTTTAAAAACTTAGAAGCTTACGGAGATAAAATGCAGGAATTCACAAATAAATAAAGTGTATATACTAAGTTGTGTATTGTCAGGACTGAGTGACTGCAGTATTACATGTGCTTTTATTGTTGTCAGATAAGTCTATCTACCTCGATGAGGCTTTTCATTTTTCTTTTTTTTTCTCACAGTTTTGATTATTGAAATTTTCCAGGCATATGTGAATCAGTAGTTCAGTTTCTAAGTCTAAATGTCCATTTCAGGACAGGTAAGTATACATAGGTAAATACCGCTATACATGGAGATATAGACATTAATAGTGATAATAAAAGTGAAGTAAAATGTACTTAACTGAAAACAAATAGAGAGATAGTAGTAGTGATACTAAAAATCTATGTTGAAAATAATTAATTATACAGACAAGAGTACTCCTCTATTTGGAATAATCCATCTATTGAAATAAGACAAAAAAAACCTTGTTTATGGAAATCCTGGCTGGAGGGGAATTTGAATAAGATTGGAGATCTGTATAAGGTTAGGGTGTTTTTATCATTTCAAGACATTAGTGAACATTTCAGTCTGAAAGAGAAGAGGGATTTTTGGACACACCTCCTGTTAAGAAGTAGCACTGGAGCCCCAGGCGACCCTCATAGTTGATGATGCGTGGGATACAGTATTAAGTATCAAATGATGTGCCTTAAAATGTTATGTCTATATGCTGATACCTTATTTTCCCTCTATGTATTTGTATTTAACATGGATGTATTGTTTATATGGAAATGTTTGTTTAGATAAAATGTTTGATGATTGTAATGTTTGATAGATAAATAAAAAATAATAGAGAGATGGTGGAAGAGTGATACTAAAAATATAAGTAAAAAAATCGAAAATTAATAAATAATAAATAAAAATAAAATAAAATAAAAATAGAGAGATAGTAATGTTGATGCTAAAAATCTCAGTAAAATGAATTCATTAAAAATAAATAAATAAAAAAACATTTTGAAAAAGAGGCTTTTAGTTGGACAGTTTAGACGGGAAGACATTTTCAAAATGGCGTCAGCTTGACGCTCAGCAGGGAGGAGGAGGAGGAGGACGAGAAGGAGGAGGGGGGAAGAGGTTAGAGGAGGAGGAGGAGGAGGAGAGGAGAAGAGAGGAGAGGAGGGGACATTCAGACAGACATTGTTACCAACTCGAGGAGCGGCGCAGACCTCGTTGCTACACGTGAATTTTTCGGCACAACATTCAGGTAAAAAGTTCCTTCAAATTAAACCGGTTTATCTTTCATCTCGTACCGGGAGTGTTTCCCATCAACGGCCGCCTCCTCTGCTGCCGCCCGGCTCGGCTACATTTGCAACGGTTACTCTCAGTTAGGATGAACTAACCGTCATCTTTTGTCTCCCGCTGCGTAGCTTCACATTTTATCTGTTTAATTCAATAAAAATCCGCTTTTAAGTGTGTCAGTTACAACCGGACACGAACAACCGTTACACTTTTAACGGCAGCGGTTTAAATTCATGCTAGGAGGAGGCAGAGGAGGACGCGCAGGTAGCTGCTAACACACTAAATATCACTTACAAGAAAAATTAACCTTTAAAAATGTTCGCCGGGTTTGTTTTAACATTCGTGTTGTAAAGTAGACGCATGTTTACAAGAAAGTCTTATTTGTGTTTTGCTTGTCAAGTGAATGGAAAGCTGTTGGTTGTGTTTATGGGTGTGTACCGTTAATTTACATATAATTGTCTAAACTGTGTCACAGCATTAAAATACACCAGTACCAGAGATAAATGGATAAATTACCATAAGGTCACTTCTACTTATTCTACCATAAAAACACTGTTAATACCCAAAGAAATACATTTATACCACTAATGCTTTGTTTATTCACCTTATATGTGATTATTACTCCTGACAATGATATATAGCTGTTAATTAATGCTGTTAATTTTTATCATTCATTCATACAACCCACCCACTACAGCACTTAAAAAGCAATTACCACCCCTCTTGAAACAGGCTTTTGTGTGTTTTTTTCTCAATTACAGCCTGTAATTAGTCAAATTTCCATTAAAAAATGGTCAGTTCTGTGGTACCATCTTCAAAATGCACCGTATATGTTGCTAATGAGCAGACTGAATTGAATTTTCCTGCTTTCATTTTTCAGATCACAGGCTGAAACATCATCTACGTCAGCGGCGGCTGTCAGACATATTTGTCCGGAGCATCACTGCCTGTCCTTCCGAGGTGGGAGGAGGGAGTAGCGCGAGAGACGTTCGGTCACAGCTCAGCATCTTAAAGGACCACAGCATCTCTCAGGTGATGGAGGTCTTGTGACGCGCCGCCGCAGCCTGCCGCCGTCCGAAATCCCACGGGCAATGGATGCAGCCAGCTTCAGCCATGGCCGTGTCGGATTACGCCGCCAGACTGTTTCTCTGTGATGTGAAGAGGAGGAAGGGTCGCAGACTACCAGACAGTCCTAAACACTCCATAAGCCTTGTGATTTCTCCTTCCTGGTGACGGAGCCAGATGCAAACAGGGTTTAACCTCTCTTCCTAACCAACCACCCTCCCCCCCACCCTCTCTTCTTCTCTTCTCCTGTACGGACCAATCATGGATCTCCTGTGGGCGCTGTCTGTGTCCATGTTGACCGTATGTGTCGCCATCCCCATGGATGCAGCTGCTGGGAGCCACAGCCTGTTCACCTGCGAGCCCATCACCCTGCGCATGTGTCAGGGGCTGCCCTACAACTCCACATTCATGCCCAACATACTGAACCACTACGACCAGCAAACCGCCGCTCTCGCCATGGAGGTACAGTAACAATGCTGAGAGATGTAAAAAGCTTCTGCTATGTCCATATTATTACTGCTCAACTAGAGCTGAAACAATCAATCAATCAGCAACTGTTTTGATAATTGAAAATGCCTAATATGTGTTAGTTCCAGCTTTTAACTTGTGAGGATTTGCAGCTTTTCTTTGTCTCATGAAAGAGTAAAATGAATATCTTTGACCTGTAGACTGTAAATCAGACACAACAAGTGTTTCGAAGACGTCACCTCGAGCTTTAGGATATTGTGATTTTTACTATTTTCTGACATTTTATGGACCAAACGATTGATCGATTCATTGAGAAATAATCTCTAGCTGCATACCTTTATCCGACATTCCCTAAAAAATCCAGGACAGATAGTTGCTGATATTTTGTGCTGTTGAATTCTGACCAATAAGGTGTCACTTTCTCCTTGTTGTCATTTCGACCATAATGAGACTCACTGAAATGTAGGATTTGGAAGTTGTTTTAGTTGCATTAGCAGGTTTGTGGACCTCACCCATCTATTCGATGTAGGCTTTTTAAAATAAAACCTATAGTGTGCATATTTATAAATATTCTGATTATAAGTAAAAGTGTAAAAAGTGCAAGAAAAATGAAATAGGGGCGTCTGATCTAGTCTTAGTCATAGATAAACCTTTTTATTACAGGTGAAGAGCATAACTAACAGATATTATATAAAAGAACAAATGTGTATTGTGTGTTATTCTGAAGTGTTAGCTAGTTGTGTTGCTGTTGTTCTTATTCCCCACAAAAATTGACTTTTTGGAGATAACAAGGTTTTTATTACATCTTATTTTTTTAACTCCGTGAGCATGTTTTTGATCTGCGTTTCCTTGCCGCTCTCTTCCTGTCTCTGACCTTTTCTGAGCGTTTTCCTTTCTGGAGCTGAAACGACGAGTCGATCAGTCGATTTAGTTGATAGAAAGACAATTAATTGGCGAGTATGTTGATAATCAATTAATAGTTTCAGTCATTTTTCAAGCAAAAATGTCAAACATTGTCTGGTTCCAGTTTTTCTTACATCAATTTAAACTGAATATCTTTGGGTTTGGACAAAAGAGGACATTAATATGAAAATAATTGTTAGTTGCAGCCTTTAATATTTGAAAATTTAAGCATATTTCCATATCAGCATATATTTTTTTACAAGGTGACCTTTTCTCGTTTGTTTGCTTGTAGTATCTCCTCTCTCTTTCTTCTTGTCTGTGACCTTTTCTCAGCATTTTTCCTCGGGTCCTTTCACTCATAGTACAGTCAGACACACACACACTCACATTCAAAAGCAGACAGCATCTCTATCCACATGTATACAGTCAGGTCAGGGGGTTTGTGGAATAATCCGGCTTCCTCACATGTTAAATAAGTGCTTCTGTGTGTGTATACGTGCTGCACCACCTGCCCCATGGACATCACTAGCCTAGATTGCTATCACCACGGCTAACTGGGTATCTGCTGAGAGTTGGTAATATCAAAGTGCTAGCCTACTTTAATTTGGCTCCTCTCGCTCGGGGGATTGGGAGTGTATTACCAAAACATTAAGCAGAAAATTAAGTTTTAATATTTGTCCCTGGGGGCCCACGAGAACAGTGCATTATTAAACGCCACTGATTTAACAGGGAGTGTTGTCCTAAAATGGTTCCAGGCCGCACATCTGGCACGTTGACAGACAGACAGACAGAGTGATTTACCACAACATGTAGGGACTCCTCACATCATTTGCTGTGCTTCAAAGCCATTTTACATAACAGGCTTTTGAGTTATAAGTCAACTTGGACTGTGAGTGAAGATAACAAACTGTGCCTTGTTTCAGTTTGGTTCAGCTGATGGATTAAAGCTCTGCTTCCAGTTTTCACTCCGTGTTTTATTGTTTCTCCCCTTTTTAGATAATCTATAGATTCACCAGCCACAGCATCTCGACTGTTGTGGCTGCGTTATCCTCTTTCAAACGCGGAGATGAGCATTTAAACACAATCACGGAGCAGATGCATCACCTCGTTAAGTTAATCCCATCTTTTATATATGGCTGATCCCTCTCGAAGCTCAATCTATCGAGCAATTACTGGTCAAACGGCACCAAAACATTAGACTGGAGGCTCCGCTGGCTGTAACTATCCGCCGGTCTGTCAATCTATATTTATCTCGGTTTATCCATTCGCAGCATCGCGCATCCCATTGGCTCCCGCTCCCTCTATCACTTTTACCCTTCGACCCCACCCCGCCCTGCCTGGCACAGCAGTGATGTGGACGCGTAGAGAGAGCCCTGCCGGCCATCTGTGCCTGCTCCACCTCGCCGTGCTCAGCATAGATGCACCGAGAGGATGAGAGAGAGAGAGATGAGAGAGATGGAGGGCGGGAGGAGCCGTGTGCCACGAAAATCAGGGTTATGTAACCTCTGAGCATGGCATGCCCGGCTCTGGGAGCACGCATCACATCCTAACACATCACAGCTGCACTCGCGTTCGGAGCTCGTCTTTAGAAAAAGATGCAAACGCTCCCACCGCTGCTGTCTCGCCTGTCTGCTCATAACCACGCTCTGTGTTGAAATATTCACTCTCACAACTTCTGGGTTCAGTCACTCTATCATGTTGCACTCAAACGTCTTCACAGAGTGATTTTTTTTTTGATGCTTTCAGGAAAATACAGTTTGATTTACATTGTGCAAATCAGATAGATGTGTTTTGGCTGTGTTGTTTTTGAAGCCAAGTTAGCTTTTTACGCCTAATCACAGCGCAGTGAACAGAGAGGCACTTCTGGTTTAGACGGTGTTCACTTCGATTGGTCATGGATCAACAATTAAGTCTCTTTTAGAGCTCACAAGTGCTCGCTGAGTTTGGAAAACATATAGAAACCCCAATAGGTTCCAAATCACGGAGACTACGCCTCTGTTTGGCTCTTGTTTTTTTTCCAGATAACTCTGCCTGCATTCAGTTCATGGGAGAATTCAAAGCCTATAAGATGTTGAGTGCAGCCAAATGAGAATTGACAGTTGATTTTAAAGGGAATTAGGTCCACTGAATAGCCATGATAATGATGATGAATGCCCTGCACCGTGGAGAAACTGGGAGTTGGACGAGAACCAACGCCTGCCGTTCTTGCTGTTTTTGTCTGAGCCCCCTGAAGTGTTGTCTCTCTGAATTTCTTTTTTTTTCATTCAAGGTTTTTTCAAGGTTTTGGAAAAGTGGACGCTATTTGTCTTGATATTGTTATAAACTTATGAGAAATACCAGTAATATTTCTAAAACCAGTCTAGCGATGTTCTCATGATCATATTTCATCTAAAGGTTGGTGTTTAGGATGGTGACACAGGACCCGTTTGGTGTATGAGAGATAGACAGAAAACCACATTTACAGGCTGGATTCACACAGGGAGAAAAAAAACAGGTTTTTAACCTCATTGCACAAATAAATCTTTTATGGCTGTCTGAACAGGAAACAACACAAACAAGTCGATTTCTAAAAAAAAAACCAACAGGATTTTCTGTTTTCGGTGTTCATCCTCGCTCAGTCAGTCTTCGCTGACCGCCGAATGACCTCGCAGCTGAAGTGGGACAGTGACCTCGGGGCTGGGAATCGGCTATTTCTGTGCCACAATGATACTGTGCCACACTCTTACAAGACGATTCGGAGCGTAGCGGATTTGACTGGCATTACAAAAAGAAAAAAAAAAAAAAGAAATGGGCTAAAATCCCCTTTTTTTTTTTTTTTTTTTTTTTTTTTTTATAGAGATAGATGCACGCTGTAGCTACCGGATGAATGTAAAGTAGCGTGGCTTCATCACAGTAAATCAATTAATCTGGTACAAACTGTCCTGGGCATCCAAAGCAGATGGCATCAGGATCACGGCTTTGTGATAATATACAGAGTGATATCATCTCTTTAATGGTCATAGTTGATCAGTCCTTCGCCAATGGATTTACATATTCTTCAAGAAAATGTCACGATATGGTCCTAAACCTTCCTGTTGCTTTGTCTCTTGAGAAACAACATTTCTAAAACCTACTGTGTTGTTAAAAGTGACATTTTATATTAAATTTTCATATCAATCAACACAGCAAAAAAGGTTATTGTAGATTTTATTGTACAGTTGAAAGAAGACATCAAGTGCAGAATGATTGCAAATATCTTTTATTAGTAAAGAATTCATAGATAAACAGGAAAATAAGCTTCTTTTCCTCCTTTTGTGTTTATCAGGGGTAAATAAATGATGCTTCCATGAGGAGAGGAGATGTGGTGACGTGGTTTTCAGGAAGGGTCGGAGGAGTCATGTGACTGTCGTCGTAAAAGTAATGAGAGCAGGGACTGCACCAACGTTTTCTTCAAGGCCAGATGAGTCGAGCGAGGTTCAGGGCCGACTGAAGATAGACGAAGTTAATTCAATTAGACTGATCGGAGGTTGTGTTTACATGAAGCCAAAGCAAAGTCAAAGCAAATCATTTTTTAACGGCAGCAAGATAACAAAAAACGAATGTCGTCTTGGCTAAACAGATCCTGGTGTGTTGTTTTGTATTCTGCCCGTTTAGGCCTTTTTACTCGCTCATGTCGGTGTAACCTCTGTATATGGTATCTGTTTGTTGCGTGCAGTGACACAAAGACTAATCAATAGTCTGCTCAGTCCCACTCACACCCTTTCCCTCCTCCTTTTCCAGGTTGTTAAATCAGCCTCTTGTCTCGGGTTTTACAGTCGGTCCAGATAAACTGTGTCATGTTACAACTGTTGTACAGAATAACCCAGATACTCCACCCAGTCTGTGTGAATGGATCTGTAAAGGAGAGGTGAGGTGTGTGAGTCTCTGTAAAACGCTGATAACAGCCCTCTGATGGCTGCAAGTTTGCTCAGACATGCAGCAGTGTGCTTTAAAAAAAAAAGAAAAGAAAAAAGTGCACCATTTAACTGTTAGCTTATTGTGTTAGCAAGTAAAGATGTATCCCAGCTAAACACACACACACACACACACGTAGACACACACATAGACACACACATAGACACAACATGGTCTGATAAATCCTACCCAGCGTGACCCAGGCTATAAAAGAGCCTCTTGTTTTATTTAATGTCCAACACCGTGTTTATTGGCTGGACTGAATGAGAAGCACATCCAGAGAGCAAGTCGCTGGTCCACAACAACCTTTCTCCAAGTGTGTGTGTGTGTGTGTGTGTGTGTGTGTGTGTGTGTGTGTGTGTGTGCGCAGACACTACACACTGTCAGAACGCAAGGTTTTCAAACACTTTCTTAGCGGTGAATGACACGGCTGACTCGGTCAACCCATCCCTCTTCTCCCTCCCCCCCCTCCACCTCCCTCACCCATCTCTTTTGTCCTCCCCTTCCCCCTATGCAGGGCTCACCCGTTGCCCAGGAAACGGTCCCAATTGTGTTGTTAACAAAGGGAGCAGAGGCTTTCTTGCCTCCCGGGAGGTGGTCCCCTCCGCCCCGTACCCTGACCTCCTCGAACCCTGCTCTCCTCCTTCTTCCTCCTCCTCCTCCTCCTCCTCCTCCTCCTCCTCCTCTTCCCTGGTGATGCATCACTCGTCGTCATGGCGCTGCGCTTGGAAATTTGGAGAATTGGAATGGCAGCAGAGGAGAAAGGAGGATAAAGGAGGGGGAGAGAAATGTAGGAGGCTGAAGGAGGGAGGTTGGGGGGGTTGGGTGGGGGGGGGTGATGGGAAGAGAGGTGACTGGGACGTATTTCTAAAAAGAGCAAATCAACACAGACCAGTTGGCCACGGTGGGCTTCTTTGTCAGCAATTCATCAGTCACAGCATCTTAGCAGCTGACTCAAAGCCATCATTAAAAACTCATTACTTTAGCATTTGGAACGTACATGGAGCCACATTTGGATGCACTTCAATGGATCGGGCGTTTATTAATAATTAATATCACGCCATTCTTGATCTTTATTCAAAACGCGCTGTATAATCTTAAAACTGCATAGAGGTGAAACTAAGGTCAAAGCTGTTTTTCTCAGTTCTTCAAAGGCCGACATTTAGGATATTTTAGGTTTTCACCCGAGAGAAATATTCTTAATTAGACACGTTTATGTTTATGTTGAACAGCAATATAAAGTAGTATCATTTTATACTATGTATTTACATATTTGGCTCCTCGTTTCAGTTTGTGAAGTATTTAATCTTATCACCAAAGTCAAAGTCAGTCTGGTTTTTGAGATGATTTACACTCAGTAGCTTGCAACCATGTGAATGCAATTAACTACAATTAATGAGCTGTAGGACAGCAAACTAGCAGCAGACTCTGCAGAATTATGTCTTCAATACCAGATCATCAAAAGGAAAGCAAAATATTTTCTCTATTCTAAAAATTTTTAGGAAAAACACAGGTATAAATAACAGAATTAATGACTCCATGTCACTGCTAATGTTATTAGTAACACATGTTCTTCAAGTAAGAACAGCTACAATAACCAGCGACATCTAACCAGACATTCAACTAACCAATCAGCCTGAAGTAATGGATCCAGTCAGACAAGTTAGCACAAGACAGGTCATTTCAGGTATTGAAGGATTATTTTTCATAAATGTGACCTTTTATTGTTTCTTCTCTAAGGGCTGAATAAACCCCCTGAATATGAGAACCAATCATGTTGCATCTGTCTGTTTTTAATCAGGACAACGTCTTGTTGCAATGACATGATGGCAGAAAGCTGAACACTGTGAGTTCTCTGTTTCAACGTCTTTATATAGGAAGTCATATTCATCTCTTAACATTTGTGTCATTAAATTATATATTTTTTATCCTTTATGCTATATTTTGTACTTGTGACTGCATCTGGTAGTATTTGGTTTTCAGCTGTCAGGAAACACTTCTCCCTCCTGCAGTTCTTCTTTTGTTGTGACAATTCATTGGGATATAGATAAATCATCTAGGGCTGCAAGTAATTATCTTCATGTATTAATCTGCAGATTATTTTCTCAATTACTCAATGAATCATTTGGTCTATAAAATATCAGAAAACAGTGAAAAGTGCCCGTCACAATTTTCCAAATCTTTGTTATTTACTACATCTCACTGTAAGACGAGGAAAAGCTGCAACTTTTTCAAATTGAGAAGCTTGAAGCGTCAAATGTTTGGCATTTTTGCTTGATAAATGACTCCTATGATTAATTTATTATCAAAATAGTCACAGATTCATGTTAGTTTAAGTGATAATCAATAAATTAACTAATCGTTGCTCTTAACGTCACTGATATTTAAAAACTGTAGCCGTTCTAACTACATTTACCCTCCTCAGTGGATGGTTTGTCGGCTCCTCCAGTTCTAACTGACACATGTGCGTGTGTGTGTGTTCTTGCTATTTCCAGATCGACATATTATTCCACATTTCATCAGAAATCCCCTAACAAACTGCCATGAATACGTAATGACTGTAGCAGCGGGTTTGAGGCTGAAATTACATTAGCATACTGCCCCCCCACCCTCCCTCCCTCCCTCCCTCCACCCCCTCCCCACCCCCCCCAGGCCTGCATCATTCCACAGAGTTGTGTATTACACGCTTGATTCTCCTTACACGGCCGGCTCTAGGGTGAAAAGCGCCATGAGAAACCCCTGGCCATTCATGGGACCAGCGGTTCACCAGCTGTTTCCAGTGTGGCCATTAACAGCAAATCACCATGGAGAGCATGTGGTGCTCCGCTGGGCCCTAAGATGTCGGTGTTTGGAGTTGTTTGGGCTGCTGACTCAGCCATATGCCCCATCCACCAGCAGTTCAGTTCAGTCGTGCCCACACTGGCTCACATGATGGCTTGACTGTAATAAAATGGCTGAATGGAGATACTGAAGAGATGGAGGGAGGAGGGGGGGGAGGGGGGCTGAGGATGATGGAGGAGTATAAAAATAGAAAAATGAGTAGCATGATGAAAAGGAAGAGGGATGAATAAGAGGAGAGTTTCTTTTCCGAGTAGATCATCACTCGTTGTAGCCTATATATTTATTCAAGCATTTCCTGTGGCGTCTCCGCTTGTAGTACAGTACAGCGTCGTACACTGTGTTCCACGGAGCATATCGATAGCCCGCGGCAGTCAAAACGGAGTGGAAGAGCGAAGATGCAACCTCACTTGAGCTGCATTAGATCATGTTTGAGTGGTTAACTCATGCTGACAGGGCACCACTGATGAAGTAATAGATGTCACAGGACTGCAATCTGGCAACAAAACACAACGACAGGGAGGATAATCAGTACAGTAGCACCTTTTTCCCCCAGTACTCGCTGGGCGGGATGCAAATGTTCTGCCTTTTTCAGAAAGGGTCAGTGTTATTTAGAGACTCTAGTTTCCTGTCTCTCGTCTTCTTTGACCTTGTTGTGCATGTAGCTGTAGTATGATATTAAAATAATACTTCATTGAAAAATGACTCCTTAATGTGAGTTGTGTCTGCATAATAGTCACATCTAACCTTAAAGCTTTTATTTCGAGCTAGAAATCCTTTTTGATTTTGATGACATCCATGTTGCTGAGCGGTCTTTTCTGACAAGAATGTTGTCGGTTTCTTTCAATGAAGTTTGTGTTTCTGTAGGTGTTTGGGTGTTTCAGTGTTGCTATGTTCATGTATTTGCATATATGTCTTCTGCCCTTTTAATACACACTGCTGCTGCTGCTGATGTCAACAATGAAACATTTCCTGAAGAGCAAATGGAAAAGCTTTCATGAAGAGTTTGTGTAGGTTTAAAAAACTATTCTTTAATATAATTTGGTGAATGTATTATTATTATTTTTATTATATGGATTATTTTACGATTAATCCATTAGTTGGTAGAAAATTAATCATTACATTTTTTGAGAATCTATTACAAGTTACAAACGTAAAGTTTATTACAAAATTTCCACAGAATATTTACTGTTTTTCTTTATTTTCTACTATATTAAATGAATGTCTCTTGGGTTTTTGGCTGTTTTGAAATAGTCAACTTGGCCTCTGGAAGGTATTTTATGGACCAAATAATTAATCAATGAATCAAGAAAATAATCTGCATATTAAGTTGTGATGAAAACAACAGATACTTGCAGCCTTTAGTAAACTGAACTAAGTAGTTGGTAACACCAGCTGCTGGGGGAAAATGTTTTGTTACATTGGTACGCAGTCATATTTTTAATTTTTTTTATTTTTAATTGGTAAAAATTACAATTAATCTCAAAAGTCAAATTTTAAAGTACTGAAAAAAGCAGACAGCCAGTGGTGAGAAGTCCTGAGACTCAAAGGTTTGATTGTGTTTGTAGCTGCGTTCACTACAGGAAGAGTTTTTAGTACATGTGTGATTGACGGTGCACATCTGCAGTAATAGACCAAAGTGGATCACTCTCATAGCCGTCGTGTTTATGCTTCATTGATAATTCCAGCTCTTAGCTTGCCTCTATTATTGTGTCATCGTACAGCGATGCCCAATGAAACGTGATGACTCCATTTGTACGGAAAATTACACGATCGACTGGTTGATTGATCTCGGTTATGACAGGCGTGTAAGTCACCTAAATTGAGCTAAGACTCCATTTAGACGTTACGGATTCTACGTGCGAACATAAATCCTTTTTTTTCTCATCACTCATCTCTCGCTGATCCCCTCAGCAGCCTGAGCACCTCGACACCCACCTGTCTGTCTCACCATCACTTTCTGTCTCTTCCTTAGCGGCTGAACGTCCTCCTGCCACAGACGTGATATGGATAAGGCAATGACAAAAAGCTTTTTTCGGATGTGGGTGCTTTGTGCTTTGACGGCTAAGCCTAACATCCATTATAATCCTTTTTACATAGAGACATCACATGTGGGTGGCAGACTAGACTCAAACATGATGTCAGCCAGGAGAGGGATACGCACTGGTGTTACAGACATATGGCGGGAACACCATCGCAAGAAGATATTCCTCCGACAGCACCATCATGCATTTTCATTTTTAAGGCTACGGTATTACAGCAGCCTTTACTTTACAATTCAAGTTTAAAAATCGAATCTTCTCTCGGTATGCGACTCAAATCTATTTATTTTTTTATGCTTACATCTGGGTCAGAAAAAGAGAGACTCAGCGATGTGTGGAAACTGAGCCATGTATGTTTTTGTATAAACTAAACTGTGTAATAACCAACCACAGCTGCTCCTCCTTTGACTCTGAACGGTCCCATTAGTTCAACATTTTTTACTTTTAAAGCGCCATGAAAAATATACAGAGAGCCAAGTGTATTTGAATGTGTTTTTAGATATCTGCAATTCAACTTGTCTTTTCAGATAAACATACTTTCTTCAACAAGGAGACTGTGTGTGTGTGTGTGTGTGTGTGTGTGTGTGTGTGTGTGTGTGTGTGTGTGTGTGTGTGTGTGTGTGTGTGTGCAGGTCTCAATTTTAATCTAAACTGAACAAGCCGAACTAAATGTTTAGCTTGTTTAAACCACACGGACACATCCTCCTTCATATCAACCCATCTAATAAACACAAATTCCCCCCCTGCCTCTCTTCCTCCTCCTCCTCCTCCTCTCTCCCTCCCCCCCTCACTGTCCCTGTCTGTCATACAGACCTCTGTCTTTAAATTTGGGGGGAGGGCGGTTAACGTGTGTCAGACTCACTTGGGTGTGGCTGGAGGCCTCTCTTTAACACACACACACACACACACACACGCACACACACATACAGAGAAGTATATGCAAATCCACAGATACAGAAACATGTGACCGTGCACTCGTGGACACACGGATTTGTGCTTTCTCACTCGGTATTCCTGCACACATACGCACACACGCATACTTACACTCTCCCTTTTTTTTTTTTTTTTTTTGCATTTGCATATTAACAACGTTCCCTGCAGATGCTTCCTGCTCTCACAACGCCTCTTGGCTCACTTTATATGTGTGAGACCATTATTGTGCTGTTGTGTGGGTGTGTTAGCATGTAAATAATATACTTCCGTTGGTACTTTTTGCTTGTGTGTGTGTGTGTTGAATGAGTGTGTGCACAGTACTGCAGTGTGTCAGTCAGTCACAGCGTGGTCCTCCTTGTTACACAAAGGCCTTGTCAGCAGCAGCAGCAGCCCTCTGTGTGTGTGTGTGTGTGTGTGTGTGTGTGTGTGTGTGTGATGGGGGTTGTCGAGCTTGTAGCGCTCCTCCTTTCTGGAGGTTGGAGGGAAGAATCAGAGAAGGGATGGAGGAAGGGGGGAGCTGAAAATTGTGGGGGTGGAGGGGATTATTAGGAATGGGGCCAGTGTTGTTTTTATGGACTCATCTCCAGAAACTGTCAGACGACATGCTCCACTGCTCTCTTTGTGCCTCCCTTTGGCCCACATTTTTGAAGTTTGAACACTCTGGATTAAGACTGTGGTTGTTATCTTCCAAAACTGTTTCAAATAAAAAAAAAAATTGTGCTGATGTGTTTGATATATGTTTCTTTTTCTCTGCTTGCAGCCGTTCCATCCCATGGTGAACCTGCAGTGCTCTCCGGAGCTCAGGATGTTTCTGTGCGCTCTCTACGCCCCAGTGTGTACCGAGTACGGCCGGATGACTCTGCCCTGCCGCCGCCTCTGTCTGCAGGCCAAGAGCGACTGCTACAAACTGATGGAAATGTTCGGTGTCAGCTGGCCGGAGGAGATGGACTGCAACAGGTTGGTACAACAACCATCCTGCATTAGTAATTTAAGCAGATTTTCTTCTGGTGGGATGAGTAATAATGCAGCAGCAGACCAGCAAGCATGTAAAACATCATTTGTTCTTTTTTTTACCAGAAATAAAACAGAAAAGGCTTAAAGGGTTCAGGTTAACCTTAAAATCCTCAGACCCCAAAACTTTCTGTAAATGTGACTTTTATCATCCAGGTAATCAGTCACAGTCACATTTAACTCTGCGTGTTGAGTTCATGTAGTAATGAGAAGCTCCAACATTTGACTTTTGATATCTGGCTGCTAAATAATGACATTCACAACCACTTTTGTCCCAGAAGGCAAATTATAATAATTAAAGATACTCAGCCAAAACAGAATTGCAGTTAAAGGTGTATCAATTATTCCTTCTTTATATAATTTGATAGTAAACTGAATATCTTTGTGTTTTGGGCTGTTAGTCAGATAAAGCAATATAAATGTCACTTTGGGCTTCAGGACATTTTGATGGACATTTTTAACTATTTTCTGATGCTTTAATTGAACACTAATTTTAGTACAAAATGTTAACAAGAGCTACAATGTATTTCCAAATTGTCACATAATGTTCCCTGAAAAGCAAATGCAAACATATTTGCATAAAGGCAAAGGTTTTTTTTTTTTTTTTTTAAAGTTTGGTATCTTTTACCATTTCAAAGATTTTGGGCGTCCTGGTGCGTTTGGGGTCTACAGTAAGACGCTGATCATGTAATTGCAAAGTCTCCAGTTCAAGTCCAGGTGTTGACCTTTGTTGGATGCCATGTGACCACCAATCTCTCCTCTCATTTGCTGTTAACTCTCCCAAAAAACTTAAAATGGCCAATATTTACCTGCATGACCACACAGTGATAAAGTTAATGTTCACTGTGATTGTCAACGATGTAAATGTTTCACCACTGATTGTCAGTAATTTCATGTTGTTTTGTTGTAAAAAGGTTTCTATTAAAAGCTTCACATCCGTAATGAACCCTGAGGTCATCATCTCTCGTCTCCACCCAGGTTGCCGGACTGTGACGAGTCCTACCCCCGTCCCGCAGACCTGCTGTCCAGCTCAGACACGACTGAATCCCCCATCTCCGTCCAGCGAGACTACGGCTTCTGGTGTCCACGAGAACTGAAAATCAACCCCGAGTTCGGCTACTCCTTCATGGGGGTCCGCGACTGCTCGCCTCCGTGTCCCAACATGTACTTCACACGCGAGGAGCTGACGTTCGCCCGCTACTTCATCGGGGTGGTGTCCATCGTCTGCCTCTCCGCCACCCTCTTCACTTTCCTGACTTTCCTCATCGACGTGTCGCGCTTCCGCTACCCGGAGCGCCCAATTATATTCTACGCCGTGTGCTACATGATGGTGTCTCTGGTGTTCTTCCTGGGGTTCCTGTTGGAGGACAGAGTTTCCTGTAACGCTGCGATTCCCGGGAGGTTCAGGGCTTCGACGGTGACTCAAGGCTCCCACAACAAGGTCAGAAAGTCTTTCCTTGACTGTGAATCGTTTGCTGGTTTACTTCTGCGAACATAACGATAATAATCCTCCATCTCTACTTTTCTTTCTCTCCGCCAGGCCTGCACGCTTCTCTTCATGGTGCTGTATTTCTTCACCATGGCCGGCAGCGTCTGGTGGGTCATTCTCACCATCACCTGGTTCCTGGCGGCTGTTCCTAAGTGGGGCAGCGAGGCCATAGAGAAGAAGGCTCTCCTCTTCCACGCCTGCGCCTGGGGGATCCCCGGCGTCCTCACCGTCACCCTGCTCGCCATGAACAAGATCGAGGGAGACAGCATCAGCGGAGTTTGCTTTGTGGGGCTCTACAACTTAACGGCGCTACGCTGGTTCCTGCTGGTCCCACTGGGACTGGATGTAGTGGTGAGGAAGACTATAATAGAGCAAATGAGGCTGGAGAGACTCACTATTTTTGCCTTTTTGATTAATTCAGTCTCCTTAGCTTGTTATGTGTATTACAAACACAAATACCCTTTAGTAATATTGATTCTTACTGCTTCATCTTTCATGGGAGCAATTTTATTTCATTTTTTTTGCATTTTACAACCTTTTTGAAATGGATGATACTGAAGCTTTATTTAATTAATGCTGTTTGGCTCCCAGTTTGAAAGAAGCATTCCTGAATGAATATAAATATAACATTTAAAACAGGTAAAAGATACAACCTCTCAACTGTCCATGATCTATTTAACAAGACGACTGAAAACCAGCAACCCTGTCCGTCTCTCATAGGTGGGTGTGGCTCTGCTGCTGGCGGGCATCGCAGCATTAAACCGAGTCCGCATGGAGATCCCTCTGGAGAAGGAGAACCAGGAGAAACTGGTGAAATTCATGATTCGTATCGGCGTGTTCTCCGTGCTCTACCTGGTGCCTCTGCTCACGGTCCTGGCCTGCTACCTTTATGAGAACAGCTACAGAAGCATCTGGGAGACCACCTGGGTCCAGGAAAAGTGTAGAGACTACCACATCCCCTGCCCCTACCAGGTAACACACCCAACTCTGTTCTAACCAAGGAGCTCTTTAGACATAAATAAAAACACTGATCCTGATGCGCAGACTCTCTTAAACATGAAACGTCCAACTGGGACTTCAGAGCAGGAGGTAACAGCTGGAAGAAAGCTGATAAGTGCCAGATGTGTTTGGGTGCAAATACATTAGAGAGCAGGATACTCGGTGAGCTTGTGTGTCCCATATATGACTGGACTCTGTGTGTATGTAAACACAGTGTCGGACATTGACTTACTCTCACAGTCACACATGAGACTGTGTAGCCGTGACTCTCAGGCTGCTTGTTTTTTTAACAGCTGAGTTGCTTCACAGAAGCTGCAGTCGCCTCCAGCAGCGGTACACAAGTACACACACTGCAGCTCATCTGATAGAGCTGTTAATAATTCAAATAGCTATTCTCTACCCCCCTCCCTCCCTCCCTCCCTCCTCATCCTCTCTGTTGTTCCTCTCAGCCAGGTATAACCTCCCATGTGAGCAGCTGCCTTTGCACATCTGCTTTTAACGCTCCATTTTCAAAGTGTTCCTGCACGAGAGAGAAAAAAAAAAATCCAGAGTGTGAGAGTGTTTCAGGTGTGCAGCACTCGTGTGTTGGTCTGTCAAATATTTACATTTTGACTTATTGTACATTTTAACAGTTGAGATAAATCTTCGCAGCACAAGACACAGTCGAACTCGTTGCACCTGCAGAAATGACCTGACTTGACTCGGCGGTGTCGGCATTTCAATCATTTTTTTTAAAACCTGCCACGACATGACATGACTACAGCTGAGAGGAGATGCTCTGAGGAGGATTCAGATCATCATAGTGCTTAATCTGTCACGTAAACGCTGCGTTGTGTAAGAGAGCAGTGCTGTAATCCAGTGTGTGTGTGTGTGTGTGTGTGTGTGTGTGTGTTTCTGCTGGGAGAGGACGGGGTCGACGGGGTCATGATGGTTACAGCAGATCTGAACATGTGCTGCCCAGCTGAGTGCTGCACTGTCGTCATACGCTATACACCGCTACACCGTTTACGTGCTTCTCTTCTCTCTAAAAACTCTATACACCCCACCTCCAACCCCATAGTATTCATGAAAGCACACACACACATGTACAGTATGTACTCACACACAGAAATCCATAACATGCATCAAAAGATAACGTGGACTCAAAGTGCCTTTCTATATTTATCTTAAAAGCCTGCCCCGAGGCACGGACCTCTACTGTGCTCAACAGCTCCTGAGTGATGCTCGACCCTTCCTCTGCACACACACACACACACACACACAGTCAGATGCTGCGCCGCTATCACTGTGATTGGTCAAAGGAACAAGAGATGAAGGCTGTTTTCAGTCTTAAAGCTGATTTTAGCCTCAAGTTTAATGAACTACATTCAACTATTCGACCACTCAGGTTTTAGCTGCCATGTAAAAAAACGCAGCAGAACTTCTGACGTCCATCCAGTCTGTAACGAGGATGTCGGTCGTAGTCGTTCAGTTTCTTATCTCTCTGCTGTAATGAGTGTATCTGTGGATGGCCGAGCCTCGGGGGCTCTCCACCTTGCCCCCCCCCCACTCATAATGAGGCCATCATGACTGCATCTGTGTGTCAGAGAGGCAGAGAGCAGTAAACCGTATTTGTGTGGCTCTCTGCGTGGCAGCTGTAGCGCTGTCGGCGTGGCAGCGAGCAGCAGCGTGGTGACTCGTCCTGCTCTGTTTTGTCTTCTAAACTCCGGCTGGAAATAAATGACCTCATTCTCACTGTGACTAAACATCCTCTCTGTAATTACTGGTCATGAGTGTCAACTTATTTAAGATATTTACAGTCTAGACAGAACATATTTGGACGGTTAGACATGTTTTTTATTCATCAGGCTCTTTACTTGAGCACATTCAATTTGAAATAAAGTAATAGACACGACATTAAAGTGCCAAATCTCAGCTTTAAAGCTTTGGTAACTTCCTGTGAATGAAGTGTTCATACCTGTATGTGTTTTCTTATATTTTTGGGTGATTGCATCGACATTAACAAGGCTTTGTATCACATCTGCGGTAGGAAATAGTCTATTAATGTCCTGCAACTTACCGTAAGTCAGTCGTCCCCTTTCATGTATGCATACACACACTCACACACACATATTCCTCCCTGGAGGCCGTCAGTGGGTGTATCACTGTAGCTGCAACCTTATTCTGTCTCTCTACCTCCAGCTCTTCCTCCCACGTCTACCAAACACACTCATGTGATTGATCTGTTTCTCTGTGTTTGTGTGTTTTTTCTGTGTAGGTGGAGCGCACCAGCCGTCCTGACCTGGCCTTGTTCCTGATCAAGTACCTGATGATGCTGATCGTAGGAATCCCCTCCGTGTTCTGGGTCGGCAGTAAGAAGACCTGCTTCGAGTGGGCCAGCTTCTTCCACGGCAAGAGACGCAAAGAGTACGTACATCAAACACTGCGAGCTTAAAGCTTCACGCCGTACTGACTCAGCTTCAGCTTTAAAAATGATGCTAAATATTTTAGTAGCAAACTATCTTTTAAAAGGTTTCTTTGATAAGTTTTGTCCTGGTATTTTTAGCTCAAACAGAAGTATTCAGAGCATTTTGTCTCTTTGTAGTGATAATTAGATTTAAAAAAAAAAAAAGAAGCCTTCTTTCAGTGCAGATTTGGCTCAAATCAGTTGGGAATGACACGTCTGTTTTAACGGCTTCCAACTTCCAATTATAACACAATACGACATGTTGACAGTTGTAAATGATTTTTAGTTTTGATATTTTTATTGAGTCTACCTTTCTGTGACGACAACTTAATGTTAACAAAATATAAGCTCTGATAATCCAAGTTCATTAAAACATGAAAGAAGCACCAAAAATACTGTTGGATTTAACAATGGCTCAGTATCCATGGTTACAATTCCACTTTTGCTATACACACTGAAACAAATTATTATTACTGAGCGTTAAAGGCGCCCTGTGGAGTTTCCCTGTAAACAAATGAAAGTTATTTTTACATTCAGTGTTTCTCACCAGAATCGTTTGTATCCATGAGGTCTAACAAACATGTCGAGTCCTTTTCCTTTCACGTAAAACTGAACTAAAGCTGATTTCTTTTTGAATATTTTCAGTTCTGATTTGTTTATGTGCTTGATAGCAGTTTTCTTCTTCACTGCCTTTGTTGGCATGTTGTTACATTTATTTGTGTATCTGTAGATCAGTGTGTCCTTTATAATACAAACAAGGATTGAGGTCAAATGATAAAGACTGATGTTGAAACGATGCGTTGTTGTAGCCCGGTGTGTGTGTGTGTGTGAGGCTTTGTGTGGCTCGGTGGTGAACACAGGCCCTTCTCTACACTCACTCCCCTCCCCTCCAAACTCAGAGCATTAACCCCGTCTCCCACCGCCTGCTCCACACACTCTTCCATCCTCTTCTACCACACCCGACATCCCACCACCTTCCCCCTCTCCCTCCCCACCCTCCTGCGTCTCTCCCTGCCCTACCTGCCTCCATCCCCCATTTCCTCCTCCTCTTCCTCCTCCTCCTCCTCCTCCTCCACACCGCCCCCGCCCTCCTCCTTTCCCTGCTGCAGCGGGATGGTCAACGAGAGCCGACAGGTGCTCCAGGAGCCCGACTTCGCCCAGCTGCTGCTCAGGGACCCCAACACGCCCATCGTGAGGAAGTCACGGGGCACATCCACCCAGGGGACCTCCACCCACGCCTCCTCCACGCACCTGGCCATGCTGGACGAACCGCCCAGCGCCAGCACCAGCCGCGCTGGCTCGGTCCGCAGCGCCCGCTCCAAGATGAGCAGCTACCACGGCAGCCTGCACCGCTCCCGAGACGGCAGGTGGGTTTCCAGGAGTTACCGCCTCAACTTTCACTCAACAGAAATCTAATCTACAGAAAATAACCTTTCCTTCCTCTCCATCGCAGATACACGGCCTCCAGTTTCCGGGCCGCAGACGACCGGATGCCCTACGGAAGCATGCCCCGCCTCAACGACCAATCACAGTCCAGGCACTGCAGCACCAATCGCCTGGACAGCCTATCGCGGCACGGCTCCACCCAGAGACTGGAGAGCCAGTCGAGGCACAGCAGCGTCAGGGACCTCGGCACCGCCACCCAAGCTGTTCTCGGTGTCCCTGGAAACGGGATTCACAGGGTGCTGGAGGAAGACGGAGCCACAGCCTGAACTGGAACTCTTGTTTGTTTTTTCTTCCAGGAACTTAAAGAATGTGCAAAGATCCACAGAAAACGTCAGTCATGTCAGATCTGTTTCAATTTGGAAAACTGAGCTGAAGCACAAATACTTCTTTTTTTTTTTTTTCAACTGTAAGCTAGTTGACATCCAGCTGGGGACTGAGTGTGGATTGATGCCTTAAAAATGTCCTCTCAGCTTTACCTGATCTTACTAGCTGATCCCAAAAACTGATGATTTTTTTGTCTGACGTGTGAAAATAAAAAGACGAACCTTCTTCTACACTACTGAGCCAGTCAAGAAAGAAAATGTGACCAACACACAGAGAAAACTTCACTGGACTGTCTTTCCTTCTACTGTACTGTTTGTATAAAGGACTCTGAACAGGATTTGAGTGATAAAGCAGGGTATCTTTTTTTTCCTTTTTTGCACCTGTTGAGCTTCTCACGTCTCCATGTTTCAGTTTCACACGCCAGATCAAGAGTAGGTTGACTGAAATCATATTTGCTTGTGTTGTTTTCACTCTCAACTAGAAACTCCACATGTTGGTTAACAATTTGGCATTTTAGGCAACAAACAACTGGTTTTAAGTAGGGATGAGCAATATATCGATATTATACTGATATCAAATCATATTATAGCCTAAGTTTTGTTTTTTCCTGGTTTTACAGTGAAGTGATGTCATTTTCTGAACTTACCAGACTGTTCTTTTATTTCCCTTTAACCACTAAAGTCATTATATCCACATTACTGATGATTATTTATCAAAAATCTCATTGTAAATATTTTGTGAAAGCACCAATAGTCATCCCTACAATATTGTCGCAGTTATTTGGTCAAAAATAAACCAGTTGTTTGTTCCCTAAAATTCTGGCAAACACTCTCCACAAAAGCTGTACATGTCTCCTGAACTTTACAAAAACCTCCATCTCATTTTAAAAAGTTTTTTTTAAAAGTTGCATTATGTCGCTGCATTGATGTGTGTAGTAACGAGAGGAAAAATGTCTCCTTCTGTCGGTCATTTTGAATGCAAGGGCTGAAACACGGGAACAAAAGCTGAATCCAAACTCCTGCCTTACAGTGTGAATAGAGACAATAGTGAGTTTATTGCCCTTTAAATTAGAGTCAAATTCTGAATAGTGTGTCCTTACTTGTATAGTTACTGTACATGTTAGACCAACATTTCCTCTAGCGGCAACACTTGTGCATAGGATGTAAAAACTGAACTTTTGTGGGTTCATTTGTTAAATTTTGTAATAAAGTTTTTATAAAAAGAGCAGACAAAGATGTGTTTGGGTTTTTTTTGCAGAAGAAATGACCACACAGTAACACACTGGCTCAGTATTTGTAACAGCCCTCCGCTTTATTGAAATACATCGGAGTCAGGTTAATATAATGAGTTCTCCACATAAGTGTGGCAGCCAGTTCCATACATTATTTTTTGTTTTGACCTTACACCTTAAATATTTTTTGTGCAAAAAAGAATCTACATCACCTGTAGTGGGTTATCCTCAGTAAAACGCCCAAACCGTTCAAAAAGGAGCAAGTCCAAGTAAAACAACAAACCGAAAACAAAAATGATTACATCTATAACATGCAAAACTGTACAAATTATTACAAAGCAATCCTAGAAAAAAAACAAAAACAAAGTGTAATATGATATGAAAGAGCAAAATAATATAGAAGGTACTGTAGATAAGACCTCACTGAAATGCAAAGGCGTTTGAATTTTTCGAGATTTTCTTTCCTCTGTAATGTTTCCACTGTGGCACCTCAGCCATCAAAGCACCTGTCACCCTTCACCCCTGAAACCATTTCATCAACACCTGTCTGAGTCCTCACCACCCTGTTTTGTTTTTTTTTCTCCCCCGTTCCCTTCCCCCCCTCCCCTCCCCCCCGGGTCACATCTACAACTACAGCCAGACTCATCTCTGCTTCACTCACTCCTGCTCATCCACCATCCGTCAAACAAAACTCTTTTTAAAACACGCTCGTTTTCATCAAAATGAAAAAGAATTCATTGGTTCTGACATTTTCCTGAGTTTCTCTTCCTCTCTCCTTTTTAAAACTGGGATATCTGGGATCACTTTTTTTCTGTACAATAAAACACCCGGCTAAGACAGTGTCCTCACCCCCAGCTAATACATTCTACAGATAAACCCCAGCAGGAACTAAGGAGACTCGATAGCTTAAACGGTTTCTTAAGAGGTGCTCGTTTGGAATTAAACCAGCTTAGTCGCACCGTGGCGCTCCAAACCTCTCTCTCTCTCTCTCTCCCTCTCTTTATATAAAATGGAATACTTAAAAAAAAAGAAAAACATCTGGAATGGGCTGTTTGGAGCCACTTGTGTGTCAACAGGGGAATCGGCAGGAATGACCACCGAAGTATTAGAGTTTTTGTTTCCCTTTCTAACAAACAAGACAACAAACTGGAGGATTCTGACCCGAAGATTGCGTGTGTGATCCTCTGTCTGTATTAGAGTACAGTTATGCTGCTTCTTAACAGATAAATACCACATTATAACCACGTTAAAGTTAGTGTTTTAAGGACAGTTTACAGCTCCGTGCACATTGTTCCAGAACAAAATAGACCATGTTCTGCCTCGAATGAGCTATTTCCTCCAGTTAAAAACGCAGCTTGATGATCTTTGTGTGTGTGTGTAAAAACTGAAGGAGCAGAATCAGAGATGAACAGAGGTAACAGGCTTTTTGGCTGTGAATGCCGCGCACCGTAAAACACTCTTATCAGAGGCCTTTTCCATCCCGCCAAAGAAAAACCGCCTGGAAGGGGAAGTCGAGCACTGATGTTATTTCATCTGCGGGTCAGTTATTTGACACCGAAGCGGTTCGTTGTAGTGTTTTACATTCTTGTTTTAGTGTTATTGAATCGAGAGCTTTTTATTTTTAAATGAACAAATAATCAAAACATTCTTCAGAATAAGCAAAAGGCTGTGAGAAGGACAATATAAAGTCACAAAGTCTCCCTCTTTTTGTCCATTTTTGGTTAAATCGAGCTGATTAGAAGGACTGACCTACAGTTACCAAAGCGGATTTGGAAACACACACGCACGCACGCACACACACACGCACGCACACACACACACACACACACACACACACACACACACACACACACACGTTAACTTGTTGATTAAGCGATCACAGCTCTCGCCTCTTGACAGTCAGAGGAGGAGCAGGACAAGGCATTTGCTGCATAAAAACACCATCTCAGTGTGCGGATACATGTGCGGTAGGTAGGAGGTTCTGTGATAAATGCATGTGTTCACTCTACAGTACGGGCAGTAGTGTCAATCCATACACAAGTTGATTCACTCAAATGCCAACAGAGTGTTGGGGAGAGAGGGAAAAAAAAAAAAAAAAAAAAGAAACACACAATGCGTGTCATACATACGATAAAAAACAAATCTAAAATCAATCAATTAAAAAAAAAAAAAAAAAAGAAAACTGGAAAGTGGTTTAAAAATGGCTTTTGTGTGAATACAACCCCAAATCACTCAAAACAAACAAAGGAAAATATAAGTCAAAGAGGATTTTTTTCTTTCCCGTGTAGTTCTCTATAGTATTTTCCTTATCATATATTACTCTCTACTTTGAACCTATGTACATTATTGTGATGGGAATCTGTGAGTTGGTCAGTTTGGTTGTACAGCAAAGTGGAACGTCTACGCTACAACAGAGGACACGTCCAGGGTTGCTGGATGATGTCGCTCGCACTGGACCAATGAGGAAGAGAGTAGCACAGAGCAGCTGTGATGATGCCTTATTAATGCTGTTTTTGTAGCTGTTTGCTGAAAATATTATAAAGTCACTGCACTTAGTATCATGAGCAAAATAAAAAAAAAAATCATTGCTTTCCTTTCTCTCTCTCGCTCTCTTTTTTTTTTTTTTTTTTTTTTTTAACATTTTCAATTTACGCAGCTTCTGACACCCAAAGAGAAAGCATTAGAGTTAAGTGAGGAGCTGTGGCATTTAAACTCCACCTGTCTGCTTCAGGCCGTGAAGCAAACCTCCCTTTCCTGTCTAAGATTGATAAATAAATTAAAATATTGTCCCCTAAAACCCAAAGGGTCCTATGTACAAGTACAAATAATTTTCTTTCAATAGTAATCCTCTTCTTTTTGTTGTTGCACGGTGAGGTTTTTGAGTCTCAACAGGTGGGGGGAGGGGATGGGGGGGGGGCATCAAGTGCTGTGAGCGGAGTCGTGTCGATGACGCTTCGCTTGGTGGCAGAAAGAGCCGAGAGGGGAGGTTGTCATTCCTATAATCATATGCCCTTTTCTGAATAAACACATGCACACACGCTGGCGAGCGCATACAGCTTCTCTCAAACACACACACACACACACGCACACACACACACATTTGCACCCTCAATCATCAGCACCCACGTGTACACCACCACTAATTTATGATAACTTCTCCCCCAAGAATTTCCCTCAAAAAAAGACGACACTTTCTTTGTGCCCCGACTTGGAAGTACGCTGAGACAGATCGAGGTTGTTTAAAGGTGGGACAAATGTTCATCGGGGAGGTGCGCGGGGAGGTAGGGGTGGGGAGGTGGGGTTGGGGGTGGGGGGGCAGCGGCAGACAGGAGGTGCAGTTCTCTGGGCAGTGAGGGGAAATATTTCAGAAAGGATGCGAGAGGCCGCGGTGGAGTAGTAGGTGGAGGTGGAGGGTTTGGAGTCCTGTGCTGTCGGTCGGTTGGTCGGTGGGGTTGGGCGGGCGGCTGGCGGGGCTCATGTGTCCCAGCCCATCCGGTCTGTGCTCTCCAGGGACAGGGACTTGGTCTTGTGTGGGGAGGCCGGACTTGGGGGGCTGCTGAAGGTGGAGCTGTTGGAGGCCGTGGAGTGACGGGGGGAGTCCGAGTCCTGGAGGAGAGGAGAGGAGAGGAGGAAAGAGGGAGTTGGAGATGAAGAAAGTGGGTGAAGTTTAGGAAAGAAAATAAAGGGACAGGAAGAAAAAAAAATACATTTGTTAGATTTTTTAAGTTGTATCATATAACATTACAAATACCACTATGTTTAACTGAGGTGGTCTCTGCTTGGTAATATGCTGTTTGGGATGGAGCCCCCCCCCCCCCCCGCCACCTCGTCTTCCACTACATTCCACTTCATCAGCAGATGAACGGCTCAATTGACCAGAAATGATCAGCTGGAGGAAAACAAACATGCAGCAGGGCAGATGAGGGGGGGAGGGATGTAGGTTCACCCTCATACTATATATCACATACAGTATGACTTTGCATTACTCTTATATGAGTGATAATAATAATAATAATTATATCTATTTCACTGTACGAGACAGAATTTGGCCCAAAACACACGATCCTCCAGATGGATGCTGACATGTGTGGTTCAGTGTGTTTTTCCAGTTCAGTGATAATGAACTCAGATTTATAATGATCTCATGTGCTGAATGGATTCATCTTTTTTCCAGTTCAGTGAGTAGATTTGGTTTGATGTACAGCAGTCGTCTCCGGTTTGCATCTAAACTTGCACACAAACACGTTTGGCCTGTAAATACCAAAGAGCAAAGTCATCCTACTGTCTCATTTCTACCATCTACAGCTACAAGCAAAACAGACTGCAGAGCTACATAAAAAAAAACAAGAAAACAAAAAAAACACACACACACTCAACGCTTGTCATGTAAGCTAGAAGAGATGAAGCGCGCACACACACACACAGGGGTCAGTGTAGATGGGCAGTGACGGATGTTTCTTTTTCTGTCACGCAGTAAAAACTCAGTGCAGGTTCTGATTGTGTTTTGTGAGCACTGCCCTGCTACACTGAGTCAAATATTTGTCTGTTACAAAATGTGTTCGCCCATATTGACTAATCAGATGTGCATCAGGATTCCTTGTAATTATGCAGCTGTTCTTCTGTATCGCTCTGGTTCTAGTATCCAATCAGTCTCATTTATAATGAATTTGGGAGGAGTGTTTTTGCATCGCTACAGAAAGAGAACATTGCAAGATCCTGGTGAGCACAGACTACACAGCGTACATATTTTATGTTCTTCTGGCCTAGTTGTGCTCTGAGCTGGACAGCTCGTGGTTATAAACATGGGCGGGCCGCCAGGGAGCCGTATGGAAGCAGACGTGCTCTGTGATTGGCTGAGTGGGCAGAGATGGGAAAAAGTATGCAAAAATGTCTGAGCAGCAGCAGCAGCAGCAGCAGCAGCAGCAGCAGCAGCAGCAGCAGCGTTGCACTGTTCCATCAGCGCAGCACAACCACAAACTAAGAACAACAGGCTGATCGTGCATCTGATGCTCCGGTGAAAGATGTGACAAGCATCAGACGCTGCAGATGTGACGGGGCTGAAATGGTGCAGCGAGGGGCCATGACAACGTGTGTGTGTTTGTGTGTTGTCATGATACTGTGAGTGTGTGCTTATGAATACACAAATAATACAGTTTCCATGTGGACACAGTGCTCTCAGTTGTGTGTTGGGTGCAAAGTCGTTGCAGCTGTTGACATTACCTTCATCTTACTAAGCAGGGTCCTTAAAGCCCTTTTCAGATCGGGGGTCTTCTCCGACGGTGAGACTGCCTGCCACTGCAGAGGAGAGTTCAGACTCAGCGCCCAGCCCACAGACAACATGCTGGGGTGGGGCGGGCAGGGGAGGGCGGGGCGCAGCTGGATGAGGGTGGAGGGAGGCGAGAAATGGGGCAAAATGGAGTTGACAGCGTCCGGGCTCTAAGGGCCATGAGGATGGGGAGCCACAGGAAGGATGGCGGGTGGTTTGAGGAGGGGTGGGTGGATGGGGGTAGAAGTTGCCCATAACCGCAAAAGCTACCGCAGTCAATGTTGAGATGAAGTTCCATATGCAACGCAACTGAAAATGTGATCTATGGGTGAACTATGTTCTACTAAACAGGAAGCGACACAGGGAGTCATTCTAACAATTCAAGGTCTTAATTCCTTGTACAGGCTGTTAAAGGGACGTGATAAACAGTGTAGGCAACAACTAACCCAAACTAAGCCTAAAGACTGTCTCTACATTTGTGGGTAAGAGGAGAAGGCCACAGGCCTCACTATCAAGCGCTGCTGCAGAAGTATGACATCACAGGGAGCTAACCAATCGGTCGGACACGTGGGATGGGGGTGAGAGTCCTGCACGCAGAGGCTGGGATGTTTGTGACGGATGGGATAGAGGGAGGAGTTCTTTCAATGGGGAACAACGTGATCCGTTTTCAGCAAATAATTTCATTTCTAAATGACTACAATCACATGGCAAGGACACAATCATGATTTGTATTTGGACAAAGCTCTGCATTCAATCTATAACAATGTGTCCAATTAGTTAATTAAAGATGGAGTGTGCAATTAAGACAAGATTAGAGGTTTAGTTCCCAGTAAGGCCAACCAGTCCTAAACTGTCCTCTCTTATTCCTGATCAAATCTTTTTAGTGATAAGTACAGAGTCAACGACGTATGGAGCTGTGTAAGAAGTGTGGATGTATGTACTGACCTCTCTGTCGAACTGTGAGAGGGGAGCGTCACCACAGTCCATGCCTCCTCCAGAGGACAGGGAGCTCTCGGAGGGAGAGGTCATGGTCTGGCGTTTGGATCCGTAGCTGCCTCCTGACAGCTCCCTGCGCAGGGCGCTGCCGTTCTGGGAGGACGAGCCTGAGAAAGGAGGACAGATGGAGGAAGTCAGTCCTGTCCTGCAGGGATGACGTTGACTACAGTGGGTTTTGGTTCCAAGAGGTTTTATGAGCTGCTGTTACTCACGTATGCCCAGTCCGCTGCTGGCGCTCATGGAGCGACCCGGCTCGGCCCGGTTCTTGGTGATGGAGGGGATGCTGACTGAACCGCTGAAGCCTGCGCGGCTCTCCTGAACACGGACGTTCTGGTTTAAACACGCATAGAAAAAAAACGCACGCACACACACAAACACACACACACACGCACAAGGCAGAGTGCAGTGCAGGGGAGAGGAGAGGAGTGAGGAGTGAGGAAGGTGCACAGTTATACACACTAATATGTCACGCAGGTGTCATGCTCACACAACTCAACACTGATGTAGCCTATATGTGATTAACCATTGAGGGTTAGGCAGGAAAACATGCATTCATAGTCTCCATAAAACACATTAATGTGACTTCTGATGCATATGCACAACAGGTCAGGTGGAGGGAATCAGTGAAAGAATGTGACTGTGGATTTATTATGTGATTCAACTCAGTCAGGTTATAAAATGGGGAACAACATGCTGGACTCTCAGACACTGTTTCTGTACAAGCAGCACGTCTACACACAACTGTTTCTATATGTTTATGTCTTTGTGTCTGTGTTTAAAAATGTGCATATTTCATGCTTGGTTTTCACTTGTGTAATGTATTATAAATTCATGTTTACGTGTATTGTGTGTGTGTGTATTACCATAGGCAGGTCTTTAAGGATCTGGATCCCGTCTCCTGGTCCCATGTGGGCCACGTGGTTGAAGTTGGTGGGGTTGGAGATCAGCTTGTTCCTCATCTCTGGATCTCGCAGCATCTCTCTGGAAACAAACACACACAAACAAAAACAAAAACATGAGCAGAGGAACGAGTGCAGGTGCAGATGTGTGCAGCAGAGTCAGACTGAGGCAGTTGTAGAAGTGATGTTGATGATGATTTTAGAGTTTACTACAAAACTAATTTCTTTTTATCCACTATTACAGTCTTTCCCCCATATATTTTGTTTAATGAGCTGACACATTTTATAAGCTTTTGCAACATTAAAGCACATGAAAAGTGATAAATAACACAATACAGGGACGATGAAGATAAAACTTAAAAGCAGTGATGCTTCTTTGATGGCTAATATGTCCAGGGGAAAGACAACAAAATGAAGTTATAAGCTGTTACACATAAAAATACAAGCTGGAAACATTTAGAAACTAAAATAATACAGATGAGAAGAGCGATCCTAATAAAAGAATTACAACTGCTGGAAAAACTG
Organism: Thunnus maccoyii; assembly: GCF_910596095.1. Classification (NCBI taxonomy): domain Eukaryota; kingdom Metazoa; phylum Chordata; class Actinopteri; order Scombriformes; family Scombridae; genus Thunnus; species Thunnus maccoyii. The sequence continues at coordinate 8,295,593 of NC_056549.1, read as the reverse complement.
TCAAGAAACTTCAGTCACAGGTTGTGAAAACACCTTCCTGGTGTACAGTGCAACGTGCTGCCTGGTGAACTACCTCCTCTGCTGAAGTCGCTCTTCCTCTGGCACCCTGAAGGAGAAGCGTCTCTTGTTGTTCATGCTGCGCACCATCTGCTTCCTGCTGTTGTCTGACGTCTCCGGAACGACCAGCTCATCACCTTCTGGGAGATCACAAGAAAGTTTCCATCAGCGACTACAGAGTGTTGCAAATGTACACACAGAGTGGCCGAGAATAACATCTAAGCTTCTACAGCGACTTAATTTGCTTTTCTGCTACGATGCATTAAATAAGGAACAGAAGACACATTTCCATTCAACTGTTTAGACTCTGCTACTGACTGTCTCAACAGCTGCATATCCTGCTGACTGATGCACACACACAACACACATGTAAATTCTTACCAGCCATCTTGTTTCTAAAGTAGATCAGCCGGACTGTTTCCAACCCCAGCAGGTTCAGAGAGCCGTCGATGTTCAGAGGTCGCACCTGCAGAGAAATCACAGAAATCCATCATCAATACATTTTCAATAACTGAAATGTACTCGTCTGTTTCTTTCAAGGAATTTATGTAAACTTAAAAATCTGGATTTTATTCATCTGTTGATGTTCCAAAAGAAACAAAAAGAAAGAATAAAACCAGGCTACTACGGTGACAAGGCAAATAGAAATCATTCATTTAATCCACCAGGTGGAGCCAAAGATGCTTCGTTTGCTTGACATTTCTTCCTGTTTCTGCTGAAGCTGCAGTTATGTCACATTCAAAGCATTCACCTTCTTCAGTGGGATGGTCTGGATCCACTCCATGGTGTTGACGTCAAACACGTCCACAGCGTTCTCACTGTACAGTGACAGGTAGGGGGCGTTGTAGCCTGGAGAAATAAAAGATCAAGTTAAAATCTCTTTGGTTTGGTATTTTTTGCCACATCTACATATCATTACTGTATGAATTAATTTCTACACTTACAGGCAGCGTTGGGCACAGCTGGCCACATGAGCTCCTGCTGACGTGACCTGCGGCCCTGAGAGTCCACATATACTCCTATGGCGCTGAAGCACAGCAGCAGCTCCTTGCTGGAAATTTCCACGGCGCAGAGGGCGTCCAGGCTCTGCTGGGGGATGAAGGCCAGTGTGTGGTCCTCGTGGTGGAGCAAGTTGACCGGGGACGTGTCACCGTGGACACTGTGATCGGACAACACAAAGTCAAGATTTATTAGATTGAGATTTCTTTTAATAAGAAAAAGCAGAATACTCAAAACCACTACAGGATCATCTCTAGTGTATTTAAATCAGTTGATAAACAGGTAGAGTACCTGTAGCGGGTGAAGCCGGACTGATAGCCCACATAGAGACGCTCACTGAGCAGACCCATCCACTGGACGGGCCCCGGGGCCTGCAGCTCTCGCAGCCGACGGTGGCGTGCCTTGCTCTTATTCACCTGGAGTGCAGAAGACAAATTGGTTTTTAAAATGTTGTAGTATAAATGTAGGTTCCTATGAATGGAGACAGCAGTTTAGATATGGAGGAATGTGTTTGGCTCAAGAAGATAAGAAGAGAATTAGCAACAGTCTCTTAATGACTGTTGTTTTTGGAGCCGTTACAGAAGACAGCTTCCTGGTGAATGAGTGAAACTGTTGATGGTTGTGTGCAAAGATAAGTTAGTCAGTGTTTTCTGACCTCGTAACATATGATTTGTCTCTTCATAGCCACGCAGAGGCAGGTGAGCGAGCCGTTGCGGACGGGGCCGGAGACGATGGTCTGGCAGCCCTTTGTCTCAGCTAGCTTGTAGGACTCGGTCTCGCGGCCGTCCAGGGCCTGTGTGGGGAAGAGACGGACGTGACGGTTCCTGCCGGAGATGACGGCCAGCAGCTGCTCCTGAAGGATCAGGTCGATGTGGTGCACCTTCTTGTTGTCCCCCACCCGGATTATTTCTGAGGATGGATGGAGGGAGAGGGGCCGGAGTGAGTGAGGAAACACATGAGAAGAGAACAGAAGCAGATCTGGAGACAGATCATCAATCCTCCTTCTCTATCTATGTAAACACATCTAAAAACAGCATTAACAAAACAAAAAACAAGAACATAGAACTGGGCGCCCAGCTTCCAAGCGGATCTTACCATCTTTGGTGACATGGATGACAAAAAGGCCTTCCTCGTTGCCCAGGGCGACACGCTCGTGATCTGAGGAGCAAAACAAATAAAAAGAGACGACCATTTCAGAGCCAGACAGGGGACAGAAAAGGGCATTCTGCGCAAAAAATGTTCCAATCTGCTAACTTCTATTTTCATAACACAGTGGGCGCTGAACCGCCGAGCACAGAGGGTTTCTCGGCTCTAATTGGTTGTCTTATGAATTCAGCCTGGAGCCACAAAGGCCATAACGATGTCAGACAAAGATTCAGCTGTATCTGGAACAGCTAAGCTAAAAATACACAAACAAGGAGCTATTTATCTTTCAGATGATGACACGGTAAAGATTAGATGATAAAAGGAGAGTGTGTACATCTGGGATCTTGATGAGCAGCGGTGTATTTACAGATGCAGTAAATTCGGTTTGGTCAGTGCATCTGTTCTCCGAGCTCTCGTGTATTTCACGTCTTTCACGCCCACCTATGATAGCAGCAGACTGTGTTGTCTTGATGAGCGGCAGCGTGCTGTCGTAGGCCTCCTTGGGGATGTAGACGAATCGCTCCTTGAGCTTGTTCTTCTTGAGGATGCGGTGGAGCTCGTTGAGGAGACCCACCCACTTGTTCCTCTCCTGGTCGCTGTCGGCCAGGATCAAGATGGAGGGCTTGTGGCTGCTGGAGGGAGAGAGCTGGGACGCCGTCACCTGAGGAAGAGGACGGGGGGACGGAGGGAGGGTTGTGAAACGTCACGTTAAGACGCGTTTCTGTTGTTTTTAGCTGTTGATGCGGAACTATTAGATAGAACTTACTCTGAATATACAGGGGATGTCTTTGCGGCTGGCGTGGATGACATCAGAGGCCAGGACAGAACTGACTGAAAATTCTTCGTCCCTGGATGAAAGAATTGTTGAATTGTTTTGATTATCGGTTACATATTATTGATTGTTTAAGTTGATGGTTGCAGGTAAACTGAATATTTTTGATTTTCTGAACTGTTGGTTGGACAAAACAAGACATTTGAAGACGTCACCTTGGATTGATGTGCACTTTTTACTGTTTCTTGATGTTTTAGAAACCAAATGAAAATAATCAGCAGATTAATCAATAATAAAAATAATCATTAGTTTCAGCTGTGATTTACAGTTTGTTAACATCTTCTACTGCTTCATTTCAAACAATAAATCATCCTGGACTGAAGGTTATTTAGTTGACATGTAAATATAATAAAAAGGTTATTTTCATTATTGATCTTTCTGCAGTTGAGTAATTATTTGATCAATAAAATGTCAGAAAATAGTGACAAATGGCCATTAAATTTCCTACCATCAGTCCAAAAGCCAAAGATAATTAGTTTACTATCAGAGAAAACCAGCAAATATTCATACATGAAAAGCCAGAGCCGAAGGATGAAATAATTAATCAGTTGTCAAAATAATTTTTACTGATTAATTTTCTGTCCATCAACTAATAAATGAATCAACTGACTGTTTCAGCTCTCGTGTTTATGCTACATGTGAGGACCTGCTTTGTGGTCGTCTTACCTCATATCTATGACTTGGCTGACGACTACACTTGGCTGTGTTGCTTTTCCTTCTCCCAGTTCATAGAGGAACAGTTTGAAGTCACAAACCACAGCCATCGCCCTCTGCCAACCCTTCTTCACCCCTGTTGGTTTGGGCACCTACGACAGATAAAGAAACACAGTTTAGTTATTTACCAGTTGGACCAGTACCAAAGCTTGTAATTAAAATACCTTCTTGAGTGTTAGAAATATGAAGGTGCCAAGTCAGAACTGTATGAAAACAGGTTTCATTCCTGCTTGGTGCATCTGTACTTGAGTGTGAGGAGTCATGGTACTGTAAGAAACCTCAAATCAATGCATCCACCAAAAGCCTTATTTTGTTTACTTTTGAGTGGATTCAGACAGAAAATCTGGTTTATTTCCAGAATAAATAAACTTAAGACACCAGCGCTTGTCCCAACGTCTCCAAACATCTACATTCTTCTCAACTGACTGTTCCATGTTTGTGTGTTGAGGCAAACAACCAAGTCACCAACAAACAAACAACCGAGGCCTTTGTCAGTCTCACTCACCCTGACGGTGCCTTCGTACGCGGTACCGATACCCCTCTGAGGGTCGATACCTAGCGGGCCCTTCGTCTGGTCCTGCGGCACGGGACACACAGCCGGAGCCTTGTCCGCACATGTTACGTGGCAGGAGAAGTTACACACTGGACGAAGACACGGGAGGAGACGATATGAAGACAGATGAGAGGTTTGAGATGAGAATATATGAGCTGGAATCATTAACGACAAAAGTTATGTAGGTTTTGAGTGTTTCTACCTCACGTTATTCATTTTCTTACCTTCACAGGTACAACCTTGACGTATGAGTCCCACCATGAGAGAAGTGCACTGGTTACACTTAGTGGGCGTGCTGAATGACTTCACCACAAACTGATGTGCTTTGGGCTTTAGAGAGCGAGAAACAAACGAGTGGTTATTAATCTTAACATGAGGTTGATTGTTTAACCGACGAAGTGTGACTTCACAGAAAAAACGTCTAACCTTAGGTGAGGAGCGGCCGATGCTGCCGTAGCCTCCTGAGCGCATGGTGGGGGTCTGGACTGTGCGAGGAGGATGGTCTATCAACTGCATGAGAGAACAAACAAAAACATTAAGCAGTGAGACACATCAATGCATCTTGGCTGGGTTTTTTCCCCCCACCAATGCTGTTTTTCATATACACTGGACAACATTGTGCTAGGGTGCAGTTGCACATTTTCTGCACATTTCCATGGAGCTCTACATGTTTTAAATTAAGTCCATTATTACTTTTTAATTTGAGAAACTAGCGAGGCAACTCTGCTCCCATTTTGACTAACAAGCACTTTTCCGAATGCCATTAAACAGAAACAGACTCAAGTCACAGTCTGGACACTGGTTTTCACTTGCAACATCATATTCAATAGTGAAAATGTGCCAGGTTCAATTTAGATTGGAGTCTACTGCCAACCTCAATGTTCTCCTACTTATTGTGTTGTACTGCTGTTTCTTGCATTTCTCCATAATCGAGTTACTTACAATTCACAAGCGCTGACCTATCTGACAGTCTCAGTATTGTGAGTTCCTCTGAGTAGCTGTTTCAGCTGAACATTTAATTGCAAATAGTCAATTGAACTGGTATGGAAAATATTTGGACCCATTTTTTTCTTGTTCCTCCACATGCCAGACAAACATGCCATGTTTGTGAGAGAGGTTCCTACTGCTCGGCTTCACTATTCTTCATCATTTTTTCCTGTCCTAATGTTCTAAACTAAAATAAGCCTCATCAATCTTTTTTATTTCAGCATGTAGCAGTCACTGTGGCCTGTAGACGCTCGGCTAGACTTAGGGATCGTGGGATTGTCTGACCTCTATGGGCTCCATATCGCTAGCCATGGAGGGTGAGCGCGAGCGGGACTTGAGGTGGGACTTAGGGTCCTCTTCCCGGGATGGAGTGTTGGAGGGGGTGAAGTTATCCATAGAGTCCACCTGAGGAGAGGAACAAGGTGGTGATGAGGTGGAGGGACAGAGGAAGATGAGAAGAGGAAGGGAAGGAGACAGAAGGGAAAAAGAAGTACAAAGTGTTAGTGGAACCAAATAAATCAGAGAAAACTATACAGCATCCATGCTTAGGGAGGGGTGGGTGCCATAATATACCAATGGAAAAAAAGAATAAACAGATATTGTGGTCTGGACTTTGAAAGCTACTTAGAGAGACTGACCACAACTTTATTGTTCACCATGTATAATAACATATTTCAGCCCACAGACCATGCTAATTGGTAACACCGCAAGCGTACACCATCCACCATGCATTGGTGATTCATAGAGCTACACTGAGGAATAAAAAAGGAAAAATACACACACCAGTGCACACAGGCAGCACATGTAGCAATACCCAATGTGATTAAAATATAAAACAATCAAACCAATTATTGCCCTTGACAACAAACCCATCACAAATTAAAAAAAAAACCCTGCCATGCAACCAAACAGCCACAGTAAACATACACAGGAAATACACAAACAAGTAAAACATTAACATGACGAGACGGCACATTTAGAAAAGCTCAATGGGAGCGATCACAGAGCGCAGTGATGGTGCTTACACGTCTGCCTTTGCTAGCTGGGCCAACGGATGGCGAGCGCTTCAGTGGCAGGAGGAGAGGCAGAGAGTGGCAGAGACACAGAGATGAGTGAATATCAGAAAAGACTGAGCTGAAAACACACATTTGAAAGACAAGCTTTTATTATATTAAACTACTGTAATGTCCACCAGGGTTTAACTGAAGGACAGAGGCTGGAGAGTGAGGAGATGGGTGCTAATGTAGAAAAGTACACATAATGATGGGGAGGGAACAGCTGGGAAAGTCAGTATGGAGCATGACGACTACTAAAGATCAGTTTCTGGCTGAAAAACCTATAAACAGAAGATTAAGGGGTTTATGAAGGATTTTAAAAATTATACTGTGCACTTTATGGTTCGGTTCAAACCAACTCCTAGCACTAAAAAGCCAAAGTGGAGCCATTCACATGGCCCACTAGCCTACGATCACTAGCCAGCACCTGCATACTGCACTGCAAAAAATGCCAAGTGTTTGTAAGGAGTATTGCCTTCATATTTAACCATTAAACCTTTAAAAAAGCATTATTAGGGTAAGTTAATTTCTCTCTCTCTCCAATATGATTGATAAAACTTGAATAAATATCTTTAAACATAATTTTGAGTGATGCTGAAACAATGTCATATAAAACAGGACAAATGAATATGCAATTAAGTAAGATTTCCACCTTATTAAAATGACAGGACTGACATTTTTTGCAGTGGATCCACTCTTCGTCACACTTGCACTGATGCACAGACTCACAATCACAGACGCATGTACTCACACAGATCTACACCGTCTTTGTCGGCTAGTAAATATGTTCACAGTCCTACAGCATACTGCTACTGTTGCATACACAAACATGAACCTCCGCCTAGCCAGGAGAAACTTACGTCTTCCCAAAACTCAATTAAAGAGGATGAGGAGGAGGAATAAGAGTCCTGATGTACCAGAGAATGAAGCAAGGAAACAACCAAAGAAGTAAAAACAAAAATAAATAAAAATCTGGGAAAATTCATTGGAACAAAAATGATTAAAAACCACGAAAAAGCAACAACACAGAGATAAAACTGAAAAATAAATCTGATTCAAGACAAAGAAAATGACGACAACTGATGGTTTTAAAGTTTCTTGTGATCAAACATTTTAAATCTTTTAATTCTAGACAGATATATAGTTGCTCACACCTCCAGTATATTCAAAAACGTCCCAGTAAAGATTCTTTTGCTGATTAACCGACGAACACTTACATCAAACTGGTCGAGTGCTGAGGTGGGAGCGTTGAGAAAAGCCAAGAAGGAATTCTGGGAATCCTGGTGCTTGACACCTACAGACACAGAACAAATAACACAACCGTGGTTAAGTACGTGATATTAAAACATCAAAGGGTGACTTAAACAAAATGAGTCACAGGACTGCTTGTGAGAGGTGGGGGGTGTTTCATATGACCTAAGTAACAATACATTTTCATGTACATAGCACATGATTTTATTTCTCAAATATGGGGGGCTGACGCAAAACCCTCTAATAATGGGCCCCCCGGTTGTAATATAAACCCTCTTTACAGTGATAATCTCTCAGGAAAAGTTGACAGCTCAAATATGAAGTTCTCTAATGCTGTTTCAGACCACTGTGGTGTTGTGGATGTGACCATGACAACGCCATCATCTACAGCAGTAGTGGTGGCTAAAGTGTCTTTTTGTTTGCATTAATTTGCTATTAGCACTTTGGGGGTCAGTATGGATAAAATATGTACGTTAAGACTTGCGACGCTCGAAACAACGACATCATTCTTTGTGTGTTTGTTTCATATTTTCACTCGTACCTCTGCGTAGCCGCAGCTCCTCCGTCTCCTTCTTCAGCCTGTCGATCTCTGCCAGGAGTTCTTGATTTTTAATCTCCACCTCCTGCAGTTTACTGGTGGATCAGAGAAATACATTAATGCAGCAGATGTTAACCATGGGGATGGAGAGATTTTCTTCAGAGATCACTGCCAACACGCTCATACAAATCTGTTTTTCAGTGAACAACTGCTGTTATAAAGTATCCGTACCATTCTGTGGAGATGTTGTTGGCCTTGACCTTGTTCAGCTCGTCCTGGATGCCTTGTTTGGCCCTGATCTCAGCGTCCAGAGCTGACTGCAGCTCCAGACGGGCCGACATATCCAGTTTGGCAAAACGCCTCATCTTCCACGGCATGTCCTAAAACAGGAAGGAGGGGTGAAAAACGAGATAGAAATTAGCAAATAATAATGCAGATCCATTACTACATCAATAGGACATAACATTAAAATGTAACAAAATGACTTTATCTAATTCTATTATCCTGGAAAAAACTACTCACACATTGCAATTTGATTCATTTCACAGGTTATAATCACAGAATACTTCCGTATCAGCAATAACAAGCCGTTTTGTTTCATTCAAGGGCATCTACAGCAGTTATAAATTGTTTTTGTGTGTGTGTGTGTGTGTGTGTGTGTGTGTGTGTGTGTGTTTTACCGTGGCTCTCGCTCCCAGGCTGGTGTTCCTCAGTCCCTCCAGCTCTTCGGTCATCTTTGTGGCCAGAGCCTGCAGGTAGCCGCGAGCATCCTTCTCGTCGCTCACCCTGTAGCAAACCCACACAAACACACAGATTAGCATCACTATACATGAGAGGACAACAACAACAACTTGGCATCATTCTTTATGTACTGTGACCCTAAAACAGACTGCTATCATCACTTCCACACTTCATTAACTGCACGCAAACAAACCAGAGCGCCTCATTAGTCCCCAACGCTCAGGCAGAATAAATATTCCCACTCTTAAAAGTATAAACACTAAACTCACCCTAACTCAAATATATCATGACTTTCACATGCACACACACTCAAAATGTGTAACATGTCTCATTCTGCACATCACAATTTTCATGTTCACACCCAAAAATAAACATTTAAGAAGACTGCATATAGTTTTTTTTGTTCAACAATTAATGACCTCTTAGTGACATTTTGTAACATATTCACAGCACATCATTACCACCAGGGGGCGACATCGATCACTGAATTCTTCTAAGAGGAAATTCCAGACTCAACATTTGTATGTGCATGTTTGGAATGTGTGTGTGTGCGTGTGTCTGTGTCTGCATGTGTGTGTGTGTGTGTGTGTGCGCGCGCACTATGTGTGCTATGTGAAGACAGCAGGCTTGTCCAACAGAGGGAAGGCGAGCAGCTGGCAGGGTGTCAGCTGCAATGGGAAGTGATCTGTGAGGAAGGGAGGGTCAAGTAGCTCTAAGATCTTCAGAGGTATGTGAAAAATGCTGCAGTTATACTGTGAGGTAGCAGCCATACACTGCTAGACAACATAGGAGTGTGTGTGCATGTGTGTGTGTATTTCATGAGTAAGGCGGAATTAAAGACTTTCTTTCAGTTTGTGATACTGCCTCTGTGAGAAAGTATACACCTCAGCAAGTATTTAGAGACATTTCAGGGAGTTGTTGTGTCTCACCATTGGATGATTTCTGTGATCTGGGCCTCCCAGTGAGCTACACTCTCCTTTTTGTCAGCCAGCTCCCTCATCTCGTCCTCCAGCTGCCGGTTGGAGCTGCTCATCTTCTCAAACATGCTTGTCAGCTGAGGGAAAAAGCACATGCGCACAGGTCATATTAAACTTCATATTAAAAGAGCACAGAGTCTTAAAACCGTCGTTAGGAACTATGGGACCTGGTGAATGGATTAATTAATATATAAACACACACCGTGACATAACATTTGAAAGCGGTGTAATGAGTCTAACAGGTGAGCAGCTGCTGTGCGACTACACGCGGAGGTGTCGGTCGGGCCTTGGAAGTGACGATTGGTTCAATATGTACAGTACATGTGGAAAATTAATCACTGTATTGTTGAAGGTTATGGACGGATTTTATGATTCAACTCCCAGATGCTTCAACCACACTGGACCACCGTAGGAGGTGTGAGCATTCACACACACACACACCTTCACACACACAGAGGGAATCTAAAAACGTTCTCCTGAATCCTTTAATATGAGAGGTGTGTGAGCACATTACCATGGTGTCATCATTTCAAGTCTCAAACTGCCCTATTGTTTGCTCAAATACCTCATTTTGTGGGCACATTTTTGGCGTCTTGCAACCTTCATGACTGTGAGGTAATATTCAAGCTAAGACAGTAATTTAATATTGTTTTGCAATGGCTTTGCAGTCCTGTGGGTGACTGCCAATAAATGTTTAGGATATCTTTGAGGACAGTCATGGTGATAAAGGAATGTCAGTGCTTAGGAGAAGGCCCTGAGCCACTGAAATAAACATAAACATGCAGCGAAATGAACGCTGGCTTTTCAGCATGTACTGTTACTCTTTGAATAAGAGCCTACCAAATGCCATATGCTTTATTCTGTAATGGTTTCCCTGTGATGAGATCACTCCATATGACAATATTTAATTGTAACAGCAGGCTTGGATAGCTGACGGATAATGCAAGGATATTATACCTCATCAGAAACACATTGTATAATATGGTTACAAATGTATAAAATCACACGAGGTGCTTTTGATTGATCTCTGCTGACATTTAACAATAATGGAAACAACTCTTGCAGAGTAAACGACGTGCCTCTTGACTTATTTTTAAGTATTCAACTGTTCGTTTTGGACAACCTTGGCTTATATCAAAATGTGCGATGTGCTCGTTAGATCATGTTTCAGAATGATGCTCCCATGCCCAGATGTGATGAAGCAGATATAACATGGTTGCACCTGGAACCACACATATGTTTTCCTCGGTTTGGAAATGGCCATCAAACAAAAAATCACGGCTGTAGCTAAAGCTAGCCTACTCTACCAGCTACATGAGGTCAGTTAAAAAAAACAAAAAACTAAAAAAGCAATGGACCTCATGCAAGAGCCACTAGTACGACAAAAATGTTATATACGAGTGCACCGCTAACATCAGTTAGCGGCTACATAGCTAATTAGCTGCTCAGCTGCAGCACATTAAACAGCATGTAAACATACCTGCAAATGTCACTTCGGACACGTTAGATGCTGGTTTGTTCATTGCTCTTCAAAATCCCTGTTATTTATTTATTTATTTTTCCCTCCAGGTCCCTAACATGACGACTGACTCGGCGTGAACGCGCACCTACTTGTGAACTGGCAGCATTCATCAGGCTGAAATGAGGGATTTTGACAAATTTGAGAGTTTGGTGAATCTGACTCAGAAGATTTGCATGAGTAAGCCTCGAGAGGGGAAAAAGTAAGAGACGCTCAATAACTAAAGGTTGTGCTGGTAAAATAGTCAGTCGTCAATGTCTCGAGTAGTGAAAAATGTCTTTATAATTGAAGATGGAGTGGCTTGATTTTGCAAAGCAAACAGAGTGGAAATTATGTGTCTCCCTTGAAACATTAGAGCAGTTGAACGATAATATTTTCAGATACTCTTGGATGTATTGAAGAACTGTTTTGTGCAAAAGACTGAAGACTATTCCAGCCCTAATCCGTCCTGACTGAAAATATAATTTTTCAGCATGTGAAATAACAGAATAATACATTAAATAGCAACAGAGATATGTGCTATCATTCCAGTGGCATCCACATCCATATTCTCTACATTTCATCAAGATATTTTCTCTTTTTTTTTTTTTTTTTTTTTTTTTAAATCAGCTACAGACTTTCAAAACAACACGTAGACATTTTATTCCATACGTCAAAAAGCCTCCTACTTCTAGGACATTGTTTAAATTGGGGGCCTTTTTGAACTTCCAAGAGCGATTTCCAAATTCAATAGAGCGTAATCCAGAGAGTCATTCCATCTGACTGTGTAGGAGGCTACAGGGTGTTTTTATGAGGGATATTGAACAGTGATTTCTTTGGCGCTGCTAGGAGAGAGGGGGTGGAGTGAGGAATGTGATGAAAGCACTTGGGCCGAACTAAGAAGGGTTAGGGCAGGTTAGGGAATTGTGGTCTTTTGCATGTGTGTGTTTTAGGGAGATAAACAGATCGCTAAAAAGCTGAGAAAGCAAGACAGAAAAATACTGATACAAAGAGTGACAAATATTGAAAAAGAGCAAGAGAAAACTGACTTGTGTGGGTGTTTTCAGAGTGATTTTGGTTCTGTGTGTATATGTGAATACATATCTTACCTTATCCAACTCACTGGACAGCTTTTTATTTTCTTCAATAAGAAGAACTCTTTCCCTCTCATACTTCTGCTTGTACTCGGTCTCAAACTCTTCCCGCTCGCTTTGGCTGGAGAGGAGAGAGCACAGGATTGTTAAACTTGTGACACTGTATAAAACGTAAATTTATTCCCTAAATATAATCAACAACTCTTGACTCTGTCATTTTAACATGAATACAAACTCTGCCCTTCAAAAACCAGAGATTTTGAGGAATTGTTTTCCACTTTCCAACCTCCTGAACTGAAATGCTGGTCCATGAACACTCAGCTAATCTTATGCAGCGGTTTTATAACAATGTAAATACAAACACATCACAAACACAGTCAAATGTTCTCTACGTCAAAAAGCCTCATTTCTCCTACCTTTTGTTCATGTGTGGGCCTTAGCTCCACACATTTCTTCAAAAACCTAAATCAAAGGCTCGGTACTAATACCAGGTACACATTATTCAGCCCAAACACATTAATGCAGTTAGAATCTGATACAGCCGTGTGTTTAAAAATGAATTAGAAAGTAGTGAGAATAATATGTCAGTAACACCAGGCAGGAAGGTTAGGCTAGAGGCTACAAAAACAAATCTCTAAAGCTTTCTCCTCAAAAACAAGATTTTATTAAAATTTGATTAGACCAGCGGTTCTCAAAAATGGGATCAGGTGCCCCTGAGTACCTACCAGGGGGTCTCCAGGAGAAAAATAAGTTATTTCTTGGTATTTAACCTCTGAGTTGGCACATTTTGACAGAATGTTTTTTTCCCCGACTCAATGAACCATTTTCACCCTCTCTGTACCATTCAGAAACACAGTATTATTTACTCAAATCAAGTTCTCAACCAGTAAGTTAATGAGTTAAGTTGTTTGGATTCAGAAATACCTAAACTGAGTGAATACAAATGAGTAAAACAACAACATATCATCTCTCCAGCACTGTAACCACAACTGCTTGACTTTTTGCTTTTAATTTTCATTTTGCAGCTCAGGAATGTGACTAACTGAGATAAACATGAGAGTAAAAAGGGATTTTCTCAGTTGTTAAGCTATATCCACATTTCTACAGGCTCGATAGACGTCTGCTTGGTTCCTTCAACTTGACAATTGTAGAATTAAGTTAAAGATGCTAACTATGTCATGGCTAAGTAGTGGGAAACCACAGATGCTACTACTGGTAAAATGTTTGCACTAATGGTACTGTTTGGTGCTTTGGATTAAAGCATCATCTTTCACATTTGAAAGATCGATATGGAGGTATGAAAATACTTGAGAACCCCTGGGTAAAGACAGAGTTTTACCTCTTGGTGGGTTAGGGCTAACATAACTATTGCTAACTATTCAAAAGAAACAGCACTTCACAGCTACACATTTATACCAGACAGGGAATTGAGCTATTTTTTAATATAACTGTAATTACCTCATGCAATCATCACTGGAAAAAACAAAGAAAACAACAATAATACTGTATCATCACTGTTTATGGTGTTGGATATCGGACATACACAGTACAGCAATACCACTAACCCTGCTCTACACCAACAAAAAAATTTGTCTTAATCAGAGGAGACTGGTGTTATCAAATAATGGTTACAAACTAGCCCAGAAATCAAAGACAAATGATAAAATACCTCTCCCTGCGAGTCTTCTCCAGCTTGTCTTTGAGCATCAGGATCTCTTTCTGCAGGGCGAGATGCTGGCTCTCAGCGTCCCGCAGCTCTTTACGCAGGGCCTTCAGCTCGGTGCCATGCTGCGCTTCCCGGCGCGCCAGTTCCTCCTCGTAAAGGAGTGTTTTCTTCTCCAGATCTCCCCGCAGGCGTCCCACCTCCTGGGACTGGTCCGCTGAGGCTGGGGTGGCGGAGGAGCCGGCCTGCTTCACCTGGGTGGAAGTGGTGGAGAGAGAGAGATTGGGACTGATTAGTTAAGAGACAGAAAGAAAGACGGTGACAGAGAGAGAAATTTAAGAGGCAATCTAAATTAACCTTTGTATTAATCTAAAAACGGACACAAAGCACACAGAAACCTGCCATGACACAGCTTTTCTTTTAAATTGGACATTTAGAATATAGTCTGCAAGCATTAGGACAATAAAAGGTTGAACTGCTGACTTTTAGCTTTAGTGGTATTTAGGGGTTTTCATATCCATGTTGGCTCCAGTGTAAGACGAGGTATAAAAACAGCTACAATTCTACATGAGTTATTTGTTTCTTTGTCTTCTTGTTATGGATGCAAAAACATCAAAACCAAACAAAATAAACACTTAATTTTAAGGACGCGCAGACACTCTGTAGATGAACAGGTTAATGTTCAGTTGTGTGTGTTTGCACACTTACCTTAAGCCCTTCCAACTCCTCCTCCAGCTGTCGGCTATACTGCTCGTTCCGCTCTCTCAGCTTCCTCTCCTTCTGAGCCTCTGCTGCCTGCTCCTCCGTCTGCGCCTCCATCTGATCACGGATACACACATAAACTCCAGTGACTGGATGAAAGTGTATCATCATACACTATTTATTGCTCACACACCGGGATGAAAAGTAGGGACCTTTTCACGTACGCAATACAACCCTAACCTACAGAGCTACAACAAAAACAAACACAACTTAAAACACTGAAACCACACATGTAACTACTGCACTAATACACGAGATTACATTTCAGTTTCCTTTGATTTTGTGGCCTTATTCCACTGTTTTTAGCTGTGTAGGAACATATGGAGACTTATTATGACTATTATACATAATATTACTCTAAACTGATGAAAACCTCCCCACATAATCTCCATAATGTTTTTACAAGTGTGCAGACACAATTATTACACACTGGAATAAAGCCGCTGCCACATTGTTTCCAATTTACTGTGTAAATATTCATGGAAATCTATAAAAAATTCTAGAAAGATGATACAGATATAATACACAGAGAGGAAAAGTTTGATTGGTGCACCAACCAGTGAAGGAAGGGGAACAGGGTGTGCTAGCAACCACAGGGAGTCTACTCTACCTCCTTCTTGGCCCTCTCGGCCTTTCGCACCTCGAGGCGGAGAGCCTCAACCTTCTGAGTTTGACTCTCCATCTCCTCCTCCTTGTCACGCAACTGGCGAGCCAGGCGCTGCTTTGCCGACCTGCGTGGAAAGTTTCAGAACCGGTGGTAAATAGACAGAAGAGAAACAGAAAGACAAGATTTCTACTGCGATCAATTCACTGGTGATTAACATTAATAACCAAGAAAGCAATTATGAAATGAAACGATACAGCACATTAAGCACCATAAAGAAAGAGTTGCTACATTACTGCTAAGTTAGCGCATAAATCACCACCTATTATTATAGTGTGTTCATAAAAGATTATATTTCTAGACAAACTCAATATGGCATTAAAATTCCTCAACAGGAAGCTGTGATTGTGGAGAAACAAGGAAGTGTGTTTGCTGAGGGAAATGGTGCACCGTGGCAGTGATGCTACCTGAGGTCTGTGAGTCTCTCATTGAGCTCAGAGAACTCCTGCATGGCCAGTTTTCTCTGACTGTGGGCTTCCTTTAGGTCTTTCGACTGAGACTTCAGCTTCTCATGGGCCTCCATGAGGTCCTGTCACAACAGAGAAAATGTATGAATACAGATACACACTGAAATCCTCAATATGAGGAATTTTATATGACTTTTTCTGGTTGGCCATGTAGCAGTGTGGCATGTAAGACTATTTACTTTTATGTCATTGTGTGTGTAGACAGCTACAATGCAGGGTCTAAGTGCTCACACTCAATACATCAGAAAAGCATGTATGAATGAATGTATGAATAATAATGTCATCTCAAAATATTACAGAACAACTTTTCTGAAGAAAAATAGCATCATTGTTCTTCAAGTTAACATTGTATTATTACAGGTAATATTAACTATAGTTACAGATCATTTTTCCAGTGGTGGAATCAGTGCACAGTGTCAAAATAAATAACACACACACATACCTTCTGCATGTCGTCCCTGTCCTGTGTGAGGCTCTTCATCTGTTTCTCTAGAGTCTTAACATGTTTGGATGAGTCCTCCAAGTCCCTACGAGCCAACGTCACGTCCTCAAGCTGCTTCTCCAGTTGGCCTGAGTCTGACACATACACACACACACATAAGTTAGGGTTAGTTTGAGTGAAAATGTTTGTAGAACAATGGTGACATTTTACTGTGGTTGTTTAACTATGTTCTCAAGGTTTATACACAATCTGAATTCTGTTTAGTGTTCCCTGACTAAAACTCAAATTTGTCTGGTAAAGCAGTAAAAGTAACTGGTGAGTTTCAGCCACTATGGTTGGTGTTTAAAAAAAGTTTATATTAAATATCAGAATTCCTGACCAGCAATCTGCTTCTTGAGGATGTCGATCTCGCTCTTCAGACTCCTGATCTCCACCTCCTTGTTAGCGCTGAGGGGGCCCTCGCCTGTTGGGTGCTGCAGCGCCTGAACCGTCTGGGTCGACTCTGTGCCAGGTCAGGTAAGAAGCATCAGTTATGTTCTTTTTAATCAAACATAGATGCGAGGGGGAAAATACTCAAGACAAGTGGGATCTAAATATGATTAATTTATTTAGATGATGAAAACATCTGGGCCATATTGTCATGCATGCCAGACAGACCAGAATATGGATGTGCATTAACATGTTTAGCCTCCTTTTTCAGCCTCACACCTTGCAGTTTGCGGCTCAGCTCTAGTTTCTCCTGCTCCAGGCGGCGGATCCTCCTCTCGTAGGCCTCGGTGGCCAGGCTGTCCTCCAGGCTACGCTGGACATCCAGGTCCACCTGGTCCTGCCCTGCCTTACCCGGCTCTCCTGACAGCTGTCGCAGGCAACCCCGATCAGATATGGTGCTAAAGGGGAGGAGGGTGGGAAAAGGTTAGGCAGTGAAGAGAAAGGTGCAGGAGGCATGAGATCAGTGACGTTCAGCGACAGTGATAAAACAGAGTGGTGAAAATGGGTAAAAATAGCAGAGGATTAGTGATAAGTGAAGACAAGAAACCATGTATATAGCACAGAGGTGAAGAATTGGCATAATGGTGTTAAACAGAAAGAAAATTCAACATGAAAGTGTTTGGTTAAGGAGGAGAAAGAGCACAGTAGGATATGACAAGAGAAACAGCAGGGGGAGGGAGAAAGAGGAAGGGGAAGTGGACAACACAGATAGAGATGAGTTGAAAGATGAGAGGATGTTGAGTCATGGAAGGAGGAGGGAGAGGGAGGGGAGGGTGGAGGAGAAATGACAGCGACATAACGGCACATGGGGAGAAAGAGAGGGAGAGAGAGAGAGAGAGAGTGGAGGGACAGCGGAAAGAGAGAAAGAAAAAAAAGGCAATTATCACTGAGCCTTGAAGAGATAAGAAAGCAACTGGTGGGTTTTCTCACGGGTAGCACTTCAGTGTGAAGACCTACGCTCCTACGCTTCTTAAGATAGAGTGAAAATGTTGGGCAGGATTTAAAATGACTAATCACATATGAAGCCAGCTACTGATAAGGTGTCTCTTTTTTTCATGACTATTTATTCATTTTTCCATTTTCACCCTTTTAATCAAAATTGCAGAGAAAAACTAGAGATCAACAAATCATCCACTGAAGGAAGACTTTCCAAGAATGACGTGATATGACCAAAAAAATGTAAGCAGTAATTAAAACCAACGATCCTCTATGTCCTTATCTTTTTACATATTTGTTCCCCTCGGTAGCACTTACCATTTACTGGTGTAGGTGAAACCCACAAAGGGCAGGTGGTGGCCGGAGAAGGCAGTGTGGGAGGGAGGGGGCATAGTCTCCTGAAAGCAATGAAAAAAATAAATAAATAAAAAAAGACAAGTGTGATTGTCATTATTTTCAGAGACTGCAAATTGTATCTGATACATGAGCTTTAAAAAAAAAAAAAAAGAGCACATTTACAGGCAGACAACAACACAAGTACATTTTTTGTCTGTTGATCCCTGGATGACCCTTACCGAGTTCTTGAGGCAGTCATCGTCCACATCGAAGTTGGAGGTATCTGTAGGACTGCTGACCTCTGGGATGTAGGGGGCCTCACACATACGGATGTTGTCCCAGTCAATGCCTGAACACAAGAGAGAGATCACAGTTAAAGCACAAGATAATTCAGGATTCATTAGTTAATGAGTAAACACAAGAAATTCCAATGCAGTGGTGTTCACTGGTTAAAGCTATTAAAGAGTATTAGTATTGTCATGCTGTAATATATAATGATATAGTGAAGTTAGACTCACCAGAGAAGAACGGGTGCTGCTTGAAGTCCTCGATGCCGTTCTGTCCCAATCGGTGCTCTCGACTGCAAATGAGCCGACGGATCAGATCCTTTGCGTCCTCTGAAACGTCTGTTATCTGCTGTGGAAACTGGAATCGCTCCTGTACAAAAGATAATTCCCAAATAGAAAGCTATGTTACAATTAAGTGTAGGCTTCATATTCTCTGTCAGTAGAAGTGTTTTACATGTACATAGAGGCAGCTTAAAAATCTAGCTCAAACTCTATAAGCTCACCTTGTGGTTCATGATCTTGCCATAGGTTTCCACGAGGGACTCTGCATAGAAAGGAGTCTCGCCGTACAGCATTTCATACATGCAGACGCCCAGGGACCACCAGTCGCACTCAGGTCCATACTTGCCTTTCCCATCCTCCATAGCCTGGAGGATTTCTGGGGAGATGTAGTCTGGGGTTCCCACCGCCACAGAGGACTGGACCTATAAGAGGTACAAAACAAAAGTCAACATCCGATCCAAAAAAAAATTCTTTCAAAAAAGGTCACATTGAGACAAAAATCTCACAAAGAAGCACTATTCCAGTTCAGCCTGAATGCTAATCAAAGTAATGATGATGAGTTACAGGCTGAAGTCTTGGAAACAGGAAAGATGGATACCATCACTCCAGCAATAGCAAACAACCAAACAAAGACCTATTAAACTTTCAGACCCCCACTTCAGGATGAACTCTGTTGCCTGCACTGTTTTTTGTTTATCGTACAAGATGTTTGTACTGTTATATGGAGCTCGGAGGTCTGTTTCAACGCATTTCAAAGCATTTTAGAGAATGTACCTTTCATGCTGAATCCTGAATCAAAGTCAAAGCAGTAAATAAGGAAGATTTATGATTTAAAAATAAAAGTTTTTCAGACATGACTGTCATCTTCAAGTACCAAAAGTTCCCAGAGGAAGACAGACAGCAGATGTTGGAGAGGGGAATTCAAAGAATGTTGGCATCATGTCTATTTATTAACAGATGAGACACTAAAGAAATACACTCTTCTCATGATTCACAGTTTCAATCTAGACGTTTCAATCTGACAAAGATGTTCCAAGAAGTGTCCAACAGGGGCTGAATTTGTTTTTCCAAACGGTCATATAACCTGGTCACTATGTTAACATTGGAGGAACAAACCGAGGCACTGATTTGATTCATCCATTTCATTGTGTCATTTTTCTTTAATGTAACATCTGAGGCGGACTTTTTTTCATTTTTTAGCTTGAAGAATTGTCTGAATCATAAACTGCAGGCACAGCCAAGCAGCTGAACCACACGCTCCTCCTGGGAGACCCCCAGGGGGTTGACAAAGAGGTCAGTAAAGCTCTGGTATGTTTGCTTTGGACCAGAGGAGGCATCAGCAGCAGTGTGGTAAAAACTTACCGTTCCATCCTCCATGAGTTTGAGGCAGGAGCCAAAGTCGGCCAGGCGGATGTGGCCGTTCATATCCAACAAAATGTTGTCGGGCTTAATGTCCCTGAAAAAAGACAGAGCGAAAAGACAAGGGGGGGAGGGGTGGGGGTGGGAGGAAAAGACAAATTGAGCAAGCAATTACTGGGAGAAGAATGAAGATGAAGAAAACAAGACCTTCTTCCAAACAAAACAATACTTATAAGACTTCCAAAACACACACAAGCCTGATCTCATATTACAGTGCAACTCCCTGATCAATTATCATCAAATTAAATTACATAACCTGGGGACATTCAACTGTCTTGACTTGTCTGTAAGGGCTCCAGACTAATGTTTTACATTGGTGGCACTGGTGTGCCTAACTTCTTCATTGAGGTGCAACAGCATATAATTTAGGTACACCCAAAAGTTTTCACCACGCCTTTTGGCACCACAACAATACATTTTAAACGTTAACTTGCGTTACCTCCCATACACATAGGTAATTTCTTAACACATTATATAACTGATTGTAAACGTTCGTTATTTAAATCACAGCACACTCAACAATAACTTCAGCTGTTTCAGGATTAGGCATCTTAGGACCGGGACGGGGGGGGGGGACAGGTGAACAGTTACGTCCACTGATGATGTCGAATCTGAGTTGGACCTCTAAGAGCCGGGGACGAGTTTAATCAACACTGCAGCGTTTTTCTTGATGAAAAAATAATCAATAGCTCTCTTCATTTTGAATTATGTTTTAAGGTTGTGATGTCGCCCACGATTTTTTCTCATTTGTGCGCAAGGAAAGTGGGAGGAGCACAGTCTCACACACACACACAGAGACTTGTACGGCACATGTGCAAGATGTAGCCTGCATAAAATCCTGCTATACACTGACAAAATAATCAACAAAGGATATTTTATTGTTCGTTTAAAGCCGAATGTCTATGTGTGTTTAAGAATATTTTTATACTTCAAAAAAATAAAAAAATAAAATAAAAAAATCAGACCTGCTTAATTTCAGGCACACCTGTGTGACCAATAAAAATGTTTAGTCGCACTTGACAGATTTTTGGTTGCACCCAGGAGCCCTGCCTGTGAAGCTTGTTTATAATAATTCAGATATATTTGTGATTCAATTAAGTGTAATTTCCCTAAGCCCATTTATCAGCAGCGTGGTAAATCTAAATTAACCAAAAGAAAGAACAAACATTGGAAATAGTTTGATTTGTTGTGGGAATTAGCTGTGCAGAAAGTGTGTGTCTGTGTATGTGTGTGTGTGTGTGTGTCTTCATGTCCCATGAACAGGGGGTGTGTTTTCGTCTGGCCACAGAACAGGACACAGCTTCAAAAAACACACACAAACACGCACTCTGTTTAAGGAAATATGCAACACACAAACACACTCCCACAAAAAAAAGAAAGAAAAAAAGATCCCTGAGTCCTAAAAAGACACAATCCCCTGTTTTTCTTTTTTTTTCTCCTCCATCTACAATATTTGTGTTTGTGAGTAGAAGCGGGCAGGCTGGCTGGCTGGGTGGGGGGTGGGGTGGGGTGGGGGGCGTTACTGACAACACATTCTTTTACAGATATGTACATGGTGGCCACTGTAAACGTTCTTCTCAAAATGCATCTGTTCTGCATTACTACTGCTGATGATATGTTTACAATATAGATACAGACTGTGGCTGGATTCCAGTCAGTGGGATTAATTGCTACACAGGGCAGGAGTTTTCTGTCTACCAGCTACAACGGCTGAGCCATTTTTAGAGGTTTTTTAGAGTGGAACAGGATCATCAGAGTAGCTAAAGGACTCGGATAAACAGCGTGTATCAACATTTGGTTGGTGGCATGTGCTGGTTTCTTTCCCTGTGTTCTTAAGCCCTCTGCATAAAGAATATTTTCAAGGTAGATTTGTCCAGGGAGTGGTGAGTTTTGCATCATTTGCAACTTTATGAAACAGTTGTCTACTTCATGTAAGCAAAAAAAAAAAAAAAAAAAAAAAGTAAATATGTTGCTGGAAATCTTCCAGCATGTTAAACAGGTGGTCACTGACAGGTGGTTTGTGTTGGGTTACTAGTGCAAGTGTTTCACATAGCAGTCTGAATGTAGATCACTGGCCTAGATCTACAGCCAGGCCTGGTCTAGTCCGGTCTCGGCCCATAGTGGGTGACTCTCAGCTTGTGCTACATGAGTGATTCCAGAAACAATCAGTCCATTGGCTCCTTTGTCCCCACTGACCCTCTGGTGTCAGTGTTAATATTTTGAGCTTGAAATCCATATTATAATAATGGCAAAAACATGCTAAATAACCCAAATGTTTGCTGGCCTGGACTGGTATGAAACGGAGATGTCACTGTATCCCACCGCCGTGGCTAAATATAGACTCTGTCCTTGTCTGACCATTCCACTGATTTCCCCAGAGGGCAGACCATGTCGAGCCCTGTGTCTGAGGCCCTTTTATCAACATTGAACCACGACACGGCTCAATACACATGGTATGGAGGGCACATGAAAACCTCTTTAGAGTAGTGTCAAAAGTGCACACACACACGCACACAGAACATGCAGCCACACACAAATGCCACTGGTTAAGGGGAGAATGTGTAACTTGTAAGTCAGCTAGACAGAAACTCAAACATTTGATGTCACAGGTTAAAAAACTGAGTTGGTGCTATTTCTGTCCGGTGATGTGAGCGTGGCTCTGCTTAAAATAATAAACCTGATGTTCAACACAAGCACACACACCCACCTCTAACTCATGCACAAACACATCCCTTACATAATAATGCTAACACCAATTTAAAAATATATATTTATAGAGTACTCCTCTAAAAGTTCTTGTGTGGTTTATGGAGTAAAAACATGACAAGGAGATAAAACAGGAGCACAACTTGCAAGCTCAACACATTAAAAAGGTCAAACTCCGACAGCCTGTTAAGAGTGACTACACAGTCTGCGTGCACGCGTGTGCATTGACCAAACTTATTTAATTTGGTAACAGCAAATTATTGCAGTCTTTGGAGCTACAAGAATAACCTTTTTTCTTCTATCCTTACTAATGACTTTGGCTCTAACTAGCGCCACTGTTTCACTATAGAGCACAAGGTTATACATGATACCTCGTATTTTTAGATTTGGCTTCAAACAGACCTCAAGCCAGAGCTGTCTGTCTAGTAAAAGTTACACTGCGGTCACGGATTAATTCCAGTGCATCCTGAAAGACAATCAATGTGATAACGTTGCCTGGCGAAACAATCAATTTTTGCCAGAGCGAGGCTTCAGGATGTAAAAGCTAATCAGTTAAAGTTGAAAAATTCCCACATTCCACTTCACATTTTTCTCAACTTCTTTTGAACTACTCAATAAAGACATAAGACTATAGCCCAAATCTCAGGGACTTTTGTTTTCGCTTTTAAAAGTGAACTGATATAAATTGGCTTTGAAGACAGCTTTTTTTTTTAGTGGTGGTTGAAGACAGCTTTGATGTTTCTGTCTTCAGCTAGAGATCTCTTCAAAGCCAGATGTGAAGCCTCTGTCATTTTCCAGTAGTGTTAATAGTCCCATCTCAGGGGGCTGCATGGGGGGTGGGCTAGCTATCACTCTGCTTCAGAGACACCACTAAATCTCTTACCTATAAAATACAAAGGATTAAAGTAATGTGCGCACATATGCGACTTGTACAGACACATAAAAGTTGGGCTCCAAAATGTAGAAATAAATTGACACTTACTTTTTTACCAAATCACAGTGTGCATCCTGAGTTACTTATAAGTCTTTTTAAAGACCGTGACTGCTCACAGATGAGTTCCAGATTGGACATCGCTTTCCAAAGAGGATACTGTATATAACATTTTGGACTGCAACCACATACTAAACCCAAGTGCATACATCCACGCAAACCAATCTGGAGTAACATAAGCTTGGCAGGCACAAACACACAAAAATAACTGACGTGATGCATACTTCAGGTCAGACTATCAAAGACAGCATAAAACTTGGAGACGGTGGATTAAGATTTCTTGGATCAAATTTTTACATCTCTAAGAGGACATTTCTCTTGGACATTGTTCTGTTATATCTGAATCTTAACAACTTTACTTTAAGGTGTTTACTTTAACAACACGTTGTAGGAATTAGAAATTCCTTCCCATTAGTGACACCAGTGGCCGTTAAATGAGCTGCAGTCAGCATCTTGTTGCTTGCACTCGCGTGCAGAGATAGCAGCAGCGTGAGACTATTGCAGGTGATGTCTTTTTCCTCGCTTACACTATTCATAATAACGTTAAAAACTTTAACGTTGTGTTTTTAACCATTTCTGCAAAGCATCTCTTACTCCCAGTAAGTCCGCCCCATAATTCTTCATAATTCTTACATATAGAACCTTTAATAAATGTATAGGCTAAGTCAAACATCACAATTTCACATTTTTCCAGTTGTTGTATATAATTTTTTATTTGTTAAATATATTTGTCCACACTTAATAGAGTACTGTGTGATCACTAGTGTGGCTTAACATTACACTGACAGGCACACGGTCTCTGCACATAGAATCTGGATCACCTTGACAGGAAGTGTAGGCCTAACAAATCATGAATGACACCCGTAACACTTGGACTAGACTGTGTAAGCACACAGATGTGGGTGTATGTGTGTGTATGTGTATGTGTGTATAAAAGGTGCTTCCACTGCTGCAAGGCCTTAATCTGCTCCAGAGACTTCTGGTCTGCCAAAGAGCAGACAGTGTGAGTTGACCCTTTCCTGTCCATGTGTGTAAATGTGTGTGTAGTAGACAAAAAGCATGGTGGGGGTACCGGAGGGCAGTGCTGTTGCTGCTGCTGATAAACTACTTAGGTCTTAGAAAAGCCCCTGTCTGCCCACTCCCCTCTTTTCTTCTCTTGCTCCTCTTAGCAGCAAACGTCTGTCTACCACAAATCTCCCTGACCAATCTTTCTCTCTCAGACACCAAAAGTCAACTGTACATTTTGCCTGCTACAGCTCATCTTTTCTTCAACGATCCATCTCTCAGACTGTTGTGATGAGCCCACAGATAGTGAGGGCAGCCTCTTTAACACCTCCAACTAACATATATGGTGCTTAACAGCACAGGAGCTGACTCACATTTAGCCTTCCACTCATGGAAAGACCCAGGGCGGTGGCAGCGCTAAGCTAATGCTAGGCTAGTTAGCACAGAAAATTGGGCTACAGTGTCACAGGGCTCCTGCGGTCTTAAGGAGCAGTGCAGAGACGAGAATAGAGGGAGGTAATCTCTTTTAAGACCACAGCATCCATCTGTGAGGGCCATCTGGACGCCACCTCACAATACACACACACACACACACACACACACACACACACAATGTGGCCTGCAGCAACACTGGAAACTGCACAGACAAGGCATGTCCACATGGCTCTAGCCAAGCGTTTGTTAACTAATGGTTCAAGGAACTGCTGCCTATGTGACTTCTGGCATCACTTGACACAAACACACAAACACACACACACAACCGCCATATCACAGGCTTACTATTAAAATATTTTTATTAAGTGTCCACTTCAATGAAATTGGAGAATATCTCTAACATCCAAGTGGTCCGATATATATAGTATATATAGTTAGCATTGTGAATGAAGCTCTTTGATAAATAATGGTTGTGTGTGTGTGTGTGTGTGTGTGTGTGTGTGTGTGTGTGTGTGTGTGTGTGCATGACGGAGAGAGAGCCCTGTTCTCTTAGATCACTGAGCTATGAAGAGACACATGGCCCTGATCAATAATAAAACACACATTAGGCTGCAATCAATAGGAAAACACACACAAACACACAGCACTCCAAAGTAGTGAGACCCCACTCAGAACAGATGTTAATTGTCACACATAACATCTTATTTTGTATACGTGTGTGTGTGTGTGTGTGTGTGTGTGTGTGTTTTGATGCCATGTCTGTCCTCTTCTCTTGATAGCCATAACAAATTTCCCCCTCTCCCTATATATATATACACACACACACACACACACACACACACTCACAACCATCACTCTGCACCAACCCCCACTTCTTCATCTGAATCCCCCTATCTCATGCAGTGTCTTACACACACACAAACACACACACACACACACACTCTCTTGGGGCAGACAGATGTGGTGCTAGGCAGCACAAAGCCATGCTGAGTTGGCCTATTGAAACGTTTGTCAGACCCCTCTGGGAGGCCACGCAGATCACTGACCACTGAATAAATGAACACACTCACACACACACGCTCGTACACAAGAGTCTCCCTTTGCGTCTGACTCTAACACACTCAGCCTCTCATGGGACTCGGCCGAGGGGGACAGAAGGTTGACCTCAGGGCTCTTTGCTCTTCATTTCTTTCATCTGGGCTCTTTTCAACTTCATCAGCGTCAACAGGAATGTAAATATACATTTTAGATGGGCCAGTGTTGAAGCGAGGTCAGCGACTTCACAAAACAAGATTAAGCACATGTTAGATAAGCAAAAATGACATAAATTAGACTAGAGACAAGTGTTTGTCATCATGATGATTTATTCTATGAGACTACAGACATTTGTCAATAGAGATTTTGTTTCTACCAAGGTAGCTATCCCTTTAATATCTCCTGTTGTATTTTGTATGTTCTGCTACATACGTGGACATGTGACATGCAACAGTAAACTTAACAACCATTCCAGTCCCACAAAACAGCAAAAGGCTCAATTTGAGCCAGTGATATAAACATACTGAAGGAGTAAGTCTCGTATAGCATGTCTGGGATGATACTTGAATACTTCTGATCCTGTTTAAAGCTTGAGTGGGTGACAAGGACTGCACCACTCCTGTGAAATATTCCCCTCAGTAACTGGATTATTTTTTCAGTTAATCAACAAATTATTTACTCGTCTATAAAATGTCAGTAAATACTGAGAAATACCTATAATAATTTCCCAGAATGCTGGGTGACATGTTTAAATTGATAGTTTTGTCCAACCAACAGGTCAAATGGGGGAAGATACTCTATTTGCAATGATTTTAACAAAGAAAAGTATCAAATCCTCATATTTGAGACGCTTGAGAATGTTTGCCATTTTTGCTTGACAAATGGCTTAGGGAGTCTGGTGACCTAGTGGTGGAGGCGCATGCAGATTGGGTGCAGCATCCCAAATTTGATTCCTTGCAACCCCTTCCCTCTCTCTCTCTCTCTCTCTCTCTCCCTGCATGTCCCATCTGTTGATTAACTTTCTGTTGACTGGCTAATCAATGGATCAAGTAATCCTTATAAGGCTGCACCTCAAATTAAAAATTAAGTTGCATTCAGGGATCTAGAATTCTTGTAAGAATTTATTTTCACTCTTTCCGACCAACCAAACACAAGCTTACAATCTATTTTACTTCCTGACCCATAGCTTGATGAACACTACATTTGACGAATAGGCTTCTGCTAATAGTTTTCAAAACCTGGATGAGGACCTGAACATAGTGCACAGTAGAGTTGTGTGGTACCACAAATTTTTCCAGGAGAAACTGACATCACAGTCCACTAAAATTGTAACTCCCATGAGAATAAGACTAGGCCAAAACCTAGTATATGGCTAGTATGGTCAATGTGCGTAATTGTGGCCAATTTGTTACAGGAATAGTCAGTGGTTGTGGCTATAATGTAAATTCCTGAATATTAAATGTTCATCTGCAATTTTCTGTCGTGGTCCCAGTAATATTTGTTGTTAAAGTGACTGACGTAACATATCACATGACCTGGTTAAGTAACATTTGACTCAAGAAAAGGGTTATAAATGCAGTTGCAAGAACAATACTTTCCCCTGCTTTCATCTGTTTCTATCTGTGGATGTCTGTAAACACCCATGTTTACGTACGATTAGCATGCTAGGCTAACAGTCTTTCAGCTGTGTGACTTTGTATCCACACTGTGACATGTTTCAGAGCACCGTAAACACATCTGTCACCGGTCCAGCACGATGCTGTTAAACCGGAAACACCACAGCTACACCTTATTTTTATACAGTCATGCTAGCCGTGCTAACTAGCTGCTAGCTGCTGTGCAGGCTGGTAAAATGGATCACTTGTGTCTCTTTGTATCCATGGATTGGTGCTCTTGTCAGTGTCAGACGCTTTGGTTGGTAAATCTGTGTTTTTAAAACTTATTTCAAGACTGCACTCGGGCTCCGCTGTAAACGCCTCCTGAGGACGTAACTGAAACTGTTCACACCAATTCATTTTGAAAGGTCCACGGCCAATGGGAAAACAAATTTCATAACTCAGTCAGTCAGTCAGTGACAGATATTCGGGGTTACAGGGCTGGTCTGTGGCCGGTACAGCCAAAAAAAACAAGAAAAGCAAGTACAGCCACAACTTGTCTGTTTACATTTCCAAATAGTGGTCAGTTGTGTTTGTTTGGTGCAGCTGAAAGTGAGCCATGAACACAGGGAGGGTGGCTTACTGTTAAATGGACATAGGAGCCTTTAAATTAGAGGGTTAATGCATTGTCCTTTAACTTAAGCATAAGACTAGGAAACACACCAAACTCACACATAGACACACACCATCACCAAGATAAACACACACCCTCATAATGCACCCAAACACACTCTCATCAGATGGGCCTAGCCAGCAGGACACACCCTTCTCAGGGGACCTGCCTGGCTGTCTCCACCCTCTGCAGAGCAAGCATGCAAATCTCCCACGAGTGTGTGTGTGTGAGAGTGTGAAATAGAGAGAGAGAGAGAAAGAGAGAGCAAAAGGAGGAGTTGGGGGTTGGTACATGGGGGATGTAACAGCACCACACCCCCACCCACAGACGTCCTACACCCCATCATTACTGTCCCAAAGCGTCCATGAGGGGACTTAAAGAGAAACAGTGCTGTCCCCTCCTCCGTGTCCTTTTTTCTTTCCATCCGCTTCTCCGTCTCTGCTGCCACCGCCAACCCCCACCCACGGCCCCTAGATAACACCATGCAATTAGTGGCTCCCCGCTCTCTTTCTTTACTTATACATTTATATCTACATCTATAACTCTGTTGTCGTCTCTCAGTGCGTTTCTTTCTGTCCAAGATCAACTACAGACACACCCAGAACGTTATCCCACCAGCCCTTTCTCTGGCCCTCCCTTGTTATCCATCTATCTCTCATCTTTCCCTTCTTCTATCCATGCTTCCACCCATCTTTGAACGAAATTGCTGTGACGAGCCCCCGACGAAAGCGACATTGTAATTATGTTGACATGCCGATGTGACCGCTTCCTGTCTGGCAGAACCTTACTTCCTGCTCCCAAGGGCATCTTCTATTGGCCAACAGATTCTTTTGGTGTATATGTCAGAGAAGAAAATGGTTTCAAGATCCACGGCCTGTGAACGGTCTCCTTTTAGGTGGTTTGTTTTTCATTCGGTAAGATGAGAAAAAGTGATTGTAACAGGAAACAGGACTTAAATATAACAATGTAAAATGAGCCATAACAGTGGACATGACAGCTACACAAAAACAAGCACTGAATCCTGCATCCTAACTCTCACACACAAACTTAACCTCAAATGGGAATGTTCAGGAGTGATATAATAACACACAAAGGAACACAAACTAATATACTCTACAATTAGTCAGCGGTACTGAAAATCCTCAGTGATGACTGAGGACAAACATGTGCACACGCACTCCACTATTTTCATTTATTTTCATGTAGCTCCCTGTGGCTGGAAAATTGCCCACGCAGCAAGAATAAAGTAAATACACTCAACATCCATCATTAGGTGTTATTGCTCAGTCTGTTCGTCTCCATAAAATAATTAGAGACATGTTTATACCTGTGAAATACACACATACAAACACAGTGTCTGCTCCTCACCTGTGGACGTAGTGTAGCTGGTGAATGGAGTCGATGGCCAGCACCATCTCAGCCAAGTAGAATTTGGCCATCTCCTCCGGCAGCCGGTCCTCGAACTTGCTGAGTAGAGTCAGCAGGTCACCACCCACATAGTAGTCCATGACCAGGTACTAGAGAGATAAAAAAAAAAAAAAAGAGACAGAGAGAAAACGTGATATGGCATTGTTGTTGCAGCGCAGTACATAATTTATGACAGTTACTGAATTTAGTGAGATTATTTCTGTCCGAAATAATACAAGAAAGTCACACAAGAAAGACAAAAATATAACATCTCCCCTCCATCTTTCCTCTCCCTTTTTTCTCACAGTATGATTACTACAGAGTGGCACAGAGGCAGCGATGGCCTAAACGGTTCTGAACTTTTTTAAGGTTTTCCTAAAAATAGACGACTGGACGGGCAGTGGTGTGTATTTTTAAAGCCTTGGGGAGTGTCTAGGGTAAAGCATTTGTTGTGAGAATGTGGGAAATGGAATGACAAGCAGTTCTGGCATTTGAACTCAGGGTCAGGGAGAGAGGACGGACTGTCAGGTTGGATGGAGAACGGCGGCCTCCGGCAGCCGATGAAAGTGAGGAAGGGCTTGGCTCAACACCAATCTATTAGCTCCAAAGTCATTCTTTTGGTCTTTTATGTAAATGTTTTTTTGGCACTGCTGCCTTCTGTTGCCCAATTTCCTACAATTCTAAGTCATGTTGTGTTTTGCGGTGAGAAATGAATGTGCTGGTCAGCATCTGGCAGGTCACCAGGCATCATGCAGAGGTGGTACTGTATTCTAAAACAGGAACTGGTGAGTGAAATGGTGGAAGTGGCAGGTGGAGTTACTCAGTGCCTAACAGTAAGGGACAGCGGCCATTACTTTGGAAAGGTTTAAAGTTTAAATGTCCAGGAATATATAAATGTAATGAGGTTGATGCTCAAAAGGAGC
The DNA here is from genome assembly GCF_910596095.1 of Thunnus maccoyii. NCBI lineage: Eukaryota > Metazoa > Chordata > Actinopteri > Scombriformes > Scombridae > Thunnus > Thunnus maccoyii. The sequence continues at coordinate 8,264,634 of NC_056549.1, read as the reverse complement.
CTGATACATCTGAGTAAAGAGAAATAGTTTCCCTTGAAAAATTAAAAAAAACTGGCAGGAGTTTTTGGAAATAGACTTACGGTAGTTCCTGGAAAAAAACACATTCCTGCTCATATACACACACATAGAGAAAGAAAAGAGACTCCCATCTTACCAGGTTATTGTCATCCTGGAAGGCGTAGTGCAGGGTGGTGATCCACTGACAGTCTCCATTTACCAACACATCCCGCTCCTCCCGAAAACACGCCGTCTAAAGAAAGACACAATCAATTTTATACCTTAGAAATTTAATGTTGTAATTTGACATATTTAACCATGTATGTCATGCGATACTAGATCCCACATTCTTCTTATTATCTATATAATATATGTGACACCTCTCATGGTAAAGAAATTCTCGTATCACCTGACCCTCACCTCTACTGGGAGGTCGGAGGTCAGGATCTTCTACAGAACTGCATGCTTGGAGCAGACAAGGATTAACGATTTTGGCTCAAGGACACTACAACAACTTTCAGCCCTGTGCATTTACACTCATTTATGTGATCTGGTTGTTGTCGGCTTTGTGCAGTAACCTGATTTCTGGAACGGAAAACCTGGTTTTCTTAATTGGACTAAGGGATTAAGAGAAACCCAACTATTCCAGCTTGATTTTTTTTCTAAAGAAGCTTGTTTTCTTGCCCCAGTACACACTTAAAATTAAAATCCTTAAGATTTTTATTGAATCAAACATCGTTTTTGAAACCATTTATGGTCTGCGAAAGGACTGCCAACCTAAGGACAAGGGATTCACAAGCATGTTATCAAAAATCATTGACTGACTTCTTTATAAAACAGTTTGTTTGTCTGCTCTGTAAACAGATACACCTGTTGTTCTTCTGCTGTATTTTTGACAAAAAAGCTGCTTAACGAGTGACGGCTGTTGTATGAAACCATAGTTGCAGTTACTGCGGTAACCACCTGTGTCGCCAAACCAACCAGAACTGAAATCAAAAGTATTACATCTTTAAAGGTAGAGTCAGTCATTCTGGAGAAAGATTGTTGATATTTGAACTAAACACCCAAACAAATACACCCCTCCCTTCGTGCTCCTTCAGAAGCTCCGCCCCCCAAATTCATGGACACGCATTGCCAAGGCAACAACCAAAAGAGGAATATGACTGAATTCAGAGCGATGTGTCAGCTGTAGAGTCACTTCTGATCCTCTCACACATTATCACGAGCAGAAAAAAAGTTTCGTCTCTGCCTCTCTGCAGCCTCCCCACTTCTCACTCGACCTGCGTTCAGCGTCTCTGTCCACAGAAGCAGCCGTCTGTCAGCTGCAGCTCCTGGGAGGCTGAGAGGACGGCGGCCAGACAGACCGCCTTCACCAGGCTGACTGACAGCAGAAATTAACTGAACCAAAACGGTTTGCATGTCGGCTCCACGGGAAGAAATCAACAGTGTTTGTATTTATTGATTAATTGATATGCTTAATAAGTTGAAAACACATACACAGTGGGATATTTGTGTGATTTAAACAGCTGCTGGCTCAGATTACACATCAATAAACACGACAGAAACAAACTCGGAGCGTAAAAAAAACGCAGGGGGGTCTCCGTGAGACTGTTTTGATTCAGTGTGGTTTGATACAGTTAATAAAAGGGAAGCAAATCTGTTCCGTGAGAAAAAAAATTTGGCCGCGGCCACTCTCTCCCTCCATCAACGGGTGCTGGAGATATGAGACTGTCATGTCCTCACGTAGACAGCTGCTGGGATGACTTCCCTCTGTCCCATGCACAAGCATGAATGCCCCCTGCTGCTGATTGGCCAGAGTAGTATTGTGTGGCTCGCTCCAAACCACTGGGTTTACATGCCCGTTTACAGAGCCGGGCTGTTTATGGACTCCAGATTTTTTTTTCAGCGCACCCACAGAACAGAAAGCTAGCAGAACGTGAGGAGTTATTGCTGAATTTGACAAAAAGTGTATTGGACTAGAATCACTGACTTTACCTTTAACTGGGGTTTTATTAAATGAGTTTTGCAAGAGTATATCTGCATAACTGTCACCGATCATTACTTGTACTGGTACATCCTTATATCCAAAATAATTGAATCCAAAATCTGGAAAACTAATATTATAAATATTTATAATTTCCACAGCTTAACAGGAGCTTATGTGTCTTACATCACTCACTTGAAATATGCTAGCTTGTTAAAAAATACAGTATTATATAGAGGAGAAATCTGATTACCAAATGTGTTACAGTCACCAGATCATTTTACTGTTAAGTTGTTTTCTTAAAATGATTTCTCCCAATGACCAGGTGTCTTGTGTGCATGTAAGCGTAATGCAAATAATAGATAGTCTGTCAGTTTCTCAGACTACATTTCATTATATTCTTATATACATGCATACTCACTTTAGTACATAACTCAGTATCATATCCAAAAACGATAGGGGAAGTGGAGTTTGAAGAAGGAAACCCCACTGGATGTTAACACATAAATTACCCCTAGTGTTTGATGTTCTCTGTCTACGACGACAGTTACATGCTTGGTGCCTGCAGTTTACAGTACATCTGTTGCTCTACATTGTTTCCCATGTCCAGACTTTTGCACACACACAGCAGGGAGCAGTTTTGGCCTATGACGTATGAGGCATGAAGATTGAAGACCCAGGGGACCGACAGGAATGTCAGACTGTCAGGAAGAGGTCGATGAGAAAAACATGCAGCGGCAGCTCCTGCAGCTCAGGCAGCGACATGTTGCGCGAGCATCTATCAACGAAAGCCTGATTTGAGGCTGGATAAACAAGGGTTGTGGTTTCTTCTTGACAGCATTTTAAATGAATCATCAAACCTTACTGTTATTTTCTTAAATCTGTGCTGGTGCTGCACTGGACCGGTATCTTGACACCAGCACTGGTACTGGTTCCCCCCCCCCCCCCCACAACAGCTCAGTCAGTGAGTGATGCTCACCTCGGCTCGCTTCAGCATCTCCCATTTGTTGAGAATCTTCATAGCGAATACTTTGTCTGTGTTTTTCACCTTTACCACTGCAACCTGCACAGAGAGGAGAAGACACGGTAATTTAAAGATTAGAACAGGATTAATCATTTGTTTGACAGCAAAGTCAGCAACACTATGAGAAGCATGTTTAAAAAAAGACCAATAGGAAATTATCAAAGAGATTATATCTTTTCCCTAAAGCAACTCAAACAAGAGCTGCACAAATATTATTCATGTGTGTTCATGTTTCACAGTTCCACAAACAATTTTTACACAATTTAGAAAGCAAACTATGTCTTACAAAATAATAATGATTACACTTTTAGCAATAATTTTCCTTCTTTGACAAAGTTGTGCTGTGGTACAAGCAAGAGAGGAACAAGAGGGAGTTCGTCTCAGCCCATAAAAATCATTACACAGAGAGCCAACTATGAAGCGGCCGGATTCCAGGTTCAAATCTCTGTCCTTTGAAGCCAATAAAGTTAAAGGATAGAAGAGAAGGAAATCATGAATCAAGCTAAACCCTTAAGAAAACAATGGCACAACAAGAAGAGAAGAAGTGGAAGAAAGATTAGGAGGAAAGATGCAGGAAGGAATAAGGGTGGAGGAGTGGATAAAGAAAGATGAGTTGTAAAGTTGAAATAGGATGAGGTCAGGGAGAAAAGGAAAGGATGAAGTGGAGAGGACAAATAAGGAGAAGAAGTGAAGGACAGGAGGTAGGGAAGAAGGGATAGCATGGTAGAGCTAAAGAGGGGAGGAGGCAGAAGAAGCAGGGACAGGAAGTGACCAGAGATATCTGGATCAGTCATACACACACAGCCTCACACAGCTGCTGGACACTTGGATATTATTCATTGCTTCCAAGCTACAGTCTGCAGTGTAAGGGGGGAAAAAAATGGGACACTTTGTTAATCACTGTGTCCAATGATTTCAAAATGGGCTCAAATCAATAGTGAATGGACAGATTTGTACAGATGTGACAGTTTGGAAAAGCAGTCTCTGATCATTAACTGTTGTTGATGTGTTTACTATAAAAACTACAAATAAGCCACAAAAATTTACAGCTTATTTTAAGTCCCAGATGGATCATTTCATCATTTTAGATCAAGAACTAGCTCATACTGAATGTACAAACACCTGCGCACAGACAGGAATAATTAAATAAACAGTGGAGATCTTACCAGCTACTAATGCTACCCTGCCTGTTCTAATTTACTATGTTATAATTTAATTTAACAGACGCTTTTATCCAAAGCGACATACACACGAGAGTTAATACAACACAAGCGAGGATCCGGTCAGGAGAAAACAACACGAGTAATTAGTTTACTCAGTCTCAGAGAGGTTAATGTCTCACTTTTGCCACCTTATACTGTTCAGTCTGTTCACTTCACTCCCTTTGTGTTTCTAATACCCTCTTGTACCTCCTTAACAACATAGCAACTGCCAACTTTCCCTTCACTGATAATTGCTGAACATTACCAAGATAAACTTCCTCAGCCCTGCCTTCACATTTAACCAAAAAAGGAGCTGCATGAGCTGCTGTGACAAACCGCTGCGAGCTGACACCCTAAGCATATGTTCACGCAAACTGATTTACTAATTTCTTTTCATGATTTTTTTTTTGTTTATCTAGACAGCAGAAATCAGCTTTTAATTTGGCCTCTTGAGCGGTTAATTGAAGACAGAAATATGCAGAAATAGACAGGATAGAGAAATGCTTAAAAACACAGAAATGCACCAAGTAAACAGACAGGACAGGAATTTGTAAGTGCGCTGCACACACACATAGATGAGGATTGAAACAAACACAGGCGCCCATGCAACGGAGGGGTCTGTAGTCTATTAAATGAGCTGGGGAATGCTGCTAATGCAATACAATGATAACATTCCTGCAGTGTTTGGATTTCCCCTAGTGATCCCTCACCAGAGGAGAGGAGGAACGGAGGAGGAAGAGAGGAGGACAGGGGGGAGCACACTGTTCTTGGCAATGCCTGGCTGTTTTTGTCTTTTCCCCATCTCTTCTTTCTTCTCTCTACTGTTCTTTACTTCATCTTGTCCTCCCTCTCAGGCCTGCGGTCTACTGCAAGGCCCGAGCAAGACTAAGCAGAGTTTGCTTGTCTGCATTTCTATTTTCATGAATAAAGTGTGTATTGTATGTGTTTTTTGTTTTTTGTTTTTTTTTACTGAAGATGATTTGTTAGCTGAGTTTCAATAGTATCTTCAAATCTGGTTTAATCAGTTGAGAACAAGCATGAAACCACAACAGTTAATTTAATTATGCCACCAGCCAAGTTGTTTTCAGAGTAGTAGAGACGGACCACCCAACATTTTGACCCAATGCAACAAGCGGCACGATAATATTTTAAACTGACTTAACAGTTAGCGTGATGACATAGCCTTCATCCTTAACAAGGACAGCCGTTGGGAATGAAACCTCTAATCCACACGTTGTTTGCATCAGGAGCTGTCCGCTGACCTACACCAGAACGAGCACCGTTTGGCCCGTTTGTGCTGGTGAAGAGGCGGCTGAGTCCTAATGGGAGCGTTCTCACAGACAGCAGGCCAGTACACACTGGTCCATTCATCAGATGAGCTCCACAACAACACGCACCCGCGCCATTTCTCTGCCTGCTGCTGACAATAGGAGGATGAAATCAAAACATTCTGCGCTCAAGCTCCCTCGCCTCCCTTTATGACTCAAATATTTTGTCATTATTCTGTTTTCCTGTGTCTGTCTTTATCTCTGTCTGCTGCCTCCATGTTTTTTTAACTCTGTTTGTCAGCTTGTCAGTGGCTCTCTGTTCCCATATCTCTATCTTAGTATTATGCTCAGTTTTCTTAAAGGAGTACTCCACTGGTTCAGCACTGTATCCCATAACACTGTCAGACTCACAGTTGTCAGTTTAAAAAGAAAAAAGATCAATATCGATGCAGCAGAACAGGAGATATTGTCCTATTTATTCTGCATATTCTCCTTCCTTGTCAAAAAGGTGCCTACGTTACCCACAATGCAACTCTACGGCTTACGACTCAGTCTGAGATTGGGGTGTGAAATGTTAGTAGTGGCTAATGAAGCGTTAAGCAGAGATGAGGAGCAGGCTACAGAGGTCTGGCAACATCACTTCTTTCTTCAGAGTTTTTTCATTTTCAAACATCTTCAGCACCGAACGACACCGACTCGAGTCACATCACTCGAGGCGATTTATCAGATTTCACTCAGTTGCCTCTGGAGCCACAAACAGGTTTTTTTTTTTTACAACTTTTTTCACATATGCAGCAGTACTCCGCAACACCTCTAAACATACTTTGATGTGTAAAATCAGTTTGAAAATCTGACCACGAAAAAAAAAATTATAAATTTCCATGAGGTCTTTCCACATTCACCATATTTGCTTGGTCTGACCATAGGCTGAATGACTGTTATTACTGTCATCACACTAGAATATAATAAGACTTCCAAACTTTGTGATGCCAGCAGCCATAAAGACTGGTATGTAAATGAATGTTATGTAATGTTATGTTTGTATATTCAGTACCACTTAAACTCACATCTGCTTAATAAGACATTGTATAGTGGTGGCTGATATGATGATATATTTACAGTGAGATTATGGACTGTATATTTCCAGTTATATTGCCTCACCATTGATAGCAGGGAAGGTTCCCTCTAAATGTTTCTGGTTGTATTAAGCCATGTCACAAATCAACATGCAGGACCTGCTTTATGGCAATATGAGATTTTTATATGATTTTAACATTAACCAAAAACATCCCTGTCTGGTTATTTTATCCATAAACAGTTTTTCAAATGATTTTCCATAAAATTACTGTATTGCAATTTCTATCTATATCACAGTGTACTAAAATTACATACATGATAATTGAGGATTTTATCCATATAAAGACGAAGGAGCTCAGAAATATGTGGATTTGTGTCACATACACGACAACAAACTCTCCTTCAGATTCAGCAAGTGCTACTTCAATCCCATTAATCTTTAAAATGAGCAAAGAAGAAATATATAATCATGCAGTCCAAATGACAACTGCAAAAAAAAACAGACTTAATCTTCTACCAGTCAGCAAGCTGCAATGTAGACCAATATGACATCTTACTTTGGACATAAAACGATAATTTTGCCTGCATTATTTACCATATTTCTGTTTATTGTACCATGATGGTAACATTCAAATTACAACACACTACGCCAAGTATATTTCCATCAGGCGATTAAAAAGTGGACACATGAGATGATCATGCTGTCTATCCAGCTAATTTAATTCTTCTGTCACGTAAAACTCGTAGTAGCACAGCTGGCTTAGTGAAAGGGCACTGGAATGTTACCACAAGGTAGCACCATTCATGGGTCACACCACATCACTGAACACAAGCCCAAAACACACACACACACACACACAAACACACACACAGACACATGACTCACACATGCACATACCAACACTCTTTGCAGTGGCTCAAGTGAGACCATTAGTATTTTTGCGCTGGCGCTGCAGCTACATGCTGGCAGGTGTGTTCAAATCTATCTTCATCCATCAATCTATCACTTGTGTGTGATTTCTCTCTGTCTCTCTCCACCTGCCTTCTGTCAGAAGGAATTCACTAACTTGTTCGTACAGATGTGATCAAACAGTTTCGGAGATGACATGTTTGGAAATGTGTAACAAGGCTGCAAACGATCAATCCGGTGCTGAAACCTCACGCTGAAATCTACTGGAATGGGAAATGTGATTTTAAAAATAATTCTGCACAATGGTGAAAACTGTCAGCTTGGAGATACAAGTTTTTGGTTTTTTTTGCAGGACACTGACATTATGTAAGAGTCTTGGCTGAGGACCATGATACCTGTCCTTCCAACATTCCCCAGCTTTGACATCATTACCTGAAACCCAATGACAAATTTCAACCTCCCTACAGGCACACATAAAAGGAAAAACAAAATAAACAAAAAACATACAAGCCTGCACCGGACAGTTTCACTTGCACTCTTAATTCATTTGCAGTTCACAGGTTTAGTGTGAAAGACGAATTAAGAGGTTTTGTTCAAGCTGCAAGTAGAGTCATGCTCATGTAGCAGACTAGTATTATGCACTGCTGCTGGAATGCAGCAGAAAGTACTGCACCATCAAACTCTCTTGACTTTTATAGCTCAGGTATTAAGGTATAAGGGTATAAGAGAATGGCCTTTACTGACAGGTATTGTCCAAGGATCATATTGCAAAACCTCTGCCTCAAGGAAGAAGCTCCAGATTTTGAGATGTCTCCTGTCAAAACAGACAAGTAGACAAAAACCATGCACTGCAGATGATGCATGTAAAAAGAAATGCTTCAAACTAACCTAGAACACCTGTTTTCTAAACAAAAGAGAAAAAAAAGTGGGGGGAAACCAAATTGCGGGTTCTTGTTTCTTGCTTGTACGGTAATGGATTGTTGCATGGTGATGCTGAGTGTTAAAAACCAGAAGGTATATTACCTCTCCGAAGGCTCCTCGTCCAATCACCTTCAGGATTTCAAAGTCGTCTTTGTGCAGCCGCATCTGCTTCACTTTGGAGGTGAAGGGTTTAGCTGCAGAGAGGAAAGGAGACAGAGGTCAGGTTAATTTAAATCTGACAGGAAGTGACACATAGCGGACTCAGAAAGGATATATAATCATAAAGGTGCCTGAAATAAAGAGCATCTGCATCAATATCAGGAGACATTATTACATTTTTAGGAAATATATTAAGGTTGTTGGGCTTCATGGTGGGAAAAAAAAGTACAGCCAAGGCCATGTATTTAATGATGTAAACCATCATCTGGTAACTACAGTGATAACGACATGAGCTGCACCAGGATCTGTCTGACTCAGCTCGGCCAGTAACAGACAGTAAGTTAATAAACAGTAAGTTGATAAATCCCCTCATGCATTCACTTCACAGTAATTCATCAGAACAACATTTCGCAATTTCTAGAGAAAAGATCTGGAGAACTGACAAACCCTGCCCAGTCAATCACAATCTGGTGCTGAACTCACCGCTTAAGTTAGTTTGATAATCCCCAGTTGGACATGTTTTACCCAACAGAGTCTGCATTGAGTTGAAGTCTGTTTAAAGTTTCTATCAACCAGCTGGACTTTTATCAGCACTCTCAATCTCTACTAGTCAACTTTCCGGGGTCAACCCTGACTATCATTTACATTTTCTTCATATCAGCACATTACACATTAGTGAACTTTAATAAAACTATTGTGATGACCAGGTGGAAAGTTTCAGATATTCAGCAGCACAGGCGTATGTGAACACACTTGTCCTAGTCAAACCCACCATTTTCCCCATTACTCATGAAAGGCTGTTATGCTATTCTAATTAACTTTATCAAAGTGTCAGTAACCACCTGGTTCTTTATAGTACATGACACCGGACACAGAGAGGCTGAATGATAAAGTTGGCTATTGTTGCGCCTGCAGTTATGGTTCCTGGTGGAAAAAGGACTTGGGAGGGATCTGCAAGGGACGCCAGCGTTCTCTCACAAAGCTAGACAGAGATTCCATCTACAAAGTCAGCATTTCCCTCATTTGTGAAGAGCTATTCAACCACTTCCTGGTTTACATGATCTCAGCATGCCATGGATAACCTGGATTGGTTACAAGTTCACCAAGGTCAGCATATTGGTTATACTCATACACAGATGCTCTGATAACATGGAGGAACATAATTTAACTCTTTATTTTAAAAAAAGTACTTGCTGACTCCCATACTTAAGCAGTGCATCAGTGTTTTTTAACAGCATGGTTATCCTGGTTTAGCATAATTAATATACAGACAAGCAAGCATTCACATACAAATACCCATAGATGTTTGACTTTTACATACGGTAGCTCTTTTGGTTAACAAAAGACAAAATCTCCATCCATTATACAAACATCCTTTTTTGTTTTTGGTTTCTGCAGTGTGTGTATGTGTGTGTGCATGTGTGTATGTGTGTGTGGGTGTTGACCACCAGCCAAGCTGACACTCTAGACCTGTCTGCAATCCCTCACTGGCTAAACATCATGTTAAACTCATCTGGATGCCATGACTTTACAGACCCTCCAGTGCTGAGGAAAAGGACATTCTCCCACTGTGAGAAGGGGAAATGCCTGCAGAAATAAAACAAACAGGCCAATCATAACTCAGCAACCTCTCGCTCTTGGTCTCCCTCACACTCCCTCCTGACTCCACTGACAGCTGGCCTGGCCTGCTATGACCGCGGGGCAGAGGGTGGCATGTCCTGGCACACAGTACTACAGAACCTGTACTCATATAAACCCGCAACTTAAGCTGATTTATGGGAGGTCGCTCAACACTTTTGTAAGTGTCACTCAACAGAGATCAAAGATTCGTGTGACGTTTTCAATTTATGCTTCGGCGAAAAGGTTTCAGTCATCTCCATGGTAACCAGACGCTATCCTCCAGCCTGCTTGTTTAGTTACAGTATATCAATCCGAACAGGACTAATTAAACAAGGACAATACAAGTTACAATCTAAAGTTACACCAACCCGGTCTCTGTCACTGCATGCCTATTGAGTTAGGGTTAGGGTTGGCAAGTGATAATGCAGCTGGTTATGCAGGGTTTGGAAGCGTAGGCTATATTAATTGGTACTGAATTAATTAATTAGATTGTTTAACTACAGGATCATGGATACACATTGATTTGATTGATTTATTTTAATGTGCAATGTAAAAAAAAAAGAACTCACAAGGTTGCACTACTACGTTGCATTGCCTCTGGTACAATGAGGTATTTATTTTAATCATTTTTAAACAAGTTTTTACTCGTTTTTTTACACAGCTCTATGTAGTTTTTACCTGTTAGAGGGCAATGTAGCCACACATAGGGGACCACAGCTTCCGTGGTCAGTGTAGCAGCCTCATTTGATTATAATAGACGCGCTCTGCTGCATCCAAGCTGTCACAAACGTGTTGTGCCATTACTGTGCCCAGTGTATTTTGGCCATAACACTACCCAATCACAAAATACGCAACAAAATATGACAGTGTCCACAACATAACAAAATTCTCCAGGTGCATGACATGCAAGGAAAGTGTAAAGCAACACTTGTTTCTTTAGAAAATATGTCATTTCTGTCAAGCAACACTTATCATAAGTGTTGAGCGACTTACCATAAATCACCCTTTAGTCATCCCAGTCAGTAAGGCTGGGAACACCTGACGTGGGAAAAACGCTTAGTCACTATTAATTAAAGTTATAATTAGTGGGCGATCAATACTGGTGTGCTAGGGGTGGTGAGCCACTTTCAGGGAATTCAACAGAGTATCACCACAAGTTTGTAAAAATCATGACAAACAAGGCTGTGACACGGATCTGAATTAGTTTTTCTCAAAAGGTGTTCTTGCTTCCTCTTCTTCATGCATTATCTAACAGTACAATTTCCAACAAAAATACAAATCCAGGGACAGAAAATGATGCTGACCTGCCAAGACCCAAGATTCTGTCCTAGAACAACATATCACATCCAAACAGCCTCCTCTACAGTTCAGACAGTTAGTTGGCCGACAAAATGCACTTTCAGTTTAATTTACAGCGCAAAATCAACCACAAAAACATTTAAATCTATGAAGATGTGATCTCTGTGCATGAGATATTGAGAAGTGGTTTTATTTCACAGGTCCCCTCAATAAGGAAGTGTGGCAACGCCTACCTGGCAATGTTACATTTGATAATCACCTAACATCTTTCATTCAGGAGGGGCTGATCCGCAGGTTCTCTGCTGGTGCTAATTTCCCATCCTGCTTCCTGCTGCGAATCGCATCCTTTTCAACTGTGAGCGCTCTCTTTTAGCCACCATCTCTAATCTGATGCATTTTTACCAGGACAAAGATAATATGTCACAACTAAATCCCTTTGGATTTGTGTTAATTCATGTATCAAAGCCACACAATCAAGCCGGAGCAGCGAACGATTAAATGAGAGATTAAATCCCCTAAATAAGACTGTTTGATGTCTTCAGAATGAAGAACAAAACATTGTGTTCGTATTTATGATTTTAGTATATTTATAACTGGATTCTTATATTTTATTTCAGCTAATTTGTTCATGATACGAGACTGACACACAATTTTTGATTGTTGGTCATTACAACACACAACAAGTCCATGTTATTGTTTTTATTGTTGTCTTTTTATCCAAAGTATTAAGTGTTAAATTCTTCAGATTTTTGTCATGAGCTTAGGTATTTTTTTATTTTATAAACTACAATATCTTTAATAGCCAAAATGTCTTAATTACAATAATAAAGCCCTGCTAAGCTAACTGCAGCAGAAGATCTATAACCCTGCAGGTAAATTATATCGACACCCTTCACTGACGACAGCCCCATCAATAAATGCTCTTATCTCAAGAGGAGGGATCCATTAATTCAGCACAGTGCACACAAACTATCCAGTCTTATTAGCACTATCTGTCTTAAAGAGTTACACTGACTCGTCTACTTTTTAGAGACACAACCATGGAAACTTGCTAGTGCTTCCTGTTCAACTGTCATCCCAATTCAAAAGTGTTTATACTCAATGTCTTAAACTACAAAAGCCAGTGCTGTCTGGAAGACATCTAGGCCATCATGCAGTAGTCTGAGCCGCCTCGCTTCTTCATCTAAACTGATCTGACGTGGTAGGGTTGGTCACTGGTAGTGCTGAACTACATGGGTTGAAGGCTAAAATATATGTATTCAATTCACTTCTGGTTGAATTCTTAATAACACAAGTCAGGGCTAACAGGGTGGTAGGCCAGAGAGTGAGGGGAACAGAGTCAGGCTAGCTGAGAGGGAGAAAACACTGATTAGTAGCTGCACGCTGACTCAGGAGCTCCACTAAACCAGCCACATGAGAAATGTCTTTCATCTCTGAGCCAGGAGCCCACAGGCCCTGTCCACAACAAAGCACACATACAAACATAGACACATACAAATATGTGCGCACACACAGAGCGCGATCTAGTTCCCTAAATCTACATCTGACACATAATTGGTGGCTATGTCTTTGTCTGGCCTTGGTAGTAATACCACGACCAAACACATTATATAAATTGCTTTTCTGGAGAAAGAAAAATCATCGGCCGTCACTCCAACAGCAGGTGGTTTATTGAAGCACACAGCAGCTATTAAACTGTTATTCTGGACTGTAATTTATAAACGGAATTCAATTGTATGTGTGTGTGTGTGTGTTTTGGAAATGCTAGGCCCATATTTCAGTATGCAGGGTCAACATAAAAAACACCCTGACTCAAACAAGAACTGCCTGCCCTCCAGGGTCCGAAATTAACACCTGCCGAGAGCCAAATGCGAGTAGATTTTCCATTTGGCGAGTAACTCTCAGAAGGCTATCCGCCACGCTGGTGAGTAAATGTTTGTACCAAAATAGTCATGTAATAAAATAATGGGTATGATGGGTCAGAGGAAATTACTCATGTTGGTCTCTCTACAGTGCAGGCATGAGCACCACATGTGTTTTTTTAATGTGCGTCTAAACGGTGCCGCGAAACTGTAGGAGGTTGAGACGGTCTGAGGTGAAGAAGCGCCAGCAACAGGCCATCTGGAGCGCTCTGAGTTTGATGTACATCAGCTACTCGACATCACAGCTCTCTGCTAAACTGTCACTTGCTGCCGGTTTGCTGCTAGCTACCGTTAATTAAATAGTTATTATGTGGCAACATTTACAAGGAGTAAGCCAACCTTTAAAACAAAAACCCACTGAGGACGAAGCACAGAAAAAAAAAGGCTTTCTGTATGTTTGTACTCAACATAATACCTTATTATCTCCATGAAATGTATTGAAACAAATGTATATGTGACACAAAAAGGCAATTTATTATTTTGGCTGGTAGATAATACACTTGGCCGGTGGATTTCTTCATCTACCAGTCTTGTTGGCAGGTGAGTCATAAAGTTAATTTGAGACAAGCTCACCCACGTTTACCCAGGGATCAATGTGTCTGCTTCTCCTGTAGCTAAGATGGATTCATAGTGACATGATGCATCCCTTTTTTTACAACAGAGAGATAAATACCATAAAGTTTGGTCATACACATTAACTCACTGACAAAATATACAGGTTGACCTAAACATAGCAACAGTTGCTATGACAAGGCGTGGTAAGAACCCCTTGCAACGCTTGGGAAGGTGACTATCCAGGCTTTAGCATGACTGAAGCTCTTTGTTTTCAGAGGGTTTTGCAATGTGTAGGGCTTGTAAGCCAAGATTGGAAAAAGATGTCAGTCACGTTAATGTGCTGCGTTCTTTGCGGGAAAGACATTCATCCATCTGCCCTATGAGCACATACCCACGTGTGCTAAAAACACAAGAGAATACACATATTCTCGCATAGTCTGCACTGTGCAAAATACACACACGTGTTCAGTAGTAGGCCTTAGGATGCAGTGAAACTGGAAAAACATGAGTGACGCCAGCTAATCCACATAGCCAGACTGGTTTAACCCAAAATGCTGAGTGCTTATCAGGCCCATCTTGCTCCATACCAACAAGAGAAGTCAGAGCCATTTTTGTGTGAAACATGGTAACTGCAAGCAAGTGTGTTCACTTAGCAGCCGGCCCACAAATGATATGCTCCCTACTCACAACAGGCCTCTGTCTGGGTCCCTTCCATGCTATGTCTCGAGGGTGTGTTCATGTGAAATTCGTGAGAGTCTCATTGTGTGTGTGTCATCAGTGTACTGAGTGTTATTACGTGTATTACATGTGATTAGTTAGTGTGTGTGACTCAGTGTTGGGTGTAACTATATGACTTTTTAGTGATAAATAAGTAACTGAACATGTTACTTTTCAATGTATTTAATCGGTGACTTATTTTTACAGATGTATAATAAATTCATGAATCATCTTGTCCCATATCATCTTCAGAATTGTGAAAATAAAAAACCCATTATAACATAATGTTATAACACATAATGTGTTCTAGCTGTTAGATGACTGTCATGGGTGTGCTGCGTTTTCTGTGTTCTTAATTGCAAAAGGTACACCCATCACTTCAGTCAATATTACAGGAAAACAAACATACAGTCACCTGACACATGCTGTCAGTCTAATACTTCTCCATAATCCCAGAGTCCCCATACAACCATATACAGTTCCATATACAGTATGTCGCAAGGCTTTTAAATGTTTTCTCAAAGGACAAGTTCAAACAAATAAAAACTCAAATGAATTAATTCATGTTTTAGGAATATTTCCATATGCATTAGTAAATTAGTGATCTTAAATAAAGACTCACTTGGTAAGGTAACATCTTACCTCTTAGGGCAGGTAAACATGTGACAGAGCTGCAACGATTAATCGATTAATCAGTTAGTTGCCAACTATTAAATGAACTAGCTATTTTGATGATTCATTGATTGTTTTGAGTCATTTATTAACAAGAAAATGTCAAAATTCTGGTTTCATTAGTCCTTTTTGATGATAAACTAAATATCTTTGGGTTGTGGACTTTTGGTTGGGACAAAACAAGACATTTGAGGATGTCACCTTGGGCTGTGTGAAACAGTTAGCCATTTTCTGACATTTTATGGCCAAACTACTAATCGATTAATCAAGAAAATAACAGATTAACGATAATTGTTAGTTGCAGCAGTAGTTACAGCAGTTTAAAAAAGTAATCTTCCCTAACGCTGCTGTGTCTGTGTATATATTACATACTGTAATACTGCCCGTTTGTGCATACTGCATATGAGTCATGTATCTCTAAGTATCCACATATTGCCAGTGTATTTTTTGCATTTCCTCGGAGAGTTGACGCAAGTTCAGCAGACAGTGAATCAGTGCGGATAGAATAAGTAGAAAAAAAGAAGGGAGCCACACAGAACATCAGTGAATGAATGAGGACAAAAGAGACAAAGACTTAACACTAACTCTGAAAGATGCACACAAGACACAACAATATATGACCCCCTCCATTTATTGCAAAACAAATCTATTCTTCTCTCTTGCATACCAGGTGAAGTGAAGCATTAAATCAACAAATCTCCCAAAGTCTATATGTTGTGAACTATAGCTACAATGATCAATTACAGCTCCTGATCAATCACATACAGGTTTCAAGTTTTTCTGTGGCCATATAAAGCTTCTGTGTTTACAAACAGTTGTATTCTTCCTGTGTACAATTCCTGTAACATAGATGAAAACTATTTTAGTGTTTTTTGGTGGTACAGTCTCAGATCAGCTAATTCTGAGAGCACTGATAGTTTTATAGGAGGTAGGAGTTAGCTTGAGGTAACAGCCGGACACTTGTGTAAGTGCTTACTTGATGCCAATGTCCGCTTCTTGTCTGAATTTGAGGAATTAAGGAATGACAACCATGAGAAAGACAGAACACAACTGAAGGATAAAACCATGAGAAATAGAGACAGAACAGAGAAGAACAGAAAAAGCAATCAAGTTCAACTCGTGAGAGAAAGTGATACCGGGCAGGACAGGGTGAAAGACAGAAAATGCATCACATACTCAGGCCCAGTCAGCAATTGAGCCAGTTACAGTACGTGTCCAACCCTTTACACCCGCGCCGCGCTCCAACCCCATCCCCAATTCCAGAGTGGGACGGAGGGACATCTGGAAGCCATAACGGGGATTATTTACAACCACAGTGAGGTAACGACACAAAAATGCCGCTTGCAAGAGAGACAGGGGAGACAGAGAGATGGAAACAGAGAGAGAGGGAGAGAGAGAGAGAGAAGCTTTCCAGGATCTGACGTGAAGAGGGAGCAGAGAAGAGAGGAAGAGACCCAGGGACGGCCTTCCCTTCCATCTGACCGTGCTGGGACCACTGGAGTGGGTGAACTTAACACACCTCATAAGCAGGCTGGGAGTTTTCCTAGACTGTGTAAACCTTTGCAGAAGAAATACTCTGCATCATAAAAAAGGAGCAAATGATAGGCCTGACTAACTCTGGACTATGATTGTGCCAACATCATAAATAGCCAGTCGTAACTGGGGGCCTGATTTTTTTTTTCTGATTTTGAATGATAACAGGTGAACACATCTGATGAGAAGCAGATCACTTGAGAAATTTTTTGTTTGGCCAGAAAACACCTGCTGGAAAATGTCAACTGGAAGCGCTCCCTACTCCAATACAGTTAAATATGTATTGTTATATGTGGTCAGTCATTATTCCCTACACAAATTAACGTTAAAATTGTCACTATCTGTAGAAATCTGCCATTCAAATATTTTCCCTTTATTTTTTTTGTCAGATTCAAATAAATGTACCAGCCCTGCCATTTCCTGTGAGGTCACATGGTCAAAGACTTTTCCTAAACTATGCTGCCAGGCTGTCTGTTACATTACCTTCTAATTCAAACTGGCTACGAAAGTGACATTTCAGTGCCACTGTGTCAGCAGAAACCCCAAAGCCAAATCAAACTTGGGCCACCAGCTCCTGTATCATTTTCCTGCTATAACAAGTTCTGCTCCTGAAGTCATCCCATCATTCCTTACGCAAAGTGTAATGGTCTGCTGGGTTAATACAGTTCCAGGAAGGTTGTGTATTAAAACTACTTAGCTGCCACATAAGAAATCAAGCATACATCCGCTATTTATAGTTATAAAAGCAAAGTTAGAAACTCTTCCAGACCCATCATATCCTAATTTTTAAATATAAAAGGCTTTCGTCTCCCAGAAATAAGAGCTGCCTTATTACAAAAGTACTTCCTGGTTAAATAAAAGGCCAAATAAATACACGTAAGTGAGGGCTGAATAAATAGCACGCCAAGGTCATCAAAGGAAAAATGAAACCTGTGTGATTCTAATAACCTAGTCCTTAAAAGGGAAAGTGATTCAGCAGCCCTTTTAGCAATTCAGTTGCAAGTAGCTTAAAAACATCCAGTAAATTACCTAAATTACAGATGGAAATAGAAGCAGGCTCCTTTATGTCATAGCCAGAGGTTCTCCCAACAGATGTGTGTAGGGAGGCACGACCAACCTCAATAAAAAAAGGTTTTTCCATGTCTCAATCTCCCATAGATATATATATACACGTATATTCACAAGTGCACAGCTGTCTGATCCCCACAGGCTGTGCCACAGGGCACCAAATGGCACTGCAACACATATTTTGCCGTGTATGATGCATGTCAGCTATCAGAGGAGTGGGGGGTATGCAATTAAATCATTGATAAGCACTCGAAACGCAAACTGGGAATCACTTACATAGCACGTAAACATGCTTCGGAGCATTAAATTGCATTTAATGCTAGGCTGCACACCAGCGACACCAGAATTCCCAGTGCTGTCTGTCTGCAACAACCCCCCGCCCCACCCCTTCACCACAGCCAACCTCAAGTTCCCCTCAATGCCGCTTTCCTTTCTCTGCCACATCACCCTACATCTCCCCACTTCTCTCTCTTTCCATCCCTTCATTGCTTTTCCTACATTTTCACTCTTCCTTCACAGCTTTCCAATTCCTCCACTTGCCTCAGCCTCCACCCTCTCTCTCTGTCTGTCTTCCTTGTTCTTGGGTCTTTTCGTCTGCTGCCTCAGTACATCTTTCTTGTCCTGTCACACTAATAAGAGGGCAGGAATGGTCAGAGGCCTTAAACGAAACAATCTGTGCCCCACGACATTAAACACACAAACAGGATGTTCCCAAAATATTAAGACCACAAACACCAAAGAAAAGAGGGAGGCAGGGCTTGACAAAACAATAGATCAGATCTAGTGTGTATTACAACTCAAAGAGTACTGCAGTGAGCATACACCCAGGCCAGCAATGTGAGAAAAACTGCCTCTGAGGGGCTGGGTTACATCAGTTTCTGCTATCTGTAGAGGAAGTGTTCCCAGTACTTCAAAGAATTCTTCAAGCCCTCACATCGACCTGTTCAACCCACATTGCAAACAAGTTGATTTACACAATTCTGTGTCAACACAGCCTCCCGATACCATCTGCAGATAAAGAGAGGATATGAAAGAAGCCTGCCAGGCCATGTTACCCAGCTTGGCTGGGTTTCCTTACTGTCTGCCACTCTGTTGGTGGTAGAAGCACCAGGTGCTGCATTGTTCCTCTGGTGGGTGCTGATAGTGACAGAACGATGACTGTGATAAGACAGTGGGATGTCAGGAAAAGATAGTGCTACACAATTCCTTTCACGGTAATAATCCTGATTATATCACAAGGCACCTGAGTCACAAATTATAATGGTTTGGGAAACAAAATCACCAGTATTATTTGCCATATTTGGATCTTGTGTCAGTATGAGCATTAGTCATTTCAGTCTTTGATTGATTACCTCAGAGGTCATTTTCAAGTCACGCAGGTTTCCATAAACTTCTCTCTTTTTCTAAATGACTTGAAAATGTATCATTACTGTGCAGCCATATTGCACAGGAGGCATGAATATATGGGGGAATTTAGTTGGTATCAGTACAGACCGATAACCATGTATCCTGTAGTACTAGTACTAAAAAACTAACTTGGTGTTAAATTTGAAATGTGTCACTCCATTTAAAGCAGTGAAGTTTGCCAAAGAAGTGAGATGGTATGTTTAAAATATCCATTTAGAAGAAGAACAAAAGTTCAAACATTGAGCATATTGAACAATTTTTGTTCTTTAAAAACAATCCTGGTTGCAATATCCAGCTAAAAATGTAATACATATATGTATTTGATGTTTGCCTTCTCCAACTCCCTCTCATCTCAACTTTGGAAGGAGTTGCAGGCTCTAGAGGTGGCCACAAGAGAAACAGATGCTGACAGCTGTATGAATCTTCTGCTTTTAACGCCAGCAGAAACACTTGCTGCTCAATCCCAGGAACAAATGACTTTATGGCAGCCTCTGTGTGCCTTCACAGGCCAGAGCTCCCACATCAGCCTGAAAGGAAAAACACTACAGGGTGGTTACAAGAGCCAGAGCTAGGAATACCGGGCATGTGCTGTGGGAATGTTCAGCAACCCGGACAATATTTTCCAATACCGAGGGTGCAAAAATTTAAGCTGGCACGGTGCACATACGAGAATGTAGTCGTACTGTAGCACCTCTTCAACTTCCAGCAGCACCTTATAAATATCAAGATCAGTCAAATTAAAGTCACCCATCACTTAAACAAAGGTAAGACTTTACTGCCAGTTGTGTTCCAGCACCAACATGTCACAACATCCTGACAGATATTACAGCACAAGTTTCCTACTGCCTTTTCTGGGCTCATCCTCTCTCAGATATTTTTCCCCCTCTGGATGTCGGCAGCTTGTGGAAAATGAGGGGGGTTGTTACTATGTTACGGCCCTCTGCGGCTCAACTGGTACAGCCCAGCACTGACATTGCACCATTTAAGGGTTTGATTCCCATTGGGGCCACCCATACTATAAATGGATCCACCCAAACGGAATGAAAGCATTTACTAGGCATTCGTTTAGACCTTTGTAGCGAGAGTGAAGTGGATGACAATAAGGAAATTCAGCTGGAAGTGGCAGATGGGAGGAGAATTTATGACAGTTACGGGTAAAAGAGATAAGAGGAGGAAAGTGCTGGAGCAACGCGAGAGAGAGAGAAGGAAATTAGTAAGAGGTGAACAGAGGGTGTGAGAAAAGGGAAGGAGAGATGTGGGAAGAGAAATGACAACATAAAGGGAGGGAAGATGAGCAGAGAGGTGGGAAGAGAAAAGGCAAAAAGAAGAGAGGAGGAGCAAAGAGAGGAGTTGCAAGATGAGTGAAAATAAAAAATCTGGGGGGAGTGGAAAGAGAGATATTTCATACCTCAAAAACACTGAGATGTCCATGACAGTAAAACTACACTGCCTATATTGCACACAGACTGACGTGCACATACACCTCCCCCCTCTGCTGTCACTGGAGAAAACAACCAGAGCGCCATTTACTTTACAGATGACCTAGGTCTCTCCTATTCAACATTAAGATGTATTCGGCTGCTGGCTCCCTGTGGCGATATGTGTCATGATGGAGGTAACTGAAGCTCCCTTTCATTCTCTGGAAACCAGCCCGGCTAGGTGTGCTCTTGCTGGGGCCGACAGGAAGGACCTGAAGCTATGGTCAACATGGAGGACACGGTGACAGAAAACCAATCCAACATCACAGATTTTGATGGTGAATCATTGACAAAATTTAAAAGTGTTTATGTCATTTAAAGACCTTTTCACACCTGAAAGTCCAAACCAAGGTTCATGTTTTTGTTGCACTGTATACATTTGATCAAGTTAGTTTTGGTTTCACATTGCAATTATGCGAGCGTACTAAAGAACTTTACATGTTTGGTCCGAGGGGGGTTTCACGCCTGTAATTTTGGTTCGGATCAAACTGAAAAGTCTGAAAGTCAAGACCAAACAAGGTAGGTGTAGAAGGGCCCTAATTTGCCCAGAAAGTCTCGGTGTGGTGCGTCCCAATTACACGCCAATCAGGCGTGACCAATCAAAAGCCTGGGGTTACGGTTCGGTACAATTTTGGTACAGGAGGGAAAAAAAAGGTAGAAAACATTAAAAAAAACATTTGGGTTCTCTATTTTGAAAAATGTAAACATCCAACAATGGCTCATTGGTCAAAACTATTTCTGAAACAGTTTAGTTGTGCTGCAATGAAAAAGGAAAACAGGCTTTCTGTTTCTTGCAAGGAGCACAGAGCTGGCAGTAAGAACTGGTTCTTACAACATGCTGTGTGACCGTGTCAAAGGTGGAGTGAAAAGCCAACTGTCACAGAAAGGGGAGGGGCATGGGGCGACGTGATATCATTTAAATGTGGAGATAATGGTGCATATTTTAATAACAGTGTTGCACTCAGTCAGTGTCATGGGAGGATCGTTCAGCTCGGGTCTCTCGTTTGTCACCCTGACGACAGTGATACTACATGAGCATGGTAACCGGGGTAACCAGGGTAACCGAGCTAATTTGGCTAAGCTGGCTAAAACATTTCGGGTGGAACTAGCACTGTAGAATTATTGTTCCGCACGTCAGAGTAAGTGGGTAATTAAACTATTTTGACGGTAATTGTTTGGGTCACGAAGCATAACGAACTGAGGAAAGTTGCGTACTGAACCGAACATCATGTACCAAACGGTTTGGGATGAATACACATACCATTACACGCCTAGTCATTATCTAATCCAAGCTCCTCCTATTTGTCGGTCCACGCACATGGATGAGATCAGAACAACCAAAAATACAGGAAAAGATAGAAAAACTGATCATCTTAACAATTCATTGGCATCTATGTAAAGCCTAGAGAGAATATATGTTTGACTCCTGGCTAATACCACAACACTGCTACCAAAGTTCACTTTTCCATTGCAGGTGGTGGCCTCTCCTGTTACAAAAGAATAATGGGTAGGCTGTAAAGTCAACTGACACTGAAATCTGGAGAAAACCACTAAATTACCACTTTCTGCTCCCAAAATAAATGGAGGGGACTGAAGTGCTACGCTATATATACACACTTCCCCCCTCTGCTGCAGCCATGCACAACAGACACTTTCTAGGCCACAACCAGTCCCCGTTGCTGCAAAAGACTAGCTTGGCTACTAATTATAACCTCTAGAAGAAAGGTGTCAGTGCTGGGACTTGTAACCAAAAGTATCTTGAAAATATGCATCTCGCAACAGCTGGGCGTGTTAGGACACGCCGCCTGTTCAGAGCTGGAGGAAGGTACATTCGAAGGGAGAATACAAAGATGATAGACAGCCAGAGATCAGATTGGGGCAGGGACTGAGACTTCTCCATACTGTTATCATAGAGATCTATATACATATAGATTAGCACTTAACCTATACAAGTATTGGTAGTTAAATGCCCTAATAATCTAAAAGCACAAAAACATCTTTCAGAACAAACAAGACTATTGATATCCATTTACAAATCATGTACAAGGACAGAGAACTACATTGACACATTTTCACTACATTCAATTAACTGGCCAGTCAATTAAAGCATCCATCCAAGAGTTAAACAGGCAGGGAAAACTAAAGGCTTATCCATTTAGGACTTATCCATTAGCTCAGGCCCCATGCTGTAAGCTGTGAGAACAAACAGCGGCCATGCAGTAGCAGGCAGACACCTAGATAACAGTTACGAGACTAATGACCTCACTGATAAGCAGATTGAGTCAGCGTGGGAGGCTACAGTGGAACGAGCCCTTGTTTTGACGAGGACATGAGACATCCAGGTGATCGCAGACACAGACTCTCTCGACAGGCTGATAAACTGCCGGCTGCGATTTGTCCTCTTCCACAGTGGTGTGCATAAACTTCCTACAGAGTAGCACCAAGCACTATACTATCACCAAACATGCTCAGCCTCTACACCTGTGGCTTCGGCTTTTAAACGATAACACCTCCACAACCTCTGATGTGACTTATTTATTCATGGACGAAACAGTAAGCAGGAAAGAAGTATAACCAAGTGTTCAGAAAACAACAAAACAATGTGACGGGCTACGTTTGTAGGAGTGTGTTGCTTCAGGAACATGGAGACAGGAAATCTAGGAAGTCCAGTTTGAGTGAGAGATTTGAGATTTTGATGGCTTATCAGACATAAAAACACTATACAACTGTTTATAATATTCAGAGAGATGATGTGTTGTTGCAGTTCGGCGAAAGTTCAAATGAATGAGGGGGCTACTTTTTAAAAAATTTTAACACCTTCAGCTTAACTGTGCGCTTCATTCAAGGTGGGCCATCCAGACCTGACTGCTAATATAATAAAGATGCAAGGAGTGAACTTCTAGGGCAGAAAAAATGTAATAAAAAAACTGCTTAACTGAAACCATAATGACTGAGCACTTCACAGTCTCATGCAAAGCCATGATAGATCTGAAATGATTAACAATGAAATGGCAGCTCCATCCAGGACTGGTTGGATGGTGAGGATTTGCATTTTTGGCAAACTGCATTCGCTAACCCCCTCCCCGAATCAGTGATTGTCCAATCACAGCTTGGCAACTGCAACTAGCATGGCAGGCCTGCCAAGCTTTTCATTTCTCTATATGTTGAAGCAGTGTGCAATGGGTCTGTGTAAAACCAAAAACACAGGACAAAAAGTGTAGGGAATGGATTAAACTGTGTTTTACATAAACTGCAAAGGTTAGCATGTCCAGCTAACTAGCTTACAACCTTCAGTAGTAACCAAGTGTTACTTCAGGGCCAAGGAGCACATTATTGACTGACTGATTAGCTTGTGAGGTTACTGGTTACATTAGAAAAAAACCCTTTATGACTGGGACATCCACTACATAGGAGCTGGAGCCAGAATGAATGGATGTAATTCTAGGGCTAACTAGCACCATGCAGCACAAAAACAATGCTAAATATTCTATATTGAATGTTCACCTTTAGTGACAGTAGAAGTGCCACAGCAACTTTCTTACTCCAATGATAATACCTGCAAACTTCACACTTAAAAACCTCATTGCATTGATAACTGCACTTTCTTTTGTGTAGTGGCCGATACACACTCAGGCTAATAAGTGCACCAGTTAAGCCATTTTCTAACATTGTGAATATCATTATAATACTAATAAATGGAAATACCTCATTTAGAGGATTTCCTTATCGGAGTAGCATTTTGAAAACAGATGGGACGCAATTAAGGCTAAGTATCTCGCTACAGGGGCTAAACCATCTAGAGC
The DNA here is from genome assembly GCF_910596095.1 of Thunnus maccoyii. Lineage (NCBI taxonomy): Eukaryota > Metazoa > Chordata > Actinopteri > Scombriformes > Scombridae > Thunnus > Thunnus maccoyii. The sequence continues at coordinate 8,240,018 of NC_056549.1, read as the reverse complement.
ATATGGAAAGTCATTATTAACTTATATCAGTAAATTAAGTGTTTTGGACAGACAGCTGCATAGAAACTTAATCATATTTAACCCCAAGTTCTACATTACAGATAGTGAAGTATGAAGCAATTTTACAGTTTGTTAATAAAATATATTGGGGCTATCGGTAAGGAAGAAGGGGAGTAAAGGCCAAAATACACTGCAGCCGAACGGCAAATGTCAAACATTTTCTATATACAACTCCCACACGGCAGTGGCTACGTGCACGCCAGCACTCGTCGTCACGCCGCCCCGTCGTCACGCCACTGTCCTATTTTCAGCTTCGCCGCCCCTTGCTTTTCACTGTAGTTTTAACTATTTCACTTGTGCCTCTATCTAAGGGGCAAAAATGAATTAATTGCTGGTTGAGCTCCAGCTTTCAAAACATAACACAATAGGCAACTGACCCATGGCATTTCATTGTCCCACGCTGTACTCATAAAAATTGAGTTACATCCAGGTAACTACTATGTCTTCCTGTTGACGTGCTGCAGAGCCACACTTCCAACTGGTACTAAGGGCGATGGGCGGCACTTGACAGGCGTCATATGACGTGCCACGGCAGCGGTGTGTTTTCAGCATTAGAGTTTTAACAAAGGGTGCTTGCTATGCTATGCTATGCTTAATAAGAATTGTGACAGTAGATACCAGAAAGCTGTGATATAAATGACACATTTCTTCATTACAGAGCATAAGTTAAATTTAATTTTCTACAAGAGATTAAACCATGCTAAACTTATTCCCAATAACCCCCCCCTACCCATTTACTACTATAATATATGAAAAATCAATGAAGAGGGAGATAGAAAAATAAATCGAGTAACTACGGCACTGATTGGTTTTGTTTGAAATGCCTAAAGGAGAAAAAAAAATGGATTGGAGGTAATGAAATTTATTCATCAGCTCCGTGTCAAACTGTTATGTCTGCATCATGACCTTCAGCAGAGAGAGGAAACAATGCGAGGCAGCTCTCTATATATAGAGATGAACAACAGAGACGACTCAGTGGAAGACAATTGAGATGACAATCGAGGCGACCACAGGATTTCCCCCCACCAGAGACGTCTAAGGAGGCAGAGAGACGGGAGCGACAGCCAAGCATGAATGATAGGCTCCCGCTAGGAGAATAGTGGGGGTGTGGGGGTTCGTCAAACCACAGATGAAACATACTGAGCGAGTTTCAAAACAGCCACTTATAGCTGCACACAAACTCAGTCTTTCAGTGGTGCGCATAAGCAGTCACAAACTCACTCTTGCTCTTACCACAAAACCCCCCTTTCAAAACCGATACCGCAAAGGCGCTACATTACTATCTGAATGAAACAACTCAGAGGAGGAAACATGCTCACGTGTGAATGTGTAAACAGATTGTCAGGCGCTACGCAGGGGCTTCGTGTTATCACTAAGAATTTATCCAGACAACACGGTTATTCAGGCCTGAGCAGGAAGACTGAGAGACTGATCAGATCAGTTGCATGTGAGACCCACCGGAGTGAATGACCGCCATTCAGGTGGAAGATGGATGAGCGGTGCTGACATAGTGCTCACCCATCTAACATGATTTGAGTCATGCGTCTGCACTATAAAGACAGGGAGGTCAGAACAGTGAGTGCAAGAAACACGCACGCATACAGCGGTGTGGATATATAGACGGGCCTAAAAATAGATCAGGTCACCGTCAAATTCGCAGCAGCACCACAAGCCAAGGTCAGCGCTCCATCAGTGTCAGCTACAGCGAGCAGCACAAAGGCAGAGGAACAATAAGTACGACGGATAGACAAACTGACTTCCAATCTTCCTCTTCTTCAGCAAATCAAAGCCAACACTGTGGGCTCATCTAACTGTTTCAATGTGTCCTCATCTCCCTCTGTCTCATCTTCTCTGCCTAATTTCTCACATCTCCTCTGTCATTATCTAATCAGGAAGATTGAGCGGAAATGCCATAAAATACAAGTTTGAATGCTTATTTGTCCAGAGAGACATTTGACTAAGCACATATGCTTTTTCTTAAATCCAGTCATCATTTGTTTTGTGCACAATTACGCAAATTTATGTCTTGGACAAGTTCTGAACAAGCGCATTCTCCAGCTGACTGGAGCAGTGCGGGGTGAAGAGGTTTGCTCGGGAGTATCTGATTAGCAGAGATGAAACAATATGTCAGCATACAGTTGGTATTTGACATTTAGCGAATGTGCAATTTACACTTGACATTTCAGGTGTCTCGTATCTAGATAAAACCCAGATGTGAGTGAATACGCTTACACGTCACCACATCACAGTTCACAAATCTCATCGCAATCCATCTTGCTTTTACTGGGCTACACGCAAACCAGCACCTGACGCTGTTAAATGAATGCCAAAAACACCAGAAGAAAAAAAATTATGTGCACTCTAGCAGTTTAGTTACAATTATATACAATACAACAACTAACACAAACGCATAGAAGACTTCCATGGATGGACTACGAGTGAAACAAAAGGTTAATCGTCTTCATGGGCTCTCGCCAACTCTGTTCCTTCACCAGTACAGATTAATGTTCTCTCATCAACACATATCATTTAAGTGGTTGAACTGATGAAAGATCAGATAAATGCTAGAACAGCTCTGAGCTCTCAGCTCTGATAGTATGCGCTGAAATCACTGGAGTCCCTTTTCTCTCTGTCCAAAATGACAAAGAGAACAATTAATTTCAGTGCGACTTCAGCTACCATTCTGTCAGGGGACGACTTTGTGAGTGGTTGTTTCCGGAGTGCTTACTGACGTAGTTACACTTGGGACACTAACATATGCGTCTTGGTGAGCCGGAATCATTTATACTTTTCAACATCTGGCTACAACACATCTGAGCCGGACTGCAATCTGTCTTGAATGCTTCGACAGCTGTCTGATCTGCCTAAGATGCATTAAGTGTCTCCCTCTGTCCAAGAGTAAATGGGGTCAATGTTGCTATCATTATTAGTGCTGACATCTGCTGAATGTGGACATTTTTGGGGACTTTAATTTAAGCCGTACATCAGTTAACACAACTCTCAAAATAGCAACATGCTAAAAAAAAAAAAAGAAAAAAAGAATTATTTTAAAAAACAGGTGTGTTCGATTAGCTTAACCTCTTTTGATTCTTACAAAAATACATATCAATATCAGCTGATTTTAGTTGTGAAATTGCTTTAAAAAACTGCATGGGCACATCGCTACTGATGTGTCATGGGGGCGAATTTTTCTGCCATTCCGGGATTCAACATGAGTCTGCTTGTGTCATCTCTGGCTGCTGCAGCACAGTTGGAATGGTCTTGCTTAGCGGATAATTTAGCCACTGGAGCGTGCGGTCTTTATTTAGCCTGAACAAATTCAAAGGGACCAATACCTGTCTTTTTCATTTGGCATGAAGTTCCTGTTACAAGTATGCCAGCATGAGATAGAGGATCAAAGCGTGTGTGTATGTGGATGCATCAGAGGAGCTTTGTCAAGGATGCAGCTTAGCTCTGTGCTGTCAGGACGCTACTGGCTGGACTGTCTGTGCTGCATGATAGACTCAGCCTTGGCACGTGTGGCTCTTTTGCACAGGCTAATGCAAAGTATACGTATGCAAACCCCCCCCCCCCCTCCCCAAAAAAGGACAAGTATGTACACCCACACACAAACGCGGCACAATGCACTATATTACTGGTACATTCCCTGCACAATGAGACACACACTCGCACACCAGCCCACCCCTCTCTGTCACTAGGCAAAGTTGGGATACGGCAGTCTGGGAAGGAGCGAGGGAGGGGGTAGAGGAGCTACGAGAGGCAGGAAGGGGAGGGGGAGGACAGGAGGAGACAGCAAACAGGGGAAATAAAGGAGGGAAAGAAACTGAATACAGGAGGGGAAAAGAGAGGGCTGATATCAAGACAAAGAGAGCCAAATGAGCAGTAAGTGGTGTGCAGCATTACAGTGTATAAGAGTAATGAACACTGAATGAATGAAGTGAGTGACACTGACCTAAACAGTGAAAGCAAGAGATAACAGAACTGACAGACAGACAGACAGACAAACAGGGAGAGTGAATGGGGCGCTTGTGGACAAAGAGGGAGACCTGGCCTCATCTAAACAGCTGCTGTTCTCCCTAACATTGCACCTCAGCTCCAAATTCCACAAGCAGCCCGGCTATGAGGGGCTGCGGCCTGAGTCAGCGCTTTTCACACACACATACACATACACACACATACACACACACACACACACAGCTGAGCCCTCTGCTCAAAGCAGAAAAGGGGATGTGCGGGCTACGGCACATGCAGAGGGACATAAGGCAGCCACATTCAAAGGTTTGGAGCTCTGCTTGGCTTTTTCAGACTTCTGCATGTAAACCATAAGCTGTGGTTATCCATTAAAAAAAACCAGCATCGCAACAAAATGATGCCAGATTTTCACATTTCGGAGGCAACTAGAATCGATGCAGTAAAGGTCATGCTGTGTTATGATGCAAAATCTAACAAGAGAGCATTAATGATACATCTTAGTGAAAGAGAGTCAGAGCCCACAGAGGTAGAGATGAACAATATCCATATCAATAAAACATAACAGAAGCTCTGAACTAAGATAACAAACTGGCTGGAATGAGCATCTAAAATGAATGCTATCATGTCCTGTGCTAACGCTAACGAGAAGCTACACTCAGACACAACAGAACCAGCAGAAAAAAAATGAGAAGTAGGAACGGATTCCAAATAACAACAATAACCAAAAGTCTAAAAACCTCTATACCATGACTAAATTAGATGAAAAACATCATTTTGCAGCTAACATGCCCAGCAAGTACAACCCTAAAGTCAGTGGTGGGTAGTAATGCATTATATTTACTCCGTTAGATGTACTTGAGTACATTTTTTTTGATAAATTATACTTCTAAGAGTAGTTTTTTTGCAGAATACATACTTTACTCTTACTTGAGTACGTTTGCGATGAAATATATGCACTTCTACTCCCTTACACTGGGCTACACACTTCTTGCTACTTTTACGGACACATTCAGCTATAAACAATTTTTATACTCAGCTGAGCTCACACGCCCGACAGTGATTGTATTGATAATTAGATTGTATCGCACTGTATTACGCTGCAGATCAGCTGTCTCATCTTCGGCGTAATAGTGCTTTTATTTCTACTTGAGTCTATATAATTATAATGTAACAATACTTTTACTTGAGTATCGTTTTTGTTTATTCTACCCACCACTGTCTCAAGCAGAGACAAGCAGAGGTCGACTGGATTCCTTGGCATCTTCCCGTGCTACCGCAGCTGGGATTTCGTGCCAAACTGCCTGTCAGAGAAACATCCTGTGATAGAGGAAAGAGGGAACAGGAGGAACCAAAGGCCGGAGAAGATCACATGCTGCAGTTTTCTTCCACGTTATTTATGAACCTGTGCCCTGACAAGGCTCCTGAGGGATCTGGTTTTAAGAGCAGCTAATAGGTTTTATCCTGGGGTCGGAGACAGTAGAGGTCCAGCCAGCAGGCACACTCCCATGCTGACAGATTTATATGAGTAAAAACTCTGAGCTTAAATTGTGTTTTAAATTTAAAGTTATTTGCCACTTATACAAATCTGTCTCCCATATTGAGGGATTGGAATTAACTAATGAAAAATCAATTGTTTGTGGAAATACTACACAAATATTATAAATAGTGTGTATACATGGTTTAAATGGGATCTGGTAGAAATTCTTTGGAAGCCAAATTGTGTCTATGGCTACTGCCCAAGCAGTCTTAGATTCTAATCCCTAGATTTAACAGTAGTTAAATGAAGTTTTCTCCAAACTTGGACTGTTTTGCATTTTATTAAGCTTTTTTCCAGCTTAAGTGTATCACAATACATACAACATGAAATACACAACTGGCACTGAACTTAAGCACCATAAAGTTTCATCATTTAGAGGTTCTTTACAACTCAAAAAATAATACTGAACAGAAAAAGTGCAAGTTACAGAGCCAACAGAGTCAGTATTTAAAAGGTGCTATATGTATGAATTATGAGGCAATTTACATGTATTAATCATTTTTTTATTGCCAATGAATGAACGGATTATAACATAACTTTAAAATTAAGACCTTCCCCGACTTTCTCAGTTGCCTATTACAGCCTTTGGACTGATTTCTATGCGAAGGACTCCGGCCTGTTTTTCCGCAAAAATCCAAAGGATGTGACATTTATGCGCGCTCCTGAGTGCCTTGCCTCTCTCCCGCTACAGCGCCAACACTAGCTAACGTTAGCTTAGAAATGGAGTCCGCTAACGTCAACAAACGACCGGCACCCACCACAACACAGAGTCCAACACAAAGTCCAGCTAAGCCCAAAAAACAAAAGTTTTATCTAGTGAAGCACGTCTGTCCGGGTGTTATTCCTCCAGAATCTCCGGCTCTGCAGCTGTCTGTCGGCAAGCAGCTGCTCTGTCCGGTCCTCCACACACACACTCTCTCACGGACTCAGCGCTGTAACATCGGCTCCGGCTCTTCCCTCGACTCTCTCTTCCGGAGCTAAGCAGCTGTCTGTAGGCGAGTAGGAGCTCCGTCCACTCCTCGACACACACTCTCATGGACTCAGCGCTGCAACATCAGCTCTGGCTCTGTCCCCGGCTCTCTCCTCCAGAGCTCACCGGTGCCCAGCAGCTGTCTCTCGGTGAGCAACAGCTCTGTCCTTCCACTCTGTCCAGTCCTCCACACACACATTCACGGACTCAGCGCTGCAACATCGGCTTCAGCTCCTGCAACACTAGCTAACGTCAACAAATGACCAGCAACCGAACTGGCTTTCTTCTTATTGGACAGGTAAGCTAACATTACTGCAAAGCATGTGAAATATATTGTGATATTGTGGTTTTAGGTGCTCGCTCGCAAGCAACAGGAGGCTGACTGCAGTTCACCACCGGCCACCGGTGTCATTAATGAGAAAGAATTTCTGATTCTTACATATAGCACCTTTAAGATGGATATTCAGTGGACTATTCCTTTTTTTTGTTTTAATTACTATGAATTCTATGCTGTTTTTGAATGAAGAAACAGACAATAATGTGCGTTGTGCATTTTTCCACTTCATTTTGATTTGGCTTTTGCTTACATCTTGCTCAGTAAGACCAGCATGGATGCACTTCCCTTTACTGGCTCACACTCCCCGTTCAGTGAGTATGGGAAGAGACAAAACTATGCGAGCGAGAGCCTTCGCCAGCTGGCCATGGGACCATTTCGTCTGAACGGGTGGAGGGGGCGAGCAGCTTTCCCAAATTCAACCGTTGACGACATAAAAAAAAAATCTTTTGAGAAAACAATGTTGTTCTGTCTGTGGCATTCGTGTGTGTGTGTGTGTGTGTGTGTGTGTGTGTGTGTGTGTGTGTGTGTCTCTGGTGTAGACTTAGCTGGCAGACTAAAAGGAAGACTTGCTAATTGCTCCTCTGAGCTGAAGAGTCATTACAGGGAGAGCAGACCAACATTTTTCCTTCAGTATGTACAGAATGATACACTCACAAATGATTAAAGGCGTTAGATGCAGCACTAAAGCCTAAACTCATCATGCATGCTAATGTCAAGGCGCTTGAGATCAGTAAAAGCATTAAAAGGTTATATTATTATGAGTGCAGATAATAGTGTACTAAATAAGTCATGCTAATGCCTAACAGGCCAGAAATTATGACACAATCTGTGGTTTTGCAAGTATGTGGTGTGTGCTTCATGCTAAACTACCTCCATCCAACAGGAGGACTTTTTTTTTTTTTTTTTTTGTTAAAGGTGCAGTATGAAAAGGAACTATTATAATGAGACAAAACCAGCCAACGGAGCAGGTTCATTTTCATCTGATCTATAAACATTGGCTGAAGTGATGGACAGACAGCTGAGCAGAGAGGTCAGCCAAACCAAGCTCACAGGCACAGCAGGGGAAGAATAAAGGAGAGAAAGAGGAGAAGAATAAAAAAAAAGAAAGAGATGGGAGGATGAGAAGAAGGGAAGGTGAAGAAAAAAGGAAAAGGGAAGGGGGGGGGGACCATTTGTAGTCAGATCCTGAGGGTCCTGCGAGGCTGGCTAATGACCTGTGCTACAGTGTGTCCTCTGGGAGACAGGAGAGAGGAAGCTGACCCCTTCCTTGCCACTTTCTGATGACACATCACAATTAGCAGCAGGCATTTCTCTGCCTACAAAGCACCCAGACAGATTGACTGAGTGTTTTTAAAAGGCCATCTGTGATATATCCAGATGCTGAAAATGCCATGCACAATTTCACATGTTAGCCTGGTAAATGTGTAGGTCATCTTCAGCTTAAAGACACTTCATCAGACCCCATTAGAACTTGTATGTTGTAAAGAAAAGTCAGCATTGTTGGATCGTCGTCATTAGGCTGAGAGCGGACTAATCTTAGTTATTTTTCAAATCTTTGCAGCAAGTTATGGATCCACCATGAGGAGAAAAAAATAATAACCTCACATGAAATGACTGACAGCGTCAAATTACATTAAATTATGGTAATTTTCAGTAGGTAGCAGACCTATATTGAGAAAATGATAGTAATTTGCGGACTGGATACCCAGTAGTTCACAATACGACTTTATCAAATGCAAGAAAATGTTTCTTCTTCAAAAATCTTAACCTCTGGTTTGACAAATAGTTTAACGGTACACTGTGGATTTTTTGGCCACTAGTAGCGCTATGGAGCCATGTTTTAGGAAGCCATTTTGTTTGTATGGTGCACACACAAAAGACTGCACATGTACGAGCCCGAGCATGTGGGTGACGCGATACGCATTCCTGTTGCCAGTTGGTGGCGATCAAGCACAAAGACGCAGAGCGATGTGCAAAAGCAGTGAAGAAGAAAACTGCTGGCAAGCGAAGAAGGATGTAAACAGAGCACTATTCAAAACCGTTTAACATAATCAAATGTCTTATAAGGACATCTGTTGAACACGTTTGTTAGGCCTCAAGGATATACAATATGTTTTTGGTGATAAACACTGAATGTCAACATGACTTTGTTTGTTTACAGGAAAACCCCACATGGCGCCTTTAACTGCTGTTAACTGAATTCTGTTAAATGCTGTTTAAAAGTAGTGTTCAAATCATATAGATGGTCCAAGTTTTTTTAAAATCATGAATTGTATTTGTATTGTATTTTTGTTGCTGATAAACAATGACATCAGTCCCAACCTTTTGCTCAGGCTGGAATTTCCATCATTACATTGTCAGTTTAAAATAATACAAAAAGTTGTTTCAGGCACTTTAAATGATCTTCTATAAATAGAGGATTTATATTTATATTCTTTTCTCTTTTTGTGGTTAATTTAAAATAATAGCAAATGAACTGTGGAGGGCAAAAAGCACATAATAAAGTGTGAGTGGCTGCTGGACTGCTCCCTTTGGGACACTAAGCTCTGTGGTGTGAGGTAGCGGACACCAGGAGAAGAGAGGATGGACTGTGTCTGATTGTCCTGAGTGTACTCACAGACAATGGGAAAAAAAAAAACTGTGTGAGTGATTGGGAGATGGAGAAAGTAACTACAGACTCAAAGAGCTTCTCAGTGTTTATGTGAGCAAACAGACATGCTGTATGTGAGCTGGTGTGAAAAGGGAAATCCACCAGCAAGGAAATAAACATGCAGGCGACCTTGCAGCTTCCCAACAACACCGAAATGTTGGATAAAAGCGAGCCACAGAGTACACAATGACACAATGCGATACAGCTGTCCCATTTCCTTGTATGACATCATGTACCCGTTTGGTCCGGACTACCTCACTGAGTCCTTGTGGTTCCTTCCTGTTCTCTGTGCCCGTCTCTGTAACAACCAGACAGTCAGACAGGAAACAGCACAACAACCAAAGAGGCAACAAGGATGTCCTGATAGGAGCCAGTCCCATACAGGATTTTCAGGTCTGAGAATAACGATACAGATTACTGATACAGACTATAGTGATGATCACACATTTTTTTTCTCGACACTCAAAGTTGAGTTTCTTTGCAAAATGTGACATCCAAATTATTTGATGACTGTCCATCTGAACAACATTTCAGTAACTTCCCTTCAAAATTGATTTTAATGCAACATAAGAACACCTACTCCTGATCTTGACCCGAACACAATAAGACACTGCTTTACAATCAACTCTCCACTTTATAATCCGCCGTAGGCTGCAAGAAGCACAAGCACCAGAGGACATTTCCTGCCTGGTCTGCCTCTACCTGAACAAGGCATTATGGGCTTATCAAATTGTTCAAGATCATTGATGTTGCTGCAGCTGCACTCACTTAGCTTAAACTGGTCTAAAGGCATGTTTGTTACTGCAAGAGTAATATGCGCTAAAAATATGATGGCAGAGGTTTGAAGTAGGGTGACGACATGTCCCAAAATATTCAGGACAGTCCTGAATTACGGACAGATGTCCCAAATCCTGAATCCTGTCCTGTTTGTCCCGAAAATTAGATTAAACCCGAGTTTTGAATAGTTAGTGTAGCTGCAGGCAGCCACGGAGGAGGATATGCACGTCACGCAGACAGATGTGATAGGCACCACATTGATGAATGAGTAAAATAAAAGGAATGTCATGTAACAGGAAATGATTTGAACTGTTACATACAATACAGTCATAGCGTTTCTTTTTTCTAATGACAGACAGTTGACTTCATGAAAAAAATAACAAATTTTAGCATTGGGTTTTGACTTTCACATGAATTACTGTTCATTGACACTGAGGGGCGAATTCAAGACGCTATTTGCATGGCCACAAAGTTTGGGGTGCATGTCACTCTTTGCAGGTGCTTTGTGAATTCTTTTTGTCTCATTTGTGCAGATTTAGCAGCCGCAAAAGCAGCACAATATTTTTGTGAATTCGCTCCTGTAAGTAATGTACAGGAGGCCACGCCCACCGTGGCCACATGACTCCCCTGTCCCGAATGTCACCCATTCTCATCTGGTCACCCTACTTGGAAGTCATAGCCCTGTGTACAGGGCTGTTTGCTCTTGGCAGAGGGAATGACCTCTGAGCAGAATTTTAAACCATGTGACACAAAAATGTTTCTTTGGAACCAACACAATTCAGATTCTCAAAAGGCATAGTGGCAGCTCCTATAGCGGGAATAACAGGGAGGGACTTCCAGCCTGTGCACTGTGAGATAGCCTAGTTAGGCAAAACCACAATAATAAGTGTGTGTGTGTATGATTATGTGTGCCTCTACAGTGCGAGTAGTGTGTGAGGCATGCTGCCAATGAAAGCCTTGCAGGGTGGAGCACACATCAGCTGCAGCTGAACAGCTGGCCACTGCGGGCTAACACTGCGTCTGGATTGAGAAAAGGTCAGGCAGCCTCCCCCATGTTTGCCAACTGTGGGCTGGCATGGCTGCCCGTTTTCATTCAGCTGCCACCGATCCGTTTCCCAAAACAGGGAAGGGGATCAGGACAAAACAAAAAGCAGGAAATGATGGGAGGTTGTAGGAAAACAGGATATCTATGAGAAACGAATGCAAGTGTTGTGTCCTGTTTAGAAACCTAAAGATAACACTTAAACCACTTGATAAAAGATTAAGTTTACACCAAAGTTGTAATCACTTCAAAAAGACCACAACTTCATGGATAGTGCTAATACTGAAACACCAACACTAGGCCACAGGAGCCATGGATCAATGTGAGACTAAAAGAATCACACTCACACATTCATCATTCAGCTCCTGACTGAAAATTGCTTGTTCTGTGAAAAGGGAGTAGGTGTAGTTCATCTACTTAGAAAGTCATAGTCTTTGAGGAATGACGCTCACCCTTTATGTTAACTCTGCAGATATTTCATCTAGGCCTTCATAATCTCATGTGTATAGTGGTATGATGACACTTAACTTTTGATATTTGCTGTAATCAACAATACTGAAACATTTAAATTCACTTAACACCTGGTAAAAATTACAGATGGGGAAGATGCTGACATAAGCTGGCTGGTTTACACTGAAGCTGACTAGCCTGGTTGTAAAAGAACAAATATAAGCACAGGCCTGAGCTAGTGAAATTGTTATACAGGGTAACTGCTGTGGTAAATGTGAGGAATCAGGATACAGCGTACTTTCCCGTGTTCATTTCCCCTGTGGCTGCGGGTCATGTAAGGGTCTCTATTTCAGCTGAAATGAGGTCACCAAACAAGGGGAAAAGCAAACCCAATACAAATGTTTGTCTTCTTCTGAGGCTCATATAAATTCTCAGGAAGGGAAGAGAACATCGGTGCACCTTTGTCACGGTTGTGCTGCTGTATCCACAAAAAAAAGGTGCACAGGCCCGGTGACTAAGGTACAGCGATGCATCTTTTCTATGAAAGCATGGCTGCGGAAACACGTCCTCTGTGTGGCTGACAAAGGCAGATCACTCACAAGTTGGAGACATATAAGGTTTCATTGGGCCCATCTTGAACCATTTACTGCATGTAGGATTAAACCGTGTTTTGAGTATGTGTTAACGTTATCCATCTGATCCAATCTGCTTTTTATAGGCTACAATTGGTCATGTGCACTCTCTGTCTCTGTTGGTACAGTATAAAGACGGGACTATAATGACGTTATCTCATTTCTTCAGCTAACATTTATAATTGTCCAAATAGTACAAAAGGTGTTGAATGTGTAACAGGTGCGCTTTTTCCTTTGACCATCTGGCTGTGTGCTCTGCCAAAAAAAAAGAAAACATGGGAGTGGTGACACTCCAAAAACTTTGGAAGACAAGACAAGACTTGACCTCAGTTATATCATATTTTGTTGATGGCTACAACAATGAAGGTGTGGTTTGCTATCTTGTGAACATGTGTTGTCATGATGCTAAAAGCACACAACAGCAACTTATCTTCTCTCGTCCCAAAACACTGAATCAGTCAGTGGTCGATGGCTGAATGTTTGTTTTTGACTGCTGATTAAGCACATACACGGCTTGTCCTAAAACACTTGACTGTGACATTGCATCATAATGTGAATCCTCCGTTAGCCTTCATACAAGACCCTTTGGGAGTCTTTGATTATAATGACTGTCTGCTGGGTCTTCCATTACTCAATATTGAATTTCTATAGGACAGAGAGGTCTGTAGCAAAGTGCAAGTTGAATCTCTCTTCAAAGATGTCTATTGCCTGCTGGGTAACCTCAACCAGGGGTTCATTTTGTTAGGGTGAGGATTTTGTGATATACTGTACCACGCCTACAAGTGTTTGTGTATAGGAGATGTATGTGTGAGCATGGAAACCAGTGAAGCATCATGGACATCTGTTTGGACAGGGTTTCCTTAACTACTTATTGCAGGGGCAGACTGCCTCCATTGAATTAATGACCATGTTTGCTTAAGTCACAAGTTGGTACAGTTTTATAAGATAAAGCTATAAACAGCAGAGCATGACAAAGGCCAAATTAATGAGTGAGACTATTGTTTACATAGTCAAGTAGTTATTTGACAAGAAAAATTAATCATGCATTTTGATAAAGACCGATCTTGTGTTTGTAGTGACAAATCTTTTGAGTTAAGCACAAGTCCCTTGGGGCTCTTATATCAGCAGGGCTACCTGATTAAGATAATCACCTCATATGGTTTACAGAACTCCAACTTCACATAATTCTGAATACAAAGTAAACGCAATTAAATGAATTGAAATTAATTGTAGAAACTTGAAGTTTTCTCAAATCTCCCTGTGGAAATACAATAACAAGCAGCAACATCGGACCTCTTCCCAACTGCAACAGCTTGGACACATGTGTATGTCGAGTGTTGTGTCTGGCCGAGCTCAGTCAGTGAGTTTCTAGTGTCAACACAGGGAAATGTCAGGATGAAGTCACCAATTGGCACCCAAGCAGAGGGCACCTCTCCTTAAAGGCCAGGGCACACCGTCATTGTTGCAGGGCCAGCTGCACAGGCAGGTTTTCTGCAGCAGTGTAGCCTGGGACTAGTCACTAAGGCAAAAATAGAGGGCTCTGAAGGAAGCATTACGTGTGTAACGAACAAACACATTTGGGTATAGCTTTGGACAGACAGGAAAGTACCTCTTTATTCTCATGCACAGACAAAAATCACCAAATCTAACCACTTCCAGCACTCTACCAGGCAGCATGCCTCCATTTTTAGCTCAGAATAGGTTGTCCAGATGGTGGCTGGTGGGGTAGACTAACTTAGCAGCCACAGCCAAATTTTACCACCATTTGACCAGTTTAACTGCCATCCTGTCCTGTCTGTCTTTGTCACTGAAACATCATAATGGGCCCAACTAATACCCCTTTAAAACTGCAATTTAAACTGTTTCAGAAATAAAGAAAAACAACCCAGCAAATATCACAAACAATGGGCCTGTTTACCGTTTCAGAAATAAACAAAGACAACCCGGCAAATATCACAAATGGCATTTTCCTTACATTATACATTTTGCTTTTCATTGACTGCTGTGTTATTTAAACGCTTTGGTCCATGTTCCTGCCTGAGAGGGCACTGATTTGCTTCTGCCTTGCTGCAGCACTTCTCTCAGGGCTTTAAAAGACAAGCAGGCCAGCCAGGCATGCTCCGGCAGCTAGCTGGGCCTCTGCGCCAGATAAAAAAGGTGAGTTGTTCACATTCCTGCTTCATGCACAAACCAAACCCCCGATGTCACACACATACACACACACAGTCCTTCTGCACAAATGATTGAGTTGTGTGTGTGTGTGTGTGTGTGTGTGTGTGTGTGTGTGTGTGTGTGTGTGTGTGTGTGTGTGTGTGTGTGTGTGGTCCTCTTGCCTCCTGTGTTTTTTCTAACCTTGCTTTAGCCAGAGGAGTGGGAAATTTACTAAACTGCAAAATAGTCAGCAAAACTGCCTTCCTGATTATGAACTATTTAAATCCCGGGAGAAAACTTTAAGCAACTGTGATCTCTATGCAGAAATGGCAACAGATCTTCTACTTTTATTTAACCATAACACTGTAGACCTGATAAGAGCTAGGAGCTAGGTGGGTTATCGACAAGCTTTTCACCTACACAACCATGAAAAAGGAAAACAAAAATTGCATGCAAAGTGGTTGAGAAAACTATGAAGGGTTGAGGCAAATAACAGAAAGGCATGTATGAGTGCATGTTCAGAAGATTAAATGGTGGCCTGGAGGATAGGACTTCTTTATGAGATCTTTCCTGGACACATATCAAAACTTTGAGTGGGCCTGTTAAAGCTCTTCCTCACTACTGTTAATGTCCTTCTGTGTATTGGGTTACTCCTTCTCATTGTCAACATGGCACCACCTTTATTAAAACATATCTGTTTTCTGTACCGAGCCTTCTGTTTTTACGTGTGTTTTTGTAAACCCCCAACATCCTATCATGTGTTTTGCTTTTCCCCAACATATAAAACATTTTAATTTGCGGGTGATTAAAGTGGCTTTGCTTTTAGTTTTTTAGGGAGTGTGAGAAGAGAGCAGGCCAACTGAGCCCCACTACTACTATAAAAGGAATGTGATGGGGAAGGGAGGGCCACTGCACCACCAACATTATTAGCCTATCATCTTACCAAAAAGACAGGGAGGCTGGATGCACATGCCAAACAAGAGGGGATTAAAATAATAATAATAATAATAATAATAATAATAATAAGACACTGCTTGCTTACCCCAGTCCAAAAACTCCAGGACATTTTTCTCTCTTCTGAGCGGGGAGTTGTTGCACTCATCGTAGAGGCAGACCAGGACATCCAGCAGCGTCTCCACACTCAGGCACTGGCCAGTAGACTGGACTGGCCCGTCCAGGATCAGCTTCTCCAGCTTCTTCAAACGCACCTCTCCCGACATGATTATTCCGGCTTGTTGGTTTCTGAAGTTATGATGATAGAGGAGGTGGATGGGGGGGAATGAGCAAACACCTCCTCGGCCTGTTAGTTAGCGCAGAGGGGCCTGTAAAAAAAAAAAGAAGTTCTCTCACCTTGAATGTGCCTCGAAAATAATAAAACTTTGAGCTGAGGGCGACGCCGGTGCTAATTCCGCGTTACAGCCGATCTATTCATGATCTTCCTACCGACATCCAGTATCTAGGAGGTGGATAAGACGTGCAGCACTTCCCCATTTTATAATACCTATCCCCACGGGGCATATACGAAAAAGAAGTAGTCACAATTACAGACCCTAGCTGCCCCGGGCCGGTTGATTTTTTTGATGAAATCCCAACGTTTTTAGCTGGCACTTTTCTGGTCTTTTCTGAAGGAAAAATGGAAGATAATCGAGTCGATGCGGTTCAGCAGATCCCCCTGAGTTGTTGTGGCAGATATTTGGGATTCTCCATTCTTGCAGCAACCCAAAAAAAAAAATGCAAGGCAGATCTGCAATGCTACAAAGCCCCAGCGCCCCTCCTCTGCTCCAGGAATGGAAAGGGCGACACAGGCTTAGTTAGCAGCCTGCTAGGTTAGCTGTTTAGCTAGCCAGCGAGCTAACGTTACTTCTCTCCGCTCCTAAATGCCATCATTGCTCCCTTTTTTTCCTCCCAGGAGTTGACTTGTCATACGCACAGTATTAACACAGCTTAACTGAATTCGGTCCCCCCCTTCTTCGACTGTGTGGTTATTTTTCATCCAACTGGAAAAAATATCCCCTTGTTTTCGCAACTCAGTGCTGGCAGATATGTTCTTTAAATCCCATTCTTCGTCCAGAAACCAAAACGTCTCTTTTAGTTTTCTTCACAGTTCAAAACGACGGTTAGCTTCGGACAGCCGCGTCAGTTAGCCGTTAAAAAAAAACAAAAAAAAAAACTGCGGGTCCTTTTCTGAAGGTTACAGAGGAGCTCGTTTCACGTCAAGAGGAAAGCTGTAGTCTAAGTCTTGCTTATTCCAAATACGGGACACACAGCCTAAATTCCCCCCCCCCTCGTCCTTTCCTTTCCGTTGCCTTGCCTGCCTCCCCCGCCGGTCGGTCGCTTCTTGCCGTCTCCGCACAGTCAAGCTACCAGCAGCTCGCTGCCAGAGATTGTCGACAGGAGAGATGGTCCAACAGACAGCTCTGCCCGGGGCGTCGCAATGGATTATGGGAAGCAGGGCTGTAAAATATGAATGAGTTACAAATGGACGCTATGTTCGGGACGCTGCTTAAACGCGCGCAAAACACACGTTTTAAAACACTCACAAAATACTTAACATGTTTTCACTTATTTAAAAATGTCTTACCTGCCACGCGAGATGATTTCAAACCACTCTTGTGCAGCATTTTTACTAAAAAAATTGCGATATTTTCCAGCTTTCGCGCATGCGCACAGCGCTCAAGCTTCGAGTCGACCATCTTTGCTGCGCTCCAGCGTGAATGAATCGTTTTGTTTGCAGATAGCAACTACTCTCCCGCGTCTTCTACCATCTCTGGCTGCTGCTGCTGCAGGCAAAGTCCCAGATCATCATCATGGCGCCCGTCACAGCATCTGCTGTGCGGAGGGGGTGGGGGTGTGCGGTGGCTGTCAATATTGTGAATGGAAACTGCGGGCTGTCTGTCAGGCTGCTGGTGGCGTGCTGCGGAGAGGAGAGGGCACATTTTCTTCAGACTAAAATAACAATGACTGCTGTCCCTTTAACTGTCTGCAAGACACCCAGTTTATGGAGATGTGCCTGTGGAGGTCTAAAACAACACAACCTGTGCTGAGACCTGATAGCTGTTGCAATAGGCCACATTCACACAACCTTTTACTTATGTTAATTTAAAGGATGGGTTGACAATTTTCTCAAAAGTGTCTTAAAACAACAATCAGTTGTCTATATGAACACTGAAAGAGGTTTTCCTCGCTGTAATCATTCCTCTTGTTCATACTGGCCATGAAAAGATCCCCTTCAATGTAAGTGATGGGGGCCAAAGTCCACAGTGTGTCCACACAGTCATTTTGTGCAAAAATGCATTTAAAAGTTGATGAGAAGCTTATATGAGGCTTCAGCAGTCAGTTAGTCATATCAAGTGGATATCTGCCACATTTACAGTCTTTTTAGCATCAAATTTCCTCTTTGTGTTTCCTTGGACAATGTTTCCCTGTTGAGCTGTGGTGGAAGTATAGTAACAAAAAGAGGGACTTTGGCACTAAAAAGACTTTGACGTTGAAAGATTTCTACTTGATTTGATTCATTTGGACGCTGAAGCTTCATATTAACTTCAGATAAACTTTTAAATACATTTTTGTGGATTTTGTCCCCCATCATTTACATTGTAAGTGCATTATGAAGGGATCTTCTTATGGCCAGTACGAACAGGAGGAATGATTACAGCAAGAAAAACATGTTTCAATGTTCATTTGAGCTCCTGACTATTGCTTTAAGACTGCAGACTTATCTTTTAGGCGTGCATAGGTTGCCTTCATGTTTTACAATATCATATTGTAAATGCATAAACCTGCAGTTTATGGTATTTTATGGAGGGTCATTCTATTTGCTGTACATAAGCAAGCAAAGTACATAAAGGGATGGACGTGACTTCGTCATCCACATTGCAGTATAGTTTATACACCTTTATGGATGACATGAAAAATTACAACTTTGCCAACTATGTGCAGGCCTTTAATTGTGGCCTGTGTGCAGATCAGAAGTCACTTGATCATAATAAAATACGACTACTGCTGTACTTTCCCATCTCACAGAGCTCTGTGTAGGGTCAACATCAAGGTGTGTCAAGTTTGTGCGGGATTTTCTGTCTCTTGGACTCTCATTCTCACGGGTGCGAGCGGCTTAATGCTGCGAGCAAACTAACCAAGGTAAACAGGCCTGTGGGCTAGAGCTGGATTTTCGAGGTCTGATGTTTTTCCTGCTGGCTGAGTGAGTCAGACGTTTCATATGTACGGATCACCAGATGAGAATTAAACAAAGATCAATACAGTAGATGAGTCACACAGATATTTTTCAGTGAATCAAACTACTGTATCAGCAAGTGGTTACTTACAACACACAAAACACCTAATCAGCATGTTAGGTTTTATTCACAGTGAGCCGACTTATCATATTTTGTTTGAAAAGGTCCCGTCCTTTTGAAGTGTGGCGCTTATCACTGTTCAAAGTACATCTGTTCAGCAGCCTACATAACTGAGGCCTTATGTGAGTGTGTGTGTGTGTATTTGTGTGTGTGTGTGTTTGTGTGACCTTACACTAAAATAAAATAATACACTTCTATATTTCAGAAATATTCAAATTGATTCTTGCTGCAATCCTTTTCCGTGCCAAGGAGTAGAAAGGCACAAAGAGGCACTGTAGTGGAATAAACACACACATACACATACACACACAGAACAACTTAGCATGCAAGATGTGTCCAATAAAATTGATTTTTGATGGTGACCAAGTGTAATTTGAAGCATACTGCATTGGCATGACTGTTTATCAGAAACAGCCAAACACCAGTTCATACATGCTTTAATACAACCACTATGAGATGATTGATTATTTGGGTTAGGAAATGTATTCTGTGTATTCAGAGTATGTGTGCTGCAATGTATAACAAGATAACAACAATACTAAAGGAGAGAAAATGTACTTGTTCTCTGACTGTCTGTTTCACCATCGTTCATGACTCCAACGTGCATAGCGACGCAGATCCAGGCCACCTTATTAAAGGGGAATGTACTCTAAAATTGAATTGACATACATTACATCTGTTATAATGTGCAGCACAGTTTTCATTTGTCAATGTGAATGAGGCGCTTTTACTATTATAATCATATTTATTATAATGTTTCCTCTTCCATGTAACTGACAACTATTTGGGACATTTTTGATACATTTGAGAAATAGTCCCGCTCTTTGGGAATAATGTACTTTTTGATTGAGTTTCATTGTGTAGTTATTGAATTGTTTTGAGATGTTGGGTTGGTTGGTTAACATAGGATAGTTATCATGGAGCCTATCAGCCTATTGGTATATATAGGTTACATATGGGTGTGGTGGCCGTTTTTAAACATTTTGACCTGACGAAGATCTGACTGGGATTTAAATTTTGTCCATTAAGATACATATGAAGTTTGGAGTCAGCGTGCAGGTGTTACTCTTCAGTAAATCAATAAATCATGGCGAACACAACTAACAACAACAATGGTGATTTTAATGGGATATAATGGCCTGTTTTGATTGACAGCTGGAAGTCTTACACTGAAGCAGAATGTAAAATCTCAAAATATGGTACGCGCCCTGGCAAGGTGAGGCAACGCTTTATTTGTACAGAACGTTTCAGGCACAGAGTCAGTTCAAAGTGCTTTACATGAGGTAAAGAAATGTTATTAGAACCACATTTAAAAACACAATAAAAATAAAAATTCATTTTAAACATCAGATAAATTAAATAAAACACAAATAGACAAAAAAATAGATGAGAATTACAACTATACAGCAAACAGAGGAAATAAAAGTGCAGTAGAGAAATTGATCAATTAAAGAGTTTGTATATCAGCAAGTGTGAACTAATGACGTCATCAATTCAAGTCTTGATTTCCTGTTTGGGCTGACAGGTGTTTTGTTTTCTTTTGGGTTTTTTTTAAAAATAAAATTACATGAAAAGCAGCGTGTAAATACTTTTTTAGGGTGGATTTTCCCTTTAAAGCCTCCATGTGCTTGTTCAGTGTTACCATAGCGACCTCTGGTGGACAAACTGCCTTCCCACAGCTGTTAAACTGGTAAATTTCTGTAGCTGTTTGTACTTCTTGGTTGGTTTTTAGTCTTTTTTTCCGGCAGATATTAACTAATTTAAACCATTTACAAGATTTTCTTTGTTTGGTGAATACGAATCCACCGACATAACCAACTACAGCCACTATAGATGTGGTTCTATATATATATTATTGGTTTCTTTGTGTCCATCTGCTTTGCAACGACACACACCCTGCACACTAAAAGTCTCCCCTCTGTCAATTAATTAAAAGTTAATGAAAATATTAATTGTTAGTCCTATCTAATCATGTCTGATCCTATTTGGTTAAGTCTACAGTACTGGGATTAACCCTCCGTGTCTGCGCTGATTGACGCGTCATTAGCTGTGTGAAATGCAATTAGACTGTCCTGTACTTTGTCTAGATGTGGAGACCATTGAGCAATAATCGTATTGTCCTTGCACAGGTCTAGCGCTTTCCCCTCTGACAGACTGATCGATGATTATTGGCAGCCAGCTCCATGGATTGATTCCAGACTCTGCAGCCGCAGTAAAGAAAAAAAAACGTCTTATATGGGCCATTAAGGTGCAAACTAGACCGGTTCATTCCCCCAAATATTTGATGTTAAGATAAAGCAGCCAATAATAGATCAGGAAGTCGGTGACAATACAGCCATGTGAATAATGAGGAATTTGCGCTGACCACCAACACAAGTTCAATATTGACTTTCTGGAGCAGCTCCGCCTTGTTCCCATGCAGAGAGACGTTTAAAATGCCTGCTTTGCTTTAATGTAATGTGCAAACCACATGGAAAGAAACTGCACCCAGTTCTCCCTCCTCCTGAGAGGCTTCCTCTGATATATGTATATATATTGCATCGTCTCCACAGCATATTGATGTAAGCGTCTAAACTTCCACAAACAGCAGTTCTGGCAAGCAAAGGGGATTTCATGTTTCACAAATGGAAGGGAATGACCTATAAATTGGACTGCTTTTGAATGCAAATGGCTGGATGTTAATTAACACCTGTGTTGTTGATTGTAGGAGCTTGTTGGCCTTTGATTGAAAAGAAATGGCACCTAGGAGCATCAGAAGTGGCTTTGAACTAGGAAACCTGTCTTTGATTGGCATGGGAAGGAAGAAAGACTGAGAAATATCACACAAAGGGCATCTTAATTTCCCGAATTAGGGGTTGTAATGTTAGGGAGAGGGGATACCATATGTATTTTAGACTGTGGAGAGGGGGCATTTAGACTGGCCTTTGGCTGGACTGGACAATAGATCTACTGTGTATTTACATGTCTGCGCTGATGTTTCTGACATCAGACAATCTGATTGACCAGTTTGTACCTCACTTGTAGGCTTTGATGGAGATGAGTCTGAGTTGGGGATCTTACACTCATCTCCTAAATAATCCCTGTGGATTTAAGTTTTTGGACAGAAAGGTTGCCTTTTTTCATTTGTCAATACTTAAAAAAACATAAATAAAATATATAATATTGTAATTCTCCCCTCAAAAATATAACTGTGTGCAACTGTATTTACTGATGGATGTGTTTTGTGCATAATTATAATTCTGTGTATGTGAATTTTAGAATATATGTAGTTTAATTCTATGTTTAAGGTGCCTTTTTAACATCTGTCAAGGGACAGGGATTAACAGCTCTCTCTGTTGATCAATGAGCAGTGTCCATGTCAAATGAACTAATAAAATAAAAAACATAAAGTGTAACTTCCCAGTAATTTTGGATGAATAGAATAAAATGACCCACTTTAGAATGAAACACTTACATTATTAATATAGTTATATTATGCACAATACAGTCTCTACATTACTGTTGTGCGATTGAAAATTGTATACCAAAAGTTGCGTGCAAAAAAAGTTGCAAAAACGGAGCAAATCTCATCAAGCAAGTGTCGTATTTTCAGTAAAATTGCAATTTATCAGGTTTAAAGACAAAAACAACAGCATAATGTCATCAAAAATATAATAAAGTAGGTATTATAGATCTATAATAAGAGCAGTCATAAGTTGTCTTAACTCTACACACGTGCACATAACTGTCTTTGCACACATGCAGTTGGATAGTTTTTTAAAATGTTTTTCCATAGTGTGAAAGATTTCAGTTATGCATCCTGTGATTGTACTATACATGAGCTGTGTCGTGTGGTATCATGTCTACAGCACTAATTAATATTTCTGGCACTGTAGCTGGAGTGAGCGGGTCTGGCAGTCATCTGTCATTTGCTCTTCCTGTGAGCCCCTTCAGTCTGTCTGACATCTCTAAGCAAACACAGCCCAATACACAACCGCAGGCAGGGCCTTCTGGGCAGCCAGTGAGAGCACCCCTCTTCTAATGTTTGTGTGACAAAAAAGGCAAGGCAAATCCTCGCAATGGAATCAGATAATCACCAACCTGTGAAGAGCCTGCCCCAATCCACATCCACGCCGGCCCCCCGGCCCCTGGATTAACTGTCTGTTTGGCTAATAATTTTAATCTGCCGGAGAGGGCCAAGAATGGGTGACAGGGCTCGGAATAAACATCTAATCCTATACTCCCCTCCTCCCCTCCCTCGGAGCCTTGCATTTCCTCCTCGACCCTTCATTTTGGTACATTTATACCAAAATGGACATACTGGAGGTTGTCCTGATCTTGGTCCGTCTTTGCTGGACAAAATTGCTTTCCAGCCACCCAGACAGAAATAAGCCCGCTGTGTGACAGACTGTTGCCAGACTGCCCCGGCCTGACATCGTCCAGTGGAATGTACACGTCAGAGCGTGGGGTGTGTGTATAGACAAGGGTGCTACTGAAGAGAGGGCACTTCAGGTTCACAGGGTCAAGAGATGTCTGTCTGGGGCTCATCTGTGGCAGCAGAGGACACACGACGGGTGGAACGGAGAGGAAAGTATTCTGGAGAAATAAAAGAAGACATTAAACTATTTGTTCAATGAAATGAAATAAACACCAACTATAACTGTAAGTCCCGTCAACCTCTTTCTGATTTACTGTAAATGAGAACAGCAAGTCACATAAAATCCTGATGAATGTCAAACTCTCCTTGGTGATGACTTATCTGTTAATTATGGCTGGACAGATGTAGGTTTTTGAATCACAATACTGATATTTGTAGTCAATTATATTATTTGTTGATGGTCATTATTTTAAATTTGATACATTTCTGGCCAAATAAACACACAAATTAGTTGTTTCCCCTACAATCTTATTCATTTTAGGGGAGAAAAGTCTCATCATGTAATCATGCAATCATGTAATACTAAACAATGCACCAATTTAAGCATTGAGATACTTGGTTCGGCCTCCAAAAATATAGTTTAACAATTATAAAAAATACATTAAATGCACAGAAAAAAAACCCTAATTTGATTGTCTGATTTTGCCAAAGCAAGATAAATATAAACGAACTTGTTTATTTACACTATAAAGACCAGATTTTAGATCCTCATTCTGGCATCAAATGCAACACAGGCCACCGACATCAAGCATAGTTTTAGTGGAACTATGGTGAAATTACACCCACACAATACGGATGGCACTCGAGTCTAATTGTTGCTGTTTGAAGTATGGCCACTTAGATATCCTGTTTAGGATGGGGCTGTATTGTCGCACCTTTGTTCTGATAAGGGTCCCTGCCCCCATCGACAAAGTGCGAACGACTGGGAGGGCCGCAACAATATAAGGGGCCGGAGGAGTGTCAGGGGGGCACTGTCTATCTCTGGGTGACTTGTGCTACCGTTCTGCTGTCGATCACACTGAAGTTTTCCTCATGGATTTCCTCCGCGCTTGTGTCCTGTGCACCGTTTTCTTCGGTCTCGCCGAGGCTTTTACGCATCAGGATATGAAGGACGCGCTGCTGCAGAAACTGGGCTTGGATGAAGTTCCTAAGATCCATAAGAGGGATTTGGAGAACCTGGTTATTCCCGCTCATATCAGAAATAAGTACATGTCCATGCTGAAGATGCACCACAGCAGGAGACGCAGATCTTTGCCGAGCCTGGCGGGCATCCTGAGAGGAATCCCTGGCAATGCTGGTAAGGACCTTCCCTATTTTTAAAATACATAACAAATAATTTATAGCAATTCATATGAAAATAGCTTTGACACCGATACCGGTAGAAGTAAACAGTTATTTCCGTGCGTAATTGTGACACTTGATGCGCAAAGACAGTTTTACGCACAGAATTACCTTTACCAAACTGCAATTTCTAAATAATTTAGAGGAGAATATCACCTAATCGCATAAATGCTTTGTGTTTTAGATATCTCCGGAGAGTATGTGTACTCTGACACCACTCGGAATCGCATGGTGTTCGACATGGAGGCGAGGATCCCGGATAACAGCGAGGTGACCATGGCGGAGCTGAAGCTCTACCAGAGGGCTTCCTACCACAAACGCTTCGCGGTGGAGAGGAAGAACCACCGGCCCGTTAACAACGCCCGGGTCAGCATCTACTGGGTGGAGGTGTTGCCCAACGGATCCAACCGGACATCACTGGTAGATTCACGGTAAGAGATGTTTTTCCCCTGATGACGTGTTGTAAAATATATTAACTGTAAAGCAATTAAGCTCTCAGTGGGTTATCTTAATCATAATTAAATGTTATTCATCCCCTCAGTGGTTGCCAAACAGACAATCAGATCAGGAAATGTCAGTTTTACTTTCTTCTAATTAATTGTCCTTATCTCTCGTGTTCACAGGTTGATCCCCATTCACGAGACCGGCTGGAAGAGCTTTGATGTGACACAGGCGGTGCACTATTGGTCCAAGACCCAGCAGAAGACACCTATGCACCTGGAGGTGTGGATCGAGGGCGAGAGACCTGGCAGCTACGCGGCAGAGATGGCCAAGAGTGTGCGCTTTACCACCCAGGAGCAGACGGACAACACCTTGGGAAAACCCGAGCTCATCCTCTACACACTCAACCTCGAAGAGTACGGGTAAGGGCGCGAGCTTTTGATATACAGGATATTGTATCAATGTGACAATTAGCCCATATCCTTTTTTTTGGTACCTGTTAGCATTTGCATTCGTTATAGAGTTGTAGCAGGGTGGCACAGGGGCGTTAGTTTACTCATTCTCGTGGTTTGGAGAAATCTAGTGACAAAAGTACTGGCTGGTATCAATAAGCAACCTGTTTACAAAAAGCACGTGCTCTAATTGTAAGTGTGCTATGTTTTTTTAAAACTTCTACATAGGTATATTTTAAGCTTGTTTATATAGATTTACCTACTGAAAAAAAACAACATATATCATAATTGGATAATAGCTTAGCAGGGGCGTAGCTAAGAGATTCTGGGCCCCCTGTAAGATATGTTTTGGTACCCCCAGCCCCCCTTTTCCCCTTTAAATGAACAATTATCTGACTGTCTTTATCTTTTTCTTCTGCAGCTCTCGTGGCGACTGTGACGTCAACCAAAACAAAGACACCTGCTGCAGGGAGCAGTACTTCATCAACTTCCGCGCGCTCACCTGGACCCAGTACTGGATCATCGAGCCGGCGGGTTACCAGGCCTTCAGGTGCACTGGAGGCTGCAAGCAACCCAAGCGCAACTACGGATATGGAGAGAGGAGGTGCACGGTGTCTGAGAGCGCCCCGTTACCCATCATGTACCTGGTGAAGAAGGGAGACTACACGGAGATAGAAGTGGCTGAGTTTCCCAATATGATTGTAGAGAGGTGTGCGTGCACAATGGACAATGTTTCCATAGTATGAAGTTCACCTCATTGAAAACTACTATAACAATTCTATAATGGCTGAGAAGTATTATGGAAATATTATAGTTTCATTGGGGAATTGACATATTTAATGGTTTGAAACAACACATCTAGTACTTTCTATTTAAATGGACATTTATCGGGAGTTTCACACACACAACATTAAACTCCATTTCCTTTCACAAGCACTTTTATATATTTTGTAAATTTTTGATATCCTTTTTTATTTTTATTTGAATTTGTATGAGTTGCGTTGAATCGCGGGGAGATCATTCAAATTCTGTCCGATATGTTATATTTTCAAGCTGTACATAATATGGATGAGTTTATGTTTGGAAAATAAAATATTTTGTTTCACTTAAAGCTTCTGGTCCTCTTCTTCCCTGTTGTCTGTCTGCACCCGAGCCCCTCTTTCACATTCATGATGCATTCACATGCAGTTACATACAGCTGCTGCAGCTCCTCTTTCACCTCTTTATTTGCACTTATAGGAAATTGTGGAGCAGAGCAAATAATTTGCCTAATGACTTATAACACTTGTTACACTGAGGCCACGCTGTCATTGACAAAGAGGGTCAAACCTACCTGTAATGCTTTATTTGCAGTGGGAAGAAGCTACACGGCCACATACAGAGAAACATGGAGTCAATTCACATTAAGCTAGAACGGGGTCTTCGTGTGTTTACATCAGGCTTAGACCGGGCCAAACGTTGGTAATCAGGGCCGATGCCTAATGCGCTGTTTGCTGTCTGAGTGGGGGGTCTTGTCATTCACTAATATGCTGCTGATGGAGGTAAACACGCAGGCCAGCCGAAGACAAGCAGCTGTCTGTCTGGGAGGGAAGTGGATTCCCATCATGCGCCTCCGGGCAACACCGGGGCACACGTGAATGGAAGGAACGCAGGTGGTGCTGTGAAGAGACGTTAATGTCAAAAAGGTCACACATACTGCTGGATTATTCCACCTTTAGATAAATACACAGTCTCTATGAAAAGTCGTCATGCCTTTTTGGAATTTTACAACATTCAAAGTAGATTTAAAGCAGCTTTTTTGACACTGATCGACATAAAAATAAACTCAACATCAAGGTGAAAACAGATCCCTATAGAGTGCACATTTACACCTTTAACTGGACACTGAAACCCTCACTTGTGCAGCCAAGTAGTTTCAAAAGTCATAATTCTTTCAGTAGAGAGTCAAGTGCTTTCAATTGATTGTAGTATAAATACACCTGCATCTACAAGGTCGCGCTTTTGGTGAGACGGGATAAGAGAAAAACTTCCACCATTAAGGGAAAGAAACATTCCAAGCAACTCAAGTTAAATGATGGATACAAGAACATTTCCGAGTCGTTGAACATCCCTTGGAGTGCAGTTAAATCCGTCATTAGGAAATGGAAAGAGAACAGCACAGTTGTAAATCTGCCTTTCAGCAGGCGATGCTGAAAAACTGAGAGAGCGTGCAAGAAAGATATGAGTGAGGGTGGACACCAAGAGACCTGTCATGACTCTGAAGGAGTTCCAAGCTCCAGAGGCTCAGATTGGAGAGACTGCGGAGACAACAACAGTTGGCCGGATGCTTCACCAGTCACAGATTAGTAGGAGACTCTGAAGTCAGCAGGAAGACGTTTTTATGGTCTGATGAGACCAGAATTGAGCTTACAGGCCATCAGACTAAATGTAGTGTTACGCTGCAGATCATCAGAAGCACAGTGGTGTCAGCGTCACGCTGTGGGGATGATTCTCTGCAGCAGGATCTGCAAGGCTTGTGGAGGTAGAGGGTGACTCGAATGCAGGGAAACTCTAGAGGAAAATCTAACGCAGTCTGCAAGAAACCTGTGATGTGGTTTGATTTGTAATAAGACAATGAGCCCGAGCTAAAGCTAAAGCTACACAGGGATATTGTGAAAACAATACATGTTATAACGGTCCTGGTCATGTCAATCCATGCAACCTGGCAGCAGTTTTGCAAAGAATGGGAAAGAGTTGCATCTATCGTAGCTCAACACTAACATGGAGGGGGGTAAAAACTTATACGAACAAGTATTTAGTATTTTATGAGATCAATTTGTAGGAATGTTTTCACTTTGACCATAAAGTTTTTTTTCTGTCACTGAGTGTCTCATTAAATCTACTTTGATTTAACGCTGTAAGGCAATAAAAAGAAGTAAAAACTTCCAATGACAACTTGTTTTAAGCACTGTAACAAACAACAAAGTCACTGTATACCAGCTTCTTTGACTTTTAATAGAGTTGAGACAAATTTAAAAAGAAAATACAATCCCAGATTTTTATAAACACAAATATCAAAAAACTGTCAGATAGAAAAGACAACAAATCTCAAAGCTTTTGCACTGTTGGTTTAATAATAAAAGACCTGATATACAACCTGCAACATAAAGCGATTAAAAAATATAGTGTCTGTCATTTTTATAGATTAGACTGTAAACTCAAAGCTTGCATTCTGCTAGATTTATGTATCCAGTACAATTAAAACAGGAGGGCAGAAACTCTCCAGACATTTAAATATAGTCGACAATTCATCACACAGCAGTACTCGGGCAAACTAACACTTTCTTAATCACAACACAGTATTACTTGGAAGTCAATTAATGTACATTCGTGCATGGTTGAAATAGTGGTGAAGTATTTACATGTTTAAATATCAGCATGGGCAGAAAATAAAGCAAAGAAAAACCAAAAAACAAAACAAAACAAAACAAAAAAAACAATGGACACACACCAGTGTGTTCTGTATTAATGGTCTGTTTACCAGCTCTGATGTTGAAACACAAGCTGGGTGTCCTCTGCCAGGATAATGTGGTGTGGCACATTATGAGCTGTTAAATGAGGAGCTGCCATTATTGCCGGGCCACACAGTTACCAACATGAACTCCGGAGTGCCTTGAAATGTAACCATACCTTTAAAAAGGTGAAAAATAAAAAGTTTCTTCTCTTTCCTTCAGTCTGAAAAGGTTTTTTTTTGTTTGTTTTTATGAACAGTTGATGGTGTCGGTCGTGGGTGTATTGTGACACTGTGTAGCCCTTTTTGGTTTGCTGGTGAAAATGAGCAACCCCTGCCTGCTTTCAACCACTTTTGTGCTGAACTAGCATCATCAGAAATGTACTTTGTTGAAATAGTGGTGTTAATCTAATTTTTTTTTTTCAACAACAAAAAAAAAGCAAAAAAATTTCAATTTTGTGGTTCTGACTTTTAATTGATCAGTGCTAGTTGTTTTCAGAAGTTTCTGCACTAAAGGAACCGTTGATAAAGACAATCCAAGAACCACACCTTCTCCTGAGAATCAAGCGTAGTCAGTGCCCTAATTTAATATATCTATATATATAAATTAAAACACTTATTTTAAAATAAATGCATTAAAAGGCATAATGTAGTACTAAAAAATGGCTTACTTATATCCTTAAAATGGCTTGGCCAAAATACTTTCCCAAAGCAATGTACATTAGAATAGCTGAAGAACTGGAAATGACGTATCAAAGACAGGACACTTGAGGGGAATACTTTACTAATGAGGTGTCAACTGGGGGGCCAGTAGTGGGGCTGATGTCCTTATTGTTTGAAGTAGCAAACCAGGCCATCGCCCATTCAAAGGTCTTTTACACACCTTTGAACTGAATCAAAAGTCATAAGCCAGGAAGAGATGTAAAAAAGCCAACGAGTTGTTTATTGTAGGTCTATGGAGTTTAGGTTACAGGTTTGATAATGGGAACAAAAGACAAAAACTTTGCTGTAATTCATTTGCTTCAATTCAACTGTTTGACAGTCGACTCTATTGACAGTCTAACAATATTATCAGCTACCATGCTTCTCTCTAAGAAGCCACGGTTCCTTTCAAATCATTACTGTTTCTTAAACTTCTCATACAAACTACGCAAAAACAAATATTTACAATTTGTAATTTAAAAAAAAGAAAAAAAGAAAGAAAAAGCACAGATAAAATGCACAACCCTGAAAAAAAAAAAAAAAAAAAAAAAAAAAAAAAAAATCTCTTAACATCTGCCAGACTGGCAAAATGTTTCTGGTTCCTGATATTACAAACATTAGATTTTTTTTTTTTTTTTTAAAAGCACGTCATTTAAAAGTGGTGAAAAAAAAAGGATAATATACAACAAAAGAGAAAAAAAAACAACAACAGATGATTGAATGACACTGAACCCACGTTGCACATGTGTGTATAGATATATATAAAGCTTCGATTACACTCAGGATGCCTGGTCTCCTCTCTGACGTGGAATGTTGTTTCTCCATATCGCTTTAGTCTCTGTTGGTTGGTGGGTTTTTAAATTTTTTTTTTCTCTTTTTTTTTTTAAAAAGTGGGTTCTAGGAAAACAAAAACAAAAACAAAAAAAATCAAAAAACAGCGGGGTGGAGGGATGTTCCGTGGCTAGTGGTGGGTCTCAGTGTCGGCCACCAGTCCGTTAGAACAAGTGTCTTAATAATATCCAGGCTGATACTGCTGGCTCCACGGCTTCTGGTTCCAGAACTGCACGGGACACACAAGACATGCATAAGTTGACTTTGTGTTTATACTTAACAAGTTTTCAGATGATCTACCTTCAATATATTTTGCTTCTGTCAAAGTTATATTGCTCCAAAATACAGTTAAAAGCAGAACTAATGTAAAAGTTTTCCCCTTGTCGTTGCATTCAGAGATGCTCTGACATCAAAGGCAAAACTCAAGAGTTTATAGCCTGTAAACTTATATTGTGACAGTGCAGAAAATCCACATCTTAAATTTTAGTGTGACATGCAAGTAGAGACATTTTTCCAGCAGCAGCATTTACCCCTTGCTGCCAGCTCTGGTTGAAGGCTTGGGCCTTGTCCATGCCGTTCCTGTTGCCAAAGTTGCCGCTATTCCTGTTGTTACCATAGTTGCCGTTCTTGTTGCCAAAGTTGCCACGGTTACCGCCTCTCTGCTGAAACTGTAGGTGCAGAAAGGCAAGTAAAAAAGATGACCATGCACTATTTCTGTCCATTGAGTTTACATCAGATTATTAAAACGTGACTGAATATATGTAGGTTTTAGACAGAAAACCAGTTCAAACGGGAGAACAGGATGTAAAGGCATCATTGTCAAACCCACCTGGTTGGGATGTCCCCTGTTTCCACCACGGCTCATGTTGCCTCCACCTCCTCTGCTCATGTTCCCCCTGTTCATTGGGCCGCCTCTGTTCATGTGTCCTCCTCTGGGGCCCATGTTACCCCTCATTGGTCCGCCCCTGGGGGATCCACCCAGGCTGGGAATGGGGCCGCCACCCCGGTTGAAGTTGCCACGGTTGGGGAAACCTCCTCTGAACGCTGGGGGAGGCAGGAAGCCACGAGGGGGGCGGTTGAAGCCACCGCGGGGGCCGGGGGCTGCAGACAGACCAGATATAGCATAAATTAAGATTGAACAGCCCTTTACCACAAGCCAGGCGGAGCACGCTCTAGCGCCGATGTGCCGTTCAGAGCTGTAATCATGTGTTCCCATGACTTCCTTCCAAACCTACCTCCTCTAAAGTTGCCTCTGTTCTGGAAGCCTCCACGGCCACCGCCTCTCTGTCCAAGTCCACCGCCGCGGCCGAACTGGTTCTTGCCTCCCCGGCCGCCGCCACGGATGCCGCCGCCTCTTTTTGGCGTTGTGCTTCCCTGGTTGGGCTTCTTCTCAGCGGGCAGAGCCGTCTTGCTTTCCTCTTTGTACTGTTCCAGCAGCTTGGCAGCGTCGTCCTTCTGAGTCTCGGCGAAGATGACCTCATTGAAGCTCTCTCCCTCCTCGGGCAGAGAGAAGAAGCCTGCGAGAGAAGGAAAACAAAACCAGAACATTAATGTTGAAAACAGACAACCACATCTGGGGAAAAACTACATTCACGTATCCTCAAATAAGTCTTTGCTGTGTTAAGAACCAGTGACAAAGGGTTTTACATCTCTAAGATCTTTTTACCTTTCATTTTGAGGACAGCATGCTCAGGCACTTCTTTGCCATCACTCTCAACCTTCTTCTGGACTCTCTCCTTGAAATCATCATCAGAGGGAAGGACCACCACAGCCTTACGCTGGAAGCCTGCAAACAAGCACATCTTCCTCTTCTGGCCGGGGGCAGACAAGTTAGTCTGGAGGGAGGAGAAAGATAGCTCAGTTATACTGTGATTTAATATAGTTTATTTCACATATGTCATATCTGTATCATGCTGGTAAGTCACTTACATGATCGAGGATGTAGTTTCTCTTCTTGCGGGCAGCGATCTCAATGAACTTTCCCAAGAAAAGAGGTGCTCTCTGGGAGATGGCAGTCAGTTTTGTGATGTCCTTTGACTGGCGTTTCAGGCTGTTGATCTGTATTATGAATGAAATTGGATAAAAAGAATAAGACAGATTGTCAAGATTTCTCAAGGCTACTGAATGTAACAGCTATTATAAACACCACACAGCTGTATCACAACTGACCATCATCTTGTCCACAATGGTGTCACTGCCCAAGATGTAGTATTTGCCGGGGTTCTCCTGGACATGGTTCTTCACCCATGTAGTCTTCCCTGAGCCTGGCAGGCCGACCATCACTATGATCTATGCAACACGAAAAGAAAGAAGTCAAGACCATTGAAAAAGTTCACAAAAAGAAGTGCATGATGATTAAAAGAATATCTGAACATGACTGTGCTTACCTCGCAGTCAGCCTTGGTCTGTGGCCCCTTGAGCCCTCGGACTCTGTCATCCACTGGGATCTGCTGCAGGAAGGTGTAGCCCTGGGGCTGAGGGAAGTACGGAGTCTCCATCTGGCCAAAGTTGAACTCTACGGCGCAGTTGTGGCAGATGACGTGGGGGAAAAGAGCCTGGCCGTTCAGGGAGTCCTTGCTGACCTGGAAAGCGACAGCTGGCTCCCCACCGTTCTTGGAGAAGGACAACACCAGGTCCTCACCCTCAAAGTCCTGAGCAAAGAAAGATGCAGTTAGTTTTTGTGCTAAAAAACTGGAAATTAATTGAGAAACCTTATTTATTTTCATCTACTTGCACTTCATTTTCAATATAAAGAAAGGTTGCAGTTCATTGTCAGTTTGTAGTTGTTGTCACGCTTATTTTACAGAGAATAACTGGTTCCCTCATATTTAAGTTATCTCTGAATACATGCTTTAGGGCATTTTAAATTCTAAGCTAAATACAAATATCACTTAATCCAACTATGTCTTACAATAAGGCAGCAGATGACATCATTCTCCTCATAGGTTTCTCCAAAGTCCTCAGTTACACAGTTGGTGGTCTTCTTACCCTTCCCTGAGTACGCATAAGAATGCTCCTCCTCACCTAAACAATAATGGGAGAACACATTAACTGACAAATGCATAGTGACAGTTAACAGATGGTGATGATATTTCTGAATTACAACATCATGTCCCAATCACTTGGACTGTAATGGTGTGTGAATCATCCGTGTTGGCAGTAGGCCAGTTACCGTTACCATGATGCAGCCAGAACTGAAACTACTTCACATTAAATGTGTCATGCTGCTTATGAACCACTAGAGGGATCTCAGGACAGACTGGCTTTCAAAAAAAAAAAGGGAGGATGACACCAGCCTCAGTGTTTAATGTGAACTAATGTGGCTGTTCTTCAATGCAAATATGCACCCGTTGCAGTTTGGTTTGTCCAAGTTTTAATACAAAGGTTCACTTTCTTGCGGACATTAAATGAATGGAGCGCACTGTTGAGTCAAGAAACTGTGCAGTGTTTGGAATGAATGAATTATAGCAAATGGCTGCGTTGGCTTGGCCATCATCAAAGAGGCAATGATACCCCATTAATGTGTCAGTCCTTAGACCAAAAAAAGTCTCCTTAAAAAAAAAACCCTCGTTTTAACACTGAACATCTGCATGTGTGATGTGACCAAGTATGAATCATTCTGGCGAACGCTGCCATGGGTTGATGGAAAGTCACTGTTGGACGCAACACTTCATACCAAGACATTAAATGCCTGAATGAAAACTGACAATAATACTGTTACAGAGACAAACTGTAGAGCTAAAGCAAGTATAAGAGACACTGACCAAGCAGCAGCGTGCCGGTAGCCAGGGACCAGCCGACCTGCACGTCATGGATGTCCATGTTCTTACTGGAAATGTGCTTCACTGGAATCTTTTCTGTAATCTGTTGACATTAAGCAAAAACACATGAAGTGAAATGAATTCTTTGAGAATGACTAACATGTTTACTCATACAGTAAACTTATTAATGCAGTTAATCCTCGTTGTTATTGTACCTTCATCTCAAAGCAGGCTTTGCCTTTGTTCACACCATAAGTGGCCTTGCCTCCGGACCAGAGGTAAGCAAAACTCTCCATTGTGAGAGATGAGGCGCTGTAACGGTCCCGTGACACCTTAAAGTGCAGGTCGCAATTGTCTAAAGAAAAAAGGAAAAAAAAGACACTCAATAACTGTATCCATGCAAATATATCCATAACAATGTGAATATCAATATGTAGGTGTAATTTACGTTATTGTTAGTTGTCATTTAACTCTTTTTGGACCTTGAATACAATTAACCTGGATAAATTGTAAAGAAAAGAAAAGAAAAAAAATCCATTGGTGTAGTCATTTGTCACATTAAACCACTTACAGGTATCCAGGCAGACTTTTGTGTCATCAAACTCCTCATCCTCTTCCTCCAGGGGTGGCACAGGAGACTTAAATGAGGCCCTGAAAAGAGAGCACATGCAGTCAATTGGAGGATTCACATCATTTCAGCTGCATGGGTACCACTTGCTGAAAAAAAAAAAGAAATATAAGGGGGGGGGGGGGAGAAGTAGGAAGACAGACTAGGGGAAACAATACAAAAAAAATAAACTGTAAAATTGGGCAAGCGAGCCTCCAAACTTTCTGGATAGTCAGCTTTATTGTGGGCCTTGGCAAACAACACTTACCTTGCAGTATCCAGTGAAATCTAAAATGTGAGAGATACACAGAAAAACAGCACCTCCGCTAGCCTCAGCATGCAAGGCTATCCATTGGTTAAAAAGTGATAATCAAACAGACCTCTCCCCTTTCAGATCAACGTGTGTTTATGGTCTCCAGGACTGCTGTGGGGTCAGTCGAATAGCGATAGTGGGTGTAGTTATATTTAACTTCCAGTATGTGGAATTCTAAATTAAAAAGGTCATGACTATCTCACACTGTACTGTGTAACTATATATCTATGCAGTACAAGTTGGCATGTTTAGCTGCCTGAAATGAGCAATCAGTGTACATAGAGCCACAGCAACTTACCAACTCTGTAGCTTGAGTTTAGGTACTTAAGTCTCTTGTGGGAAGTTTAAAAGGAACTAGTGAAATGTTAAGATTAAAAAAAAATAAATAAATAAAAAAAAGTTATATATATATGTTTAAAGCACTGTGCCACCTGAGGCAGTCCAGTGGAATAGTGAAATTATTCAGTAGAAAGAAACAGACTGTGGGTTCATCACCCCCATTCTCATCTGCAGCAGTATTTACATCTCCCCAAGTCAAAAGACATCTGTCATGATATTTGTCCTCTAACAGCCTTGAGTGTTGTACAAATGGCTGCTGTGGGGAGATTTATGGTGGCTCTGTAGAACATTCTGTCTTAACTGGAGCATATGGTCAGTGCAGCCAGCCAGCGGGTCACACATACTGGCTGACGCTCTACAGGCCTGTGGCTGCCCAGGGGCCAACGATTTCACATAGGGTAGATTAATGCGGTGAAGTATTATAGGGGGGGAAAAAAATGCGGTAATAGGAAAAACTGGACTTTCACTTGGAAATGAAAGGACGCTTTCAAAAAAAAAAAAAAAAAAATTCTTGGCTTTCAGGAGAAAAAAAAAAAAACTTGAAAAAGAGGCAGCAATACTATCTTGTTCCAACACTTGTGAAGAATCCAAGGCTTTTCCAAAAAATTAAAAAAAAAAAAAAAAGGAAAAAAAAAGCGATGCCCTCAAAAAAAGTGATCCCATTTCCTGCCAGCTGATCCTTAAACTGTTAACAGCGCAATGAAAACAAAACACTGACCAAGAAGTAGGTACATGTATGCACACACACACACGCACGCACACTCACATGCACACCATGCATGATGTCACCGGCACAGGGGTAGAAAAAGAGCCTTGTAAAACACACACACACGCACGCAAGCACACACACTATGATGACATACACGCAAGACATGATACATGAGACAGAAATAGCATTTTGACGTCATACAACCAGTGAAATTAAAAACAAAACGAAAAGTAAAAATAAAAAAAAATAAAAAAAATAGACCATTGCGAGGCAAAACGATGGACGGTCAATAGCGAGTTCCTCCGTGGACGTTCCAAAACACTTTGGGAATTTTGCTATGTCCTTGTGTGCTACCCTGCAGCAATGGACCCCTCCTTCCACGCCTCTCAGCTATTCCTCCCCACCCTCCCTCCCTCCATTGAAAAGTGCACATCTGCTACTTTCCTCTGGGTTCTCTTTGAGCAGCCTTGATTCACCTTGAGGACACAACCGGCTTTTCCAAAACAATAAGTGGCATGAGGAACAGATGTGAAAATTCATAGAGACTTGATAGATGCACTTCTGCTACAGAATGCAGTCCTTAAAGACAATGTGAGTGGGCACTGTAAAAGGTAAATGGTAAGGTTCTTTAAGTAGACAGGGATGACCCTCAAAACATGTGTGAAAAGTAGGGTTATTAATAAATGGTATAATACTTGAAAATGAGGGTTTTCCTCTTGCTAGTTATAGGTGCATTGGCACTTAAAGCCAATACAGTTCAACAAAGCTATGGATGGCACTTCAGGGATGCTGAAGGCCATTTTTGCTCTGTCCCATCCTTACCAGCTGTATTTGTTCTCTTCAATAAATTCAAAGTAGCCCCTTCCATGTTCCTCCCGGCGTCTCTTAACACCCTTCTTATTCTTCTGATCAGCATTCGTGTCTTTGTCCGCATCCCCTTTGAAAATAGAACAAACATATAGAATGAGGTGCTCCTTTTTGTGTGAGAGAGAGGTCGGACTGGCAGTGGGGTTCTGGCCCACAAAGCCCGTTCATTAGTTACATAGTGTCGACCATATTTATCAATAATAAAAAAAGGTAACTAAGAGGTAACACCTCATGAGTACACTTAAAAATACAATACAATCATACTCCATAAATTGTAACAGCTGTAATGACCAGATAGTAATTACAATGTAAGCTGGTCCAAATGAACAGTGAACAGTGTTTGCTGGGGCTGGGGGAAGAAAACAAGTCTCTGCAAAAATAATGGGGACATTAACCCTGCAATATAGGGCTTAGAATATATTGTTTTCAATAGGATTCAGAAATAAGTTTAATTAATTATGGGGCAAGTTTACTGTTGACTGGGACAAATGCATCATGCAAGGAAATGGAAAACCTACCAAGAACTGCACTGACCCCCTCCCCCTCCCCTTTCCATATCTTACCCTGTGTTACCTAAATGACTGGTTGTAAGTGCATATTTTCTATTGCTCACCTGGCGACATGAGTGTTTTTATTCAAACCACAGACAAACTAACCACGTGCTAGCTAGACAAGCAAGTTCAGCGCCTGCACAATCTTCCGCACCGCTTTACGTGAGCTGGTTCAGAGGTTCCCGGCCCTTATAAAGTCAACTACACTTCTATGTACACACACACGCAGTAGGTCACTGTCACTCCGTGTGTAGACCTTTAGCCCCAAGAAATTGGAAATGATACATTAAAATTGTATTTCTTTTTGAATTGCCAAATTGTCTCTTTTAGGCGTCGGTAGTAGCAGCGCACCAGTGACTGTAGGACACTCTTCAATCACTGCAGTAATTATTTCCGACATTTCCCCTTATGCCAATTTTTTAGTGTGACTAGTATAACTAACTTTAAAGTATAACTAGCTAACAAATAACTTTCTTGGCGCACCTCCAACCGACCATTCGTAGCCAGACTTCAACATGGGAACCACTGAACTAGCCGACCAGCTAGCTAGCACCACAGACAAAGAAAATGACGTTAGCTGGCGAGCTAACATGCTAACCAGGCGCAACGAAAAGCCGTAACGTTGCATGAAGTAATCTACATGAATCGGTTATTCTCTACTTCCTTCACATGGAAACTGTAGCTAACGACATCCAGCAATGAAATAACTGTTCCTATGGTAACGCTAGTGGACTGGACTGTCGAATCTTAACGTTATAAAACGATTAACCGGTGCTAACGTTAATGTAGCTGGCCGGCTAACTCACGGTTTCGGTTTGTGGCTAAAGCTAGCCTAGTAAGGTCACGCCATGGCTGTATTATAAGATCTTCCGATCTTATTATACATCCATGGGTCACGCTATCTAGCGCTATCTTAGCTCATGGACGCTCTGTTGTGTGGTAACGCAGTCAGGTTAAAGTGACTCCCCGCCGGCTCCCTCCCGCGGCAGCATTAACGTTAAATATCAAAAACCGACACCCAGCCACAGTCCATCCAGCCAGTCACATTTTCATAACCACTCCGGTTGACTCACCCTCAGCAGCCTGCTCCACGGGCTCACCATCCTCCGTGTCTATTTTCTCCATGTCATCCACGTCTCCCTTGAGCATGGGATCCATCTCGTCGTCTTCATCCGCGTCCTCTTCCCCTTCACCCATCTCTTCGTCTTCGGCAGCGCCATCACCGTCGCCCCCGTTCTCAGGCTCCTCTTCCTCCTCTTCTTCCTCCTCCTCCTCCTCGTTGTTGGCCTCCATGCTCTCCTCTACCGGGCCCTCGCCCTCTTCTTCCTCTCCCATGCCCTCTTGGTCGGCGGCCTGTCCGAAACTTCCGTCCGCTGCAGCCTCTTGATCCAGCGGGGAGTCTCCGGCAAGGGCCTCCTCGTCCAGCGCGGCCTGCAGGCGGTCCATCAACTCGGCCTTCAGCCCCTTGTCCGAAAGATTACGCTTTTTCAGCTCGTCCTTCAGCTCGTTCACTTTCAGCTTTTTGACGTTAATTGAGCTCATCGTGAATGTGTGACGACAAAATGTATTAAATAAAAGTCACAAATACGACGACAAATAAATAACTGGACGCCCTTTGTTAACGGATGAAGCTCAAAACTGCGCCAAATGGCACCCGCTGTCCGACCAATCTTTTACCGGCAAAAGAGCCTGCGGTGTGGGGGAGGAGGATGACGTCTCCTACCGTAATTACTCACACAGCAGCGCAGCGCAGCTTATATAGCCCGCCGACCATCTGTCGCTGCCGTAATCACACAAAACAAATGCTCTGTTGTGGAAACGTTGGACAAAATGTGGAGGAAACATATTTATCACAAAGAAAACACACGATAACATTCTTTATTTGCAAAAAAGAAAGAAGCATAACATAATATGGCATAATCTGGCCCCCAATTAAAAGAGCCCCAAACAGCTATAGATTTATTATGATGTTTAGATATGAAAAACATTGAATTATGTTACTATTCTTTCTAATTGTCCCCCGAAATGACTTAAAAAGGCCCCCAAGGCACTTAAAAAATATGCAACTGTATACTTCTACTTCAACTTAAGAGGAAAACATTGTACCGCTAATAATTTTCTGACAAATAAATGTTACTGGTTATGTTGCAGATTCGGATTTTATTCACAAAATATAACCAATAAAAACATGATGCATTATTATTCATTAAACTATCCAGCATTATTGAAAATTAAAAGCAAAAATTTGAATGCAGGATTTTTACTGTGCAGTATTACTCATTTTACTTAAGAAAACAGTTTTGAGTACTTCTTCTACCACTGCCAAAACCAGCATTCCCAGTTGGGGAAAGGGTGAAAATAAAGCAAGACAGTGTTCACTAAATCTGCCCCTGAGCATAATACATTTTGGGAGGGGATGAACGACAGAAGTATGCTCATGCTTCTGGCAAAAATCCCCTAAATTGACTGGTTCTGAAATGTGACTAATTGCTGTTTTTCTTAATCTACTCTGTAAATTGAAAGTGGAAGAAAAATTTGGGAGGTTTGGAGTGTAAGTCAGACAAAACATACAATATGATAAGTCAACTTGCAGTCTTGGACATGTTTTTGTATTATTTTCTGACATTTTACAGACCAAATGATTACTAGATCAATCTAAAATGTATTGATAATGAAATTAAACATTAGTTGCAGCCCTAATAATAACACACATACTGTATGTAGACTTTGTTGATAAAACTGCTGATAAAAACATGTTTTCTGACAGGTGTTATGACACTAAAACGTGCGTTAATGTTCATGTGGGCACATCAGTCATTACAGTGCTGCCTCTGAAAGGAATGCACATGTATAATTTAACATTAGAATAACCATATGGGCTAGGAATATGCTAAATAAATAATAACAATGTTATCAACCCTAATTAAGAAGGAGATAGTGGTCCATGTAGTATAAGTGCAAGTCCAAAATTTAGTTTGCATATACCCGGTGGTAGGAGAGACCAGTCACTGTAGTCTCCATATTGTAAGAGTTGTGACTTCCAGGGGAGAATATAAACATATTGTACCATGGAGTTAGCTTATCGTTAAATCCATCCAACTTTCCACTACAGTTATACAAAGATATTTCTCTTTCATGCTTATTTTGTAAATTTGAAATAGAATCAACAGCCTACCTTGTTTTTAACTGCTGCTTAAAAAGGCCAAACGTTTCTTTGATGATGTATCTGCACATATTAATAACACGGAGGTTGGTGACTGCAAGGAAATTCCATATTCATAAATAAACTAGACTTTTTTCTTCCATTAATGTGGATTTTTTTAAAGTGTCGTTGAACAATCTCTGTAAAAGCAGAAAAAACTGCTACTTTTCTGGTAGACACGTGAAGCAACATTTTATGTTTTTTCAACTCCTTGTTAGTTATTTTATTGATTCCATTGATTTTACACACACTCTGGAACTTTGCCATATCTGAAAAAATAACCCTTAATGTCTTTCTAATGACTCTGTCCTACACTTTAGCCGCTACTGCCTGCTAATGGGCCTAATTGTTTAGACGCGCACTCAGAAATGATATTCAGTCTTTTCCTATACTGCATTTATATGGCGTTAATTTTCTTACCAATGTCCATTTCCTGTATTGTCCGTCACTTCTAATAAGCTTTCAACATAAAGTTAAAACAAATACAGCCAAACAATATATCTGAGCATAGTCAAAAACTTTTTGCTTCTTTCCATCAGCAACATCTGTGATTACTGGCATGAACTTAAATGACCTGTGGCCAACCTGACCTTTACCATACAACCCCTAGTGGTCGGGAGGAATATTACATTTAACACAAATCAAATGCATGGCTCCCACAGTCTTCAAATCTAAAGAAAGAAGGTATTGAGTTGCATTATGGGAAATGTAGGATCCAGGGTTTCTGGAGCTCGACCCATACTAAGGATTAAAAGTCAGGCTTTCTTGGCCTCTGTTGCACCAAATTTGACCATTGTGTTTTTATTTCTGTCCCTTGTGAGTCTCCTAACTTTCTGGAAGTGAAATACTTAATTGTTGGAGTGCTCCTTTAACCTTTATATTATTATATATGTTGTTACTTTCTTGAGTTATAATTCTAAAAATGCTGTGTATGTGCAGACTTTTCCTCCATTTTGCATACATTTGTTCTTATAATTCTCGCTTACTGCCAAAGGTGATCTCCAGTGCTACTTAACAGTAAATTCAGATGGCTCATGATAAGGAATATAATGACATCATGATGCAAAATGTCATCATGTTGGTTGCTGCAGTGATATAGAAGGATGCTACAGGAATTGCATGTCCCCTTGTACACATACAGGCTGGTTTATCTGAGTATTCCTGTTGCAAGAAGGTGCACAATACTATTACATAGCCTACAGTGTGAGGAACTATTACGTAAGAGAGAAATCATACCTGACAGGAAAGACATATTCGCTCAAATTACAACCATAAACTGCTCAACGCCTGATCCAATTGAATGTTTGTCTGAACACTTGCTCCTTACCGCCTCCCTGAGGAGCTTCTAATAAATAGCCGAGTAAATCCATGAGCGTCCTCCCGTGCGCTCACTCCTTCTCCTCCACTGTGCCACTGTCATCACTCCACCTCTGACATAGTGTCTCCAGCCTCTTAGTTGATTATATTCTTTATTTAAGCCTGCCATGAGTGAAGTATTTTTGTTTTATGTCCATGGAGCTTTGGCAAAATTATATAAAAGTGCACCCTGCCTTTGTTCGGATGTCCTTTTAAATATTAACAAGTTGTCATGTCATCTCTGACTCGGAGGGGAGAGAGATTTCCTGCCTCGGTCAGAGGAACACATTGGGTAAGTCAGATTTATTCATTAAGAGAAGAATTTGTTTAACATTTGTAACAAATTTTTGCTTTTTATAGACTTTTATATGATAATAATATTGTTGCACTGCTAGAAAAAAACATTTGGGTGTGGTTACAGTTGTCCACGTCGATTGATATCTAATTTCCCGCTGCCAAAGCCCACATACATCCTTCTTAAAATGATTTCTTTCTCAGAGCTCAGAAGTGCAGCATCACATTGAGTCCGCCGGCTTTTCTCCAAGTATTAAAGGGAAAGGCTGCGGCTGCCATCCCAAGGAGCGCCCCACTCCTGAGGGTGCCGGAGGGTCCAGGGGCGACCCACATCGGAATATGTGCCAGAGAGCAGACGCTGTCCCGTCCTACAAGTCTCTCCCTGGATCCTTAGGAGACCGTATCATGTCCTCTGGCGGTGGCACTCTATGTAGAGGCACTATGAATCCTGGCTTTGGGAGGGCTGATCGGAAAGTTGCGTGCTGTGAGAAGTGCTCAGCGACCCTTGTTGCTCTGAAGAAACAAGCTCTGAGCCTGGCTGTGCACCATCACTTCTCCTGCAAGGTCAGTAACCGTAATGATCTAATGAGAGAGGAGCTGGTCAGGGGTGTAGTGGACCATAAATGCAATCAAACCCAGTCTGCTCACTTTTAGGCTGAAACAAATCTTGATGGAGTAACATTTTATTGTCAAAATGGTGTTTGCCAAGTGTTGGCATCAAAAATCATTCAGGTAAACACATCTCGGGGATTTTCAGCAGGTGGTAGTATTGTGTAATAGTTGACAATATAATAAAAATACATAAATATGCCACTGCATATTCTTTATCTAACTATATGCGATGTAAAATCTTATTTTAATCACCCAAAATAATTGGATTCATGAGCTTGCTTAATTATTTTTTTTTTATAACAAATAAGAACATTGAACAGAATATATATACAGTATATAATCTAGCTGAAACAATAAGTCATTTTTAAAATGAAAAGTAATTTTATTAAGCAAAAATGCCCATAATTTACTGTTTCTGAAATGTGACTATTTGCAGTTTTTCTTTGTCTGCTATATTGAAACTGGAAGGAAAATCTTTTGGGGTTGGAGTGCTGATCAGACAAAACATACAATATAATAAGTTGACTTGCGGTCTGGAAAATTGTGATACATTTTTTTTCACTATTTTCTGATGTTTTACAGAACAAATGATTAATAGATCTATCTAGAAAAAAATGTATTGTTAATGAAAATAATCATTATTTGCAGCCATAATGCTGTATAATCACACACATGTAGACTTTGT
Organism: Thunnus maccoyii; assembly: GCF_910596095.1. Classification (NCBI taxonomy): domain Eukaryota; kingdom Metazoa; phylum Chordata; class Actinopteri; order Scombriformes; family Scombridae; genus Thunnus; species Thunnus maccoyii. The sequence goes on along the minus strand of NC_056549.1, from coordinate 8,196,118 downwards.
CGATAAAACTGCCACTTTTAACACATTTTCTGATATTATGACAATAAAACATGTTCATGTGGGCACATGAGTCCTTACAGTCCTGCCTCTAAGAGGAATGCACACATGTACTTCCCCACATCCTTCTGTACATTTGTCACCACTAACATCCATCCAACACACCCCAATCGACAAAGTAAACCAGTGCCATTCCTGTGCGAGTGGTTTAAAATGGGCATGAATATTTCATCTCAACATCCCTGTTGTCGTCTCCACAGTCCGCTCCATTGAGGAAAGACTATTTATTTTTGTCCTCTTAAGTGGGATGGGGCGCAGCTATAGCGTCATGTTTTTAGAGAGCGACCACAGGCCAGCACAACACACACACACACACACAGTGCAGGCAGGAGAGAGATCTTGTGGCCGCAGACGGTCAGTAGAAATCTGATAAGCCAGCTAGCTCCATGCAGGCTTATCGATCCGAGCCCAATTTCTCAAAAGCATCAAGGCGCTATAATGTCATCTTTTTATATGGGCTTGCAGTCTGGCTAAGATGGAAAGTCTTCACATGCTTTGAGAAACTCAGTCCAGTAGCCCATTTGGCTAGTTCAGCACATTTATTATTCTATATACTTGATATCATTTCTGTTAATGGAAAAGCAAGGCACTAAATCCTGAAAGTTAAAGTTGCAGGTGGTAGAATTTGCAGTTTGTTTTGCATATTTCATGGAATAAAGGAAAAAAAAATACTTGCCACTGAATTCATGAAATACATTTAGTCTGAAGGTCTTTTAGAGTTTGAATTGACTCTGTTTTACATAAGATTTAAGAGCTCCTACAGTACTCCTCTGGGGGAATATGGGTCACTGGCAATGTGCTGGCAACTTGCACGATGGATGGTGAACGGGCAGCGAGGAAGGGAGGGAGTGAGTGTGTTGGATGTTAGCAGGTGTCAAGGGCAGACCAAACAGGATGTGACACGAGAGTGTCTTTGACAGGATGAAACGTGAGGTGAAAAGCGATGATTTGATTTCATTTTGTTATATTTGACAGCGTGGGTCCAGGGATAGAACTTAAATGTCAAAAATGTTTTGTTTTTAGTTTTTTTTTAAGCTGCAAGTTGTCAAAGTTTTCTTAATTGAATTTGATCATTAGCTGCAATTTAAATAACAACTGTCTACAACACTAACCTCTATCTTTAAATCATTATGACAAAATGACAAAATGATAATGGGGAATGACTGCCCAGCCCTCATTCACAGAAAATAAAAAACATACAAATTGTTCTCTTGTTTATAGAGTGGTTTATAATGCCTAAGCTAAATAAAAATGTTTCTTTAATCATTTCTGCCTGGTGGCATGTTCTTCTCCATGAATATTCATGAGATGACGTGGAGATTCGTGACACGTTGCATTTATTTTAAAGGTACAGTCACTGGGTTTTTGCTTACTGAACTTATGAAGTATTAATCAATATAACTGACTCCATTATTAGTTTGCTAAGTGCTAAGATTGCTTGCAGTGTCTTCCCACAACTCAATTTTCCTATGCTCAGTGATCATTCATGAAATTCTCAAGGCTGAAATCAAACAAAACAAATTAGCTTGTTATTATGTCTTTGCTAGAAGTTTGTGCTGCATGTTTTTGCTTTTATTAGTTTTGTCTGTTTTGTGAAAATGCAGCAAATGTCAATTACAGGGAGATGTGAAATGTGCAGGAATAAATACTGTAAATGATTACTTCCAACACCTAATTGCAGGGTCAGTCCCTAGTTTGTAAATGTAAAATTATTCCTGCCACCTTTTTCTCAAATTGTGTAGGATTCAAGTGACCTGTCTGCGTTTCTTCATGAGAACCTCCGCGTTCACAGCCGGTCCACCACAGAGGCCAGGGACAGAGAAAGGGATCAGGGTGAGTGTGGAGCCTGCGGTACAAAACTGACTCAGCTGAAGCAAGAGGCCGTCCACTTGGCTCTGAGCAGGGGTCAGTCATTAGCTAACCCTCCCTTTGAACTTGGCCTCAGCGCTGGCACACTGCTGGGACAAAGTGAGACAAAACATGGTGACAGATCTCCAAGAGAAGCTGCCACGGCTGTGCACCAATCACGCAGTCGAACCCACAGCCCTCACAGCCCCCAGACGCCTCGGAGCCCCAGGACGCCTCAGAGGACCCCTCAAACCCTCAGACGCAGGGGGCCCAAGCTCGCCAACTTTGATATGGACCGCTGGGTAGAAGAGCAGCAGCAGCTGGTCTCTTCTGCCGCTAAAGCTGTGTCCAACACTGATGGTGTCACCATCTACCCTCACTGTCAGGTACCCCTAAAAGCCTTCTCTTAGCACTAAATCACACATAACACATCCTCAAGTGTGCATCCCCCTTTTTATGAGCTATATGGTTAAAGTACGTCTTTAAGGGTGCACATGTCAGCAAGCCAATGATTCATAGTGCCTAATCAGAGCCTATTTAGATCCCATGGCTGAGGACGTTGTTTAAAAGTACTTTTGCTAATGGAATGGAATTGAGTCATGAGTTACCCTTGTCATAAAAGCCAGGCAGTCAAAAAGCACTTGTGATCAATAGGAGTGGGGGGGTGGACATATTTAACAGAGCGGCTGGTGAAATATGCATTACTGTGATGGAAGACATGCCAGATCGAGCCCCACCTCCCCCAAGTCCACAATATAAAAAGGTTACAAACCTGCACAAGGAGAGTTTTAGATGTTTTTGGTGATTGGTGATTAAATTTTGGCGGAATTTTTTACAAATCTGTTGAGTTCATAGGGTAAAACAAATATATTGAAAGGAAAGCATTATTGTAATTAACCTGCTGTTCCTAATTCTGTTGTCTAATCAAATTCTACACTAACAATACAGCATATTATGCATTGGTTGTTGCAAGACTGCATAAGAAATTAGCCAGGCCAGTCCAGTATGAGAGCAGATCAATATGGGTTTGTGCGGCTGAAGCGGAATAATGTGAGAGGAGTGAAAGTAGAGAGGAGTTTGGAAAGACGAGACAAAAAGGAGGGCAGAGGGAAAATGGACAGTTGAAGAAGAGAAAGGGAAATGAAGTGTTTAAGATGGAAGGCAGGAGGAAGGACTGGAGGGAGAGGATGATATAAGGGGGAGGTGGGAAGGCGGGGGAGAGGGTGGAAAGGAACAAGAGAGAATAAAAGACCATATGAGAGCAAATACAGAAAGAAAGCAGAGTAGCAAGAAAGTAAAGATAAAAAAAGGTAGAAGATATGCGTCAAAAAGAAGAGAGGAGGGGTCCATACATATCTATCTATCTATCTATACATATTACCTTTGGTTATTCATATTAACTTTGCTCCCAATCTCCCTTCAAACCAACTATTACTGTAGGTCTTCTACTGCACTAATTGGCAGTTCATGGTTGGACGCTATCAGAAAAAAAAAGCCTGACGTTGTTATCTTGCCCTAAAAAAGCTGAGACACTGATGAGACATGGAGCTGGAGAGCGGTATATTAGAGCACTGTAATACTAAGATGTTGGCTTCCTGGCCTGCGGCGAGGCTCTGTGACTCCATTTTGGGCAGCAGCAGAGGCATGCTGAAAAGGTCATGAAGAGTCCGTGTTGCACTCACACACACAGAGACAGTTAGTACAGCTATGAATGAGTGCTAAAACACGCACCTTGGAGCTAGCAATGCGAGTGGAATTGCTTTACATAATGCTGTTTGACTGAGGGTGTGTGTGTGTGTGTGTGTGTGTCAGAGGCAGTGACAGTATGTTTACTGCATCTCTTCTTAGACAAACTCAGACAACAGTCACTATAGCCATCATAAACTATTCCTCACACTCCATATGCAGCTAGCAGTTAGTATGTTTAACCCAGTATGCTCTCAGCATAGATGCCCTACTTAGGCTCACACACCCCTTGCTCTTCCCTGGAGTAATTCCTGTGATAATAGCCCCTTTTGGAGTGGGTGCTGGAGTGCAATTACAGATTTTGATTTTTATAATGAGCTTTCTCCCCTGGCAGGCTGCAGACGCTGTCGCATTAAGCTGTGGAGACGCTGGGATTGTACAGACAAACTCCAAGATCCCTCACATCTCCAGAGTGGTGACCATCGCCAACTCTGCTGCCATGTCCTTTTTGGCCAAGTAAATCTACCTTCATCTATATAAAATCACTTACCGTTCTCTTTACAACACTTTTTCAATTATGTGTTTGCACATTTTCAAAATCAATGTCAGTTACTTATTTTTCTGGCCTTTTTTTAATCTACAACATTTCCACATTGGTTACACAGTAGGCTAAGTTTCAGTGCTGTGACATGCCACCTCCCTCCTTCCCTACAGGGCAGCTGAGAAACTCAACCTGACATCGAGGAAAAAAGGCCAGGCTTCTGATCCAGCTCCTGCTCATCTCTCCACCTGCTTCAGGGAGATTGTCCAGAAAAACCCTCCACCCGTCCCCTCCTGCCTGCTTCAAGCTGCCACCAGAACCAAAGACTCGCCCAATGTTGGCAAGGTAGACCTCCGAACATACTTGTACATGTCGCTGCAGATCACATTTGGTTTGGTTGCAATTTGGTTACAGTTCCATCTACTATTAAACTGCCCTGATTTTGATTCATATTGGATCAATGATCGGCTACATCTAGACTTAAGCATTCAGAAAAAACAAACTGATTGGTTGAAGGGAGGCGGTTCAATCACAGATCAGTATTAAAGCCCCAAAAAACTTGGTTTCAAAGTGTTAACATTAAATATTAATCAGTGAATAAACAACAATAAAAGAACAAAACATCCTTAATGTTTATTTCTTAAAGAGTTAACAGTCAAAATGCTGCTAATCTGCTTTATGGTGAAGGTCAAGGAGTCTTGAGTCAAAATGCCACGAGTGCATATCTATACAATGAAAAACTGCCTAGCTGCTCTCCAGTCAATATACACGCAGTATACAGTTACGCTATGACACACAGTTTTACATACATTATATATAAACAACTGAAAGAAACAGTATTTAATAAACACAACAGAGTGTAAGTGGCTGCTTGCGACTAATGGCAGACTATTGAAAAGTCTTATTGCTTGAGAATAAAATAAGCACTTTTTAAAAACATTTTTTAGGCAACAGCAGAGAGATGACAGGGTTTCACATGTTTCAAAGGTTCACAGCCAGACACAAACTAGTTCTGACAACATTCACTAAGAGCTGTACAACTGTTATCACATAAATAAAATGTATAAATAAAAATGTATGAATAAAAATTCTGATTGGTGCACAAAAGTAAGTGACAATACCTTTTCCAAGTGAGTCCTGCCCACTTTAAACCATTGAGAAAAGCACAGACAAAAGCAGTGCAGACAGAAATCTCTCATGTGAAATAACCAAAATTGTTCTAAATTTGGCTGAAAGCTGTGTGTTCATGTATGAACCGATTGCTCATAGTAAGTTTTTGGGGGCATTTAAATATTTTACCAGTCTGTGTTTGCAATATTTAAAGTTTGGTTGTCACTGATGGATTAACCATCAACCTTCATACACAGCCTAAAGCTGTGATCACAAAGTGATCTCATTAAAGGGGAACTGTTATTATTGATTATTTTGAGTCATATATATATATAATGTTACAATGTTACAAAGCAGGAAATGTTGGGTTTTCATCGGCAGTAACTTAACACAACTCTGATACAGCTGCCCCTTGGCTTCTGGAAAACTGGCCAATCAGGACAGCGTTGGCTCCTCGGGAGGGGGTCCTTAAAGAGACAGGAGCTAAAACTGCCTGTTAAGAGACAGAAGCTGAACTGAGGGGCTGCATAAAGGGCCAGTATAAGACAAATAAGGAGTTTTTGGAAATGTGAATCATGCAAAGCTACTCTAGTGGAGTCAAAGAATAAAAATATAGAGCTGGAAATGAGCATAATAGATCCCCTTTAACTGCCTCTCTGCTCAGCGTGGGATTCTTGTGGGAGGAGTGGAAGTCTGGAGGATAAGTTATCGGAAAATATCACATTGCAAAGTTTCAGTATAACCAATCATGATCTGTTCTGTTTGCCACATGACTTTTGCAAAGACCTTTAGGCTAAATGTGACTGTTGCTAATGGTGGTTATATCACTAGTTTTTGCTGTGTTTTTGTAACAAACCTCACAGCTTCATGTGACGCTGGTATTTTGCCCAACAAATGTTTTCTTAGTTTGATCTCATTATCATCACAATTTATTATTGTAAATTTCAGATTTCAGAAATGCACCTTAACTTATCCTCCATCTTTAATCATAGCACAAGCAGTAGACTTCAGCCATTAGCTGCGCTCACAAAGGCCAGCATAGCTCTGGTTCAAAGATCAATCAATTTGAACTCTTGACCATGTGGCATAAGCACAGGACAATAATACACCACATTCCCAGTAATTGAAGAGGTATGCAACCTGTTTTTCTGCCATAACGTTTCTCATTAAGATATGTATGTACTGTATGCTCTCCACTATACAGAGACATCCCATATAGACGGATTTAAAGATACAAAAGTTCGACAAATAGTCATTTTAGTTGACATTGTCTGCTGAGAAGAGTGTGAATGTTCTATCAGAAGAAAATTACAGTCACATGATGAACATCCTGTGTTACTTTGGTCACTTTGTATCCTATATTGCAATGGTCTGGATTGTTTGTACCATTCTCACCCACAAACACCATCTTCAAAGTGTTTTTACCACCCATACTGCAGAGTAAAGACATCACAGCCAATTTGGTGGAGATCCTATATCACCCCTCCTTTATGATACACTGTAATGCGGTGCTAATGCCTCCATCTTGTTCCTCCCCTCCCCACCCCTCACCTCCTTTGGGAGAAACCGGGGTAGATCAATATTACTGCCTGCTCTCGCCATGTCTCATAGATGGACTCTTGGGTTTAGTCTAGAGTTACAGATAAAGGCTCAGATAGACCCCACCGCCAGCCACACCTGCTCGAGCACTCAGTTCTGTGTGCCTCTGCATGCAAGAATATATGTGTGTGAGAGCGGAGGAGGATTTTCTGTGCTTGTAAAAGGGTCTCTTGAATAATTTAACCCTCATAAATAGAGTTTGACACATGTTCAATAGGGTTAGGGAGCCACTTCTTGCATAAGGTATTGAAATTATGAGGAGGGGGAGCACCCTGGTAGCTGAATGGCTACTGCACATGCCACATAACTGCAACGTCCCTGGTTTGATTCCAGCCAGTGACCTTTGTTGCATGTCGTACCCATCTCTCTTCCCTTGTTTCCTCTCGGCCGGTTCTTTATCCTCTATTCAATAAAGGCAAAAATGCCAGAAAAAAAAATTTCTAAAAAAAATATGAGGAAGGGAGGGAAAAAAATCCTTCACAGACACTGGGAACTTATCATGTGGCAGATGGAATATGGCTTTCAGATTTTCATACTGTCAATGGACAGATGATGTCATCGTGGTGTAATGCAGTCCTGCACTGTTTCAAGAAAACCATATTCGACAGGCGCACACAGGAGTGCTCGCAATCTTATCGACCTGAATCCTGATTATGAATAATTTTAGAACCGATTTCTAACTTTAATTCAGCTTGTTCAGTCTTTTGTGAGATATATGTTGCTTTATCTTCCTGCAGAATAGCAGAATAGACAAGGTTTGTTAGATGGCTGTCAGAGTCAGGATGTAACTGAATTTAAGACTTCAAAGCCCCTTCCTGTAGAGAACTGCATTAAGGAATTAATGTCACGCCATGCAGAAATATAGCAGGAGGTATGCATCACCATGCAGTTGTAAGTGCATGTATAGTTTCTGTATCTGCACTAACTGGATCAACCCACTGCAGCCTAAAAGAAATATGTTGGCATCTCAGTCAGACATTTTTCTTCTCGACTGTCAGCCCAATAAAATTTTCATACTGTATGTGTTAACAAATTCTTTTATTGCTATGAATCAAACGGACAGATTGTCAGATGTATTAAAAGGTACTAAATTGCCTCCCTGTGTGTTCCACTTGTAAACATTCACAATAGCAAAGTACACCATCCTTAGCTCACCATCCAACGTGCTCAATCCTGATCCTTTCTGACATTTACCACTTTGTTCTGCCAAGTGTGGACTCTTGGAAGATTAGCCAGTGGGCTAAAAGAGATCCAAATAAATCAAATCAAAGGTTCCCCTTTTACAACCGAGGTTTCTTACAAGCTACGTTGCATAAAATAGTATCTCAACCTCCCACGGCTGAGCAGCAGGGGCTCAGTGCTGAAGTCAGACTTTCTTACTTCTCCTTCTGACAGCTATGTTTTATGTCAGCCTCCTGCGATAAAACCCCTGTTTTTGTAAACATAAAGGCTTAAACCACAAGTAATATATAAATAGAAATAAAAAAAAGCATTGCCACTGTCATCATAGCAGTCAGCTTTAAGCATCAAGTTTGAAGAATTTGCAGCATATATACAGATAAATTACAGAGTTTTCTCAGTCTATACGGTGTTCTCGGATATCTTGGATATTATGTTTTTTTTGGGGGACGCAAACACCGTGTTGGCTCAAACTCGCTGAATTTTATATGAGGATATTTTTAAACCGTGCTGTCCTGAAACTCATTCTTTTTTCATGAGTTTCTGTTTGTGACACATTGCTGCTGGTCTTTGTTTTGAAAAGTTAAAGTTGGTGCCGTTCATTCTTACCTGAAGGGGTCACGAGCTTCTTCTGAAATCACTTATGTTGCTCTGTAAAAGCAGAAGACCTCACTGCTCGCATTTAATAAATAATGACGTTTTCTTTTCAAGGTGTCTCGGAGTACTTCAAAGTGTTTAGCCTTTTCCTGTATACTGTAAATGTATACAGTAGGGATGTACATCTCCATCACCGAGGCGGATGCGATATGCATCTGGATGCGTTGCCAACAATCTGATACATTAAAGATACATATGAAGCAACTACCAATGCGAAACGACCCCTATTGCGGTGCAGTGCGATTTGACACAATTTCATTCAACACAATGCGATTCCACGCACTGCAAAAGAACGAGCACCTGCCTCTTTGCTCCTTGATGTCCAAATTTCCCTTTTGTCAAGGCTTATTTTATGTTCGCTTTACACTTTACAGCTGTTACCTCAGATTGACTCCTCCTGTAGTTTCTGTTGTAGCTTCGAGGAGCGCTGCTTTTCTTTCCCATTTGAACATTGTATTATTGTATGCGACACAGAGACAGCTGTTACTGTTAACAAGGAGTAACAAACAAACCACCGCTCACTCCTGCTACGCTGGGTTTAAAAAACAAATGAACCCTCTGTGCTGAAGCTAGAAGGCAGCCTGGAGCCGTTTTCATGGAACAGGCGAATGAATCAATTCAGAGGATCATATATGACGAGGGCTGTTGTGGTGAAGGAATTTCCCCTGCAATGGTTCAGGGTGGTTTAACAGCACAGTATGCGGTCTATGTGGTATTAGAGCCTTTTTTTTTTGTTGTGAAAATCAAGGTTAGTCTGATTATGTGTGGGCTGAATGTAGCAGCAGTACCTGTCGAACAATGAAAACACTTTAAATCGTGTTGTGGCAGGAAACAACGTTGGCCTACAGCCGAGTCCCCTTAAACCTGGGAATTATGAATATAATCTGGCTAAAATGGCCGCCAGCTTGGCCGTGCAGTGACCCAGAAGAGTTTAAACATATAACCAAGACAAAATATTCATACAGATGTGTTTTAATTACCAAGCATCAACACGGAACCCCGGTCAGCACACCACGAGCCCAGCTCTACTACGAGGGCTGGGCGCCGTCGTGCGAGGCAGAAAGGATCCTCTGGAGCCACCAGACCAGACCAGGGAAGCCACGGGACATTTAATACACACACATGTAGAAAATGGAGAAATGTAGAAAACTGGTAGCCTCTTGAAAAAAAGAAAAAAACATGAACATGGTGCGGTTGTGGTGTTTGTTTGCCCTCCACCGCGGCTTGCTTGTCTATAGCGCGGTATTGCAATATTACAGTTATTGCGACAGCTCTATATATGACATTAACTGACATGTGCGGCACCAAATAACGATGTCAGACAAAAGACAACTAAGTAGCTAGAAAATAACTCAGTGAAATGAATTTTTTAAAAATTGCTTTACATTACCATTAATGTTAATTTAACGTTAGCTTGGTAGTTTGGATAGCTTGCCTGCTGATGCATTCCCACTGTGTGTTGTTTGTCCGCAATTACTGTAATTAACACCATACAAGTTAAGTTTTGCTTCATGCTCTGTCAGATTTTTAAAACGAAGGCTTTTTACATTTCCAGAGTGAGTGAAGGAATCAGGAGACAAAGAGACAGAAGCTAGGAAGATTCTCAGGATGTAACAGTGTTGAAAGAAAAACAAGGAAACGTAAAGAAGACGCAACCGATTCAAGATTCAAAGAAAAAGTTTAGGGAGGAAAGAGAAACACATGTGAAGCAGCTCAGGCACGGTTCAACAATAAGGCTTGCCCGATTGCCCGGGGAAAGTAAATATTGGGCTAATAAATCTTGCAACTCACTCGCCTGATTGGGCAAAAAAAAAAAGTTTCAATCATTGTTTCATAAATTATGTTCTTGTACTCTGGCACACAGCATAGCTTCCTCCCCTTTACCTTGCGAAGCAGCTGGATTCGCAAGATCACATCACGAGATCACACGAGAATCCATCTTGTCAGGCTTGTCAGGTGGTTCGGACCAATCAGCGTTGTAAATTCAGCTGCCTTGCATGGTGATAGATGGTGACAGACATATGGTTCATCCAATCACCTGCCAAGTATTTTTTTGAAAAGTGCCTGCCCTTTACCAAACAGCTTCCATAGACAACTTTTCAGATGGTTCTGTGTAACAAACCATCTGGTGCGTCAGGTTACCCTCCCCTTGCACACATCGGACTATATTGGCACGCACCGTTGGCCAAGAATTGAGTAGGTTAGTAGTGTGATGCGTGAAACAAACATCCCTCAGGATCATGTGAGCACTGTCAAATAGAGGAATCAGTGGAGCGTGGAACTTTTCACTGCCATAAATACTCTTGAGAACGAGAAACACGAAAGAGAGTGGAGAGTGGAGTGGGGGAAATTAGTCCAAAAACTGTATTTTTAGGGAGTCTATTCCATTATTTGAAGGAAACTGGGCTGATCAGAGGAATTTAGTGTTCAGTTAAATGTAGGTGAATGTTTGTTGCTTCGCATCTATGACGCTCTGTGTCCTTGTACTGTTTCATTTACATAAATAAAGATTAAAAATGACAATTAACTTTAATTGGTGTTATTTGATAACCACTAATAAATAAAGTAATTTGTATAGGAGCATGTAAAAATTGACCTCGGGCAAGTAGATTTCTGACCCACTGCCCCACTGGGCAAGTGAAAAAAACATTGAACCCTGCCAGGTGTCAGGTGATGGAGAGACATAAACAAAATTCAAAGGTAAATATTTTCAAAGGCACAATCTGTTGGCAAAATGTTCAAATCCAAATGTAAACTAAAGGGCATTCCCACTAACAAAAGTCAAATTGAAACCTGCTATAAAAGGACTTAGAGATACAGATACTAACACTACACAACTCTATTAACATGATGTTTTCTGTAACTGTACCTTAACGAAATAAGTGAGACTCCAGCAAAAAAAAAACCCCAAAAAACAAAATCTCTGTGTAAATATTTAAATACTTTGGAGACTTTTTTTCCATTCCTGACAAAAAGCATGTTTGGAAACAACTGAAAATGACACATCCCAGCTTTTAAAACTTGAAGATGTGCTGACTAGAAGTAGAAGTAGCAGAAAAGTACTATATATATATATATATATATATATATATATCAGAAAAAAATATATAGTGGGAAATAATCACAATAATCAATCATTTTGTTCTCTTTTTGGTTGGGAAAAATGTATATTAAAGAATCCTACAAAGTTTAATCTTTTTCAGTGACATCTCCATTGAAGTTTTTAAATTTGAATTAAAAATTCAACATCTAATAAGGTATTTCAACCAAAACGTGTTCTGAAATACAGCAAATGGTGTTCAAGGATTTATAAATATTTTTCCACTGTGTTGCTTCGAGCTGCTAAATTAAAATAAATTCTGAAACGGCAGCCATGTGCTGCTTGCGCCTCACTTATATGGTTTCTTTTAAGATAAGACTTTATAGCTGTGTGGTTTTGTCTGTCTCTTGCACTACTTTTAAACTCTGCCTCTCTGTTATTTTTAGCTGTATTTTATAGTCTTTAAAGATTCCCCTCTTTCCATCCCACTTGTTATATGTCTTGTAATTTTTTTTAAATTTCTCTGTAATTATGGGATTTGAAGAGCTACATGTTATGCTCTAGATCAGAGAAATTGCATTATCTTTGTTTAGAAACAATACGTATATGCTAAATGTCTTTAAAGGAGCAGCCTTTTCGCCACTCAGGGGCTTTTATTTTTGAAAGCGAATTGTTTTATATGCTGTTCAGCCACACATTATAAACTGAGTCATTCAGACAAAAATACACGAAGCCTTGGGCTAATCCAGCCATTCATTTACCCTTACAATGACAAAACCTTGGTCCTCACAATTTATGATGAGGATGTGCCTCATCCAGCTTGCAGAGAATATTGCTTTTGGCTGTGTGATGTTTAATAGGTGCCAACAGAACACACACATACACACACTCACACACACACACGCACACACAATAGAGAGCGAATCATGGTCCCCCTCCGGTTTCGTTGGGTGGGGGACTATGATATAATATGATGTGGTTTGTTGTCTGATTCGATGTGACATTCTGTTTGAATATGGGTTGCTATAATTCAACAGGTTATGCTGTAAATTATGTTGGTGCTCCATGTGCCCATTTTTAACTTTGAGTACCTGCCCCTGTAAAGGTCTCTGCATGGTGCACACTTTTTTAATCGGGGCAGTTGCATTGTGAATGTTTATGCCGATGCACCAATGCCAATTGGTGAATCTTCCCATCCCTAGTATACAGTATTTGTACAGACGTATGTGAAATATTTGTGCTCACTTCTCCTTCAGCAACCCTTTAATCTCTCAGCCCGTAGCTGCTCACTAGCTGACTGTTAGCTGGATGCACTAGCATGCTAGTAATAGGATAATATAAATATTAGCCTAGTTAGACTTTTCAGTATTTCTCAAATTTCACAGTAATCCATTCAATAGTTGTTGATACATTTCACTAAAAACAAAAACCTTGTGGTGGTGCTACAAGAGAGTCAGGGGATCACCCAAGCCAGTAGGGTTCATCCTATGGGCATCTTGAATGCCTAGACAAAAGTACACGGCAATACATCCAATAATTGTTGAGATATTTCAAAAGTGGTGGACCAACTAACCAACAAACTGACCGACATTGCCATCTCTAGAACCATGCAGTCTGTGTGGCTAAAAAGCAGCAAGTTATAATAATTGTATGAGTTTGATTTAGTCAAATTAAAAGATTTCACCGGGTATTCAACAGTTCATGCTCCACATACTGGAAATAATATTCAATATATATCAATATTCTCGTTTTTTTTCCATCTCCTTTGGTGCACAGGTCAAAGTTGTGCTGAGGGTGAGTCCAACACTGTCACACAGCCAAGGCCAACCACCTGTTCTCCGAGTTGACCAGTCCAAGAAAAGAGTCACCATAATGGAACCGGTCGGCCAAAGCCAACCACACACTACGATGACACTCGGCAGGGATGGCAGAAATCCTTTGAGGACCATAAACTTTGATGCTGCCTATCTTCGAGAGTCAAGCCAGGTTTGGTTCTTCATTATGATTATTGATGAACAACCATTTTAAATATAGTTTCAAATATTTCCATGTGTGCTTGCTTGATACTGATCTATCTTGATGGTTTTACACTGACAGATGCAGCACATTGATAACGTAACATGAGTCGAGAGCATTCTACGTTTTCTCAAGTATTCAACATGCATTTTTTCCCTTCTGTACACTACACACCACCGTTGATTTGCTCTCTCTGTCTGATGACCTGAAAGCTGATAGGGCTTGGATAGCCACCACAATTACACAGTCCATCAATTATATTCAACTTTCTTCAAGCTCCGCTTACAGTATTTTGAGCCCAAGGGAATCTACAGAATCAGTATGCATCCCTCCTCTGCTTCGATTCTTTCGTTTCATTGGATGTACTCCTTCAGCGCGAGGATGAATCATAAGATGCTCGCTGTCCTTTGTTCTCCTGACCAGGCCGAGGTGTGTGCAGGCGTCTTGGCTGACGTCATCCGCTGTGTGCTCAGCGGCAGCGATGGATGTGTTCTAGGTTTGGGCTGTGCTGATGTGGGTGAGTAATCGGTCGCAGTGAGGGGCCATGGGTTAAAATCTTAAAACCAGAGTGGGACGCTTTTATCTTTGCTCAAAAGCCATCCATCCCCCTATCCTGCTGCACCTCTGTCCCACTCCTGCTATCATTCACCCTTTTTTTATCACTTAAACTCCCTCTCCATCTTCTCTCTCTGTCCTCTTATCAATCTTGATATCCATCTCCAGCCCTCTTGTTCTTTTTCTTTCACTCTGGCTCCATTTGTCTATTTTCTTTCCTTTTTCCTTAGTAGTGACAGAAAAGTCTTGCCACTTCGACTCTCTCCTTTTTAGTCATTTATCTTTCACCTGTTACTTTGTAAATAAAAGCTTATTCATCAATTATACAGCACATATTCTTTTTTAAAAGCTTCCCATCGCTTGATAGATATTCAAGCATACCGCCCAAAAGACACAAATATTTTATTTTGCTAAAGGTCTGAGCTCAGCAGGGACTATAAACAAAATGGACTGTAATATGTTGCTATTAGAGAGATGGGACCCTGCACTTAGCGTCGCTGAAGGGGTTTAATAGATTTGCGGCAGACACACATATACACACACATACACACACACACGAGGTAAGGACAGGGTCTCCTTGGAGCTGCTTTTTCACATGACGCCACTCTCCGTAAATCTGATTGAATTAGTTGGCCAATACAGACTACATGTGGCCCACAGCCAGGGGACATCAATCTCCTCCACAGAATACTATTCTCTCTGAATAACGGCAGGCAGCTCGGCCTTTAATTGGAGTAAACCAATTCTCTTATCCTCATTCAATTAGGGTTTGGATAAGACAAGAGAGGGTAAAACAGGACCATAACTCAAAACTAATGTGGGGCAAAAGTGCACAAGGAGGTACAGTATGGCAGGAATACATAAGAAAATCTAAATGTGTTTGTGGGTGTGTTTCTATACATCTGATCTGATCTGCCTTCATTCGTGCATTCTTGTGAGTTTATGTATTGTGTTTTGTGCAAGCCAGTGTACCTCTGTTATTATATACACTATTTATCTATATATTCATTTATCTGGGGCTGTGTGTCTGTGTGCATCGATGTTTTTATACTGTCATACAAATATGTGTTCCTCTGTAACTATTCTCCCAATTTGAAATCTCTCTGCACTTTGGTCCTCGTCACCTGTAACTGTCATCTTGTCATAGATGAGTTTTACCAGGGAGATGTAATCCATGAGATGCACTATACCCTCATTTCTACCCCCCCACTGTGCAGATGCCCTAATCCAATAGTAGGAGTTTCTAGTACAGTCAAAAAGACAGGAAATCTCAAGGGCTTCCCACCTGCGACCATGGCAAGCTGGAGATACCGCTAACAGGATTCAAACCCCAGATATTGCAGATATTATCATGGTGGATGGGAGCTTGCACCATCTTGCTTCCTAAAACCCAGATTATTTTCAGTCTGATGATACTTAAGGGATATTCAGTGGTGATCTTTAGATAAGCCCCTGCTAAGTACATTTTTTAAATTATGGGTGAGTTGCTTGTGTTGACTTTGAGTGTGTTAGCTGCCACTCGCCACCACCTATAAAGAGGAAGTAGAGATCTGCAAGGAGCTGTGATTGATCTCTCATGATAAGGAGCCATTATGCTTGATTGTGCTCTACCACCATTGTCTAAAACAAACTATTAAATACACAGTTTTGCACTGAAAGCGTTTTACAGAGTAACTGTACTATATTTGGCTAAAGTGGGTTTCAAACATACAGTTAACCATACAGAAATGGTGGTTCTGAAAGTGCATTTTTCTGTGTATGTGATGTCGGAGTGAAAATGTGTTTATAGGCCAGAATATACATGTATTGTTTGCATGTCCATATATCTGTGTGATGTGTTCTCTCCCTCAGGGTCTTGGTCCACCATGGTGGGGAGTGATGAGAACATCGGGAAGCTCGGGCTGATTCCCTGTGCCATCTCCTGGCTGTACAGTGCAATCGAGAGGCGGAGGGAGAAGACCTGGACAGATCTGACTGTATCAGTGTCTGCCATAGAGCTCTGCTGCGGAGAGGAGGACACGCTGAAGGATCTACTGGGGGAGGTTGTCCCCTCATTAGGCAGTATCCAGGACAGCCCAACAGCCCATATTAGACTCCAAGAGGACCCTGTCTACGGAATACAGGTAGAAGGAAAAACGGTTGATTTTGGGGACAAGATTGTTAAATGACAGGAATAATTTAGAGCATTGTTGTTTTTTAAAATAATTTCTGATTCCAGCCGCTGCTTCTGCTGTGTCTCTCTGTCAGTCAGTCAGTCTCTTTCGAATCACAAGCACAAATATTTCTTTGAAGAACAAGATAAACACTAAAATCAAATACATTTTTTAAAAATTTGAGTTATTATTATTGGCAGAACAGTCAAATCAATCTTCGTAAACATAAACAAGATGCTCCCAAATCTGGAGACCAGAGAGCCAAGGCTACACTTTTTATTGCTTATGAGTGATATATTTCTTGGCTCTGCTTCATTGGCAATGCATCAAAGAGTCAATTTGGGATTTTATACAAAAATGAGTGGCATTTTTATAGCTTTGAACCAAGAAAATGTACTCATGCTCCTAGAAAAACCCTTTCCTTCCTTTGGGATCCCTCTAAGTTAGATTTATGTCAATGATTATTTAGATGGTCAACTGATTGACTTTATGACGATCTCTTTCTCTTCCAGCTTCGTAACCACAACCGGGTCAAGGCCCCCACTGCTGAGCGGGCTGCTTCTCTTCTGGATGCCGCCATTGCGGCACGTCGGCACACAGACTTCACTACGTTCTTGTCCGACAGCTCCATAATGTTCTTCACTCTCCACATCCAGCCCCCTCGTACAGAAAGCAGCACCATTGGCAAAGGTTGTACTAAAATATTTATTTACCAGGGAGGATTGTCTCCTTATGAATTATTTTCCATAGCTACCCTAACCCTAAGATCACTGTTTATTCAAATCAGTTTAATATTTATCTAATAATTAATGTGTTTATTATTTGCATATTTGGAAACACACTCTCTGATACTCTCTTACACTCTCATCTCCTCTCTGATTTCCTTCTTTAGGTTCACGTGGCCCCACAAAGCTGACTATGATAGACGTCTGTAGTGGTATGAGGGGTGGTGGACACAACAACAGCAAACATAAACCTCCTCATTCTGAACTGGGCCCTGTTGTCTTGTCACTACTAAGTGGACATAAAACGATCACCAAAAAGTAAGAATTTAGTTTTAAATAGTATTAGTGTTTCAGCATTTTAGCCATTAGTGTACAGTCAACTGTAAGAGGGCACTTCACCCAATAATAATAATTGGTGATGTAAACAGGATTATCTCAGTCTCTTGGTATCTCTTAGAGACTTGAGAAAGAAAGTTAGAAACTGAGGGAATGGAGTTTGAAATAAGTGCCCATTTAATAATCTAATAAAAGACGTAATATAGTTAAATGATGGAAAGTGCAGGATTTAGTGTTTTGGGTCTGGGAATTAGGGATTTGAAGTCTGGATTTCGGTCTCTGCTGCTTCAATATTGAGCATTCTTTTTAAAAATCTGTCTCTTGCAAGTTCCCTAAGTTTTTGGAAGTGCAATACTAAATCGCTGAAGTACCCCACTAATATCTGGACTGTGAGCTGAAGTTAATAATGAATGTTGGTCTTATAACTTGGTTTCCAAAAAATGTCTGATTATTAAACCCAATTTATAGTTTTTAGCAATGACAACTGCATCAGAATTTGGAAATTGATAGATTATGCTGTTTGGAGATTTAAATGACTGATGCATCCTTTGAGTTAATGTCTGGACATTTGCTCTATCTCTGTACAGGAGTAGTAAGTTGACTCTGCTCCTTCGAGAGTCCTTGGGCCATGTAAATTGCCACACCACAGTGATTGCTGAGGTTGCTGATTCCCTGATACACCTACAAGAAACCTTATCAACAATCCAGCTGGCTTCTCGTATCCGCAGGACACAGAAGAGGACGAAGGTACTATACATGTCCTGCAAAATCATTTTGTTCAAAACTTGCAAACCTTGTTTATTGTATGTACTGTCTTACCATGTGATTGTCTCCCTTGCACCCCAATAATTTGTTTATTGATTGATATTTTGGATCTTAACCATAGTCCATTCCTAAAACTAACACCACAGTTTATCTTTATTCAACAGCAGTCCACCTCATGTTCTCCTTGTGGGAGGAGTTTAACTAAAGAGAAGAGAGGGCCTCAGTCTCTGTCCCTGCGGGCGTTCCACTCCACCGATGAGGTAGATGTCGACATCCGTCATTTCCGTCTGCGTGGTGAACTAGATGAACACTCAAGTAGTGACCAGTCCTGTGATACAGTCATCCAAATAGACTCAGATGGCTTGGTCCAGTCTAACGCTGCCCCAAGGTTTGCACAACCCGAATTCGTGCCCATCATACCCTCTTTGCATCCTAACAAGACTGACATGGATGACCCAGAGTTTACCGCTCTGCTCCAAGAGCTCCTGAGAATTCCTCAGCTACAGGGAGAGAAGAAGAAAGATGAAGCTGTTCAAGGGCATATTGATGTGCTGAAAGCAGAAGTGAAGCAGCCAGAGAGGGACTGTCTTAAATGTGACACGTTTGCTGAACTTCAAGAGCGCTTGGGCTGCATCGATGGAAGTGAGATAACAATGGATGTGCTCAAGTCTTCCTCAAAAGACCCTCCTGTTAACAATGTCACAACCAAATCACAACCCCAGAAAGAAACAGGGAAACAGACAGACACTGAATCCTCAGAGGCACAACAGACGATGAATCAGGGGTTAGGCTGCAATCAGACGTCTGTTGGAGAAAAGCAGACAGATGGTACCTTCCCTGGAGACAGTTTTCAGAGAGAGGATTCAGGTCTGTATGACTGTGAGGAGTGCAGTGCAACCAGTTCCAGTGAGGAGCTGCTGAATCAAACTCTCAGCCTGAACATGACTTGTCGCTCTGAGTTGCCCAACACTGGAACTCATAAGTCAGGTGATAAACTCTCTTCTCAGGACTTTGGTGGGGACGCTCAGGGCATGGCTGCTAACAGTTCACTTGCCTTTGCACTTGAGCCAACAAGTAAACAGGAGAATCATGAAGCAGCTGATTGGTTCAAACCAGACAAAAGGACCTCACCAGTTGGCAAGAGTTCCCCCATATCTCCTTCCTCTTCCTGCTCCTCTTCAAACTCCTTGGCTAAGAGTGTTATAATTGGGGACGTCTTACCTAATCGCCCCACAGAGGACGTCAAGGAAATGAAGGCCACTATCACTGTAACTGTTCAACAACCACTGGACCTAAAAGGTCAAGATGAACTTGTCTTCTCTATGGTGGAGGAAGTGACCATCAGTGGAGCCTTAGACAGAGGGAGGACAGGTGGAAACATTATTTGTATCAGAGACAGTGCCCAGTCATCGGCACATGCTCAGGGCTCTGCCAACTCCCAACCTATCAGAATTATCAGCAATGTCAGTGAAGAATCTGCAGCTGCAGGTTCCTCTAAGACAGCCAAAAGTGATGTTGTTCAGCCTTTAGCCACAGAAGCTGGCACTGAAAAGCCCCAACATCAGTTCAGAAGGGAAAAGAGGTGCCTACCTTCATTTATAAATCCCATACTGATTAATACAGATATAGATTATGATTTGGATGGTGTGAAAGAAAAAGAAAATCCAAATGACAGTTTTACAGGAGTCAAGTCACAGTCTGAGCTCAGAGGGAATAATGCCAAATGTCCAGAAGATACAATGAGTTTTGAGAAGAAGAATGGCGCTTTTGTTTCTAAGACACATGTCAAAAAGCCTTCCAAGATATGTGACTCACCTTCAAGCCAAATTTCCTATGACTCAATGGTCATGGAAGATTCAGCTTTCTGTGATGGAACTGCAGAAAACAAAACATGTGGAAAGAGACCAAGAAATACAGATAAGAGCCACCCTAGAGACAGGGAACATGTTTATTCCACTAACACTCCAAGGGGCTCATTGGGGGGAGAGAACATTTGCAGACATGTTGGGAATACCCCCAGGGGAGTTGGTGTTTCACCTGGTTGCCAAGAAACCGCCCTTGCTTCCTTTCAAACAGGTAGTTTACCCAGAGGCTTGCAAAATGCCAGCCACCAGGACAGCTACCATGGTGGTCACGTGGCAGACAACCACAGAGACCCAAGGGGGGTGACATCATCCACTCCATGTAGCCCAGGGGTAACTCTGGAGAGGAGGCAGGGCAGACAGTGCTCCCCCGCTAATCACATCCTCCATGCCTCCTCTTCTCTGAAATATGGAACAGAGTACAAACAGGAAGCTATTTTCCCTCCCAGAAAGGGCGTTGGATCACTGTTTGAGACCTCAAGCGTAAGCATCAAACATGATAATATGAGCGGGAGGCTGAAGTCACCTATTGAGGACAGTGGCAGGCTTTTCAATGCCAAACTGGAGCAGCTGTCTTGCAGGACTAATTCCCTTGGGAGGACCCCAAGGGACTTCCCAACTTTGGATAGAGGCAGTAGTAACACCTCTATGAGCTCTAAGGGAAGCTCCAAGGGAAGAGCTGAAGGGGCTTGTAAGGGAGGTTATAAAGGAAGTAGTGAGGGAGATTGTACCTTACCAAGGGCTAGCAGGAGCCCCAGGAAGAATCCCCGGTCTGACCATAGTCATCATTTCTTCCCTTCTGAAAACTCTCAATCTGCTAGACAAAATCATTCCAAGCTCTCTGCTGTGGGGAAACTCAAGATGGCTAGCCCCAAAGTCCGTCGGCTATCCGCCCCCAGCATCAAGAACCTCAGTCTCTCCCACAAAAGTCTGCGGCAGTCCATAAACCGAAGTGCCAGTCTTTCCCCAGATGGTAAAAATGTTGGCTTTGAGCGAACATCTTCCTTTCTTTCCTCTTCCCCTCCACGTTCTTTTCACTCTATCAGCCGGACTCCAAGCCAGAGCTCCACATGCTCATCCACAAAATCTGCCATCCAGGGGTTTGTCAGTGGCCGGATCTCTGACCTCCTTAAGGAAAGGGCCACCAGCCCCACTTCGGGAGGACTGGATCAAATGACCACACTTCCTTCGCCATACAGCCGGGTGACTGCTCCTCGTGTTCCCAGTCACATGAGTGGGCACGCCAGTGACACCACCAGTGTGTTGAGTGGCGATTTGCCACCAGCTATGGGAAAAACATCCCTGCATTTCTCTAACCGGAACAGTATGGTGAGCAGCGGCTATGACAGCATGGTGAGGGACAGTGAAGCCACAGGCAGCAGCACTTCAAACAGAGATTCAGTCAGCGACAGGAGCGGCTCTCTCCTCAGTGTGGCTTGCAGCAGCAGATCATCCCGGAGGAGAGGCAACACAGGTAAAACAGCAAGAATAATAAACCTGAAATGAATGACTTTTTGTTCTGGAAAGATCAAAACCTCTAATCGTGTCGTTGTTGTTAGGTGTTAGTTTTGCAAGTCTAGTCTAAGAAGAATCTTCAGTTGGGATGCATGTTGAGCATCTTAAAGATAAACTGCACTGACAATTTTAGATTGACTAATGCATTTTTTTCCCAACCTTCAACATAACCATTGCTTTCCATTAATTCCAGTACAATGTGACTAACATCTGAGCAAACAGCATGTCTGCTTTTATTTTTGTCAGTGTTTTATCATTAAATCGTTTTCTGAAATTGTTGAAAGGTAATGGAGGTAAGGTCAGAGACTATAAAAAACTCCTCCAATGACCCAATGTTGTGCAGACGCATTCATTAAAGGTGTTTGTGGGAAGGTAGGAAAAATAGATTCATTATTGTAATGTTTTGCTACACACCAATCCAATTAACGGTGCCAGTAAAATGATCAATCTGCTGAATCATATTTCCTTTTGAAGGGGGAAAGAAAATAACTTTAAAAGGCATTGTAAGAGGATTAGCTCTAACAAATTTTGCAGAAATTTGTATCATTTCTTCTTTAGATATGATCTTCCAACCCATAAACAACACATCTTTAGGAATGATAGTTCCATCATCATATCTTTTGGTTTGTAATCTGACCACATAACATTTTAATGTGACATTAACAGGAGATGACACACATCTGTAGAATGCAGTCAGACCTTGTGTTCTTACTGGCATTTAAAGCCATTTTGTGCAGGTCACATCATTAATATATGAACCCAGTGATGGCACTCACTAATGGAAGTGTAAATGCAGAAAATGAAGAGTGTTGGTTGATAAATTATAAAGTTGAGTGTGTGCACACTAACAATACTTGCTAGTAAAATTAAAAACTGAGATATATTTAATAGCTTTTGTGTAAAAAAATAAAAAAAGAAAGAAAAAGAAAGAAAGGATGGTGAGACAGTGATAATACTGCTAATGGAGCAATAATATGAGGAGACAAAGCTTATGCTGGATGAGCATAATTTAAAGTCCCCAAACGTAATATGTTATTAATTGGCTGATTCAATTCTGTTTGTACCTAGTTTCTCCTTGAGTATCGCCTTACGTAATTAACTCATCTACAGTCTGATGAAAGCTCTACACATATCTTTAGAACTAAAACACATTTTTAATGTATTTTGATCCCAGTGACATAAAACATAAACTATGTATCTTTTTTGGCACTGGAAAATAAAGGCAAGCCAGAAACAGTGAAATAAACCTTGTCCCCTGTGTTGAATTATATGAATAATGTGGTAGCCTTCGCAAAGCCGACTTTGCCCTCAGGCTAACTGTGTTTTCAGTCCCTCAGAAGTGCACACAGCCGATGCTTTGAGGCCGCTTAGGGACACAAGCCTTAAGACGGTTTATCATTTATTGTTCCTGTGCCTTGTGCTGCCATTGTTGCACAGTGTTTGTATTTATTAACACCAATACCAACACAGTGGCTCAAGAATACTCCGTTTGTATCATCAGCCACCTTGAGTATCCATTAGCACCAGCACACAGCCTTATTATCTTGTAAAAATATGGCCTTAGAATTTAACAGCATAATCTTGGGCTATGTTGCTGGATGTATGTCAAATGCTGCACTTAAAATAAACAAAATTAAAATTTAAAGGGATAGTTTGCATTTTTCAAAGTGGGGTTGTATGTATTCTTGCGATAATAGACAATCGGAGATCTCTGCCTACCGAAGTCTGGAGCTTTCTAAATGCACGGTAGTTGCTTGAGCGGCGGCGAGAACGGCCGCCAACAAACCTACGCCCCTTACATTTTGTCAAGGACACGCCTTACCGGAAATGATGCTCTACCCCCCATTCTCATCCGTAGTGAACTGCATGTCATCGCCCCAATATGAAGGGTCGCCCTAAAGACTTTGGATTGGTTCTGCAATGCAGGTTTTTTTTTAAACTCTCCAATTGTTTCCACCCAGTTTTAACAATGAAACCTGGGAGACTGTCCTCAGTCTCTATAAGCGAAGCATAGTCAGTATATTATGTGCAGTAGATGATGGTCCGCACCCCCACCCAACCCCTCCAGTTACAAGAAGCAGGCAGAAGTAGAGCAATGTACTGCTGTGGACGGGGTCAGCAGCAAAACATATTTTAGCCACCTAAAAAAATCAATATCAGTTTAAGTGTATGCTATATTTAGAATATTTTCACCTTACCATCAGACAGCCCTTTCCTTTGGCGCTATGTTTTCTCAACCGTAGAACCTCCGTATTCCTACGCACTGTATTACACTGCAGGTCAACTGTTTGGGTCAGAAAGTGCTGTTGCAGCGTAACAGCATGTGTGTGAGAAAATAATGTGCCAAAGGAAAGGGCAAGGTATGACGCCAAGGTAAATGTAAAGCGGTGGAAATATTCTAAATATAGTGCGCACTTAAACTGATATTGATTTTTTTTTAGGTGGCTAAAATATGTTTTGCTGCTGGCCCTGTCCACAGCAGTACAGTGCTTAGCTTCCGTACTTCTGCCTGCTTCTAAAAATTGGGGGGGAGGGGTGCCAACACCAATCTACTGCAGATAATACAGTCAGTCAGATACCTTCATATCTCAACATTTTTACCGGTGTGCATGCAGTAGAAGGTTTCAGGAAAGGGAGAAGAGAAAGAAAACAGATTGAGGTACATCAACCCTTCACTGCACTTTCTGCCTCTCCCTGCTGTAGGTACTCACCAGCGTCTTCTTTCCCATGATACATCCCTCCCAATGAGACGCTCAGCTAGTGGTCTGCGATCTCGCTGGGTGGATCGCGGAATCCCAGAAGCCTACGAGATCAAGGTCTATGAGATTGACAATGTGCAGTGGATGCAGAAAAGAGCAGGTGCTGGCAAACAGGTGCTGGGTTTATTTTGAAATTTTTTTAGAGGTTAAAGGGCATTACATAAAATATGACCTTTCATCAACCTCTATTGGTAACCAGCGGGAATAGCAACATATGTAGAACACATCTCTGGCCAACCTGTTTTAGGGTCATAAAAAGCCCCTTTCATCATGTTGGCATCAGGTTTGAAAATGAGCCCAAGTCATTTTGCTATTAAAGTCGCTCTGGCCATTTGCGTTCTCAGGACTAGGGTTAGGCTCTGACAGCTGGTCCATTTTGGACCTGGTCCCCCAAAATACTTAAATCTCTTCAACCTTTAATCCCTATTTGCTCTCTTATTAACAAAGATCAATGTAGAAAACATTGCATTTGCGTTCACATTTCAAATGATAAACGTCACAGGCAGCAGATTGTATTAGCTTTAGTTAATTAATGGCTGTAATGGCTGTTGCTAAAGGACAATTCTGGTATTTTTCAATATGGGTCGTATTCTCATAATTATGGCCATTTTGACTATGTTTCAAGGTATCTTGCCGCCTTCGTTGTAGAGATTCAGTAAATGCAATTCTAGCAAAAGTATATTGGGGCAAGCAGCAGCACCTACAGTTTTACAAATAAACTTAATTTTTACATGAATCCTTTCAAATCCTTTTGGTTTCTGAGCCAAAGTAAACACAGAGTTTAGCCCCCTGGATTAGCTATTGTAGCTAACTGCATACACAGATCTACTAAATGCCTACTACTGCACGCTAACCAAACTAGCTTATGTACTTTGGCACCCACAGCATTTGGAGCATGTTCAGTAGCTTGTCAAAAACAGGTCAAATTTAAAAATCTACACCTTTTATTACAGTGTGAGATACATTCAATCAACATTTCATATTTTTTTTTATTTTTACAGGGACAACACACATTAATCAACATCACAGTAAATGTGCAGTTAGCTAACAGTTAGCAAAAAGGCTGCCGCTCATCTTACTTTCAGGTTATAACTAAGGGTTGTGAATACTTTCTACATTCTTCTATAATTTCTATATTGTTTAGTTTTAGTTACATATATCTTGAGTTACTTCTATGTTGAAAGCTAAAGCTATTTACATTTGATAAGGGATTTGGGCCAGTGCCTTGCATGGCTGTTTGAATCCAGTAATTTTGCAAGTTCTGTGTGTCCCACAGCCTGTACTCTAGGACAGGCTAGCATTGCTTCATTAAAAAAATCCTAGAGGCACATCTCTTACAGTGGCTTCATCTCTAATTTGGATGGCAGCAGTGGCCTTAAGGTTATATAAGTAGAAGCAGTTGCTGAAAAAGAGCGTGCTCAGTAAACTGACCCTGGTTAAGTCAAGGTTAAAAGATTCCACCTCGCATTTAGAGTTGAAATGCGTTTGAAAACAAAATCTGGTGCATGTGTTGACGTTATGGCCCCATGACGAAAGGTCTGGCCTCATGAGACTATTCCCCCGCCTCCACCAGACTTAGGCGCTGCAACTTTGATACAATTTTAATGACCACATGGGGGGAATTGGGTCAATGCTGCAGCAAAGAACAAAGGACACTGTAAGTAAAACAAATATAACACATCGTAGGTAAAAGATAATATAAAAATACATATAAGAAAAATACAAGATATAAGAAAATAGTACAAATTGAGCACATATTGAAATTTCAGCATCTTTATATTGATGCTTACCTTTAATTAATTCTTCCATTAGGGGAGGAAATTTTTTTAAAAACTAAAATAGTGTGCAGCTTCATATTTAAAGGTTCTCTTTTGTTTCCTTTTAAATAATGTGCATCTATTGACCTTTGCAACCGTGTCTTTGGTGTAATAAGGTTAGTATAATCAGAGAGTAATTCCATTTAGTAGCCTACAGAGCTGTTTTGATTCACTCCCCAGAGGTGCAGTCCCTGCCCTACAACCTCTAAAACTGTGTGTGTGTATGTGTGTGTGTGTGTGTGTGTGTGTGTGTGTATGGAGGAGTCAAACCAAACAATGTTACAGCCAATACACCAGATGTTATCATTTGTAAAGAGAACAGTAAAGAAGTGAGTGATTGTTTAGGAGATGGGGAGTACTTTAGTCTGGAGACACCAAGTAATTGTTTTTGAGATACAAGTTTTTGAAATATTACATGCTATATGAACATAAATAAAAGTAGAGAAATGTGTGTGTGTGTTTTCAGGGACCTGCATGCTTCAGCGCCAAGCTGAAGTTTTTGGAGCATCGTCAGCAGAGGATCTCAGACGTCCGGGCCAAGTACAACAACCTGAGGAGAGAGCTGGAGCAGGCCAAACAGAACCTCCTGCTGGAGCCCGCCAAGTGGAACCAAGAGTGTGAGTGATATTACGCATTCAAAATGTGTCTTTTAACTTTAAATTCACTGTAACGCTTATCCTTTTTTAATTTTTGTGGTATATAGTAACTAGAGGTTGTCACAAAAGTTCAGCTCAGGAATGTAAAAATCTAACAAATTAGCTTGCTGTGTGAAAACAGTTCAGCAGGGGGAAGTATCCTACGGTACGGAGGCCCCCTGGGATCAGCTGAGAGAGAAAGACCCATGTGTAAATCTGTACTCTCAGTTTAGAAATCTTTGGCACAGTTTATAAACCGTGCTCTCGGATTCATAATCCGTGCCCTTGAATTACGAATCCATGCCCTTCAGAGAACAGAACAAAGCTGTGAAATGTCCAATGCACAACACAATATAGCATTAAATCTACCCTTAAATCTAAGATAAATTGGACTTATTTGGCGGATGTGGTCACTGTCGAAATGCTCCATGCATGAAGGTCCCTGTTCTCTGAAGAAAGAAGTTGTTTGAGCACATGGATTGCAAATCCAAGGGCACAGTTTACAAATCCATGGACATGGATTTGTAATTTGAGGGCACAGATTATAAATCTGAGAACACGGTCTATTAACCGTGCACACGGATTTCTAAACCGAGTACACACATTTACACATGGATCTTTTTTTTCTCAACTGACCCCGGGAGGGCTCCGTACTACTGAGTCCTCATTGCCATCTTTAGTATTGTCCTTTGCATGACTTGTAATTTCCTATCATACCACATCACATTTTTACTTTGCTCTTATGCAAGATGGATTGCAAACAAGATATGCACTGAGCTACTTAACACTCTCCTTGTCTTAGGACTGAGCAGGGCAACAAACTCAAATTGCAACATAGGCAAAGCAAGTCTTATAGTATGACAGTGTCTTGAAATACAATTATTGGGGTGGTTTTGAGCCATAACAGAGTTTTGAAATTAAGAAATCTCAGCATCCTTATGGGAACTTTTGGCTATGAGGCAGCAAAAATAACATAAAAAAACCCATATCCCCTTTAACTACAAGGTAATATTGTCAGCATACGATAATTAAAGTGTTATGTCACTGTCCCTCTCCAGTCGACCTATGGCAGACTTTCGAGGTGGACTCCCTGGAGCACCTGGAGGCCCTTGAGGTGGTGACTGCTCGGCTGGAGAACAGGGTCAACCTCTGCAAGGCCAACGTCATGATGGTCACCTGCTTCGATGCCGCCACCAGGAGACGGCATAAGAAGCGGCGGCGAACAGCGACAAAGCAGAAAACCTTCAAGTGATTTATAGTGAGAATTGAGACATACAGTAGTTAAATTAAGGTAAAGGAAGGCCAACAATCGCTTTTCCTCAAGTAAACCGGGCTACCCCGTCTATCAATGATTTTTTTTTTTTGGACGATAAATTAAAAATATGCACCCCCCCCCCTCCACATTTTAATTTAACTTTATGTTTTTAACTGCCAGATAAACCAGGTGCTACAGATTAGACGAATTTACAATAATATGTTACCTGCTCTCACAGGGAGGTCAAAGGTCAGAGTCAGTGACAGAGCTACAGTCTTACAGCTGACAGGAATTCTTCAGACACTTACAAAGATCTGCTACTTGTTACAATCCAATTTGTATCCGGCAGACACATTTTGGACTTCGGCGTCTTGGCCGCCGGACAGCTGAAACCATTTCATGACCTCAAAATGTATTCTTCTCTCGATAATGATATGCAATTTATCTATTTGTCCTTTAAACAACCTTAAAACACAGTTTGTATATGCTTTTTTTTTAGCATTGTACTGTACAGTATATTCAAAACAATCAGTTCAGCTCAGTGAAGCATCAAATGCAACAAGGACAAATATTTTCCTCTCCTGGTAGAGAATCTGCTTTAAGGTTATAAACCAGGAGGCTATGTGTTCTTGTTTCTCTTCAGTCTTTCTTTGGGTTTATTGCAGACAGTACACTTGATATCTGATATACTGTAACTACTGTAGATACTTATAGCATATCGTAGCGTGTGTGCAGAACTACTCTCTCTTAGTTAGTTGACAAACTGGTCATTACAGCCTCAAAATTAAGCACTTTTGTAGATTTGTTACGGATCTGATTTCACTCTGTTTATGCAATGTTAGGGATGATTTAAAGCACACCTCGACATCATCCTTCACTTCACACTTCACTTTAATCCTGACAAGTTCACACTGTTCACAGACGGATGACTGTTAATTATTTAGAAACATTAAACAAGTACAAGTACAGTTTACTACATTACACTTAACTGGAATTACTGTTTTCCTTTAGTTATTTATATGTTCTTACACATAATCCTGTGTTTCATTGGAACAAGAATTTACGTCTCACACTAATGGAAGAGATAGTCTGCCTTAAAGTTGACACGACATGATGAAGAGGAAGTTTGGCCATTGCAGTTAGTGTTCAAAAGGGAATACCACGCTACCCTGATGCCATTTTGTATATAGATTTTGGTGCTGAACAACATATAGAAATACAATTCTCAAGTCTTGTAAAGTAATGTAAAGAGTGCTTCCAGTAATTAAAAAAAATGTTTTTTGTGGCAAAAAAAAAAAAAATTTAGCAGGAAAGAAAACTGTGACTGAACCGTCTGAAAGGAAGAGTGAAGGATTCAATGTTTAAGTTTGTGCCAAGAAAAACACCATGGTGATTTTTTTAAAACTCTCTTTACAGGATAGGTGGATGATCAATAAACTTGGCCTCTAAAACATTAGTAAGAACAACATTAGTAGCTAAATAATTGGGGGCAGAATACAAAAAAGTGTGGATTCTACTCTCAGAGTAATGGAGGAGTAATTACATTAAGGGAATAACATCATCGAGTCTGAAGAGCCTCGTGGCTCTTAAGTCATTTAGCCAATAAGAGAGGATGCACTGATGCATAGTAATCAATGCTAGGTCTTCTACCTAGATCAATGCATTTAAACATACAGGGAACACACACACACACACACACACACACACACACACACACACACTGGATGTCTGTTTTGTGAATCCTATTAATCAGCATGTCGTTCATCGCTGTTAATATATGACCACCGCTCTCAGCTCTTTTCTGTGATTATAGACATTGCAAACTGTGCATCCTTTGATTTGCAAACATTAAAGTCATGATGCTGTTCCTACTCATGCTTCCATCACATTTTTGTTTGTGTGTGTGTGTGTGTGTATGCAGTGATCAGAAAGGAGGGCGTACGTTTTATGGTTGTTTTACGGTTGTATGATTATGTATGCGTGTGTGTGCAAAGAGAGAGAGAGTTAGAATTCTGTGTTGTGATGCAATATAGGAACAACAGCGGGATGACTTTTCAAGCCATCCACGGCGAGTGAAGTGAAGTGGGTTCAGCCCTAAAGCAGCCCAATTATAATGTCAGACTCATTACAAGAGAGAAAGAGAAACTGGCGACACTCACACATACGCACACACCACACATATGCTTCCTTCCCTGACTTTGCCCGTCCTCTCTTTCTGCTCCACTTCCTCATTGTTTAGCCTTATTTTAAGTTCATAGCCTCTCTGTATGTTTCAGATTTAGAAAAGAGGGGACGAGGATGAATGGCACGCACACATACACACACACACACTCGTAAATATGGGCACACACACACCATGGGTCATTTAAATCTGTAATTGCGTGAGTACTATTTCCTATTTGGCTGAATAGAATTTTTTGGAAAAATGAATTCATCTTGCTTTAATTAGTTCAAACAACGGAAGCTATATCAGGATGAAGATTCTGGTATTTTATCAATTTAGTTAACGCAAGAACAATATCATCCCATTCATATTTATATCTCAAGGGAAAAGGTAAATGGTTGTGCCATTTCTGCCTCTGAGACTTTGTGAATCTTAATGATAGCAAAGGAAACTAAAAGCCTTGTAGCAACTGATAATGTGGATAACTGCTGGATAATATCACGTAATCTTGTTAACATAAATTAAAATGTCATTAATTTTGCAAACCTACATACCAGCTGTGTATTTTTAATTGATTATGTGAAGCTAATACAGACGAATAACGTCTTCTGATTTTTTTTCAGATATAAAAATACATATGGTGCTACATGTAGTAATAAAATGATTATTAGATCATCGTTTAAAATATCTTGTATCAGTGTGATGTTATCATTATCAGTAGATTTAAATGTCATTAAATGATTCAATGCATTCATGTTTAATGCATTTTGAACACATTTTTTTTTTCTCAGATGGACTTAAACAATTGCTACAGTAAACCAAGAAGTATTTGTCTCTTATTCAAGAATTAAAATCCCAAGAGGTTCTCCATTACTTGACGCTCTTCTAATAAAATCCACTCTTTCTAGAAAGGCATTACACTGAAATGATCAGACATAGTGTGTGTGACACTCTCAAGGTTTTATATAGATTTACACACAGTGGTGGAAGAAGTACTCAGATCCTTTACTTAAGTAAAAGTACCAATATAGCAAAGTAAAAATACATCATTACAAGTAAAAGTCCTGCATGAAAAATCCTACTTAAGTAAAAGTACATACAGACTTGGCCGAAAGTATTGATACCCTTCCACCTTTTTTAAGAAAAAACAAATTCTCTCTGGATTAAGTTGAATGTATCCATCCATCCACCCTTAACTTAATATTTTCTAGCACAGCCTTTGGGGGCAATAACTGCAGTCAAGTGTTTTCTGTAACTCTGAATAAGGTTTCTTCACTTCTCCACTGGTATTTTGACCCATTCTTCTTGAGCAAACCGCTCCAGTTCTCTCAGGTTTGATGGCTTGGGTTGGTGTGATTTACCAAAAAACTCTAATTTTGTTTCATCTGTCTAAAGCAGAAGGACTGTGGGTTGTCACCATACATTTTAGCAAAGTCCAGTCTGGCGTTTTTGTGTCTCCCTCTTAGTAGTGGGGTCTTTCTGGGTCTTCTACCATGGAGCCCATTTTCTTTCAGACAGCGACGGATGTGGTGCGACTTGAAACTATTGTACCTTGAACTTAAAGATCAGCTTGGATCTGTATTTAAGTTTTCCTTGGTTCTTCCTCAACCATTCGAGCGACCCTCCTGTTCAATCTCAGGCCAATTTTCCTCTTGCGACCACGTCCGGGGATGTTGGCAACAGTTCCATGGGCCTTAAACGTCTTAATAATATTGGCATTATGATGTCCTGATTTTGTATATCTTATTATTTGATATGTATTATTCATCTTTTTTGTCACATTTGGTATTGTTTAATTATCTTGTTGTTAATCTTATTTTTTGTTAAGCTCTTTGTCAAACTGTGCTTACATTGTATTATTGTCGTTGAGGAGGGGTTATAAGCATAGTGATTGTCTGACATGTACCTCATCGTAAGATAAATTCAATCCCCCCCCCCCCCCCTCCCATCTTCTGTTTATGTAACAGGAACAATAAAACATAAAGACGATGCACATGTTTACTATTTCCCTTGTAATCCAATGCACGGTTTATCAGTTTAACACCCCATCATATGACCGCCTCATTCATCTGCTGTTACATAACCGCTGCTGACACACAGCCAAGGAGCCAATATGACACATCTGCCAGAAGATGGCAGCCTCGACCACATGCTTGAGCGAAATAAATAAATAAATAAATAAACATGACATGTAGGGATATATATTTTTGCAACGAGGGGGGAAGCTGAAGAGAAAAAAAAAATCCCCGGATTGGACCGTAAACAAGAAGCATGAGAGAGTGTCGGATACGGACAGATGGCAGGCTGAGGTCTCTGTGGCTCCTGCTGCAGGCCGACAGGGAGAGCGGAAAACACCGCGACGCTGTTTCAGGGCGTTCATGTTCAGACACCATCCAGCAGTGAGTATCTCCATCCTCATGTCCTGTGTTGTATGTCCCGTTTTTACATGTGACATTAACTTACATAAACAGGTTCTATGTTGTTTTTTCCCTTGTCAATCAAAAGCTTCAACGGATTTCAGACGGATGGCAACATAGCACTTATTATATGAAGAGTAGGGTGTTATAGGAATTGCTATAATAGTGATAAAACGATAAAAAAAATGAACGCAATAAACTCGATAACCTACTTCAGACACGCTGTTACAGCGCATTTAAGCTCCATGTGGTGAGTGTTACGTTAAAAAGGGGGGAAACTCATGAAAATTTGATGTAAGCGGAAAAAAACAACCTTTAATTGAGGCGCGAGGCTTCCTAGTGTACTAAAGCGTCAGCTGCACGCGCCCCCGACGCACATGTTCACTGTGCTCGACGCAGACACGTGCACGCGCACGCGCACGCAGCCGCCCACTTGTGCGGCATTTGTTTCATCAACAGACAGGAATAATGATAATAATAATAATAATAATAATGATAATAATAATAATAATACCTTTATTTATATAGCACTTTTCAAAACAAGACAAATAAAAGAAAGCAGGAAAACAATCAAATATTAAATCACAGTCAACAAATAAAATGACGCATAAACAGTTAAAAGTAATGATAAAATAATGGATGAAAGTAACACATAAAAGTAACAGATAAAATAAGTAACAGGTAAAATAATTAAGCAAAAGCCATATGGTAGAAGTAGGTTTTGAGAGACGATTTAAAAGAAGGCAGTGAATTTCCTCGTCTAAATTCCTCTGGTAAGCTGTTCCAAAGGGTTGGAGTCTTAACAGCAAAAGCACTGTCACCCTTAGTCTTTCAGCCTTGATTGGAGAATAGCTAACAGGGTCTTATCAGAGGATCTCAAGCGACAGGCTGGTGAGTAATGATTTAGAAGCTCAGCCAGGTAGCTCGGTGCCAAGCGGGGCCTTAAAAGTCAAGAGTAAAATTTTAGAATCAATTCTAAAACGGACAGGCAGTCAGTGAAGAGACGCTTAAAATAGGGGAAATATAATTATGCCTTCGTGATTTGGTTAAAAGTCTGGCGGTTTTGGACACCCTGAGGCCCTGCAATCATGTTTTGGCCAAGTCATGTAAACGCTACATTACAATAATCCAGAGCATGAATCATAATCAAGGAATCAGAATCATAATTGAAACCAATTAGACAGTTAGCCTAAGTGTAGAAAGAAGTGCAGAAACATAAAAGCTGCCTACATTATTTTTCCCCTGTGAGCTTTTCTGCAGATTGCAGCTGTAAGCTTTAGTGTTCACAGTTGTCACAAAGTACAAGACTTGGTGTGAATACGGTTGAGTGACAGGAGGTGTGAAGAGAAGTCTGACAGGGATGTTGTCAAGCTCTGCTCAGTGAGCTGCTCAGTATATGTTAAAGGGTGATAGTAGGCAATATTATAATAGGCAAAATTAATAAATTCAAATGACCATATTCTGCATTTTTCAGTATATTATTCTTGTAGATTATTGTGATATTGCTGCAAATTTACACAGCGTGTTTCAGATTGATGTGTTTTTCTACATTAAAGGCAGCTGCTCTTCTCAGCTTATTTCTGTACAGTTTGAAAAATCAAAAACTTTGCTTAAGGCAGTACAGGATATGGAAGTCATGTGTGCTTTTATTTTTGTCTTTGTTATGTGGTAAAGAAGGCTAATATGATGTTCAAGTTGTGTTATAGTGAGTAGTTTGACATTTTGGGAAAAGTTTATTTAAAGATTGATGCCACTCTCATATTTGTAGGGTAAACACAAAGTTTGAGCCAGGAGCCGGTTAGCTAGCATAAATACTGGGAACAGGGAGAAACAGTTAGCCTGGCTCTGTCCAAAGGTCACAAGGTCAAATCAGCCTACCTGCACCTCTAAAACTCTAATTAGCAAAGTTATATCTTGATTTTTTTAATCTGTACAAAGTGTTATGAGTGGGTTATGAGCTAGACTCTTTCCCAGCCGGTTGCAGTGACTTATGGCCTTTTTCCATTGGCACTTTTGGCCGTGCTGAGTCAAACTGTGCTGTATTGATTTGCATTTCCATTTCCAATTTAAACACTCTGAGTCTTGCCCAAGATGGACAATCTCCAAAGTCTGGTCAAAGCGCACCCGACCCACCTCTATGCAGTTTGCAGTGGTGTCAAATGGGCTTCGACATCATTCAGGAACGAGCTGGTTAACTCCTGATTTAGCCGTCTGCTGACTTGAATGGGGATAAAATGATTCAATCGTGTGGCTCTTCTAGACTTTCCAAATGTTATCGGACCAAATGGATCAAATTCTGATAGTGAAATGAGTCATTTTACAGGGGTTGTGATGCTCAAAAAAATGTGTCCACCATTTTACAGCCGCTCCTGTGACCACTAGTCACAACCTGGCACACTTCCTGGAGGCTTGAGTAAACAGTAAACATCATCAACTCAAGACAAGTGCATCATCATTTAACGACAGACCTTCAAGCAGGTAGCCTTCTTGTAATGCAGATGCAGATCCCTGTCGCGCTTAGTCAAACCAAGTCAAGCCAGCACATATGTATGGAAAAGGGTTATTATATTTACCTTTGGACAACCAGCCAGTCTGGTTTCTAGTCTTCATGCTAAAATAAGCTAACCGGTTGCTGGCTCTAGCTTTACAAACATGAGAGCAGTATTGATCTTCTCACCTAACTCTGGGCAAGAAAGCAAAAAAAGACATATTTCCCAAAATGTTGAACTATTCCTTTAATGAAATTGACTGTTGTAATGGAATGGATGACTAATGATTGCCTGAAAGATATGAAGAAGAATTGGGCAGCAGTAATGTTAAGTACTTGTAATTTGTAGTATGGTACTAAATGTTTACCAAGTAATGATTTTGAGCAAAAACAGTCAAGTTTACATAGAATGCATCAATTCACAGGAGAAACCTAATAGTGTAGGAGCAAACCTTCAACTGTCATAATGTATTTAAGTACAATTTTATTTTTTTGTCTTAGTGTCCCTGCTTTATTCTACACATCCTATGAGTCAGTCCCCGCTCCCAGCGTTTGCACTTTGTGTCACATTCCACGTTATAGAATTCACAATGTTCACATGACTGCTAACATGCTGTGTGAACATATAGTATCACACAGCTTTCATGCCCTCAGACCACTCAGGCTGAAAATGTAAGTTTCATGAAGCGGAAATATATTTATCTACAGCATGTCAGCCATTGCCTATCCATTCTCCACTGATGCTGCGGAGAGAGGAAGTCATGGTTTTTTTGCAAGCGTGTAGAGGAGCTTGTGTATAAAGTGGAACCAAAACTGCAAGCATTTGTGATTTGGTTCCCACAAGAGAGGCCAAGACAGATATATGCAGGTGTTTATCTGTTGTGGGAAAAACAGGGAACTCTCCCTGAATCTATAATGCAAGAAAAAAAGAAGATTGGAACTTCTGTAAAAGAAAATTGACAGGTTTTTCTAAATGTTCTTATAGAAATAATCAAAGTGACAGGACTGTTAAAACCCTGTAAAAGGTCACTCATCCCAATAATGTCAGCCTTTTGTCGACAGCTACAGGTAAACCCTTGTGAACTTGCTGTGAAATGTCCGTAGGCAAGACGTTAAATCCGACATTGTCAAGCATTGTTAATCTGGATAAAAACAGCAGCTAAAGGCTTGTAATTGGAGACTTTGGCTTCCATGTTAACATACTCTATTTCATGCAATATATGATATATGAGTAGGTTTCCTGGGGCTGAAAGTAGTCTTTCTTGCATCATCAGGTGCTGAATTTGGGAAGGTAAATAAAGTTGTTCTACAACATGCAGAGAATACTAACGAGTCCAATGGTAAACAGACAAGTCATGGCTGGAAATCTGCTTATTAGCCCAATAGCTCTTAGATTATGACCCCCCCCTCCCCCACTCACATTTCACCTTGACAGAAAACCTATTACAATTTAAATTAGTTTGCAGTAATAATCTGAACCATAGAATGCTGCTACTAACATTCTATTTTCATTATCAATTAATCTGGCAGTTATTTTTTATGATTAATTGTTTAGTCCAGCTTCTCAAATCTTAAGATTTTTTCACCATGCTAGGGGCAGGGGCATGATTAGCAATGGCAGTGCCAGTCTGTCTATCGTACAGCCCACTAAACTTAAATATCTCAACAACTTTTGGATGGATTGCCATGACATTTGGTGCAGACATTCATGTCTCTCAAAGGATGAACTGTAACTGTAATTGTAACATTTCCTCTAGCATCATCAGGTCAGATTTTCTACTTGTTAAATACTTTCGTCTATAAATACCTGCAAAACTAATGACATTCCCTTCGGCCTAAGCTGTACTTTACGTTTAGTGCTAATGCAAATGTTAGTAAGCGTATGTAAAAATCTAAGTTGGTAAACATTACTTGCAACAGCAGCGTGTTAGCATTGTCATTGTGAACATGTTATCCTGTGTCACACGCAACAGATAGACTCTCGTTGTAATCTATGTAGCTGTCTGCACCAGCTCTGTGCAAGCTTGTGTCTCAGCTGCGTCTCATGGGTGTAACTGCAACCTGAAGTGTTCAGTTATGCTACTTTCCTCCGTTTTATGCCCGTCACTACAGTCATGTGTATTGGACTCTGAGTACTTCCAACATGCGGTTGACCTACGCTCAACACTGCACCTGCTGACATGCTGCTCACACTACATTTGCTGTCTAGACATGGGGTTAGTATGCTGATGTTAGCTTTTAGCTGAAAGTACCAAGTGTCTAAGTTTAGCCTCATAGAGCTGCTAGCGTGGTTGTAGACTCTTGAAACAGGGGGGAAACAGCATCATCTGGTAATAATATTGGGGGGGGGATACACATTGACTGTAAAAAATAATGGATGTGACGTCACCCATTGGCTTGTGGACTCCCGTTTTGAAGCCTTGAGTTTGCATTTTGACTGTTGCCATCTTGGATTTTTTGAGCCAGAAGTGACCATATTTGGATAAGAGGGTGGAGCTGACCGTAATGCCAGCTAATAGCTTGGTTAGCACGGTGCATTTACAGTCTAGGGCTAACTGTGATAATGCTAGTGCTAATGATATTTTTTGATAGCGAAAAACAGGCTTAAAACCATTAAAACAAAATGTACTTATTGGAAAAAACTGAACATCTGACTCCTTAGAGGGTCTTGTAGTTCAACCAAATGCTGAACAAGACTTTTTTAGGCGATAAAAATGTTACAATTTACTTTCATGAAAACACACTGAAATAGTGACGGCTACAGCTATGCTTATACTCTGTGAATCTGAGGTTACGCCATGGTTACGTGCCCTAACCAACGTTGTCACCGTGGTAGCGACTTGCCTTTGACAACAAACAAATTTTAAGGGGTCAGTTATATAAAAAATCACTCCCTGTATTGTTGTCATGATTGCAGAAATTATCCATAGAGACCAAAGCCAATTTTTGTTCCAGGCTGTAAACATGTTTATTTTAGGCATTTTAACATGGTGGTCTATGGGGATTGACTTGGTTTTAGAGCCAGCCTCGAGTGGCCATTTGAGGAACTGCGGTTTTTGGCACTTCCGCTTTAGCTTCATTTTTCAGCCCTGGAGGTTGCTGCTTGGGGATACATTAGAGGCTTCTACAACATGTGGAGAAGATTTGGTCCAGTGGTACATAGACATGACAGATGATGATGAAAAAATAATAAAAGGCTGAAAAAAATCAGCTGATTGGCTGAAAATCACTTCTTTTGAATTGGTGTGTTCACATTACATCTTGACAGAAGCTTATGTTTATGATAGTTTGCAGTAATCCATATCTGGACTAACCAGAGCAGGGCTGCCAATGTCTTCAACACAGACAACTTTACTGGGGCTGATTTTTGCTTACAAGGTGGCCTCTGTTCAAAGGGCAAATTTCCATCTCATTGCAGCAGCCACATAATTAACATAAATCACATTCACAAATCCCTGGGGAATTAAATTAATAAATGCACATTACTCAGTGCCCTTCTTACCCTGAATCCAAATTACAAAATATTCACCTTTCTCGATTAAAAAACAAATTCAGCAAGCTTAACCAACG
This sequence comes from Thunnus maccoyii, assembly GCF_910596095.1. Lineage (NCBI taxonomy): Eukaryota > Metazoa > Chordata > Actinopteri > Scombriformes > Scombridae > Thunnus > Thunnus maccoyii. The sequence goes on along the minus strand of NC_056549.1, from coordinate 8,157,369 downwards.
TTCACATTTGATGGCTCCTGGAAAAATGTCTAAACATCTAAACCTGGTAGAGAAATGTGGAAGAAAAGATTATAAATAGTATCTGCTTTCTGTCTGTCAGTGCTGTAACATACTCACTACTAATTATTCTACTCCATAGACTACTATGAAGTTATTTTCAACCCTGGAGTTATTCAGAATGGAGCACTCTGCCATGCCTCAATGGGCAGTCATGCTTTAGACACAAAGAAAACCCTTTCAGTCAATGACATAACTGCCATTTCACCAATAATGCTGCTTCTCTTTGCATTCAACTCTCTCTTCTTTCTCTGTTTACGTGTCCTCTCCCTCTCAGAACATACTGCATGCATGAGGCATATGTTATGTTCTTTCTCTCAAAATGTACCCAATTTTTCTTGACAGCTTGCTGGGAACATTCAAAGGAAGCTACTCTGATACCTTCATGTAAGAGGGGAGATAAAAGGCACAATAAACCACACAGAGGCTGGGGAAAGTCTACAACAACTAGGACCTACATCCTCCACAACGGTCTAAGTCCTTTGTGGACTATGGTGGACATTTCACATCTCTCTATCCTTTACCGCCCAGGAGAGGTGACGGAGGATTAAATCACATGCTCCGTTAAGAGTGATCGCAAACCAAACCTGCAGAGACCTCATTCTCCAGTGCTAGAGACGCCCTTGAATCCTTTCCGGGAGCTTAGAGCAACACAAACTTTCCCAAGTAATTTGCTTATCACACGCAGAGGAAGCTCTTTTACGCAGATAAAAGTCCGAAAGGTTTTTTTTCAGTGAGGGCCCCCCTCAAAAAAAAAGAGACCCAGCGGCAGCCCACTGGAGGGTCTCAGAGCAGCCTTTGGGGAACATTTACTCGAAGGAAAAGACAAGACAAGGTGACAGAGGTGATGGGTAACAAGAACTCCAACCCGCCGAAAGGTCTTGACACTGCGACTCCACAGAAAGAGGAAGGGGTGTTCATCAACAGTGTGACAGGTACAATATGTCTATTTTATTTTACACCATGTGCACCTCATGGAATTTGTATTTTTTCCTGCAGTATCAGCTAAAGTGGATGGTAATGACACAATAAAATGCACTACTCATTCATTAAAATGCCTCACAGATATAGTTAATCATCTTTAAATGACCCTAGACTGTCTTTATAAATCTCATAGCACAGCAGAGAGACACATTAGACTGACAACACACATTATTCAGTAGCTGACTGAAAGCTTTTCAGAACAAATCAAAGCTCATCATCCATCTGTGGACCACAATTCTCCCACATACTGTTACAGTGCGCTGGAAAACCAGAGCTTAAGATGATCCGGATGATACTAAGCTGTAAGAAAGCCACCGCCAATACTCTTAGATGTTTGTAATGTACTACACAGCTGGAGTTGAGAAGCTATGTTATGTAACAGTTGCAGTGTACAACTCCAGCTAATAGCGAATAATTGTCACAGTAATGGCTGCAGGCGAGGAGCTGACAGGCTGTCACCGATGGCAACCTGCTGAGCTAACAGCCTGTTTGTCAGTCGGCTTTAGCATCTACCACGTCTTCTGGGGCTGCCATGACACACACGCACACACACACACACACACACAACACACACACACAAGGTAGCACACTGGCACACTGGTTGTCAGTGTGTTGTAACAATCGGTGTAATAGTTATTGGTGTTTAATAAGCTGGTTAAAAAGATTGTTTAACATTTTGTGAAATACGCTTATTTGCATTCTTACAGAGAGTTAGATAAGAAGATTGATACAACTCACATGTCTGTACAGTAAATATGTGGCTACAGCTTAGCAGTTAGCTTAGCTTAGCATAAAACCTGGAAACAGGGAGAAACATCTAGTCTCGTTCTGTCCAAAACTAACAAAATCTGTCTACCAACACCTCTAAAGCTTACTAATTAACACATTATATGGGGCTGTTGTGTGCAGTGACTTCCTAAAGTTACCTGTGAACACAGTCAAGCTGACTGTTTCCTGTTTCTAATTTCTTTATGTTCAGCTAAGCAAACTGGCTTCATATTTAACTGTGCAGACACGAAAATGATATTAATCTTCATGTCTTTGCAAGCGAGCAAGTGTATTTTATTCCTTTTCTGCAACAGAAATATCGAGATATGAAGATATCCTGATTTTTATTCCTTAATGTAGGAATAGCAATCTGGATCCTACATTTCCCATAATGCAAACCAATAGCAGCTTTGTGAGACCTGTCCTCTCTGGTAAATGCCCATGTCTTTCAAACTCCATTTCTTCTGTTTGTAATGCAGAGTGTTTGGTATACATTAAGTTGTCTCCCTGAGCATATGCTGCTGACATCACAATGACATCATCAGGGTTATTTTCCCAGAGTCGACAAGGCTCCTCCATAGCCACAGAAGACATTATACAACTGTTTTTAGAGGCTGACTGGTCTGGAAAATGCAGTACACAGCAAAGATACTGTGATAGAGTTTACAAATTTAGGTGTATTTCTGAAACATTAGGTACATTTCATTCTAATGTTGTTTGCTTGTGTTTGTATTTTTCTAGGAAGTGTCTCTAGAGATGGACCGCCGGGCCCCAGCACAGAGCTGCTGGCCTCTCTGCAGTCCCTCGGAGAAAACAGTGACTACACGCTGCTGCCACACTCCCTGCACCAGGTGTGTAGGTGTGTTTGTGTGTGTGGTTGAATGTTTGAGAGAAAGCAGGAGGATTTTTTTCATCTCTCAAATCCAGAGGGAATATGTGCCTTTATTTAGTCAGACTGAACGGCTTCATGTGTGGGTGTGTATGCAACTACATATGTTTCTGTACGCATACATCTACGGCATGTGTGCGAACGGCAGTTCTCCCGTGTGACCTGATTCCCAAGTCCCTGTTTTGTCTGTTAAAACAAGTCCCACAGCTGGTGTTCCTCAAACACATCAAAATAGCTTGTTAGAGATGTGATATTAGAGGACTGGGTTCTTAATTTAAAAAGGTCCGCTGACTGAAAACCTTATCCGTTCCCTGCAACCGCATTGCTCAAGGAGACATCCGCAGTAGGAAATGAAGCAAAAGAGAACATGCTCTACTCTGCAAGCACAGAGATTTGAACTGGTAACCCTCCCCTCTTTTGTTCACTTGTCTAGTGTTGTGTCTGATGCCGCCTCCCCTCCCTTGGATCACAATTACGCTGTTCAAAAAGACATGCTAATTAGATGTGTGATAAATATAGTTTGGTTCTGTCTCAAGTTGAAAAGGATCGCAGCTGAAGATCGGTGGTTTCATGTTGCTCATGCAACACTGCGTAGACCACGTTTTCCTAACAACACTCAGACAAAATGATTAATTTGTCTCAGCTACTCCAGTGGCCTGAGAAGCTTGTAGTTTATTTTGCTTTGCTGCCAACTCCAGTAATCATGGAACAAAGGCAGAGCTGTTTTTCTTCAAAAACCAAGAAAAGAAAAGGAGAGGCAATGCAGTGTAATCAGACTCATTTGACAAAAGCAATTATATGACGTGTTACTCATGTAACTAAGAGTCACATGTGGCACAAATTAATTTAAAAGGTTTGCAGAATTAAGCAATTAATATGCTGGCTACACAACTCATTTAATGCAGCACATGACAGTGGAGTATCTGGTAATAAGTTCAGCATGTAGGCCCACTTTTAGAAAAAACATGTCTATTATACTCTATGAGACATAAAGGTCCATATTTGGTCATATCTGCTAGCAACTGCTATTTTTATGTACCCAATATTTCATGTCCTAAATTTGCTCGTCAAAAAACTAAAGATACCAAAACAACAAGTCAGTCAACAATAAATCAAAGCAGCAGAGGAGTGTCCAAAACAACCCAATTTAGGCTCTCTTGTAGGTTTGATGGAAGGTTTGTATCTTGGTAAATCATGATTATGATAAATGCAGGATACACCGACAAAGGCAAACATAATCAATTAAATAAGAGAATGGAGAAAAAACCCCACTAAATTACAAGAGAACTGATATATGTGGATGAAGCAGGTTCCTTTTATGTGGAAAAAGTGAGACGTTCGGTCTATTTTGTTATCTCTGTGAATGTGTGATCCACTGATCCAATGAGAGCGGCTCATATTCTTACATCTCTTATTGAGATTCAATGTACAGACCATCATGCACACAGAGAGAAAGCTGCATTATTATTCATGCTGAGCACTTTGTGGTTCGTCTCAAAGAGTGCTACACATATAAACTCATCCATCTCAAAGTCAAACTGGCTGAACAGTCTTTTTTGTTACTGAGTAAATGTTTTCTAAGTGTAAAGGTGACAGGGTTGTTGTTTACATGTCTCCTGTGTAACGGACACTGACAGTAACATGTTCATAAAAATGCTCAAACATATCACAGCTAGGGTCTGATAAATATTTCATTTCATATTTATGGATAACTATTTCTTAAGAAATAGCCATGAACTGCAGGTTGTTGAAGAGACAGAGGTGTACTCCACAAAGTTAGGGTCAGAGAAAACTAAACTGAGTATCTGAGGAGGAGAAACAGACCGCTGGTGCTGCAAGATTTGTTCATTTGCAAGAAATAAGCGATAAACATTGAAATCACAGACTTAAAAAAACTCTCTCAAAAACCCTCTTAATGATGCTGTTAGTGCACAGTTAATATTAGCGGTGACATCACAGCTTAAGGTTGCCAGTTGACATAGTAACACAACATGTTTTCCGACATTTAACGCACGTCAGAGCAAGCAAGGATCGGAAAGATTTGCCACAGCAAACAGAAATCAAACAAACGCTATCACGAATGTTATCTGAGATAACCAAACCAGGGCCGAACCAAAACAACTAAATCAGGCTGTGCAGTGAAAACTACTTGGCTTAAAGCTTTTCATTGGAACGAGAAGCTAACTGACGCACGCACAGTTAAGTGCTTCATCTGGAGGAAAAAGCTATCAGACGCAGTAATAGTGCCAGCTCGAGAGCACAATTTTGTTAGTTTAAAAACAACAGAATTCTTATAAGAAATATCAGTGGTGTCATTTTTTTTGCTGAAAATGGTGCTCATGTATGTGTAAGTAGGCCTGGGTGGGTACCATGAAAAGTTAAATACTATGCCATAGTTTGGGAACCAGTGATATAGCCAACTGGTTGTGGAGACAAAGGTAAAAGTGTCTGATGGGAAAAAAGCGAGAGAGACATGTTAATCCGGACCATAAGTAGTTGCATGTGACTTCATGTCTCAAAGGTTGTCCGCATGGCTCTGCCTCTTGGTATGATGCTAACATGTGATCCCCGTCTTTGAAGGAATTTAGTGAAACAAAAAAAACCATCAACTTTTGGTTGAGGAGCCTCATTAGTGTTTGACGGCATCATTTTCAGTGCACAGCAGCGGCGCGGTTTAAAGTCACACTTTGCTTTGATGCTTCGTGGGTTAATGGCGGTGTTTCATCCTGAAATGATGTCACATGACTTGTTATTTTATGTTACGGTAACACAAAAGATCAGCACCTCCTGTTAATCAATTCCCTTATCTGTCTTTTCAGATCGCAGTGGCCTACTCAGTCAAAGAAGACTGTATCCTTTCACTGACCTCCTTTTTCTGTTTTTATGCATTGTGACATTTGCCAATCACTAGTATTTTCCAGCTGAGTCGTGACTAAGCCAGACTAGCACACGTAATGATTAAAAAAAAAAAAAAAAGGTGCAGAGATTTTTCCACTCTCCACTTTGGAGTGTTTCCATCTGTGTTGTTTGAAGGGGGGGGGGGGTTACCTTCGATGGGATTCGTCAAGCAGAGCAGATTTGGAGCTTTACAAGTTGTTGTTCCATCGGGGGGACTGTTCTGGTCTGATTTAGGCCAAAGCATTTTGAATGGGACTCTAAAGAGACAAAGGTACAGAGATACAGACAAAGTAAGCACAAAATTAGATATTCATTTCAATTATTGATGTTTTCTCTGTTTATTTAGACGTTTATCTTTCTGTCAATCCGATCTGTGTTTGTCTCATTGTTGTCGTTTTCTATCTGTAGTTTTCTATCTCAGTTTCTGGGTGTTTCCCATACTTTGGCTGAAAGCCTTGAGGGCTTGCATTAGTAGTTTCCCCCTGGCTCTGTTTGTGCTGTCGGCTTGGCAACAGCAGCTGGTCTGGCTGCAAGGAGGACGGTGTGTGTTTACATGTTTTTGTGTAAAGGAAGAGAGAGAGAATGAGAGACAGAAACAGTGAGAAGGCTTAACGTATGGCTAGAGAGGATTCATGACATAGAAAGAGAATCATGTCTGGCAGGAAAAAGCACCGCAGACTGTGAATGTTGAGTGCACAACAACGAACGGGGGTGTTGATTGGGAAACATTTTTATTGAGATGACACAACATCTTGCTTAAACAGAGAAAAAACAGCTCTAACCCGCAGCAAACATTTGTGTAACCTAGTTTCACAACCGGTTATGTTAGTACAGCTTCAGTTGGTGTAGATAACACTATTTTCATATCATATTATAATCCCCTCAGACATGAATGAATCCTCATAAATTTGTTGATCCCTTAATGTTTCCTCTAGTGCCACCATCAGGACATTAGAAAATGTCTGCATGCTAACAAGCTACTCTTTGCTATTCCTTGCTTATAATGTTGCTGAAGTTATTATTTAACTGCCTCTCTTAAATGCTCAAAATGTAATTTATTTGTTACCTCAGTAACAAATCAAAACTTGTGCTGACTTGAGCTGAATGTGTGTTTTAATCCAGTAGTATATTGATATATTCTTTTGCTGTCTTAGCTTAGTTGCTGACGAATAAATGTCTTCTCTCTTAGCAGCCCTTATGCTTTGTGAAACAGTTTTTAAAATGTGTGCTGCATGTCTCATAAATCCATTTCTATTTTTGCATGTGTAAAATCTGACTGGTTTCATACTAGTGTGAGTTGTGTCTTTAAATGGGAATGACACCAGACCAATGGGCCATCCAGTTCCTACAGCTGGAGAAGCTCTACCACGAACGTCTGCTGTCCAACCTCGCGGGCCTGCAGGAGAACTGGGGTACTGCATGCATCTGTTTTTTGTCATTAGTGACTTAAAACCAAAATATGATTCTGTGCTATTAGGGTTTTTCCCAAATGAATGTGAAAGACAGAGAGGAAAAATAGTGCAAATGCATTTATTTTGCACACACTTGTACTCCACATGTGTTCCCAGAGAGCCAATGGAGGGAGAGGAACGCTGAGAGCAGTTTGCCCGCTGATACAGACATCAGTCAGAAACACATTGAGACTCTGAGCCAGATCTGCAGGACACACCTGGGGTAAGTCATCACAGCACCTGCACAAATGTATCAGATGTAATCAAGGCGCTCTTGTGTCTGATGTACCTGTTCTTTATTGCTGAGGCAGACAGATCCATGAGGGAGAAACATGAATTGATAAACAGCCTTTTTTATCTTGTGAACAGCCAAAATACTCCTTTCCCAGGGCGGGGATCGGAGACAACAGCAAACTTTCCACACTTTTCAACATTTCTTTGTCATTAATGCATGTATTCAGGAAATTTGTGTCTTTGATGTGGAGTTTTCTCATGTCTCAGCTCATTCACAGACAGCAGACATCCCCATACTAAACTACTCTCAGTATCTGAACTAGATTCCTCTCATGCCGTTCACATTTCCTCCCATTACCCACAGGCAAAAACCTTTTAGCACCCATTTTGCTTCAGTGTAATCAGCTACAATCTTTGGATGCACTAAAGAGTCACAGAGCAGGCCAACACACTGATAATGCATGAAGACACACTGAGGATACAGAAACACATGGGGCTGAATGGGAAAATCAGTATTTCTGACAAGCAGAAAAGATTTCCGCAGGGAAGTGACTTCCGCTAGACAGACAAATACCACAGGTCTGCATGCCAGACGCTGTTGTGTCCCACCTATGCTGTGACCCCTGTGGTATGTTATTGCAGCCCACAGGCGTGCAGGTGGATTTGATTCAGCTTGAGAACTGATGCCAACTCCTGTTACGTATAAAGGCCTGCAGAATATTTAAACTTTTTAATATGCTAAGTCACACAATGTTAACCTTGTCTCTTCCTCTGTCCCTCTCTGTTTTCTCTTTCTCCTCTTTTCTGTCTGGTCTTCCTCTGTCTTGTTTCTTTGTCTCTGTTTTCCTCTCTTTGGCATCACTCAGACCATCCATCAGTGTGGAACAGGTAAGACGTGAACCCTCCCGTTCCTATATTGATCTTAGATCAATATCAGAGATTTCATCCGACTGTTCATCTTTGATTCAACAGAACACACTGAATACAACGCAGGAAGACATTCAGAGCAAAAAGGAGACACCAGAGTCCTGTCATGAAACAGGTAAACATGTATTACTTTCTGCATACAGTAGAAAATACCAAAAGAATACACAAGACAAGAGTCCACAGCCGTGCTAGCAGCTCTGTGAGGCTGTACTCATATGCTCATGTCAGCATGCTAACATGCTTACAATTACAATGTTAACATGCTGTTGTTTAGCAGGTGTGATGTTTGCCATGTTGATTATATTAGTTTAGTGTGTTAGCTTGTTAGCATCTGGGAATTAGCACTAAACACAAGGTATAGTTGAGGCTGGTGATGGAAGGTCTTTAGTTTGCAAGTATTTAGTTATAAGACAAAGTAACAAATAACAAACAAAGTAAAGTGTCGAGTGTGCAACAAAGTGGTGGACCAACCGACCGATAGGCTTGTGCATAATAGATTAAAAATCAGTTATCAGTAATTCATTATCAATGTCCTTTGTTCCCTCCACATTTCAGTCACCAAGCCTGAAACCACACACCAGGATGAAGAAGAAGAGCAAAGCATGAGCTCAGAATCAGAGCTGTCGTTACCACAGACAGGTCACCAGCAGGAAGATGAAGAAGAGGATGGAGAGGAAGAACAGGCGTATGAGGAGGGGCAGGAAGTAGAAGAGGAGGCGGAGCCGTGTGAGGAGACGCCAGAGGAGGAGGTGAAGGTGGAGTGGCCAACGGGAGTCCCCCAGGCTTCAGACAAGGATCTGGCCAAGCTGTCCCACTCAGAAGGGGTACGAATACACTTTGCATCTGCTGGTCTGTCGTGTGTTTGTCTGTCTTTACATCTGATATTCTCATTTCTCCCTGCATCTCTTGATCTTTCTCATCTTAATTTCCTGCCTTCTTTCCTTTCCTTTCTCCTCTCCATGCATGCATATGTCGTTCCTTCCTTCCTCTCCCTGATCTCTTTTGTTTTTAGTGTCTATTACACTTTGCGCCTGCATAAAATGAGACTCTATTTGTTCAAGCACCACGTCCTGACCCACAGCTCTTTGTCTTTGCTGGGACACTCCCACAGATGATCTCTGTGGTCCCTTTGTGAGATCATCGCCGATCTCTCTCTACGTTCAAAAACCCCCCACCCATGTTCACTGGTGTGGCCTGACACTTAGGAAATCTACCCTGCCAAATGTGCTAGATTATTGAGCCGGGGCCAGAGACAAGACATCATGTCCTGGCTGAAACTCTGAGCTGAAGGGGCCTGGTTCTTCCTAGAGGTGGGGTTGAAATCAGAGCTATTCCAAACAAGAAGGCCTCGCTTGATGGGGTCAGGATCATGAATGTTATGCAATCCAGTTGAGGTTTGACTGGGTGGGGTATGGGTGGTACTCCTTTCTTTTGCAGTGAGTCCCATTTTTTTTTCAAGCACTCTATTACCTATCTTTCTTAGTAACATTATAAAAGGGAAATCCTGATGAAGTTCAGTCTGCCAAAATAGAAAGCATAGTAAAAAAAACTCTTATCAAACTTAGGAATCATTTGTAGTTTTTGACAAAATGTGGTGTGGTAGCGGTGTTGACGCATCAGCTGAGGCAATTAGTCCTGTACACAGCTGGTGGCTTTCCCAACAAAAATGAACATTAGCAAACAGGCTGAACTAACAGAAACATGTGAAGCCACAAAACAGGCCATTTTGTCTGGCAGCTTATGCTCATTCAGTCCTCAGCTGGCAAAAGCAGCGACCTGCTGAACAAAACGGAGCTGCAGCAGCAGCAGTGGCAGCGGCAGCAGTAGTTTATGGCCTATATAATAGATCACTTTGTTGACAGTGTGATTTGTGAAAAGGCCACAGTGTCCTTTCAGAAGCCCGGGAGAGCACAATAAAACACTCGAAATATATGAAAGACATGTTCTTCGGTTGTGGATGGTGAATTTTTTTATGCTGCTTTGTAGTTGAGAATGTTTCTGTTGGTTCAGCTGTTTGCTGCAGTTTATTTCCATCTGGCAATCGACCAGCCAGGACTCAGAGCCTCTGCTAATGTCCATGTATCAATACCACTATCTTATACAACCTTGTGTTACAATCATGACTTTAGAAAATCTTCCTGTAAATACTATTTGTATTTGACAGCTTCCTGTATTATTATATGATCGTTATTACCATCCTGCTTCAACAAAACTGTGAATATCTTACATTTTGATTCCAATATTTGATCAAAAACAGGACTTTCGATGATATATTCAAAAGAAGTACAACTTGATTCAAACATGTAGCCTTATTTATCTAATAAAGACAGTTACTGTCAATAATTTATGAAATATAAATACATTTTATTCTTATTTATATATAAATGAATGCTACTGATGTAGTTTGAGACAGTTGGAGACACTGAATGTGAAATTTTTGGACCCATATAATACTTTATATTCAAAATAATGTTCTCCTTAACCACAAATTCAGCTGTGGTTGCTTTCACATTCACCTTTATTATCTTCACCGAATCAATTTTCTATGGAGGGGTGCCAGAGCTTACATCTGGTGTGGGAGAAAGTTGCTCCTGATCGCACTCACAGATATTGCTTTGTGTTCGTCAGTCTTCTCAAACCGCACCAGGATTTTCTCTTTGACATCACAATTTTCACAGTGGTAAAACTGAAAACAAAATCCTGATTTGACAGGGGCTTAACTTGTAATCTAACAGTAAGACATGACACCCCAATCTGCCAATCTGCCAGCGCAATATCCAGCATGCCACTGACCCACTGACCTCGCTGAATAATTGACCTATAAATTATGGAAGCAGATGAGGCTGACAGCTTGAGAAATTACTCAGTTTCACTCGTCAGCATATGACTGTGCTGCGTGTTGTTGTTTCTGCTCTGTGGTTTGTTTGGAGATTATGATCGGGTCAAAAGATTTTCATTAGATTGGGTGGTGTTTAAAGCTCTACTAAGATCATGTCTCCCTTATTACTGACCTCTGTTGACCGTACAGTGTAACTACAATTTGAACATTGATCAGAGGTTCAATGCGTGTTCAGTGTTGCATCTTTCCAACAGAGGCCTTTTCTTGTCATTTCCCTTTAGGCCAGACATCCATTGGTGCCCCTGAGGGGATTTATCTTTTTATTCTAACATTTTATTCAAATTATGGGTATTTTTTCATAATATTTTAGGTTACATTTAGTTTCATTCAACTTTACTTCACTTCTGGATCTCTGTCATGTCATAAACATCATGTAGTCCGTCATTTAGTACTTTTTTATGCCTGTTATGAGTCTTATTCTGGTTTTAATCATGTTTGGGATATTTGGGAACATAAAAAACCTGGTTATTCATGACTTGTCAACATCCCAGATGCAGGTATTATCTGACTTATGAATGTCCACCTCTTTATATAATCTAATATTTATATTAATTCCACTTTTGACTACTTTTGTGCAATATTATACAACTAACAATAGATCATTTAAGCCAGCATTAATTAGTGAAGCAATTTAGATATGCTTGAATAATATTTTGTATATTCAGAATCTTTTAGTATTGTCTTTAACATCCATAGAGAGAGGACGTCAGTGTGGATCTGTTGCAGGAAGGTATGTATGAGATTTATAGACAGACAAACGTCAACCTCAGCCTTCTTCGGCCAACAACAGCATAGTTCAGAAGTTCAGTCATAATACTGTACATGCTTGTTGACCACTTGCACTTACTCAAAGTAGAAGGCTGGAGATATGTTTATTTTTGTTATTGTTGGCCACTCCCAGGAGACCAAAACCAACAATGTGTGACTTCTGGCTGCCCATTGGTTGCTACTGAAGATATCAATCTTTGAAAGAGACTCAGTAATTTTCTAAAACATACATAGCTTCATTTCAGAATGTATTTAATGTAATTTGTTGACTATAGGAAAGCAGACTTAGCCTTTCTGTGTTTTGTGTCCTTTAGAGTTCCTGCCCTGATGGTCTGGTCTCTATCTTGAAGAGGAGGAGAGCGTCGCTGGACGGACTGCCTCCCCCGAGCGACATAGCAAAGAAACAGAGCTCCAAACGCAAAGTTCGCTTCAGTGAGCCAGACGATGGCATTGAACAAGGTACAGTTTAGCTCATCTATAATGTCAACACATTCTTGTACTCTGGTGAAATCTGTGTGCAATGAGACAAACGTTCATAATATTCTGACACCATGAAGAAGGATATTACATCTGTTCTCTATTTCTTACTGTGTAGATGAGGTAGGTGGAGACTCCTGCCTGATCCTGCTGCTGCTGTGTCTGGTCACCGTGGTGATCAGCATAGGCGGGACTGCTTTCTACTGCACCCTGGTGGACACTTACTCCAACATTTGCACCGACTTCACTCACAACGTCGACTTCTATGTCATGAACGTTCGGAGGTTCTTCGAAGGGCTCGGACACTGGCTGCACCTCCGGACTTAGACCCTTTCATCTGTAATCCAGACAAGAGCTATGTCAGACATTTGTTTTATACTGGACAGTGTACAATAGAGGGAGAGAGACGGTGAAGCCAAGAAAGTTCCTGAGCTTAGACTGGGACATACAGGCAGTAATCTGATGCTGCCATCCAGATTATTTAATGCTTCGATTTCTTCTACAGTCAGCAAAAGAGCTCACCTTCGTTGGCTTGCTAAGACTTGTGAATTTGATGAAAACGGACAAAGATTTATGTATAACTGACCAGGTGCTCGAAGCAACAACAAACAGTAAAAACTGTCACATTTCTTCAAGTCAGAAGAAAAAAAAAATGTCATGACGTGTGCATGTTGTGAAATGAGAGTTCAAAAAAAAAAAAGAAAACTCTTGTTTACTACTGTCTGTGTGGATATTTCATCTTAAACTGACCCTTACAGAGACCACACAAGAGGGCTCACAACTTTCAATGATATTTATATTTTAACAGAAAAAAATAGTTTATCTGTGTATTAGTTTCCTTCTCTTTTATAGCAGTTAGTGGTTGTAGATAATTTTGTCTTTTTTGTTCCAGAAGCTTTATTGTTCTGTCCAGTTTTGGTTTTATTTTGACTTATACAGAGAGAAGCTGTCATTATAATCATTAGGATCATACGTGTGTGTGTGTTTTTTTTGTTGTTTTTTTTTGACTGATTGGGCCAAATGATTATTTTTTTCCTTTTAATTTTGTAATATTAATATCTCTGCTAAATTAATATACCATAGGGCTGTACAGCTATATCAAACATATTATACAGGTGTTACACATTTTGAAAAAAGGACAGAAAGATTTTGTTACTTTTTACAAAACACTGATTCCAGATACAGATGAGCCTTTATTATCCTGGAAAGGATCATTTCATAAATGCATTTTTACCTCAGTACAAGTTCTTACTCTCAACATTCCTCCTACCATCTTAAGGCGACCAGTTCATAAAGATTATACTTTATATGTGATATTGTTATATGTACAAAGTGCCCTATTAAAAACAGAGCACAGCCTATATGAATGATGCTGTACGTGTAGGTTCAGGAAGAGTGCAGCTCTCGGTATGAAGACATCAAGTCTGACACCTTACATCAATGCATTTCAGCGTAGTCATCAGTATGCAGTACAGTCATCTTACAGCCGCTCCACAAACTCAGGCTCTTACAGCTGTGTTTATACTTTTGGTGCTCCAGTGTTTTCATGTTCATCCTTAAGTGTGTCACAACAAAATTCCTGTTCTGTATCTGGATTTATGATCATATCCAGACTCCTCCTGCAGTGTGCAAACAGTTACACCCTGATATTAAAAGCCCAAAGCATGCGTGTGTGGATTGTATCTGCATAGGACACCAGCTCACATTCAAAAGTACATCAACAATAAATGAACAATGAATAACAATAAATTGAAGATGGAGTAAATTATTACTGTGAATAGAACTCATCTGTACTGAGTGTTCATGTGTTTATTTACACCTGGCTCTAAATGTTTTATTGGGTTACAAACACAATCTTGAGGCTTCTTTTAACTGCATTGGAAGTTTAATGTCAGGTGTTGCGCTGTTTTAGTATCATTTTGTCCAAAAGCAGAGCTTTATGGACCAACAGTTTGTGTTTCCTGACTGGCACAGGTATCACAACAGAAATTACGCCTGTAAACACTACATTTTATTGGAATGGAGAAAATCAGCATGTTCCTTTATCCATTGCTTTGTTTACTGATTTCAACGGATTTTTAATCTCCCCTCCTGAGCTCCAGATATTTGCAAAGTGATGAATGTTACCTCTGTATTGTCACTGTGGATATTGTTTACCAACAAGTGTTGCATTATGCAATCCACCTTTATATGTTTCAATATTTATGTTGTGTCCACAAGGGAATACAAAAAAAATTAAATAAGGAACATTTGCCATTGTGTTTGTGTGAGTGTGTGTTTTTTAGTTGTTTGGTGGTTTATTTGGAGGGTGGCTATAAAGAGTCACACCTTTAAATATAATTTGTATAATTGTATAATTATTTAAGATATTTTGTTAAAAATTTGACTGTTACTTGCATGCTCTGGCCACAAATAGAGTAGTAGCTCAACTTCGCCACAAGATGTCACTGTACACCACAGAATCAACAATATTTAGTCTAGAAAATTCATCCACATATTGCTGCAGTTACACTGCATGGGGGGCCTAGAGCTAACCTCTGACTCACCTGAGTGTTGTATTCAGCATACTGATAGATAAATTAAAGGAAAAACTAACATAAAGTGTCTTAGTAAGCTTTCGGGCCACAATGTGCCACCAGAACAGTTTAAATGCATCTTGGCATCGATTCTACAAGTGTCTGAACTCTTCTGGAGGGATGAACACCATTCTTCCAAAAGATATTTCCTCATTTGGTGTTTTGGTGATGGTGGTGGAGAGCGCTGTCTAACATGTCAGTCCAAAATCTCCCATAGGTGTTCAATTGGGTTGAGATCTGGTGACTGTGAAGGTCATAGCATGTGATTCACATCATTTTCATACTCATCAAACTGTTCAGTGAGGCCTCTTGCCCTGTGAATTGGGCCATTGTCATCCTGGAAGAGACCACTCCCATCAGGATAGAAATGTTTCATCATAGGATAAAGGTGATCAGTTAGAAGAACTTTATATTGATTTGTAGTGACCCTTCCCTCTAAGGGGACAAGTGGACCCAAACCATGCCAGCAAAATGCCCCCCACAGCATAACAGAGCCTGTTAACAGAGCCTGCACTAAGACCTGTACTGGTCTTTCCTTTAATTTGTTATAATTCAAGAGAATTTTCAGGTGAATTTACTGTTCCTTTAACCTGTTTACTCTTTAATGGGTGTAGGTGTTGGAGGGGGACTTTTTATTTCTACAAATGCAATAAACGGTGAAATAACACACCAACGAAGTCAAATTTAAATTTTTATTTGTTAATGTTACCTATAAATTCTGTATTACTAATGAGCTTAAAGAAGTACACATCAAAATGTTGCACAGTATATAGCCAACAAATCTATATTTCTTCAATTTTTTTTTAAAATTTGAAAACAAATGTAATTTTTGCTATGATGAACCAGAATCTTTACCATTGAACACATTTAGTTACTTTTTGGACTCGAATGAAAGATTATGTATTGTGTAAAACTAACTATAATATTAAATTTGAGTGTAAAGATGTCATTACACATTTTGAACATGACAAATATAACATTGTTAACTTATTGATTTTATATGGTAAATTTCACACACATAAATGCAAAATAACAAAAGTTACCCCTGATTTCACTGTTATTAATATGCACTGTCCCTGCCAAGTAAAGTAATAAAATTAAATTAAAAAATTAAATTCTCAAATTTATAAACACCAAAAAAGTAATAAAACTGTCAAACTGTACAGTGAACTCTTAAAAGAAGAATAACGTATATTTTTCTTATCATAATTATACATCTATGAAGTTTATTTACCCCAATTCTGTTTTTATTATTTTTTATTTGTTTATTTATATGAATTCATATTCTTGTTTCTTTGTATACCATTATGTTGAGCACTGTGTATATATACAGTCAGACGAATACAATGTTTGTATATTTGAATGTTTTCTCAATAAAGATTGGGAGGAAAAAAATCTGTTCACGACCCCAGGGATCGTGTCTATATGGTAATCTTAGATTGTGGAACTCTCGCGAGATTTGAACGCGTTGTTTCTTTATTGTGCGCGTTGTTTGTCATTGTACAAAATAATTATGTTTTATGATGTGACAGCGCTGTGGTTTAAATCTAGTTAGGTTTTAGGCACAAAAAAACGCAAAACACTTGTTTAGGGTGACGAAAAGATCATGGTTTCGGTTCAAATGATCACTCTCGCGAGATCTTTCACAAATCTAGGGTTACCATGTAGACACACACCACGGTTACCAGGGACCTTGAACTTAAAACAATGACAGCCTCTGCCAGACCGTACCACATTATTGTTTTCGGTGCCTCTGGGTTCACCGGGCAGTTTGTTGTGGAGGAAGTCGCCCGATGCGCCACTGGGAGTCCCGGAGGCAGCTCTCTGAAATGGGCCGTGGCCGGGAGAAGCAGACAGCGGCTGGAAGAAGTGTTGAAACGCGCCGCGGGGAGGCTGTGTATGTGTTTGACAGGGTGTAACGATACTGTAGCTAACTGAGACAAGAGTGTTTGCTGTCAGCCTATGAACTGCCGCAGGATACTGTACTCACTTGACTGACAGAGGCAGTAGAGTTGTTGTCGTTGTTGTTGTTGTTCTGGTTTGATATGTAGCTATAAGTAAACAATCCTGAACTTGACCTCTAAGTTCTTGTTTTGCTCCAAACCTGCTAAGACATGACAGCAGGTCAGGTCACTGAGGAGTGAAGCACACTGCTGACTGACTGATAAAAGGGACATTTTTTATTTTATGCTGTATATAATAATGATAATGATGACAGCCTTTATTTATATCATGCATAACACTTTTACCACATACTCACAAGAGCACTTAAATACATGATAAATATACAATTTACAAGAGAAAGTGAATGAATAGAAATACAGCAATTAGTTATAATAACATCATTATATGAATATGTTGTTAGTAATAAATAAAGATGGCCAAAGAATGCCTTTCAGACTGCCTACATTGTATGTGGTGGTTTTGACTTTTACATTAAGGTCAGTGAAACCTTATCACTCACTTTTGTCCCTCTTTTTGTCAGCGATGCCCGAGTTGAGGACAGACATTGAAATAATAGTTGCTGATGTGTCTATTGAGGAATCACTGGCCATCATGTGCCAACAAGGCCAGGTGATTCTCAACTGTGTAGGACCGGTAAGTATTTTATCCAGGTGTTATCAGGGGATAAAACTTTGAGTTGATACATCACACAAGTGGTTACATTGGACCCACAGTGTTGTAAACATGTTTGATGTCTTTCTCATCTCAGTACAGGTTTTACGGTGAACCAGTGGTCAAAGCTTGTATAGAAAACGGAGCTCATTACATAGACATCTGTGGGGAACCTCAGGTAGGTTGTTAAATGTCCGTTTCCATGTTTTTCAAGCTGTTTTGACACACTGTGTTTGTCTCACAGCTTGCAGTGCTGATTACTGCACTTCAAGTAGACTGATAAGGTCTATTTTGCATCTGTGACTGTGCGTCTGTGTGCAAACATTCAAATGAATCTTGTTTTTGTGCATATGTGTGTGTCCTGCCCTCAACAGTTCCTAGAGCGCATGCAGCTAGAGTACCATGCTAAAGCCTTGGAGAGAGGAGTGTATGTGATTGGCAGCTGTGGCTTCGACTCCATACCCGCAGACCTGGGTGTTCTCTACACACAGAGGCAGTTCAAAGGTAGGAAAAAAAAGGGCTCATCTGGTAGTTAAAAGAACTCGAGTCTGTGTCTGTGAATCAAAAGCCTGGAAATAGTTTGTTCATTGAACAGGATGAAAAGTTAAAAAAATCTGGTGTGCTGTCTGAGTCCTCAGTATATAAGGGTGTACAACACTAGACTGAGCTGAATGCCTTTATATTGGATTTTTCATATCAAAACCCTACCAAGGAGAACGATAAATTATAAGCTTTTTATTGCTGTTTATACAAAGGCTAATAGTGGTAAAACATCTTTTTCTATTGTTAAGTTGAACTCATGTATTTGACTGTATTTTATATACTTAGAATTTTAAAGGATAGCATCACAATTTTTCAGGGTTTTTTTCAGGTGTCCATATGAACACTGACAGAGGTTTTTCTTGCTGTAATCATTCATCCTGTTCATACTGGCTATTAAAAGATCCCCTTCAAATGTGTCATTTTGTGCAAAAATGCATTTAAAAGTTGATGTGAAGCTTATATGAGGCTTCAGCAGTCTCAGTTAGTCATATCAAGTGGATATCTGACACATTTACAGTCTTTTTAGCATCAAATTCCCTCTTTGTGTTTCCTTGGACAGTGTTTCCCTGTTGAGCTGCGGTGGAAGTATAGTAACAAAAAAAGGGACGTTGGCAGTAAAAAGACTTTAACGTTGAAAGATATCTACTTGATTTGACTCATTTGGACGCTGAAGCTTCATATTAACTTCAGATAAACTTTTAAATACATTTTTGCACAGAAGTGTGGATTTTGTCCCCCATCACTTACATTGGAAGTGCATTATGAAAAGATCTTCTAATGGTCAGTATAAACAAGAGGAACGATTACAGCAAGAAAAACATGTTTCAATGTTCATTTGGGATCTGACTGTTATTGTAAGACAGACTTGAAATATTGTGATCGTCCTTTAACTGCAAGTTGTGTGTGATTTGTTCTGATTTCAGGAACGCTGACAGCGGTGGAGAGCTTCCTGGCAATTACCAGCGGGCCTGAGGTAGTCTGAACAACTACAGCTTCTGCACTGCATGATGGAAAATGTAGTCACTTTATCTAAACTTTAAAAAGTAAAGTGATGGGTGTTTTGTTGTAAGTTTGATATAATCGCAGCGGTAGTTAAGGATGTGACTAATCACACTCAGTAAATATCAACACAGGCACTCAGTGAAAGTACATTTTAGATTAAGATATCATATATTTACACTACTATAACTGAGTGCGATAGTAGAAAAGAAACAAATTCCTAAAACATGACTCTCAGCAAACACTAGTCTGGATCATGAAGTGAAGGAATGGTTGACTGAGGCTACTCCAAATAAAACTTATGTGCCGGGTCCAAGAAAACTAGCCCACCACAGATGACCTGTCAGAATCACAAATCCAAAGGTCGGGTTCAATCCCAACAGTCTCTGTATTCCTACTTAGACTCAGGTCACTTGAATGTGTCAATCAGTAGAAATTAGTCGTCTATTCATATTGAAGCTTCAATGAGGAGAAATGAAAGGGATGTTTGGTTAGCGTTGGTTTTCTGCACCATGACACAATTAAAAGTGCTCTCAACCATCGCAGGGGTCGTCCGGCCACGATGCCACGTGGCAGTCTGCTGTGTACGGCTTCGCAGATAGCGGATCCCTCCGCCAGCTGAGGAAGAAGTTTGGCCACAAACCGCTGCCTGTGCTGGGAGCCAAAGTAAAAAAGAGGTAAAACTGAGCAATTACTGTCTGGCAAAATCTCCTTATTTTGAGTAATAACGTTTTTATTGGAATGTGGGGCTTGGCAGCGATAAGTCACAAAATGGGGTTAGGTGTGTCCCTCAGTGCACAGCAGGGAGGGATTTTCCCACCGAAACTGATGTATGTTTTTTACATTTGACCTACATTTCAGTAGTTTAATTCCAAATTGAAAAATGGAACATTATTCCAATTATAATACCTTAATTTACAACATAGTGCTGTTTGAGCAAATGCAATCATCACCAAATAACGTTGTGGTGCAAATGTTCTGTTTAAAGATGATAAATAAAATGATGTTTTGGAATGAAAACCTTCTTTTTGACTTGTTAGATTTACTCTCAGCACCATAAACAACTGTAAGCCATTATTTAAAAATACAGCACATTTGGAGGTAAAAAGCTTTCACGAGATAGCTGCGATTTGCAGACTATTACTGTCTGGCAGACTGACTTACATCCAGTGTAATGAGATTTTATTGGAACGTGGAGCCTGGCAGGGATGGAGAGGCGGATTTAGAGGACTATCAATGGATGAAATGAGCTTGTGTTGAATATTACTGTGCTGATGCTGCAAGCCCAGAGATAGATTTGGTGAGTCCACACTACTTTTCTTTATCTCTGTGTAATTTGTGCATATGTATGTATGTGTGTGTGTGTCCAGGGGTTTTGTGTTTTTCAGCAAGGAGATTGAGCAGTATGCCATCCCGTTTATGGGCTCTGACCCCTCGGTAGTAAAGAGAACCCAGCGTTTCCTTTACGAGGAGGAGCACCAGTCACCAGTAAGATCCCATAATGACACAAGAACTGAGACCATGGGCCCTATTTTTGTGAACCTGGTGTGCGGCGCAGATTGCAGTCAAGTGTGCCCTGCACAGTGAAAGTGGGTCCAGTGCACTTTTGGTATTTTTGTGGCCAGGTGTGCCAGGCGCACCTCAATATGGGGTGGGATCAGAAAGAATACATTATCATACATTGTAGGTGGGCGTGTTGGAGGCTGTGACAATCGTGATGTCATGCTGGCAAGATATATATATTATATTTAAGTTGAATTCACTTTTCTGGACATGCTGATGATCCAGTAATCACCATGTTTCTATGTGTAATAATTTGGGATTTTAATCTGCATCATAGTGATCCATACAATAACCCCCTGCAGTTAAATACCACTGTAGTACCAAATATAAAATGAAATTAGAACTTTATTAAATCAGATTTCACTGTTATACACTGTATAGACATTTTGGGAACAAAATAGTTGTTTATTTAATCTTAATATTGCAACATACACACAATCCTGAAAATGATTCACAAATGAATTGAGATTTTTAAGATAAAACACTTTTACATAAATAAAATGTCACGTTGCTCATTGCAGCCACACGTTTACCTGTATTATGACTGAAATGCAGAGCTGCAGGCCAACAAGTTTGGTGTGCATATAAGCATAGAGTTTTCTGTGGTTATTTTGCAACAATCTGGGGCTTATTGCACAAAATTTAATCAGCAGATCTGGCGTGTGGAACTGTGCCTTAACAGCACACAACATCATCCCAATAGAGACTGCAGTTGACGTCTTCAGGTGGCTGTAAAGAGGAATCTAGCTGTTGTGGATGACAGATGCTGTGCAGAATCACTTGTTAATGAGTAATAATAATTATTTAGTCTTGTAGGTATTAATATCATAACCAAACAAAAAAAAAGTAAAAGGAAAGTGGATCAAAACATGACTTTGTCTGATTTCAGGGAGGATTATATGAGTGCACGTTCACCAAATAAAGTGACAAAATATTGTGGAACACAAGTGAGCTTTCGATCTGCTCTTAGCAGGCGAGCGGAGGCGCTCTTGTTCTTGGCACCAAGATTGAGGAGTCCCACTGGATTGAGATCCCCAAGATATCAAACAATTGAGGAGCTAACCTCAGTGCGCAGCAGGAAAATAGCAGTTTGCCACTGTGCTTTGCGCCCTGCGCCGGCACAAAATTGGGCCCCATGTGTCTCCTTATTTATTATAGTGTTGTAGTTAAAGCTACCTTGTAGAATCCTCTTTTAAACACAAATTTGTTGAATGCATCTTCTTACTTTTGCTACTGTTTTACTACTGACTTGATTTAAACATTTACAATGTGAACAAATTCAACTATAATCTGTGTTATATTATTAAACTGCACCTGCATCAGTAACATGTTGCCTGTGATGTTGATGCAGCTCAAGTGCAAATTGCAAAAAGAGATTTAAAGTCCCATTGAGGTAAGAAATCTCTTTTGCAGGGGAGACCTGACCAAGACAGCTCCCCAAACTATATCTGCAATCATTTTAACAAGGTTACAACGACCCCATCCTTCAAGCTAATGTGAATTTTTTTCCTCATCTAACAGCTCATTGTGCTCTCCAACCCTGGGGTATCAAACAACACTTGACAACACTTCCATGTAATCAATAATTTCGCATGCCCTGTTCGAGGCATTAAATAACCAGCCATGCTTTGAAATGTCTCGCTATGCCTGAGCGTGCCTCAGGACCAGAAAGATTAAGAACCAATAATATCTCAGCACTCTCCGTGTCCCTCAGGAACACAGTTTGGTACGCTGCATTAAATGACACAAAGAGTTTTAATATTTAGCACACATACTCCTCTTTATCTTGACTACGTGGTGGCCTCTGCATCCTGGCTATGAAAAGCAAAAACCTGTTTCTCCCTCCTGTACCTGTAACTAGGTCAGCCATTCCAGCAGCTGTCACTGTTTTGATCACAGCCAGAGATGTGGGCATTAATGAAACTATCTCATTATGTTGTTTAGGCCGCCATCTACCAGTTGAGTGGAAATATGATGAGTCATCTGTAGTGATTCATCACTTTCCTCCCCACTGCTCATTACTCCCTTTGACATCTCATCAGGCCCTCCCTCCCTCCTTGGTTGTTTCCCTTTTTCTCCTCCTTCCTCCTGCCTTAATCTGATTCTGTATTTCCTCTCACTCTCCTACCTACATCTATGTCCTCTTCCTCACCCCTGCTTCCTTACTCCTTTACTTCTACAACCCCTCCTCCCTTTTTTTCCTTTTTTTATCACTTCACTTTCATCTCTTATCCATTCATCCGTGTGTCTCCCTCCTTTCCTCTCAACTCACCACTTTCCCTTCATCTCTCCTTGTCCTCCTCACCTGCATCTGTTATCTTTTACCTTTCTGTCACCTTTAATTTCCCTTTTTTATCATCTACATATTCTCCCTGTCCTCCATTCACAGATCCAGTACAGTGCCTACGTCGGGGTTGGTGGCCTCTTCTCTGTAGTGAAGCTCTTCTGTGGCGGACTGCTCTTCTGGTGTCTGGTCAAATTCAGCCTGGGCAGGAAACTCCTCACCACGGTAGCTACATCATTCCTCAGACAACCTCTTTTTTTTTAATCGTCTACCTTTGCATTTGCTGCCCAAAGCAGATAATCTCCTCTTGGACGTGGATTTAAGGCAGGAAAAATCTTAAAGACTTCAGATGGTTATTCCAAGCGTTTGAATGTGGATGAATGTCACAGTTAGGTGTGGGTGTTTAGCTGAAAGGCTTACACACAGCTACTCATGTTAAACGCAGAAGTAGACTTTGGCAACAACTGTGATACTCTGATGTCTGCAAGTAGAGAAATATTTCAAAACAACATGGATTATACAGTTAAAACGTTTCATTTATCTGCACTGAAATTCAAGCAAAAGCAAAAGGAGGTATGGAGTGTAAATGGAGTCAGTATATTGAATGTTAATTTGTAGAGTCGTGTACAAGTGACTGATATTCGGTTTCTGTCTTTCCCAAAGTTTCCGCGGTTTTTCTCCTTTGGCTTGTTCAGCAAGGCCGGTCCAACCATTAAGCAGGTAAGTGAGTTGATTTAAGTACATTAACAGTTCTGCCTGCTGCCTGAGCAGCTTGCAAAATGGATTTAATTTACATTTCATGCATTTGGGAGCTCTGAAATCAAGTGAAAGCAAGAACATATGTCGATGTAATTAAGGTAGTATTGCTAATGTAAAAGTGGTTGTAATGAACTACTGCTGTCTTTATTTTACATTTCTGTCTCATACTGTATTTAAAAGACAGCGTGCTCTGTAGTAACAACTATTCTCTGGTGACCTCAAACATGTATTGATGTGTTGTATTGTCCAGTATGTCGTGCTGTTAAACCCTGTTTGATTCTCATCGATTGGTCCACCCAGTCAGTCGCTCGCTCATTCAGTTAATCTGTCGTCACTCATTCTCCCCTCTCAGATAGAAGACACCTGTTTCAGCCTGACGTTTTTCGGAGAGGGCTACTCAGAGGGCACGGATCCCTCTCAGGGCCGACCCAACTCTAAGATCTGCACCCAGGTCATAGGAGCAGGTAGGAGCACCACACGTGGGCTAATGTCATTATATGCTGTTGTTTACATATTGTAAGTAGTACCTTGAAACGGTATTTTGTGCAGTCAACAATATTTTGGAAGATGTATGGACATTTCTGCTACTCGTTAGCTTCATGTTAGTGTGTTTGTTCTTCACAGAGCCTGGTTATGTAGCGACAGTGTCTACTATGGTACAAGCAGCAGTAACCCTGCTGAATGAACTGCACTCTCTCCCCAGGAGGTCAGTTTAGTCAGTTTTCCTTTCTCATGCTACGTTTACCTTGTCCCCCTCTATAAACGGAAAGATTTTGCATCTTTCTGTGTAACATACGGTCTATGTTTGACTATGTCTTTGCCGTTAAGCACTATCCCACCTTTTCTCTTCATGTCTCTGTTGTTCTTGGCAGGGGAGGGGTGTACACTCCAGGAGCCGCCTTCTATAAAACCAGTCTCATCGACCGCCTCCATAACCACAGCATCAAGTTCTCAGTGAGAAACTACTAGTAGCCTTTTAACAGTGGCCTCTGTAAAGGCCGCTCTGCAGTCACAGTGTAATGTATTTGTACCGATATTCACAGGAGATGTTGACTTACCTGTCATTCAGTCAGCAGTACCACACTGTTGTTTGCTGGTTTTGGGACATAACCAGTAATTCATCAGAGGTCAGTGTGCTGTGACAGTCGGTAACTAAAACACTGAAGGACACTTCAGAAAACACTGTAGACCCACACTGACTGCCACCCACTGAGGCCAGTTGTGCCTTTGCTGAAAATGAAAT
The DNA here is from genome assembly GCF_910596095.1 of Thunnus maccoyii. Classification (NCBI taxonomy): domain Eukaryota; kingdom Metazoa; phylum Chordata; class Actinopteri; order Scombriformes; family Scombridae; genus Thunnus; species Thunnus maccoyii. Next base: position 8,132,434 of record NC_056549.1, on the reverse strand, counting down.
GACCTTGTGTTTTCAATCTGGGTGAATAGAAATACTTTTTCATCAGTAGGCAGTTTTTGTTTCTCTTGTTTTACTGTTTTGCCAAATGAAGAGATGAAAATATATCTCCGTCAGTAAAGTTGATTACATCAGACTTGTCAGCTATGCACTTGTGAAAATAAGCAATGTAGTTTTTATCAAACTTTATCTAGTCCATTAAGTTTTGTATTATAGACAGCAGGTAAATTTGTACTTACTGTACAAAAAAATGAAAAAACACTTAACTTGATATTCGAAGCTTTAAAAATGATGATAATTACAAAATATTTTACTGTATATTTGTTTTATTATATATTTTAAATATGATTTTCAATCAATCATGTAATAAAGCACTACACAGCCTCATTGTTATTGTGTCTCACAGTTTAATTCAGATTAAAGCATCAATCCGAACTGGTATTCCGCACCATTTCCACCCAACATGGTCCACATGGTTCATATTTATATTATTATATTATTATATTCATATATCCCGAGTCCTGCATGTAGTTAAGTTTTAGTTAATTGTTAATGAAGACACAGCGTTGTGTCTCATTCTTCATGTCACTGTTAACTTTTTCAATATTAATCCAAGACCTTGATCCTTCCCTAAACTTAAACAACTACTGTGAGTGCCTAAACACAACCATAAAAAAGTTCTACCATGTTTTATTTGCTACAAGTGGATATTTTATTGCAATAGTGGATATTGTAAGTAAAACAAATGAAGAACATTTTAGTGATATGTGTTAGCATTTTGTTACTTGGCAGATGCCTTTATTAATGTTTCCTGATTATGCAGATATTATGTTTCTTAAAAACATATTTGCTGTTGTAAATTAATAGAATATAAACATTTCTTGGAGACAGGGTTGTATTTTAACACAGATGTGTTCATTCTATTACAAACCTATTACATTCAATCCCAACCTTTTTTAAACTGCATCATTTTATATGGACAGCGTCTCTGCAGTGGAACTGGTGGGGAATGGTTGGCTTATTTAGGATATTATAGGTTTTTTAAGGTGCATATTAAGTCACACATATGGGAGACACATTTATCTGTACTTTCTCCAAAGTATCTCTCAAGCTCTTTAATTTTTTCTCTTATTGATGAATGACATCATATTTTAAAATCTGCATTCTGTTGTGGACTTATTGGCGATGAAGTTCAAAGTAATTAATGCACAAATAATGCACAATTTATTATATTTATTAATTACATTCAGATTTTTTGCCTGATCATATAGTTCCCCCCTGACCTGATACCAAATGTTCTGTGGCCTGGTATTGGTCCACAACCCACGGGTTGGGAACCACTGGGCTAGTTAACAGGCGGTGGATTCAACATGTCAGTTGGAGGTGGAATAATGCTGACATCAAGGACATTATTTTAAATTAGTGGCTGGTCTTTGTGCTTAATTAATCAAATTAATTAAGAATACATGCACTCTGTACATTCCCTGCTTTATATACATGTTTCAGTTGTTAAGGCAAACCTTTAAACATATTATACATCAACCCTCACCTAAACTAAAGCATAAATCTAAATTGACAAGAGTGGAGTTAAGGTACGCTGAGAAGGCAGAAGAAAAAAATTGTAATGACTGTTTCCATTTGTGTACAAAACAGCATGTTGAGGATGGATTATGGATTAATAGATAAAAGAATTAAACCATGCTTGGCCTTTCTTTGTACCATTTGGACAACATTTTACAATGATTATCTATTGTTTTTGTATCCTCACAAGGATAAACACACATGTAATAAATAACCTGTGGCTGCAGTCTTCCTCTCACTTGTACCAAACCCTTTGCTACCACTAGGTGTCAGTATTTCCCCAGCTACTTTTCCATGACAAATATTTACACTGCACAGCCTCACATGACAGTAGAGGTCATTTCGTGCCTTTGAGGATGCAGAGACAGTGCATGGCCTTAATTAAAAGACCGTGGATGCTCTGTGAGAATCAGGAGAAACGGGGACGCGATCACAGGGAGGTTATTGTTAGGTAGCAGACGTCTCAGATCTGTGAATCAGATATCAAGGTTAAAAAGAGCTGGCAGCTATTGTCTCTCTTTTTTTGTACTCTTTCTCTTCGTGAGTCATGGTGAGTCCTCTCTGTGTCTCATCTGCCTCCCTCCCCCCAGCTGTCACCACCACTCCAATAAAACAGCTCCCTCTCACAAAACAGAAATACACAAACACGGAAAGCTGGTTTCAGCTCTGTGTGCACAATGAAAACACAGGTTCTGCTGACAGAAAATGTCAATGGAATAGTTTCTGTGTTAAATAGCTTGTAAGTACAGTGTGATGAGGGTCTGTCTGAGGGGTGGGTAGGGTGGTATTTTTGACCTATGTTAGTGTATAAGAATGAGAGAGAGGGGGAGAGATTGCAGTGGTTGCATAGGAGAGAGCAGCCCCACCCCTCTCATCTGCCCCTGCACATCTCTAGTCCGCCATTGTGGCTGTGCAGATATTCATGTCATGTCCCTCACCTCAGCTTGCTCCCCTCCACTCTCTCCTCCTCTTCCTTTGGATCTATCTGTCTCCCCTAATGATCTGCCTGCACTCTCAAATTCACATTTGCTTTACTGGCAACACCATAATTTAGTACAGTATTGCCAAAGCTTATTGTACAATGTTTACAGTGTAATTATTCAGTATAGTTGACTGGTTTTAGACAACACTATTAAACCACAGACCACTTTCACATCCTGTTCAAGAAATACAACAATAACACATTTTTCTTGCTCTTTTTGAAAAAAAAAGCTTTTGACTTAATCTAAAAAAATGACCTGTTACTAAAATTGCTTCAAAATGGTATAGGGAGGAAACTTGTGACATAACTAAAACAATATAAAATCATCAAATGCTCAAGTGGTTTGAGCTAAATGCTAACATCAGTATGCTAACCTGTTCACAATCACAAAGCTAACATGCTGATGTTTAGCAGGTATAATATTTACCATGTTCAGAATGCTAAGGAATTTGCAGGAATTTTGTAAAAAACATAACAAAAACAACAAAGTATCGGACAATTTGACCTGATGATGGCTCTAGATAGAAAGTTATTGGATCACCAAACAATTGATCCTGAATGGGACATGAATGTCTGTACCAAATTTCATAATAATCAATTCTACACTTGTTGAGATCAAGCAGCAACAACCATGACTTGAGGCTGAAGTCAATGCAGAAGTACATTAAAGTGCCATCGACAACCACTAGATGCTCCAATAGACTCCCATTCAAAAAGCCTCAACTTCTCTCTAGAAATACTAAGTAAATAATTTTTTTAACGAGTCATTATGGTCTCAATCTCTTAATTCAGGCCCTCTAATTAGTGTGCTGGTGTCATTTTAGAAATTATCACAGCCGTGTGGGCGTTGATTGACAGCTGTGATTGACAGTTGGCTCACCTGCTGTTCTCCCTGGCCTCGGGACTCGCACTGAGTCAGACAAATGTCGCAATATTTCATTGAGTTTAATGTCACTTGATTATCTGCCCTGTCAGCACAATTTAAAGTAGCTAATGTTAGCCCAAGTGTTCACCGCTTGGTGTTTCCAGGTAGTGGAGCATGTTTCCAGAGTGTGAAAGGCAACCGCAGGGAAACCGAAAAGATGGCATCAACCATCAGCAGCAACCCTGACCCTCAAACCAGTTGCAATGAAAACCAGTGGGTGATGTTACACCTCTCAACATCCATCTTTATGTATAGTCTGTGGTTGAGACATTTCACCTCAAAACCACAAATGTCAACCTCATGTCTGTTCAAAGATTTCATGTCAATCTATGCAGTGGTTATTTGTGGTTATTGGGATGTTTCAGTCTGGACCAATGTGCTGCGTCCAATGTGCAGCTAGCGTGGCTAAAAACGACCCCTAAGACAGAGGTTTAAAACAATGTTGCCATATTATTCCAACCTGGTTTAATATATGATTGAATTAATTGACCATAATTATCTACATTATTACCTTGGTTGTACAAAGTATGCAACACAAGTATAATGATTCAGAATGTAAGAAAAAAGACAAATAGCTTTAACACATTACTACACTATACACAGTCTGTGTCCTCTCTCTGAATCTTTCATTGTGTTTCTGTTTCATTTTCTGTCTGGCTTTGTTTCTGTTTGGCCTCTTTTCCTCCCCCTCTCCAGTGGGATGATGTGTTTTTCCCCCTCTCTCTCTTTATGTTCACATAACACAACTTACTGTAGCATTTCATAAGATTCCCCTCCTCCTCTTTCTCCATCGCTTCCCTCCATCCCACTCAGCCCCTCCTTTGCTATAAAAGCAGGCAGTGGCAGATTGTTTTGCTTTCATTCTCTGACCTCTAACCCTCTCCACTACATACACATGACCTCCATATACAACCTCTTGAACCCCTGTGCTCCCCCTACATTTCCCAATTTTCACCAGCAATTTTACACATCCAGTTCAGCTTACCTGTATCACTTGTATTATAGGAAACGTAGGATCCAGTGTTTCTGGGGGTTGACCCATTCGGGGATCGAAAATGCGGAAATCTTGGCCCCCCCAGGTCAATTTTGACCATTCTTTTTAAAATTTCTCTCTCACCAGTCCCACAACTTCATGCAAATACAATACTAAATTGCTGGAATATACTGATCACAAATTGTGTGATTGATTTGTGCCTCATTTTATACACATTTACCTGCACTTTAGATAACACATTTAAATGTTAAAGATCCCCCCAAGACATGTTTTAAGACTTTTTTTTTTACTACTGCACTGGAGGCTTCAACTTTCCACATCACACTTCTCTATATTGCCTATTGGACCACGATTGGCTTCCAAACTAGTTGTGATGTCACAAATCATGCTTGTAGGGTACACGAGCGTGACAAAAACAGTAGCTACAAAACAGCAGCTGAATGTGAAAACAGGCTTCTAGTGTCAGACTCTGCACGTACACCTGTACTCTGCACGGTGAAGGCCAAACAGTTCAATGAACACTTTTTGTGAGGGAAGGGAGACTTTGAATGTAGTTTTTGTGGTTTGGAAAATGTGTGGCAGCACAATGTGCGTGTTAATAGTAAAGAGTCTGAGGTTTAAGGCAATGATGTGCCACACAGGTAAAGGTTTGCATTTATGCAAAGCCTTTTATTTGATTAATAATCTGAATAATAACCCAATCCAATTACAAATGACTACATTTAACATCTTCAGTGTAAACAGGCCTATTCCAAAACAAATATTCAGTTTTAAAAGGAGTAGTACAAAACTTTAATAGCCCCGACACCTGTTTCCTCTTGACTGACATCCATGGAACATCTATGCCCTTTCTGTACATACAACAGCACAACAACTTGATCTGAGTGATGTACACTACAAATATATGAGATTACTAGATTATGAATCATGGCAGGTGCTTGGGGTTGTTTCTGTCATTAAATAAGTGGAGGAGTTGTATCTTCTAATGAAACTATCATTTCAGTAGAAGGCAAAGGAGTCATATGTAATAGTTATAGTGCCAAAAGCTACACATCATTTTACACTGCTGCATTCAATATATTGTGCATGTAAGAACCTTCGTCTTGTTCACCTGCTGTGGAGAGTGTAAACAGAACATCTTATCTCATCATTTTAATTAACACATAATTACTTTTCTAGGAATTTTCAATCAAATCAAAACGAATTTGGCTCATGTAACTGCATTTATTACGTGGTGCCTGTTAAACCAGAGTGGACTAGCTAATTTAATGGTTTCTCAACATTTTCTGGCCCATCGAATTCATGAACTGATTTGATTTGAGGGTGACACACCTTTACAATCTGTATTCAAATGCAAAGGAAAGCTGCAGGCAGTATTATATAGAGATAAATGTTTCAAATGCACTCAATTTAGCTATGTAATTATAAATATATCAAACACATATCAGTCTTATAATGATCTTGTGTGACCCTTATGTTAAAGACTTTTATGTACATATTTCTGTGTTTCTGTGCATGTTATAAAAGTGAACATCTGCAATATGACTGTGGCAAAGCATTGGTTTATTTAAGAGAATGAGCGCAAGTATGAGATGTGAGTGTGTTGCAGGAGGTTGTTGTTTCTGCGGGCTTCCTTTGCTGACTCCGACAAAACTGAGTCCCAGACTGTGTCAGCGACAGAGACAGAGAAAGAGAGAGAGAGTCTGCAGACACAACTCGGTGTAGAATGGAGGGAGGTGCCTGGAGAGTCTGAAGGGAATGAGAGCTGAGTGAGAGAAGGACAGAATGACAAATTAGGCAGTGAGGGAGTGTAGGTGTAGAAAATGCGCGGGTGCTCACTGCTCGAGCTCGAGGGGTTGCCTGCGGAAAGATGGAGCATGCACGTACACATCTCTCTGCAACCCTTCCACTGTGACAACGCAGATAATTAACTACCTGAATTCTAGGTCAGTGAACGATTGTGGTTTCAGTTTTCCCTAAAGCACACAGTCACTCAACACATATCACACAAAGTGAACACACTAATCCCCAGAGAGAATTCTCAAGAATCAACAGATGTTTGGGCAGGTCATAACTGTGAAATTCCCAAGTAGCAGGTGTGTCTTCATTTACAAAGAAAAACATCAACGATTCTACTGAAGCAAATGTAATTTAAGGTCATGAGAAGCTACTACAAAATAACACCTTGTACAGGTTGTGAACATTACCACTGAACATAGCTGTACTTTCAGAGAAATCAATGAGTTTGTAACAAAAACTAAAATGCTCCATCAATGCCCGATATTGTCATTGTTTAGTGTGTATGTGACCCTTTTGAGGTCAGTCATTGGTCAGTTATTAAAGTGAAAATTCACCACTGTGAATATGATGATTTCTTAAAACTAGGTTACCGATCTACTTTTACTTTATCTAGTAGAAATGTGGAATTATTTTTGAAATTGGTGCCCTATGACTAGAGGAAACTGAGAAAAAGGCTGTAGATTCTCCATACCGCTCTTAAGGGGAAATCTTACAACAACCAGAATGCATTGCGTGCGTCCTGTCCAATCAGCTACTCACGGTGTGTTTATGGAACGGAGCCGGTGAGTACAGTAAAGTAGGAGTACTTTACTGAGTCTTATTTTCATTTACAAAACGTTTTTCCTCATCAAGTCTGGATATATTGTACTGGTGTGCAAGGATCATAAAACAAACAGCAGACTGGAGTTAGTTATGTGGATCATTGCAAACTTACTGAGAGCTGTAACATTACACAAGCCTGAATGCTGCCAGAGCTTCTGGTGGACAGTCAAAAACCTCGGAGTCTGCTGTCTGCATTTCTGCTTGGTTTGGGAAACAATCGTGGATAAAGGCATGAAAAACTTCAAAACCAAACGTTGTTTCTTTTACCTATTTTGGAGGAAGAGGAGAAAGACATGATCCTCACCGAGCAGGCACCAGTTGATGCTGCAGCAGCCTCTCCGGCTGCGGTGCCTCTATTTCGGCTGCCACTGTAACGTAGCTCAGACGGCCGCTTCCTCCTCCACACTCTGTTGTATTTGATTCTACAGCATGATATTCGGCCACGTATCATGAAAATTTTCTTCCAAATATACTGATATTTTAATGTATTTAGTAGTATATTGTAGCATCTACTTTTCCCTGTCGCTAGCATAACATGGCAGGCGCAGTGTTTTAGGAGACCCAGCTTTGACTGTCCTTGAAGGCACCACTACAGGTATAGCCTGTAGTTCTTCTTTTACCCCAACTACATCACTGTACCATTGTAAAAAAAAAAAAAAAAATGGACGTAGCCACCATGACATCACCCATTGGTTTGTGGACTCCCGTTTTGAATCCTTGAGTTTGGCATTTTGACCGATGCCATCTTGGATTTTTTGGAGCCAGAAGTGACCATATTTGGACAAGAGGGTGGAGCTAACCTAGCTAGCAGCTAACAACATTAGGATTAGACTGCGCAGTGCATTTGCAGTCTATGGTTAACTGTGATAATGCTAATGCTAATTTTGGCTAGCGAAAAACAGGCTTAAAATGAGACTCCATAGTGGGTTTTTTAGTACAACCTCAGCCTGAACAAGATTTTTTTAGGCGACTAAAATGTTACAATTAATTTTCACACACACTAACACACTAAAATAGTGGCAGCTATGCCTGTACTCCTATTCTAATCTAGCAACCTGTCAATCACAAGGTAGCCACACTCTAAAGAATACCCTGCTTTATTGTCTATTTTACTCTTAATCGGACCATAGTTTACAAAATGATCATGTTGTATTGACGAAGACTTGAAATTAGAGATTGAGACCATAAACTCATCAGGAAAATGATTACTGAGGTAATATATCAAGTGAGAAGTAGGGTCATTTTCTCATAGACTTCCATACAATTGGACTTCTTTTTGCAGCCAGTGGAGTCGCCCCCTGCTGGCTATTAGAAAGAATGCAGGTTTAAGGCACTTCCGCATTAGCCTCACTCTTCAGCCGGGGCTACCTGCTTCCACTATACATGTCAAATGACGTTGCAAGGCAATTTTACTAACTAATAACTTATCTATCTATCTATCGATCTATCGATCTATCTATCTATTTTCCAGTTTCCCTTTTTGAATGATGAATACAAACTATCACCAACTGCTGGCATGGAAAGTTATCTTCTCTCATGCAGGTGCAGAATGTGCGTGCTAGTTGGTTGTTGGCTGCAGTCTTTGCGGTGTGTTCAAGTGCAACTTTTTGGCCAAGTGACAGTCAGCCTTTGTCACTGCCAGATTGTTGATGGTGGTTTGGCGTGTCTGGGCCTTTACCTTCGGGACAGAACAGCCAGCCTGCAAGTTTACACATGCACAGCACTGCCAGTAAGATTCACCTGTTGTTAATTCAAGGTTTTAAAGTGTAGAGAGTAATAGGACAAAAAATAAAATGTAGTCTTCTCTTCACATATAGAGTGTATCTGTACATATACTTTGCAATGCTTAGACCTACAAGAGCAACCAATCAAAGGGTTAAATGACGTTCATTGACCTTACATTAGTTTAATTTTATTAAGAGCATGCGACAAAGATAGTTTGTGGAAAATCTTAACACAAGTTTACTTATTAACTTTCTCTTGTCATCACATGAATGAAGACCCATGCTTACTTCACGTGATAACAACTGAGCTGTCACCATGGCAACTGAGCAAACCTCATCCGCTGAGGAAGGCTGTGAGATGCAGTTGAAAGCTGCAAAGTGAGTAAGTTGATATGGAGCAAATATTTATTTATTTATTTATTGTCAAACTGCTGTTTCCAAGAGCAGGAATAAATGTTAAAAAATATTTTTTCCCTTTTGATCTCAAATGTATGTCAGTTAAACATCTGCTGATAGTTAGCATAAAATATGTTTCTATATGTTTCTTTGTAGCTTGCTTTCCTGTATATGTATTTTATTTCATTTTCTGAGAGAATATTTTATTTAAATAAAAGATGTATCATTAATTCTTCTTAAAGCTTTATTAGGTTTGACTGCAGGACAACTAACAATCGGTTCTACTGCTGAAATCCCTCAAAACAACTTACACACTTAACCTGCAGCTTCTTGAATGCACCAGTTGCATTTGGGTTAATAAAGTCTGAAAGAAAAAAAACTCTATATAATTTGACAGACTTTGGCTCAATCTGCAGCTTTGTGATGGAAAAATATGATATCACAACAAATGCATTTTAACCCTCACATACTGTTCATATTCAGACCCTTCACAGTATTCCTTAATAATTAGTCTCTTTTCCAAATTTCTGCACAAGAAATCATTCATGAATACCTCATCAATCACAGATAAATGTGTGATTAATACATAATGAAACCGTTTATTCTTTAGTTTTTACTTGTTTTGTTTATGGAGAAAAAACATTTACAGTCACACTATATAATGGCCCTATGTTACATAAAACGGGAACATGAGTTAAATTAATTATATTAAATGTGAAGAAAGCAACAGTATTTTTTGAATAAATATGGGTCAAACACTCAAAAATAAAAATGTGTATCAGCTGCAGACAAATGTTTTTTAAAAAGTTGTTATTTACGGTGTTTTTACTGCTCTCAAATTTAAAAATAGGTCAAATTTCACCCTGAAAAGTATAGTAAGGGTTAAAGGGGAGATTGTTGTACAGACTACAGCTCAGTCAAGTACGCTATATTAACCTGCATCCCTGCCAATGTGTCTGCACTTTTAGGTCAAGGTCATGGGTTCATCTTGTCCCATTTCACCTGGGGAACAGATACATAAAAAGTCAAAACTAACCAATGAACCAAAGGCAATCTGACATGATGATGCATGTATCAGTCTCTCCAAAAACCAGAACAATCCGTAGTGTTCTGAACTATCATCTGGTGTCCTTCAAAGGTATTTTTGTTATCCTTCTGAATAATGGATGATCCACAGACAGAGAGAGGGAGAGAAAGAGAGAGAGAGGGTCCTTTGGCGACTGAGCAGTATTGCAGCACTTGTTTTCACCAATGCATTTTCTTTGCTTAGGAATTTTCTCAAGTCTTGGACAGGATTGTGCTAAAATCAAAGGATTTACTGTAAAAAAAAAAGGGGGGGTTTTCATTCTCAAAACCTGTGAAGTGGCTGCTCCTCTCCCTTCTTACTAGGCCCTGGCTCCCAACGTTACCAGTGTTTGGAGGAAGATGGAGGAAACTCAGCATGATAAGAGTGACGGTAATATAATGATAAAAACATTTTTTATATTGATCTAATATGTAGAAATACTCAAACTGACTTCACATGCAAAGTTGTCTTTATTGAAAAGCTTTTTCACCAGAATAAAAAGTGACAGAACAATCTTTGCTTATTTTGTAATCAATGTTGAAACATTTTTAAAATCATTTTAAAATGATTGATAGCAAATTAAGATATAAAACCCATAACCGATTGTAGTACAGTTTGTAGTGTAGTTTTTTATAGTACCAGTAATACCACAGTGATATATAAAAATGTCTTAGAGATGATGAAAAAGAAAGAAAATTAAAAAAAAAAAAAAAGACAAAAAAATGATTGTTGGAACACTTCAGTGAGTGTTGAGAATGATCTGCTCTGCTGCCATGGAGGCTTTCTCAGGTCTTCAGTGATAATAACACAGGTATTCAGTTTCACCATCATTGCCTGTGTTGAGATTTCTTCTGATGACATTCACACCAGCCGTCTCATAGCTATCCACAGCAGCTGGGTTGACAAGCACTGTGATGCCCTTAATGGGTTTGGATCCGTCTTTCTTAAACCACAGGCGCACCCAGTCACCCTTGCTCCCGCTGTTGAGGTTAACTTCGACTGGCTCGTAATTTTGCTGCTGAAGGGCCTGAAATTCACTACGATTGGTGGAGATATGCAGATCACTGAGCGCACGCTTGGGGTCAGTGGTCTGACGGTACCAGATGAAGACAAAGGCTCCTCCTGCACCCCTATTAGTATCCTCATCCACACGGTTGAAACCAGCCTCAAAGAGATCAGCGTCTGATTCATAGAAATCTCTGGCAACGACCTCACAGATGTATGTTTGTTTCGCTCTCTTCACCCAGGCGTAGAGCCAGCTCCCTCCAACCTTGCGGTTCAGATCACAGGCCAGTCTCTCCCAATCATAGCCAAACTTCACGGTTTCCTCTTGTCCATCTTTTGTGACATCAATTTCCACTATGGGAGTATCGTACTCTGTCTGCCCTCTGAAGTACCAAAGGTAGATGTAATCACCTCCAGCTCCAGCATTGAGATCTTTATTGATCTTTGTGTACCCTGCTTTGATCAATCCAACACTCATGTCATCATTGAATGTGACTTGAACCCTGGTGATCGGTAGTTCGTTCTTGTCTTTTTTGTACCAAATGTAGATGTATTTTCCTTCTGCCCCTTTGTCAGATCAACATATATTTTCTTGAAGTCTTGTGCTTGGAGATTTTTCTCTTCAGCTTCATTGAAGGACACATCCAGATGTGTGATGTATGCCATTGTGGATAACTGCATTAAAGAAAGACGAATCATGAGTAAACAGAGTATGTCATAAAATTAGCAGCATGACTTTGCCTTTTCAGGTGAGCTCCAGTATAATTATGACAAAATAAAATTACACTTCTTAAATAAGGATCACCATTATTCAAAACAAATATTATATTAAAGTGTATGCATACTGCAGCAATGCACACTTTTTCCACTGAATGCAATCAGTTAAGATCTGAAATAAAAAATATATGGTCCACATAAAGAAAATGAATACATTCTTGAACACTTGTGTGTCTGCTGACAATGAATGTTAGACAGTAAAAAGTCAATTGATCCACTGAATTCACTGTTCTTACCAAGAGTCAGCTGTCTTTATAAAAAGAACAGATTCTATGGCTCATCACTACCTGTGAGTTGTGTTTTTTTTCCAAAGACCTTGTCAAACTAAATACATTTAACATGAATTCAGTTCTCACACACTTTTCTTGGACACTGCAGCTGATTGGACTGATCTGATACTACATCATAGTTTTGTACCGGGACAAATGACAGAACTAACTCAGGTGTAATATCACTTCCCAAGTTTAGATTTGATTTGCTTTCTGATTCCAAATCTATAAAACAACAACAACAAAAAACACCACTCTCATTTGAACCTGCATCATGGATAATATAATATAGTCAGGGAGAGGAGGTGAGTCTGTCGTCTTTCAGCATTAAACACATTTAATTAAATATCGGTTAATGAGGCTGAAAATCTCTGCATCAGGTAGAAAATATGTTGACATGAACCATTAGCCTAATCATTCTTACAATATGAGATATTCTCATCATAACTACTAAATTACTAAATAATGAAAAAACAGAATTAAGAAATGCAGACTCAAATAATTCATACATTAAAAACAACGTCGCTGCCAGTAGAAATGGCTCATGTGCATTCAGTGTCTGTGTGGTAACTTTACAAACGTCCACTTTTCACTTCTGCTGTGAATATCATGAATGTATTAAGAGTGAATACACACACACACTCCCTCTCTCTTGATCGACCAAGCTCCCTCTTTCTCTCTCATTTGTTATTATGGCGAGTCAGTTAAATGACATTTAGTCGTTGGCATCATTTAATTTAATTTAATCCATTTCCAACAAGCCTGTCAAACCTAGTAAGCATTAGTCACATGAACAGATAACTCCTAAACAACTATTACTTAGACACAGCTGCAGCTACACACAGTGCATTTTAAGCTTTTATTACATATAAAGCTTTACATGGACAGGTTACATCAATGAACATTTAACTACTTACTGTCTCAAAGAGCTTCTTAGATCTGCTGGGGAGGGTCACCTGTTACAGAACAGGCAGGTCAGAAATGAACAGGAACAAAGAGCGCTGGAAAGCTTGGTGAAACACACAAGATGATCTGGTATTTATACCGAGGGACTGCAGGTTAGGAGATGGGCGGGGAAAAGCAGGTGCAGGGAATAAGGCGTTGGCACGGCAAGAGTGATGGGTAGGATCTGAAATGACAGGAGAGTTAGTGACATGGCATGAGAACAAAAACCAGATGAAAATAACAAATAATTAGTGGGATTCATGACACCCTGAGGACAGATTACAAAAGCAAAAGCAAACTGAGGAAATGGGCTCCAAATTCAAGAAATGCAACAAGTAATAAAACACATACTTGTGGTGCATTTCCCTTAATGTTTCTGTTTTTATTTTCATATGTTTGTTGTTTTAGATAATTTCTGTGAATGTGGATGATCAAGCGTTCACTGGCGCTCTGGCTTCAGTCCACACACATCTTTATGAAGTTGGCTTCTTGTCTCACCTTTTGCACGGCATGTTTATTTGTATAGCACATTTTAATAACAAGGCAATTCAAAGTTCTTACATAAAAAGTGTTGAGACAAAATGTAAAAGAAACATTATATTTGAACATGCATCATGGATAACATAATATAGTCAGGGAGAGGATGTGAGTCTGTTGTCTTTCAGCATTAAACACATTTAATTAAATATCGGTTAATGAGGCTGAAAATCTCTGTGTGTCACATAGGAAATATGTTGACATGAACTATTATCCTAATCATTCTTACAATTTAAGATATTCTCATCACAACATGGGACTATTAAATAATGAATTTACAAACAGAATTAAGAAATGCAGACTCAGATAATTCATACATTCAAAACAACGTCGCTGCCAGTAGAAATGGCTCATGTACATTCAGTGTCTGTGCACTAACTTTACAAATGTCCACTTTTCACTTCTGCTGTGACGATATAATGGATGTATTAAGAGTTAATACACACACTCCCCCCTCTTGATCGACCAAGCTCCCTCTTTCGCTCTCTCGGTTAAACGATATTTAGCCGTTGGCATCATTTAATTATTTTGATCCATTTCCAACAAGCCTGTCACACCTAGTAAGTAATTTTTGATTTGAATCTGGATGTGGGTGATCAAGCGTTCACTGGCGCTCTGGCTTCAGTCCACTTTCCCAGTTCAGCCGGTTTGTACTGTTTCAGCTTTTGGATCATGCCTTAACGGACATCTTTATGAACTTGGCTTCTTGTCTTACCTTTTGCATGGCATGTTTATTTGTATAGCACATTTCAAAGTTCTTACATAAAAGGCATTGAGACAAAATGTAAAAGAAACATTATAAAAAGACATTTAAATACTATTAAAAAGAGTGAAGTAGAAAATAAAAATAAGCTAAAATAGAATAAGACAGATGAAACTGGAGAATAAAAGTTACAGTGCAGAAAAAATGCAGCGCAAGACATGAATCAAAATCCTCAAATTTGATTTAATAAATCAAAGGGCAGCAGCAAGTAGAAAAGTCTTCAGCCTTGATTTAAAAGAACTGAGATTTGCAGCAGACCTCATGTCTTCTGAGAGTTTGTTCCAGATATGTGGACCATAAAAACTTCGTCTTAGATCTTTTATTTCAACTCATGAAAAATGGGAACAAAAACAAAAGTGTTGCATTTATATTTTTGTTCAATGTACTTTCAAGTATTGTGTGTGTATCCAGGGCCTGATATGTTGTATTCCTCTGTTGTTGGATTCTCTGTGTCACACTATTAGAGCACACATCACACCACCTTCTTATGACCCTGCCATCACTGTCACTTGCCCTGCTGTTTTTAACCTGTTTGAGCCTGTGTCTTTTTCTTTTCTAAAGGAAATTATTGGGCACATGAGTCCTTCAGCTTGTCTCAGATGTTGTCCCCCCTCATTTTTTTAAAAAGATTTATGAGACTACTGGACCAAACATCCAATCAATTATGAACAGCAGTTTTGCTTCAGGTGCTATACCAAAAACTTTTAAGCATGCAGTAGTGCAACCATTGATCAAAAAGTCCAATCTGGACACCTCTGTCCTCTCCAATTTAAGATCAATTTCCAAACTCCTGTCTCTTTCAAAACTCTTGGAGAAGATTGTACTCATGCAAATGCAATCTCTCTTAGACACACATTGCATTCTTCTTAAAACCTTTTCACAGCACTGAATCTGCTCTTTTAAAGGTTTTTAACAATCTTTTATTAGCTACTGACTCCAGGGACTTATCTGTTCTCATGCTTTTAGATCTCACAGCTGCATTCGACACAGTAGACCATAGTCCATAGTCCATCCTCATCCCTCACCTGGAGCATTGTGTTGGCATTAAAGGTACCGCTCTGGAGTGGTTCAGATCTTACTTATCTTACAGAAGTTTTTCTGTTTGCCTTGGTGACTCTGTATCCTCCTCAGTGCCTCTCCCCCCTGGAGTCCCACAAGTTTCTATTCTCGGGCTGATCCTATTTTCCCTCTACTTGCTCCTCTTAGGGTCCATTTTTAGAAAATGTGGCATCTCATTCCACTGCTATGCAGATGACACTCAACTCTATCTGCCTTTCAAACTGAAAGATACTGTTTCAAAACATTGTTTGACTGTCTCAAGGACAGTATCTAGGGTCAAGTCCTTCTTATGAATTAATAGTTTTGAGAGGGTTAAACATGCTTTTGTCTTGTCCCGACTTGACTACTGTAATGCCCTTTACATTGGTGTCAGCCAGGCCTCCCTCTCATGCTTACAGCTGGTCCAGAATGCTGCATTTAATTTTTTAAAAGGAACACATAGGTGAGAGCACATTTTCCCCATACTGGCCTCCCTCCACTGGCTCCCCGTATGTTTTAGGATTGATTTTAAGATATTATTGTTTGCCTGCAAATCATTAAATGGGCTAGCTCCAACCTATCTCGCTAACCTTTTACAACCACATGTCCCATCAAGATCGATCAGGTCTGCTGACCAGTTGCTTTTGGTTGTCCCTAGATCAAGGTTGAAACACAGTGGAGATTGTGCCTCTGGAACCAGTTGCCTCTGCATATTAGACTGGCTCCCAAACTGCCTGTTTTTAAATCCTGTCTTAAAACACATTTTCATTCCCTGGGTTCTAACTTAGTATGAGAGTTGAATTGTGTTGTCTTTTTGTCTGTTAAACTGGTCTTTGTGTCTTTATTGTGTTGTTTATAGCACTTGTTATCTTGATTGTACATCACTTTGGGCAGCTGTTGTTATTTTTAAATGTGCTTTATAAATAAAGTTGAGTTGAGTTGAGATTGATCCAGTTTACTACGATGTGCTACGATGCCAAATGGCTCATGCTAGCTTTCACATAGATGGCAAGAGCCAATGCAGTTTGTTGGATCAGCTGACATGAACAGCTGATGTCTCCCAGACTAGCTCTGCAGCAGCAGCCGGCTGCTCCGATGACATCAGAGCCAAAACTATAACAGAAATGACAAAAATAACCGTGAAAAATGTTTTTTATGAAACATGAGTATCACAAAGGACGACCCATACAGAGCAGTGAGGCCAATGTTTAAAGGAAGAATTATGACCTGATGGTATCCACAGCCTGAGGGGCATTTTCAGATCGAGGAAACCCAGCATGATAAGAGTGACGGGAATATAATGATAAAAATATTTGTTATTTTGATGTAACATGTAGAAATACTCAAACTGAAACAAACACACTTCACATGCAAAGTTGTCTTTATTGAAAAACATTTTTTCCAGAATAAAGTGACAACATTCAATCTTTCATTAATGTTGTAATCAATGTTGAAAAAACTGCCATTTTAAATTGATTGACAGCAAATTAAGCTATCAAACCCATCACCTATTGATAGTATTACCAGTAATACAACAGTGATATGAAAGATTGTTTTATAGACGATGAAAAAGAAAAAAGATAAAAAATGATTGTTGGACTTTCAACTTCAGTGAGTGTTGAGAATCCTCTGCTCTGCTACCATGGAGGCTTTCTCAGGTCTTCACTGATTGTGAACACTCAAGTATTCGGTTGTGCCTTTATTGCCTGTGTTGAGATTTCTTTTGATAACATTCAACCCAGCGTCGTCATACGCCTTCATAGCATCTGAGTTGACAAGCACGGTGATGGCCTTAATGGGTTTTTTAAATTCATCTTGCTTGAACCACAGGTACACCTCGTTACCTTTAGTCCCCTCGTTGAGATTAACACTAACTTGCTTGTAATTTTTACTCTTAAGGTCGTGAAACTGACTATCATTAGTGGAGATTTGCAGATCATTGAGTGCAAGCTTGGGGTCAGTGGTCTGACGGTACCAGATGAAAAGAAAGACTCCTCCTGCACCCCTATTAGTATTTTCATCCACACGGATGTAACCATCCTGAAAGAGATCGAGGTCTAATATGGAGGTTTGAGTGGCAGCGACGTCACAGATGTATGTTTGTCTCTCTCTCTTCACCCAGGCGTGAATCCAGTTCCCTCCAGCCTTGCGGTTCAGATCGCAGGCCAGTCTCTCCCAGCCAGAGCCAAACTTCTGGCTGTCAGGCACTGCATCTATAGTGACATCCATGTCCACTATGGGAGTATCGTAGTCTTTGTCGCACCCACTAAAGTACCAAAGGTAGATGTTATCACCTCTAGCTCCAGCATTGAGATCTTTATCGATCTTTGTGTATCCTGCCTCTCTCAATCCAGCAATCATGTCACTGTTGAATGTGACTTGAAGCCTGGTGATTGGTGGTACACCGCTTTCTTTTTTGTACCAAATGTAGATTTGTTTTCCTCCTGCCCCTTCATTCAGATCAACATCTATTTTCTTGAAGCCATGTGATTTGAGCTCTTTCTCCTCAGTTTTATTGAGGGACATATCCAGATGCGTGATGTAGTTGCCATGTGTTGTAGATGCCATTGTGGGTAACTGCATTAAAGAAAGACGAATCATGAGTAAACAGAATATGTCATAAAGTTAGCAGCATGACTTTGCCTTTTCAGGTGAGCTCCAGTATAATTATGACAAAATAAAATTACACTTCTGAAATAAGGATCACCATTATGAAATCTAAAATCAATAATATTTTAAAGTGCATGCATACAGCACAAATGTACATCATTTCCACTAAATGCAATCAGTTAAGATCTGAAATAAAATGGTCCACATAAAGAAAATCAATACATTTTTGAACACTTGTGTGTCTGCTGACAATAAATGCTGTAAAAAGTCAATTGATCCACTGAATTCACTGTTCTTACCAAGAACAGATTCTATGGCTCATTGTGCAATCACTCCCTGTGAGTTGTGTTTTTTCAAAGACCTCGTCAAACAAAATATATTTAACATTAATTCAGTTTTCTCACACTCAACTTCTGAACTTCTGCCACCATGTAGTTTATATGAAGCATTTATTTCCAACTCATATTTGCTACATACATGTTAACTATATTCACTACACACAACAAGCACAAAAGCTATCCAAGCCCACAGCCTGTGTACGTGTTATGTCCAAGGCTAATTTCCATCCAGATCCTCGGCTCTGAAATGAAGCTTTGATAAAAGTTCAATAAGGAAGATCTCTTTTGTCTTCCTTCTTCCTCTTTTCCGTTCTGCCTTTATTTCACAACAGGAAAATGCTATTTCCTCCTGTTTCATTTCACCTCGTCACTTCTGCTTTCCCAACCTGTCATTGCATTCTTTAAATATTATTGCAATTCTGCCCTTCTGTCTTTCAAACCTACTATTGTTTAACTCATCACTTCCATGATATCCAGGGAGACTCGTCCAAAGGTTTTACAACCTCCTGCTGAGTCCACCACCACCAGCGTCTAGACTCCGGGGAACCCTGTCATAACTGGGCCTACACTTTATGCTTCACATACATTGAGTCTAATTGAGTCACTAAAAATCATGTTTGCTACATACATGTTTACTATATTCACTACACACAACAAGCACAAAAGCTATGTGTGCGAATTATGTCCAAGGCTAATTTCCAGCCAGGTCCTCGGCTCCAAGATGAAGGTTTGATAAAAGTTCAATGAGGAAGATCTCTTTTCTCTTCTTCTCTTCCTCTTTTCTCTTCTGTCTTTATTCATTCTTTAAGTATTAATACAATTCTGCCATTCTGTCTTTCAAACCTACTATTGTTGAACTCATCACCTCCATGATATCCAGGGAGACCCGTCCAAAGGTTTTACAACCACCTGCTGGCTCCACCACCACCAGCATCTAGACTCCGGGGGACCCTGTCATAACTCCTATCTTCATATGGGTCTACGCTTTATGCTTCACATTAATAAATAAAATAATAATATAATAAATATTGTTATATACTTCCAAACAATCTCCACATATTGAATGTTAGTCAGGAGAACTTAGGCTTATTTACTTTACGTTAGCCTAGCTCGTAGCTGGTAACTTTGGGTCCTTTTCATGGCCATATTTCCCGCCTCCTTGCTCCTCAGGTGACACAGAAATTGTTTCAGCCACCGTCATGAAGGTCATCTCATTTCCCTTATTAAAGTTTGGGGGAGCGAGGAGGCTGCCTGGAGGAGGCTTGAGTGAGGACACAAGAGACTATACTTTTATCAAACAGACACCACTTTATTGGAAATCTATAGTGATTGGACGCTGCAGCTGATTGGACTGATCTGATACTACATCACAGTTTTGTACTGGAACAAATAACAGAACCAACTCAGATGTAACATCACTTCCCAAATTTAGGTTTTATTTGTTTAATGATTCCCAATCTGTTTAAAATTGTTGTATTTGTGTTCACTATAGGTCTGATTAATAAAAACAACTTTCATTCATCAGCAAGTTTTTTTTTTTTTATCACTTTCTCATTTGAATCTGCATCCTGGATAATATAATATAGTCAGGAAGAGGAAGTGAGTCTGTTGTCTTTTAGCATTAAACACATTTAATTAAATATCGGTTACTATGAGGCTGAAAATCTCTGTGTGTCAGGTAGAAAATATGTTGACATGAACCATTAGCCTAATCATTCCTACAGTATATGAGAAATTGTCATCATAACATGGACCTTGAAATAATGACTTTACAAATAGAATTTCAGGATAATCAGATTCAAATATTACATACATTAAAAACAAGATTGCTGCCAGTGTAAATTGCACATGTGCATTCATCTGCACAGTAACTTTACAAACTTTCACTTCTGCTGTGAAAAGGCACACTCCCTGTCTCTTGATTGCCCAAGCTCCCTCTTTCTCTCTCTCATTTTTTTCAGTGAGTAGGTTAAATGACATTTAGTCATTCTTATCATTTAATTTATTTTCATCCATTTCCAACAGGCATGTCAAAACCCAGTAGACATTAGTCACATGCAACAGGTTTCTCCCAAACAAGTCTTACTTAGACACAGCTGCAGCTACACAGAGTGCATTTTAAAATCCTACCAATTACATATAAAGCTTTACATGGACAGAGTACATCAATGAGCATTTAACTACTTACTTTCTCACAGAGCTTCTTAGATCTGCTGGGGAGAGTCCACTGTTACAGAACAGGCAAGTCAGAAAAAAACAGGAACGAAGAACGCTGGAAGGCTTGGCAAAACATACGAGACAATCTGCTAGAAAGCAAACGGAAGTAGACTGGTATTTATGCTGAGGGAATACTGAGGGCATGAACTGCAGTTGAGGATATGGGCAGGCAGTTCGGTGGAATAGTTGATGCTTTTCCTGAAAAATGAAGATACGCCTTTTACATGAAAATTTCACAATAACGATCCTGGCCATACATTTATGGAGTGTGAGTTTTTCTTTGTAAATGAAGGACTGTCCTTATGTACTTTTTATAGCCCAATTATTAAATATATATTAATATATTAATATTAAATATCTATTCTGGTAACTAATGGCTGGATTCATCAAGACTATTTGGATAAGTACAACAATCCTGCTTTTGTTTGTGTCTAAATTAACACCATTATATATATATATATATATATATATATATATATATATATATATATATATATATGACCTTTTCATCATTGTGTTATCAGCCTGGTCTATTGTAGCATTTTAGTTTTAGTTACAAATTAACTGAGATTCTCCTGAAAGTACTACTATGTTCAGAAGTAATAATGTTCACAACCTGTACAAGGTGTTGTGAAACTCATGGGAAGTTGTTTTGCAGCTTCCCATGACCTTAAAATACAGTGGCTTATGTTGCAATAGAAATGTTGACATTTTTCTTTGTAAATGAAGACAAAGGAATTTCACAGTTATGACCTGCCAAGATGTGCAATGACACTAATTGCCAACTGTTGATTCTTCAGAATTCCTGCAAGGGAGTAATAAAGGCTTATCTTATCTTAGTGTTTTCAGTTTGATGTGTTTTATGTTGTGTGACCATATGCTTTAGGGAAAGATCCTGAAACCCCAGTCTTTCACTGACCTTAAAGGATGGGTTCACAATTATTCAAATCTGTCTTAAAAAAGGTGCACAAATTAATACTGAAATAGGTTTTTCCTTGCTTTAATTGCTCCTTCTGTTCATATTGGCCATTAGAAGATCTCTTCATAATGCACTTACAATGTAAGTGATGGGGGCCAAAATCCACAGTCCTGCTTCCATGAAAAAATGTATTTAAAGGTTCAATGTGAAAGAATTGGCACGCCAGCCCACCCTCATTGTCAGTCACTGAATATAACATAACATTTACAGTTTACAGTGAATCTGTGTTATGGTGCTGTCAAGATATCAAAACACTACGGAGACATTAGAGCCAGCAGTAAATTAAAATCAGATCAGAAAGCAGTTGCACTACAGAGATAAGTTGCAACATAACTCTAAGTAACAACTAATTATTTACACATATAGCCAGAGGGTAGGTGTAAATCATAAAATGTCACAGAGCTTACTAAAGGTAAAACAGCAGTTTTTCTGCCACACAGCATCATTTCTTCATTAATTGCTGCCATTTTATAACAGCGATCTAGTAGAGACCTAATTTATTGATATAATATTTCAATATCAATCTAGCTTAATACGATGTGCTACGAATTGAAATGGCTCATGCCAGCTTTCACATAGCTGACATGAACAGCTCTGCAGCAGCAGACGGCTGCTCCGACAACTTCGGTGAAACTTTCCAGGTAGGTGTTACTTGGATAAACTGACCACATACTGGGAGTCTACATGGTTACTTTCTTGCCTGAAAAAAAAATTACAGTGACTCACTTTCACCCCTGAGGTACAAACGTAGAGCTTTCTAGCTGGAAGAATTATTGTGAAAATAGAGTTAACATGTCTAGATGTTCTTTGTTGGTGGATTTGCTCCTACCTGCCTGATTTCAGAGTAAAGTGTTTTAACCTTACCTGTCCTGTGTTCTCAGTGAGGACAGAAAGCAGACCTGTCCCAGATGACCTCCCAGATAGCAAAATCAGATTGAAACATTTAAATGTCATCATGTAGAAGTATTGAGTCTACGTTGATGCCCAACATTGAAACCAAATTTAAAGCGCTCTTTATGACTGATGTTGAATAAACACCAGATTTTCAACCATAACTGATCAATACTGATTCAACTATCATCTAAAACTCAGTCTGCAGCTATTTTGGCTGATTATATATTGAAACAATGTTAGTTATAGACAATTTTGATTCAACCATCATCTAAGTGGAAGTCTACATCTAAAAACTTGCTTTTCTATGATTTCTATCTTGGCTGCAAACCAATTTCCCTTTAAGGCACAATAAAGATACTTTGAAAATATTCAATTCATTTTTTTGTGCTTTGACGTATTTTGCTCAACATATAATAAAAATATTCTAAAAAATTACTAAGGCAAGTCCTTTCCAAAAAGTGAATGTTTTGCATTTAAAGCAAGTCTCACTAATGAGTTTTTTGCTGAAATACATCTGAACATACCTTATGAATTTGAAACTAAGAAATACAACATCCCTAGAATACTGTACTTTATATGAAGTGGTCCAAACTTAGTAAAACTCACATTACACACTAAACCATGTATTGTTGGCAGATACTAACGTGGTATTATTAGCTTGTTCAAAATGACCTTTGCATATGTTTCAATATAAATAGTGAAAAATTACATTTGAATTACTGAAAAACATGACAGAAAACATGCTTTTAATATTCAGATTTAATTTGGGAAATGTAACACAAACACATAACTGACCAGTAACAATGTTATATCTTTTTTAAAGATCCCCTTCAGACATTAATAAAGACATATTGGACCACAATTGGCTCCAAACCAGTTGTGATGTCACAAATCATGCTTGTAGGCCCGCCCCTTAAAATTAGATTTTCAATGAGCAAAGCAGTGTTAACGTGAAAGCAGTGTTTAAAGGTTGTAGCTGCTCAAAGTGAAGATTAGACCTTTACTGTTACAGATTTTACAGCAATGACTCTTATTGTTGCTGTTGAGTGAAAATCTCACATGTCCAACTTTGGAGATTACTCCAATTCTGTTAATTCTTAACAGAAAACACACAAACTCATATGAAATAGTCATTGAAATAGTTACTGCTCTCTGTAATTGTTCCTCCTGTTCATACTTGCCCTGAAATACTGCCATACTTAAATGTAAGTGATGGGAGTCAAAAAATGCATTGTTAAAATTCAACTTAGGCTAAAATGAAGGTTCAACAGCCTGAGTTAGACAAAATCAAGTGGGTACCCTCCACATTTGCAGCTGTTTCAATATGAAATTCCTAAAATAAAGAACTTCAAGACACAAGACAAAACAGACCCAAAATAATAGAAGGAAATGTATACAACACAAGTTACCCATCCATTATATTTTAGACATGGACTTTAGAACTGCATATTTGTTTTGTGGTTGGTGGAGAGAAGCTGTGGTGCCTCACTCTGAAAACTGAATGCATGAACGTTAGAATTCCAACATGCATGTATTATCACGTCATCACCAGTAATCTGCCCAGGACTAGTTCCTCTCAAACAAGCTCTAATTTCCCCTGTGGTTTAGTTGGACAAGAAGTAAAACTTGACAACACGCTCTGCAAAGCTCTGAGAAACTCAGACACAAAAAAATCTAGAGAAACAGAAGAAGCAAAGCAATAAACTTTATAAACATTATTACTGTATATGTTTGAAGATTTCTTCACCTTGTCATTTTCCACTAAGTGAAGACTTACTTTATCTTTGATTTGTATAATCTTAATAAGTACAAATCTTTCTTTTCAATTTTCAAACTGCCAGGATTTTGCATCCATTGATCTTACTATAGTCATGGGGAGGTAATGTCAATGAAACATACTTGAGTAATACATGGATGTGATGGCATGAGCTGGAAAGCAAAGAACACAATTCAGCTTCTGACTAAAAAAGAAAAAAAAAAATCCTTTTTATGTAAGTGCAATAAATAAGATGAGACATGAATGTAATACTGACATCAAAACTAACATTAAATTATATTTAAAAATATCATTAATTTAACAATTAGGCTGGCTTAGAGTCTACAGTTAAGCAGCTCTGAGGCTTCACACCACTAAGTGAGGTTTCCAGTGTGAATTCAGTTGAAATTTACAACATCTTAAAAGGTAACGCCTGTACTTTTTTTTTAATTACCAAAGAGATTATAGATCAACAATATTTTTTGTGCACTTACCAACTCATTAAATTATGAAAATACCCAGAGTTGCCACTTTACTTTAACTGTGGCCAGATTAGTCTGCATTAGTTAGTACAGATCAATTTTATATGTCTGCCTGTTATTGACAGGTCAGGAGCTGCTCTAACAAACTGACACCTGTCTTGTGTACACAGAGTCACAGTGTTATAGCAGAAGGACATGCAGAGGGTTCATTCTGAGCTGAGGCTGAATTCACGCCGTGTAATATCTGAATGTGAGAGAAAAACATGCTATTCAAGGAAATGACTGATGCACGTAAAAGCAGTAACTTTAGAAAGTTCTTGAGTAACAAACTAATATCCAACCAGGATTTAGATTCTGACACATAGTAAACCTCCGCTAATGAATGCGCTTTAATACGGACTGAATGAATGAGGAAATGAAACAGTTGGCTGGTTCTGTAAGAGGGAGGAGACAGAGAGAAAGTTGGGGTTTCCTGCCAGCGAGCAGCTAAGGTTCACAGAGTCAGTTACTGCGGAAACTGACCAAGTTTAATTTAGCTCTCTTTCTGAAACTGAAAACCCAGAGTTTCCCTCATCTCAGGATGAACGAGCTAAGAGTTTTCACTAAACCCACTTTTTGAAACAGGCCCCAGGCCTGAACACTTCAACATGTCAATATTGATTCAAAGTCATAGTGGCACCTACTGACAACAGGAAATCAGCCTAATGTGACAAACATCATCCGATTTACATGAAATTTACATGGTGTGGTCTACACATGATATAGAGCAACATGACATATAATTAGTAGGTATTCTCAAGCGCCACATAGTGGAAAGAGGAAGTGATATTTATTTCCTACATGCCATGTCCATTATTCATGAAAATATTATACATGAAAATAGTATATCCATGTCAGGTAAATGTTTTGCTGCATTAATATTTCACTTATGAAAACTAACATTCAATTATATTTAAAAATATCATTAATTTAACAATTAGGCTGGCTTAGAGTCTACAGTTAAGCAGCTCTGAGGCTTCACACCACTAAGTGAGATTTCCAGTGTGAATTCAGTTGAAATTTACAACATCTTAAAAGGTAACGCCTGTACTTTTTAATTACCAAAGAGATTATAGATCAAAAATATTTTTTGTGCACTTACCAACTCATTGAAATGAAAATACACAGAGTTGCCGGTTTACTTTAACTATGGCCAGATTAGTCTGCATTAGTTAGTACAGATCAATTTTATATGTCTGCCTGTTATTGACAAATTGAATATTCTACTGATCAGTAGCTTTAACTTGTGTAATTTTAAAATACCACCTGAATAAGTGGTTTATGAATACACAACCTTTTTTTCCAGAACTCCAGAACAGCTCAACAGAGATTTAACATTTAAACATTAAAGGAAAAAATGTTTAGTAGTGACAGGGTGAAAGGGTCTCTTCAGATTACTGTAATATTTGAAAAGTTGAGAATCTCAGAGTCAGTCTTACAATCAGAACACCATGAGAGAGACAAGAGTTCACTTTTCAAATCTCATTTAGTTTCTCTTTCTGTCCATCTGCAGCTGCTGAAACAATGTCACACTGGTTGTGGTTAGAGAAAAACAGGAAGGTCAAAGAGTGAGAAACAGCTTACTGAAAGTCACAGACTTCACCTTGCAGTGAGAAACTCATGACTGTCTTCAGTGTTTGCATATACAGTATATTGGCTGAGGACTTTTTTGTTCCTGATTCAATGATGACATATTTGTTAGTTTTCTTTTAACTTTTTTTTGGATTCACAGAAGATGATTCACCTGACTGATGGTCAGTCTTTTAGAGCTTGGCTTTTCCATCACACCATTATTCATTAAGGCCTGAGCACCGAGTAGTACGAAGGCGCCATTATAATGCAAGGAAGTATTGTTTTCTGTCCAAATGAATCACAATTTTTGCACATGCATCACAAGTGGTGAACATTTATATGTTTTATGTGTCTTGGACATGTTTAAGGGAAGAATTATCTGACCTGACTGTATCCACAGTCTGAAGGGCATTTTCAGGCAGATTGATGAAACCCAGCATGATAAGAGTGACGGGAAAATGATGATAAAAACATTTTTATTTGGATCCAACATGTAGAAATACTCAAACTGAAACAAACACTATTACAAACACATACAGTCATCTTGTCTTGTCAGAGTAGTTTCATGACATTCAATCTTTCATTAATGTTGTAATCAATGTTGAATAAACTGCCATTTTAAAATGATTGGTCGACAGCAAAGTAAGCTATAAAACCCATAGCTTATGATAGGTTCTTATATTACCAGTAATACCACTTCAGTGAATGTTGAGAATGCTCTGCTCTGCTACCATGGGGGCTCTCTTTCCTGATAAAAACAAAGGTATTCAGTTTTGCCTAGATTGCCTGTGTTGAGATCTCTTTGGATAACTTTCACACCAGCCTGCATATACCACTCAACAGCAGCTGGGTTGACAAGGATGGTGATGGCCTTAATGGGTTTACTCTCCTCTTGCTTGTACCAAAGGTACACCTCGTGACCTATGGTCCCCTCGTTGAGGTTAACATATTTCGAACATCTTACAACTTTGTTGTAATTTTGGTCCTGAAGTTCCTGATGCTGACAATCATTGGTGGAGATTTGCAGATCACTGAGTGCACGTCTAGAGTCAGTGGTCTGACGGTACCAGATGAAGACATATTCTCCGAGTGCACCTTTATTAGTATCTTCATCCACACGGATGTAACCATCCTCAAAGAGCTTCATGTCTGATTTGTAGGAATCAGTGGCAGTGACGTCACAGATGTATGTTTGTCTCTCTCTCTTCACCCAGGCGTGGATATAGTTCCCTGCATTCCCACGGTTCAGATCACAGGCCAGTCTCTCCCAGCCGGACTTAAGCTTCCGGCCTTCATCCTTTGCATCTGTAGTGACATAAATGTCCACTATGGGAATATCATACTCTGTGCCCCCCCTGAAGTACCAAAGGTAGATGTGATCACCTGCAGCTCCAGCATTGAGATCTTTATCGATCTTTGTGTACTCTGCTGCTCTCAAACCAACAGCCATGTCATCGTTGAATGTGACTTGAATCCTTGTGATTGGTGGAGCACCATCTTCTTTTTTGTACCAAATGTAGATGTATTTTCCTAATGCCCCTTTGTTCAGATCATCATTTATTATCTTGAAGCCTTGTGCTTTGAGCTCTTGCTCCTCAGTTACATTGAGGGACACATCCAGATGTGTGATGTAGTTGCCATGTATTGTAGATGCCATTGTGGATAACTGCATTAAAGAAAGACAAATCATGAGTAAACAGAATATGTCATAAAGTTAGCAGCATGACTTTGCCTTTTCAGGTGAGCTCCAGTATAATTATGACAAAATAAAATTACAGTTGTTAAATATAGATCACAAATATAGAATCTATAATCAATAATATTTTAAAAGGTCATGTATACTGCACAAACGTACATTGTTCACACTGAATTCAATCAGTTAAGATCTGAAATTTAAAAAAAAGGTCTAATTAGCTAATTTCCAGTCAGGTCTTTGGCTCCAAAATGAAACTGTGATGAGTTCAATAAGGAAGATCTCTTTCCTCGCGTTCTGCCTTTATTAAACTACAGGAAACGTTATTTTCTCCTGTTTTATTTCACCTCGTCACATCTGTTTTCCCACACTGTCAAAATCCTTGCATTCACAATTCCAACATCACCATACCTGACCAATGATATTTCTACCCGTGTTCCTTAAGCCAACCAATCTAGATGCTGTTCTTTCAATATCGTTGCAGTTCTGCCATTCTGTCTTTCAGACCTACTATTGTTCAACTCATCACCTCCATGATATCCAGGGAGACTCGTCCAAAGGTTTTACAACCACCTGCTGGCTCCACCACCACCAGTATCTATAGCATGTCATGCGTATTGCGTATGAGTTTAGCATCTAATTATTAAAACAATGCCAAAGTGAAACAATTTGAAAATCATCACAGAGGTACTTGGTAACATGTTGTACAAGAATATGGTTGAGTTTGCTGATAACAATTTGATAAGATTTTTTAATAGAATTTTAAAAATCTGCCTATGTAGAAATTAATAGGGTATTATTATGATTTTAGCATCTAATTATTAAAATGCTTCAGTAAAACAACATGGAATCATCACAGAGATACCTGGAGACTGGTTGTACAAGAATATGCTGGGGTTTGCTGACAACAACTGCTGCTAACAATTAGATTTTATTATTTTATGGATTTTTTTAAATATTAGAATCTATAGCACAGATTGGGCAATTGGTTTTGCTTTGCTATGTGATTATTAAAACATGCTGTAGTGAAAGAACAAGAAAGTAATGACAGATGTATGTATTTCCAACAAAGGAAAATAATTTTAAAAAAAAGAAACTCTCCTGTTTTAAACATGTAAACTTTACCGTTTTAAGCAACCTTTGAAGCCTTTCGAGTATAGTTTTCTGAGTTTACGAGGTGCCCTTGAATGCACCATGAAGTCCTTTTGGTGGGTCTGTCAAAGTGTTTGTGGGAGAGAGAGAGAGAGAGAGAGAGAGAGAGAGAGAGAGAGAGAGAGAGAGAGAGAGAGAGAGAGAGAGAGAGAGAGAGAGATGCACTTCCTCTTAAAATGTAACAAATGTAAGCACACTCAGCTGTACAATATGTGACTACATGTCACAAACTGAGGGTCACATAATTAAAACATCACTGAATATGACCAATAATTATCTTGACATAGCCTTATTATACATCATCATTACACATGTGGTTATTTTTATATGTTCCATTAATTACTAATGTGAATGTCATATTGTTGTTGTATTATCTTGATTTAACACTGTTTCTATGCTGGGGACTCACAAGTTGTTCAAAACACAAAGAAATCAGAGAGCATTTCCTCTTCAAATTCGATCAGAAAATCCCTCCCAGACGTTCTTACGCTCACAAAAGACAGACTAATTCAAACCCTTCTTGGACAAGACATATCACTTTTTAAGATACTTTTTACCCTTTTGTTTCTCTTTTCTGTTATTTCATTGTATTATATTATATTGTTTATATGTGACTTTTGCTTTGGCAACATGTGTGATACCAACAAAGCCAATTAAATTGAAAAAGAGAGATAGATAGAGAGAGAGAGAGAGAGTTGCTGAGCTTATCAATGCACGATGCGCAGCTCTGCAATTAAATAAGATTTTAACTATTTTAAATAGTAGAAAAAAAAGAAAATTAATATGTGGTCAGTGTTCTTCCGCATTTAGTGTCTCGCAGTGACTTTAAGCTTTCACTTTCACTTCTGCTGTAACGATATCACGGATGTATTATGAGTGAATACACACGCTTCCTCTCTCTTGATCGCCCAAGGCTCCCTCTTTCTCTCAATTTTTTTTGGTAAGTCGGTTAAACAACATTTAATCATCGGCATCATTTAATTTATTTCCATTTATTTTCAACAAGCCTGTCAAACCCAGTAGCCATAAGTCACATGCAACAGGTTACTACCAAACAACTCTTACTTAGACACAGCAGAGTCCAGCTACACAGAGTATGTATTTTAAAATTCTACCAATTACATATAAAGCTTTACATGGACAGAATACATCAATGAACATTTAACTACTTACTGTCTCAGAGAGCCTCTTAGATCTGCTGGGGAGGGTCTGCTGTTACAGAGTGGAGTGAGGTGGTTTGGGTTAGGGTAAAAATCAGAGGCAGAGTAGGGGCGGGTCTTCACAGAATGCGGGTGCCTCTTCTGCTGAGGAGGGTCCTCTGTTACAGAGTCAAAGTGTACGGTGGCCCCTGAGGACAGAATACAAACTCAAAAGCACCTTTAGGAAATGGGCTCGCTTAATGTTGTGTTTTCACTTTTGTATATGATTTAATAAACTATTTATTTGTTGTTTTTTTTATTTGTAGGTAATTTCTCTGTATATTTGGGTAATCAAGTGTTTACTGGCCCTCTGACTTCACTTCACTCTCCCCGCTCGGCCGGTTTGCACTGTCTCAGCTTTTAAGGAACATTTTTATGAACTTGGCTTCTTGTCTTACCTGTTGCAAGGCAAGTTTATTTGTATAGTATATTTCAACATCAAGGCAATTCAAAGCTCTTTACATAAATCATAAAAGGCTTCAAGACCAAATTTAAAATAAACATATTATAAAAGACATTTAGATACTACTGCAAAAAATTAAATGGAAAGTAAAAAATAAGCTAACATAGAATAAGACAGATGAACGGGAAAGTAAAAATTACAGTGCAGCAACAATGTAGTGCAAGATATGAATCAAAAGCCACAGATTTGATTTAATAAAAGGCAGCGGCAAACAGAAAAGTCTTCAGCCTTGATTTAAAAGAACTGAGAGTTGCAGCAGACTTGCAGATTTCTTGGAGTTTGTTCCAGATATTTGGAGCATAAAAACTGAACACTGCTGCTCCATGTTTAGTTTTGACTCTGGAGACAGAAAGCAGACCTGTCCCAGATGACCTGACATCAACATCCTATATATCATGTTATCATGTTACACAGAGCCTGTGAAGTGTGGATACATTCATCCACTATTTTAATATTTTGATGAAACACTGGTAGAACTTTTCAAACACTAACCAGCAAATTTCATTTCATAATTTCATTATGCAGAGGAGGAGTAGAACTGCAGAGTTTAAATGTATTAATTATCCCATATTAATTGTTTGCATAAAATAAGAAGCAGCACTGGTTACCAGCAGCTGCAGCACACATGACAACACATCAGCTTTATTTTCATTCTATCATTATCAGCATGTTTGGATTGATATATATTGAATTTGTAATTTGGAACTTCAGGTGCTTCACAAAGGTGAACTCATTTCTCTCTCTCACTCAGCCTCTCTCCCCCGTTTCACCTGTTACTGCATTTAAAGGGGCTGAGAGGAGCTTGGTTAATACTGAAGTTCACCCCGAATCCACCTGCTGATTCTGTATTCCTCCCACTATGTATTCAGCCTCTTCTTCATGTTGCACCTGGCTGCTCCTGGTTTGCTCCAACGCTGCTACAAATCTTTCTTAATGTTTTATAAAATCTCAAGTATGCAGAGTGCTGAAGGTAAAGCATCATTTCTCTGTCATACAGTGCCTTCAGACTGTAAGAACACTATCATTTTTATCCTGCAGTAAAACCTGATTAATGCCAACATCCATTATACCTCATCAAAGCCTGACCCAATCAGTCTGCAACCGAATATCTGAAATATTTTCACTGAAAATAGCTGCCTGGGGCTTTGTTAGAGTGGTGAGACGACACCAAAACAGTTATGTTGTGGGCCAAAACAACTAAAACAATTAGCTGATAGACGCTAAAAGCCCTGTAGACCTGAGTTAAACTGTGGAGTTGTGTGATGATTCTCAGTGATTCACTACTACTGACATCTTTCACATATAGTTATTTGATCAATTTAAAAAAACAATTGATAAGAGCAGCTTCCACCTTTTCTGGCACTTAGACACCTATTTATATATTATATATAGAGAGAGACAATCTCGCAGCAGTGGGTTCTGAAAACTTTGACATGTTATTAGTTGCCAAAACTGAAAGAGAAATGACAAAAATAACCATGAAAAATGTTTTTAAGAAACATGAGCATCACAAAGGACGATCCATACAGAGCAGTGAGGTTAATGTTTAAGAAAAGAATTATCTGACCACAACCTGAGGGGAATTTTCAGGCAGATTGAGGAAACCCAGCATGATAAGAGTGATGGGAATATGATGAAGAAAACTTTTTTTTATATTGATCTAACATGTAAAAATACTCAAACTGAAACAAACACACTTCACATGCAAATTTGTCTTTATTGAAAAGCTTTTTTTTTCAGATTAAAGTGACAGAACATTCAATCTTTCATTAATGTTGTAATCAGTGTTGAAAAAAAATAGCCATTTTAAATTGATTGACAGCAAATTAAGCTATAAAACCCATCACCTATTGATAGTTTCTTATATTACCAGTAATACACAATAAAAATGTTTTATAAATGATGAAAAAAATAAAGATGAAAAAGATGAAAAATGATTATTGAACTTCTCACTTCAGTGAGTGTTGAGAATGATCTGCTCTGCTGCCATGGAGGCTTTCTCAGGTCTCAGGTCAGGGCTTTCTCATAATAACACAGGTATTCAATTGCACCATCATTGCCTGTGTTGAGATTTCTTTTGATAACGTTCATACCAGCCCTCTCATACGGCTCCACAGCAGCTGAGTTGACAAGTATGGTGATGGCCCTAATGGGTCTGCATCCCTCTTGCCTGAACCACAGGTACACCGGGGGACCGTTGGTCCCCTCGTTGAGGTTAACACTGACGGAGGTGTAACCTTGCTGCTGAAGTTGCTGATACTGAGTATCATTGGTGGAGATTTGCAGATCCTTGAGTGCACGTGTGGGGTCAGTGGTCTGACGGTACCAGATGAAGACAAAGGCTCCTCCTGCACCCCTACTAGTATCTTCATCCACACGGATGTAACCAGCCTGGAGGAGATCTGCGTCTGATCCGTAGGAATCAGTGGCAGTGACATCACAGATGTATGTTTGTTTCTCTCTCTTCACCCAGGCGTGGATCCACTTCCCTTCAGCCTTGCGGTTCAGATCACAGGCCAGTCTCTCCCAATCATAGCTAAACTTCTGGCTTTCTTCCTCTGCATCTGTAGTGACATCAATCTCCACTATGGGAATATCGTACTCTGTCTGCCCTCTGAAGTACCAAAGGTAGATGTAATCACCTCCAGCTCCAGCATTGAGATCTTTATTGATCTTTGTGTACCCTGCGTTGATCAATCCAACAGCCATGTTATCATTGAATGTGACTTGAAGCCTGGTGATTGGTGGAGCACCATCTACTTTTTTGTACCAAATGTAGATGTATTTTCCTCCTGACCCTTTGTTCAGATCAACATTTATTTTCAGGTAGCCTTGTGCTTGGAGTTGTTGCTCCTCATCTGTATTGAGTGACACAGCCAGATGTGTGATGTTTGCCATTGTGGATAACTGCATTAAAGAAAGACAAATCATGAGTTAACAGAATATGTCATAAAGTTATCAGCATGACTTTCACCTCTCAGGTGAGCTCCAGTATAATTATGACAAAATAAAATTACAGTTGTTAAATACCAATCACCATTATGGAATCTAAAATAAATTATATTTTAAAAGTGTATGCATACTGCAGAAATGTACATAGTTTCAACTAGGGCCGTGCCAAAATACAAATACGTTATTTGGCAAAGCACAAATAGTGGGGTTTTTACAAATATTTGTTTCATACAAATATTCTAAAAATGATTTGTTTTCACGAAGAAAGAAAAAAAAAACATGTCAAATACCAGCGTGCAGGTCAGTTACATTGCTATCTCAATCTCTCTCCTCTGCTCTGTTGTTACATCTATCAGCAGGTCTCAATGAGGGAAGTCACATCTACCTGCTGCATTATGTACAATTCCTAATTTGGACATTTCTCCCGGAGTTGAGGGTGTTCCACAGAGACAAAGCTAAGCTACTGACACATGCAAAGTACTCCCTAGGGACTCCCCATAACCTGTTGTTCCCCTTCTCCTTTCCACAATGTTAGGTTGTAAAAAATAGGAAATAAATGAAAAGTCACCTGAAAATAATCGCCTTTGAAGTTGCTCCCTACACGTTACACGGTGTGCTGTCTCTGTGTTATGGGTGTATAAATAGGTAGAGGTCTGTCTGCAATGAGGCGATGAGTAAAGTTTTAGCTCAGTAGTCAGCGCAGTTGTCTTTGATCTGGGAGACTCGGTGTGGGGAGTTAGTTTATTCATGAACACTTATTGTAACACTTTAATTTTCTAAAATGAAAAGCGTAATAAAAACAAAAACAGGATTTCTAAGCCTCTATCCACCATTATTCAAAAACAGACACAAATAAATTTGCTGCCTCAACAAATACAGATATAAATACAAATACTGGGCCCTTTGCACATCCCTAGTGTGTACGCTGTGGTGTGTGTGTGTGTGGGCTTATTAAATGTTGTTGGTTTTGTGTGGTAGGAGTGGTGGCTGTCATGCACCTTTATTCTGCATAAGTGCACACAGTTTGTGTGATGTGATTATTTGCAAGGAGCATTTTGCTGAAGAAACTGTTTGTTTTGGTGATAACTCTCATTCCCTCCGCTCTGTTTGATAGTTACATTGGCTGGACTGAGTTAGCGTCTTATTTTTGTTTCAGGGTAGGGTCAAGATAAAAAAAAGTCACACCCCAGCCACCCCCCTCCTTCTGATAAATAACAGAAATAAAATTTCAAGAAATGCAGACTCAAATAATTAATACATTAAAACAATGTCGCTGCCAGTAGAAATGGCTCATGTGCATCCAGTTTCTGCGCAGTAACTTTATAAACTATACAAGCTATAGTGGATATGAAAGAGTGAATATGCACACTCCCTCTCTCTCTCTCTCTCATTTGTTGTTATGGCAATTCGGTTAAACGATATTTAGTCGTTGGCATCATTTAATTTATTTTGATACATTTCCAACAAGCCTGTCAAACCTATAGTATTAGTCACATGTGCAGATTACTCCCAAACAACTCTTACTTAGACACAGCTGCAGCTACACAGAGTGCATTTTAAAATCCTACCAATTACATATAAAACTTTACATGGACAGGTTACGTCAATGAACATTTAACTACTTATTGTATCAGAGAGCTTCTTAGATCTGCTGGGGTGGGTCCTCTGTTCCAGAGTGGACTGAGGTGGTGAGGGTAAACATCTCTTTATATACAGTCTGTGATAAAAATTATCAAAGGTCAGAGCCAATCAGAAGCAGAGTAGGGGTAAGTCTTTGCAGAATGCGGTTGGGAAAAAAAATAACCCACATGGGACAGAATGATAAACACTACGGAGACAGAAGGTGCCTGAAGTTCTCATGTTTGTCAAGAGTCTTCTGCACATGTTGGACAGGATGGAAAACCACTGCACAGCTCTCGGTGGTTTGAAACCTCCACACATGTTGCACCTCAACATGCCAGTTATGTGACAGCAGGTATTTACCATCAGCTGTCAACTGCTTTGCCAAACCAGATAATATAAATTATAATTAAAATTAGATAAAAACAAAGGAAAAAAATCTAAACTAATAAATAGGGCGAGGGCGAGGACCCTATTGTTTTTCGTGTGTTTGTTTCTTTCTTTCTTTATTGTTCCACCACTTGAACCCTAAATTTGACCCCCTAAACATGCTCAAAAACTCACAAAATTTGTGTGTGTAACAGGCAGAGTGTATGTTATGCACCCGCCTGTGTAGGCACTATACTATCAATAGCGCAATTGCTCTCTGCTGCCTCAAGATAGCAATGTGCCTGACCACACCTCATTTTAAGACCAACATGCCCATGGGCAGAGGCAGAATAGGGGCAGGTCTTTGCAGAATGCCTCTTCTACTGGGGAGGGTCCTCTGTTACAGAGTCAAAGTTTAAGGTGGCCCCTGAGGACAGAATACAAAAACAAAAGCACAACGAGGAAATAGGCTTGCTTAATATCATTTGTGTTTTCACTTTTGTATGTTTTAATGAGCTATTGATTAGTTGATTTTTTTGCCAGATGCGTGATGTAGTTGCCATGTGTTGTAGATGCCATTGTGGGTAACTGCATTAAAGAAAGACGAATCATGAGTAGACAGAATATGTCATAAAGTTAGCAGCATGACTTTGCCTTTTCAGGTGAGCTCCAGTATAATTATGACAAAATAAAATTACACTTCTGAAATAAGGATCACCATTATGAAATCTAAAATCAATAATATTTTAAAGTGCATGCATACAGCACAAATGTACATCATTTCCACTAAATGCAATCAGTTAAGATCTGAAATAAAATGGTCCACATAAAGAAAATCAATACATTTTTGAACACTTGTGTGTCTGCTGACAATAAATGCTGTAAAAAGTCAATTGATCCACTGAATTCACTGTTCTTACCAAGAACAGATTCTATGGCTCATTGTGCAATCACTCCCTGTGAGTTGTGTTTTTTCAAAGACCTCGTCAAACAAAATATATTTAACATTAATTCAGTTTTCTCACACTCAACTTCTGAACTTCTGCCACCATGTAGTTTATATGAAGCATTTATTTCCAACTCATGTTTGCTACATACATGTTTACTATATTCACTACACACAACAAGCACCAAAGCTATGTGTGCGAATTATGTCCAAGGCTAATTTCCAGCCAGGTCCTTGGCTCCAAAATGAAGGTTTGATAAAAGTTCAATGAGGAAGATCTCTTTTCTCTCTTTTCTCTTTCCTCTTTTCTGTTCTGTCTTTATTCATTCTTTAAGTATTAATACAATTCTGCCATTCTGTCTTTCAAACCTACTATTGTTGAACTCATCACCTCCATGATATCCAGGGAGACCCGTCCAAAGGTTTTACAACCACCTGCTGGCTCCACCACCACCAGCATCTAGACTCCGGGGGACCCTGTCATAACTCCTATCTTCATATGGGTCTACGCTTTATGCTTCACATTGACTGAGTCTAATCGCTAAAAATCCTTCTCTTTTGCTAACCTCAATAAATATTGTTATATTCTTCCAAGCGATCTCCACATATTGAATGGTAGTCAGGAGAACTTAGGCTTATTTACTTTACATTAGCCTAGCTCGTAGCTGGTAACTTTGGGTCCTTTTCATGGCCATATTTCCCGCCTCCTTGCTCCTCAGGTGACACAGAAATTGTTTCAGCCACCGTCATGAAGGTCATCTCATTTCCCTTATTAAAGTTTGGGGGAGCGAGGAGGCTGCCTGGAGGCGGCTTGAGTGAGGACACAAGAGACTATACTTTTATCAAACAGACACCACTTTATTGGAAATCTATAGTGATTGGACGCTGCAGCTGATTGGACTGATCTGATACTACATCACAGTTTTGTACTGGAACAAATAACAGAACCAACTCAGATGTAACATCACTTCCCAAATTCAGGTTTTATTTGTTTAATGATTCCCAATCTGTTTACAATTGTTGTATTTGTGTTGACTATAGGTCTTATTAATAAAAACAACTTTCATTCATCAGAAAGTTTTTTTTTTTATTACTTTCTCATTTGAATCTACATCCTGGATAATACAATATAGTCAGGAAGAGAAAGTGAGTCTGTTGTCTTTTAGCATTAAACACATTTAATTAAATATCGGTTACTATGAGGCTGAAAATCTTTGTGCGTCAGGTAGAAAATATCTTGACATGAACCATTAGCCTAATCATTCCTACAGTATATGAGAAATTGTCATCATAACATGGACCTTGAAATAATGACTTTACAAATAGAATTTCAGGATAATCAGATTCAAATATTTCATACATTAAAAACAAGATTGCTGCCAGTGTAAATTGCACATGTGCATTCATCTGCACAGTAAACTTTCACTTCTGCTGTGAAAAGGCACACTCCCTGTCTCTTGATTGCCCAAGCTCCCTCTTTCTCTCTCTCATTTTTTTCAGTGAGTAGGTTAAATGACATTTAGTCATTCTTATCATTTAATTTATTTTCATCCATTTCCAACAGGCATGTCAAACCCAGTAGACATTAGTCACATGCAACAGGTTTCTCCCAAAAAAGTCTTACTTAGACACAGCCGCAGCTACACAGAGTTCATTTTAAAATCCTACCAATTACATATAAAGCTTTACATGGACAGAGTACATCAATGAGCATTTAACTACTTACTTTCTCAGAGAGCTTCTTAGATCTGCTGGGGAGGGTCAGCTGTTACAGAACAGGCAGGTCAGAAAAAAACAGGAACGAAGAATGCTGTAAGGCTTGGCAAAACATACGAGACAATCTGCTAGAAAGCAAATGGAAGTAGACTGGTATTTATGCTGAGGGAATACTGAGGGCATGAACTGCAGTTGAGGATATGGGCGAGCAATTCGGTGGAATAGTTCATGCTTTCCCTGAAAAATGAAGATACGCCTTTTACATGAAAATTTCACAATAATGATCCTGACCTTAAAATACAGTGGCTTATGTTGCAATAGAAATGTTGACATTTTTCTTTGTAAATGAAGACAAAGGAATTTCACAGTTATGACCTGCCAAGATAGTGCAATGACACTAATTGCCAAATGTTGATTCTTCAGAATTCCTGCAAGGGAGTAAAAAAGGCTTATCTTATCTTAGAGTTTTCAATTTGATGTGTTTTATGTTGTGTGACCATATGCTTTAGGGAAAGATCCTGAAACCCCAGTCTTTCACTGACCTTAAAGGATGGGTTCACAATTATTCAAATCTGTCTTAAAACATAAGTCAGGTGCACAAATGAATACTGAAATAAGTTTTTCCTTGCTTTAATCGCTCCTTCTGTTCATATTGGCCATTAGAAGATCTCTTCATAATGCACTTACAATGTAAGTGATGGGGGCCAAAATCCACAGTCCTGCTTCCATGCAAAAATGTATTTGTAGGTTCAATGTGAAAGAATTGGCACGCCAGCCCACCCTCATTGTCAGTCACTGAATATAACATAACGTTTACAGTTTACAGTGAATCTGTGTTATGGTGCTGTCAAGATATCAAAACACTACGGAGACATTAGAGCCAGCAGTAAATTAAAATCAGATCAGAAAGCAGTTGCACCACAGAGATAAGTTGCAACATAACTCTAAGTAACAACTAATTATTTACACATATAGCCAGAGGGTAGGTGTAAATCATAAAATGTCACAGAACTTACTAAAGGTAAAACAGCAGTTTTTCTGCCACACAGCATCATTTCTTCATTAATTGCTGCCATTTTATAACAGCAATCTAGTAGAGACCTAATTTATTGATATAATATTTCAATATCAATCTAGCTTAATACGATGTGCTACGAATTGAAATGGCCCATGCCAGCTTTCACATAGCTGACATGAACAGCTCTGCAGCAGCAGACGGCTGCTCCGACAACTTCGGTGAAACTTTCCAAGTAGGTGTTACTGGGATAAACTGACCACATACTGGGAGTCTACATGGTTACTTTCTTGCCTGAAAAAAAAGTTACAGTGACTCACTTTCACCCCTGAGGTACAAACATAGAGCTTTCTAGCTGGAAGAATTATTGTGAAAATAGAGTTAACATGTCTTGATGTTCTTTGTTGGTGGATTTGCTCCTACCTGCCTGATTTCAGAGTAAAGTGTTTTAACCTTACCTGTCCTGTGTTCTCAGTGAGGACAGAAAGCAGACCTGTCCCAGATGACCTCCCAGATAGCAAAATCAGATTGAAACATTTAAATGTCATCATGTAGAAGTATTGAATCTACGTTGATGCCCAACATTGAAACCAAATTTAAAGCGCTCTTTATGACTGATGTTGAATAAACACCAGAATTTCAACCATAACTGACACCATAACTGATCAATACTGATTCAACTGTTATCTAAAAGTCCATCTGCAGCTATTTTGGCTGATTATATATTGAAACAATGTTAGTTATAGACAATTTTGATTCAACCATCATCTAAAAGGAAGTCTACATCTAAATTTTAGCTAAACTGAAACAGTGTTATGTGCTTTTCTATGATTTCTATCTTGGCTGCAAACCAATTTCCCTTTAAGGCACAATAAAGATACTTGAAAATATTCAATTCATTTTTTTGTGCTTTGACGTATTTTGCTCAACATATAATAAAAATATTCTAAAAAATTACTAAGGCAAGTCCTTTCCAAAAAGTGAATGTTTTGCATTTAAAGCAAGTCTCACTAATGAGTTTTTTGCTGAAATACATCTGAACATACCTTATGAATTTGAAACTAAGAAATACAACATCCCTAGAATACTGTACTTTATATGAAGTGGTCCAAACTTAGTAAAACTCACATTACACACTAAACCATGTGTTGTTTGCAGATACTAACATGGTATTATTAGCTTGTTCAAAATGACCTTTGCATATGTTAATATGCTTTTAATATTCAGATTTTATTTGGGAAATGTAACACAAACACAACACTGACCAGTAACAATGTTATATCTTTTTTAAAGATCCCCTTCAGACATTAATAAAGACATATTGGACCACAATTGGCTCCAAACCAGTTGTGATGTCACAAATCATGCTTGTAGGCCCACCCCTTAAAATTAGATTTTCAATGAGCAAAGCAGTGTTAACGTGAAAGCAGTGTTTAAAGGTTGTAGCTGCTCAAAGTGAAGATTAGACCTTTACTGTTACAGATTTTACAGCAATGACTCTTATTGTTGCTGTTGAGTGAAAATCTCACATGTCCAACTTCGGAGATTACTCTTATTTTTTTTCCCATTGTCATATTTCATTTTCGGGCAACTCAAAATTCGTAGCTAAAATGGTGCGATTTCATCACATCAAACATCTGGTGTGATTGTAATTCTTAACAGAAAACGCACAAACTCATATGTACATTGAAATAGTTACTGGTCTCTGTAATTGTTCCTCCTGTTCATACTTGCCCTGACATACTACCAGACTTAAATGTAAGTGATGGGAGTCAAAAAATGCATTGTTAAAATTCAACTTAGGCTAAAATGAAGGTTCAACAGCCTGAGTTAGACAAAATCAAGTGGGTACCCTCAGCATTTGCAGCTGTTTCAATATGAAATTCCTAAAATAAAGACAAACAAAACACAAGACAAAACAGACCCAAAATAATAGAAGAAAATTTATACAACACAAGTTACCCATCCATTATATTTTAGACATGGACTTTAGAACTGCATATTTGTTTTGTGGTTGGTGGAGAAGCTGTAGTGCTTCACTCTGGAAACTGAATACGTGACAATGCATGAACATTAGAATTCCAACATGTGTGTATTGTCAGGAAGTAAAACTTGACAACACATTCTGCAAAGTTCTGGGAAACTCAGACAGAAAGAAGGAATCTAGAGAAACAGAAGAAGCAAAGCAATAAACTTTATAAACATTATTACTGTGTTTGTTTGAAGATTTCTTCACCCTGTCATTTTCCACTAAGTGAAGATTTACTGTATCTTTGATTTTTATAATCTTAATAAGTACAAATCTTTCTTTTCAATTTTCAAACTGCCAATTTTCAAATTTCAATGAAACATGCTTGAGTAATACATGGATGTAATGGCATGTGCTGGAAAGCAAAGAACACAATTCAGCTTCTGATTAAAAGAGAAAAAAAAATCCTTTTTATGTAGGTGCAATAAATGAGATGAGATAAAAAATTGACATGAATGTAATACTGACATCAAAACTAACATTAAATTATATTTAAAAATATCATTAATTTAACAGTTAGGCTGGCTTAGAGTCTACAGTTAAGCAGATCTGAGGCTTCACACCACTAAGTGAGGTTTCCAGTGTGAATTCAGCTGAAATTTACAACATCTTAAAAGGTAACGCCTGTACTTTTTTTTTTTAATTACCAGAGGTTATAGATCAAAAATATTTTTTGTGCACTTACCAACTGATAAAATATGAAAATACACAGACTTGCCTGTTTACTTTAACTGTGGCCAGATTAGTCTGCATTAGTTAGTACAGATCAATTATGCCTGTTATTGACTAATTGAATATTCTATTGTTCAGTAGTGTGTGTAAATTTTGTGTAATTTTAAAATACCACCTGAATAAGTGGTAAATGAATACACAACTTTTTTTCCAGAACTCCAGAACAGCTCAACAGAGATTTAACATTTAAAAATTGAAGGAAGGTAATATTTGAAAAGTTGAGAATCTCAGAGTCAGTCTTACAATCAGAACACCATGAGAGAGACAAGAGTTCACTTTTCAAAACTCATTTAGTTTTTCTTTCTGTCCATCTGCAGCTGCTGAAACAATGTCACACTGGTTGTGGTAAGAGAAAAACAGGAAGGTCAAAGAGTGAGAAACAGCTTACTGAAAGTCGCTGACTTCAACTTGCAGACTTCACAGTCTTTCAGAGTTTTGCTTTTCCATTATCCATTAAGGCGAGTAGTGCGAAGGCCCCATTGTAATGCAAGGAAGTATTGTTTTCTGTTTTTTTTTGAGGGGCTAAAGGTGCTCAAAAACTCACGAAACATTGCACATCATTCATCAGAAGTAGTGAACATGTGTCTTGGACATGTTTAAGGGAGGAATTATCTGACCTGACTGTATCCACAGCCTGAGGGGCATTTTCAGGCAGATAGAGGAAACCCAGCATGATAAGAGTGACGGGAAAATGATGATAAAAACATTTTTATTTGGATCCAACATGTAGAAATACTCAAACTGAAATAAACACACTTACAAACACATACAGTTGTCTTGATGTCAGAATAGTTTCATGACATTCAATCTTTCATTAATGTTGTAATCAATGTTGAATAAACTGCCATTTTAAAATGATTGATAGCAAATTACGTTATAAAATCAATAACCAATTGATAGTTTCTTATATTACCAGTAATACCACAGTGATATAAAAATTGTTTTATAGATGATGAAAAAGATTTTAAAAATGAAAAAGATGAAAAATGATAGTTGGACTTTCCTCTTCAGTGAGTGTTGAGAATGCTCTGCTCTGCTACCATGGAGGCTTTCTCAGGTCTTCACTGATAAAAACACAGGTATACAATTCGTAGCTAAAATGGTGCGATTTCATCACATCAAACATCTGGTGTGATTGTAATTCTTAAATGAAAACGCACAAACTCATATGTACATTGAAATAGTTACTGGTCTCTGTAATTGTTCCTCCTGTTCATACTTGCCCTGACATACTACCAGACTTAAATGTAAGTGATGGGAGTCAAAAAATGCATTGTTAAAATTCAACTTAGGCTAAAATGAAGGTTCAACAGCCTGAGTTAGACAAAATCAAGTGGGTACCCTCAGCATTTGCAGCTGTTTCAATATGAAATTCCTAAAATAAAGACAAACAAAACACAAGACAAAACAGACCCAAAATAATAGAAGAAAATTTATACAACACAAGTTACCCATCCATTATATTTTAGACATGGACTTTAGAACTGCATATTTGTTTTGTGGTTGGTGGAGAGAAGCTGGAATGCATG
This sequence comes from Thunnus maccoyii, assembly GCF_910596095.1. NCBI lineage: Eukaryota > Metazoa > Chordata > Actinopteri > Scombriformes > Scombridae > Thunnus > Thunnus maccoyii. The sequence goes on along the minus strand of NC_056549.1, from coordinate 8,088,511 downwards.
AACATTAGAATTCCAACATGTGTGTATTGTCACGTCATCACCAGTAATCTGCCCAGGACTAGTTCTTCGAAAACAAGCTCTTATTTCCTCTGTGGTTTAGTCGGACAGGAAGTAAAACTTGACAACACATTCTGCAAAGTTCTGGGAAACTCAGACAGAAAGAAGGAATCTAGAGAAACAGAAGAAGCAAAGCAATAAACTTTATAAACATTATTACTGTGTTTGTTTGAAGATTTCTTCACCCTGTCATTTTCCACTAAGTGAAGATTTACTGTATCTTTGATTTTTATAATCGTAATAAGTACAAATCTTTCTTTTCAATTTTCAAACTGCCAATTTTCAAATTTCAATGAAACATGCTTGAGTAATACATGGATGTAATGGCATGTGCTGGAAAGCAAAGAACACAATTCAGCTTCTGACTAAAAGAGAAAAAAAATCCTTTTTATGTAGGTGCAATAAATGAGATGAGATAAAAAATTGACATGAATGTAATACTGACATCAAAACTAACATTAAATTATATTTAAAAATATCATTAATTTAACAGTTAGGCTGGCTTAGAGTCTACAGTTAAGCAGATCTGAGGCTTCACACCACTAAGTGAGGTTTCCAGTGTGAATTCAGCTGAAATTTACAACATCTTAAAAGGTAACGCCCGTACTTTTTTTTTTAATTACCAGAGGTTATAGATCAAAAATATTTTTTGTGCACTTACCAACTGATAAAATATGAAAATACACAGACTTGCCTGTTTACTTTAACTGTGGCCAGATTAGTCTGCATTAGTTAGTACAGATCAATTATGCCTGTTATTGACTAATTGAATATTCTATTGTTCAGTAGTGTGTGTAAATTTTGTGTAATTTTAAAATACCACCTGAATAAGTGGTAAATGAATACACAACTTTTTTTCCAGAACTCCAGAACAGCTCAACAGAGATTTAACATTTAAAAATTGAAGGAAGGTAATATTTGAAAAGTTGAGAATCTCAGAGTCAGTCTTACAATCAGAACACCATGAGAGAGACAAGAGTTCACTTTTCAAAACTCATTTAGTTTTTCTTTCTGTCCATCTGCAGCTGCTGAAACAATGTCGCACTGGTTGTGGTAAGAGAAAAACAGGAAGGTCAAAGAGTGAGAAACAGCTTACTGAAAGTCGCTGACTTCAACTTGCAGACTTCACAGTCTTTCAGAGTTTTGCTTTTCCATTATCCATTAAGGCGAGTAGTGCGAAGGCCCCATTGTAATGCAAGGAAGTATTGTTTTCTGTTTTTTTTTGAGGGGCTAAAGGTGCTCAAAAACTCACGAAACATTGCACATCATTCATCAGAAGTAGTGAACATGTGTCTTGGACATGTTTAAGGGAGGAATTATCTGACCTGACTGTATCCACAGCCTGAGGGGCATTTTCAGGCAGATAGAGGAAACCCAGCATGATAAGAGTGACGGGAAAATGATGATAAAAACATTTTTATTTGGATCCAACATGTAGAAATACTCAAACTGAAATAAACACACTTACAAACACATACAGTTGTCTTGATGTCAGAATAGTTTCATGACATTCAATCTTTCATTAATGTTGTAATCAATGTTGAATAAACTGCCTTTTTAAAATGATTGATAGCAAATTACGTTATAAAATCAATAACCAATTGATAGTTTCTTATATCACCAGTAATAACACAGTGACATAAAAATTGTTTTATAGATGATGAAAAAGATTTTAAAAATGAAAAAGATGAAAAATGATAGTTGGACTTTCCTCTTCAGTGAGTGTTGAGAATGCTCTGCTCTGCTACCATGGAGGCTTTCTCAGGTCTTCACTGATAAAAACACAGGTATACAGTTTTGCCTAGATTCAATGAGTTGAGACTTGTTTCGATAACTTTCACACCACCCTGCTTATACCACTGCACAGCAGCTGGGTTGACAAGCAGGGTGATGGCCTTAATGGGTTTCATTCCCCCTTGCTTGTACCACAGGTACACCTCTTCACCCATGGTCCCCTCATTGAGGTCAACACTGACTTGCTCGTAATTTTTCTGCTGAGGTTCCCACTCCTCACCATATTCGGTGGAGATTTGCAAATCACTGAGTGCATGTTCGGGGTCAGTGGTCTGACGGTACCATATGAAGACATATTCTCCTCCTGCACCCCTATTAGTATCTTCATCCACACGGATGTAACCATCCTTAAAGAGCCTCATGTCTGATTTGTAGGAATCAGTGGCAGTGACGTCACAGATGTATGTTTGTCTTGCTCTCTTCACCCAGGCGTGGATATAGTTCCCTGCATTCCTGCGGTTCAGATCACAGGCCAGTCTCTCCCAACCAGAGCTAAACATCTGGCCTTCATCTTTTGCATCTTTAGTGACATAAATGTCCACTATGGGAATATCGTACGCTGTGCCCCCTCTGAAGTACCAAAGGTAGATGTGATCACCTGCAGCTCCAGTACTGAGATCTTTATCGATCTTTGTGTATCCTGCTGCTCTCAAACCAACAGCCATGTCATCGTTGAATGTGACTTGAAGCCTGGTGATTGGTGGAGCACCATCTTCTTTTTTGTACCAAATGTAGATGTATTTTCCTAATGCCCCTTTGTTCAGATCACCATATATTATCTTGAAGCCTTGTGCTTGGAGGTCTTGCTCCTCAGCTTCATTGAGGGACACAGCCAGATGTGTGATGTAGTTGCCATATATTGCAGATGCCATTGTGGATAACTGCATTAAAGAAAGACGAATCATGACTAAACAGAATATGTCATGAAGTTAGCAGCATGACTTTGCCTTTTCAGGTGAGCTCCAGTATAATTATGACAAAATAAAATGACAGTTGTTAAATATGGATCACCATTATGGAATCTATAATCAATAATATTTTAAAAGGTCATGCATACTGCACAAACGTACATTGTTCACACTGAATTCAATCAGTTAAGATCTGAAATTTAAAAAAAAGGTCTAATTAGCTCATTTCCAGTTAGGTCTTTGGCTCCAAAATGAAAGTGTGATGAAAGGTCAATAAGGAAGATTTCTTTCCTCGCGTTCTGCCTTTATTAAACTACAGGAGACGTTATTTTCTCCTGTTTTATTTCACCTCGTCACCTCTGTTTTCCCACACTGTCAAAATCCTTGCATTCACAATTCCAACATCACCGTACCTGACCAATGATATTTCTGCCCGTGTTCCTTGAGCCAACCACTCTAGATGCTGTTCTTTCAATATCGTTGCAGTTCTGCCATTCTGTCTTTCAGATCTACTATTGTTCAACTCATCACCTCCATGATATCCAGGGAGACTCGTCCAAAGGTTTTACAACCACCTGCTGGCTCCACCACCACCAGTATCTATAGCATGTCATGCGTATTGCGTACGAGTTTAGCATCTAATTATTAAAACAATGCCGGAGTGAAACAATTTGAAAATCATCACAGAGGAACTTGGTAACATGTTGTATAAGAATATGGTTGAGTTTGCTGATAACAATTTGATAAGATTTTTTAATATAATTTTAAAAATCTGCCTATGTAGAAATTAATGGGGTATTATTATGATTTTAGCATCTAATTATTAAAATGCTTCAGTAAAACAACATGAGAGAGAGAGAGAGAGAGAGAGAGAGAGAGAGAGAGAGAGAGAGAGAGAGAGAGAGAGATGCACTTCCTCTTAAAATGTAACAAATATAAGCACACTCAGCTGTACAATATGTGACTACATGTCACAAACTGAGGGTCACATAATTAAAACATCACTGAATATGACCAATAATTATCTTGACATAGCCTTATTATACATCATCATTACACATATGGTTATTTTTATATGTTCCATTAATTACTATTGTGAATGTCATATTGTTGTATATCTTGATTAAACACTGTTTCTATGCTGGAGACAAGTTGTTCAAAATACAAAGATTTCTTCTTCACATTCAACCAGAAAATCCCAGACTTTCAAAAGACAAACTAATTCAAACCTTCTTGGAGAAAACAGCACTACAGTAGCTCTGGCAGGAGAATATGTAACTAAATGTCACTAAGCAAGACATATTTCTATGTCAGATACTTTTTTCCCTTTTGTTTCTCTTTTCTTTTCTTATATTATATTCTATTGTTTATAGGCGACTTTTACTTTGATCCACAACGTCATGCCAATAAAGCCAATTAAATTGAAATTGAGAGAGAGAGAGAGAGGCAAGGAGTTGCTGAGCTTATCAATGCACGGTGCGCAGCTCTGCAATTAAATAAGATTTTACTCATTTTCAATTGTAGAAAAAATAGAAATTCAATATGTGTCGGCTGCCACAGATAAATCAATGTATGGGAAACGCCCAATAGCTCATCCACATTTAGTGTCTTCGCAGTGACTTTAAACTTTTGCTTTTACTTCTGCTGTGTGCATGAGTGCATTATGAATAGATACACACGCTGCCTCTCTCTTGATCGCCCAAGGCTCCCTCTTTCTGTCTAATTCTTTTTGGTAAGTCGGTTAAACAACATTTAATCGTTGGCATTATTTAATTTATTACCATTTATTTCCAACAAGCCTGTCAGTAGCCATCAGTCACATGCAACAGGTTACTCCCAAACAACTCTTACTTAGACACAGTAGAGTCCAGCTACACAGAGTATGTATTTTAAAATCCTACCAATTACATATAAAGCTTTACATGGACAGAGTACATCAATGAACATTTAACTACTTACTGTCTCAGAGAGCCTCTTAGATCTGCTGGGGAGGGTCTGCTGTTACAGAGTGGAGTGAGATGTTTTGGGTTAGGGTAAAAATCTCTATATGGTAAAAGATATCAGGGTCAGAGCCAATCAGAGGCAGAGCAGGGGCGGGTCTTCGCAGAATGCCTCTTCTGCTGAGGAGGGTCCTCTGTTACAGAATCAAAGTGTACGGTGGCCCCTGAGGACAGAATACAATCACCAAAGCACATTGAGGAAATGGGCTCGCTTAATGTTGTGTTTTCACTTTTGTATATGTTTTAATAAGCTATTTACTTGTTGTTGTTTTTTTTATTTGTAGGTAATTTCTCTGTATATTTGGGTGATCAAGTGTTTACTGGCCCTCTGACTTCACTTCACTCTCCCCGCTCGGCTGGTTTACACTGTGTCAGCTTTTAAGGAACACTTTTATGAACTTGGCTTCTTGTCTTACCTGTTGCAAGGCAAGTTTATTTGTACAGCATATTTCAACAACAAGGCAATTCAAAGCTCTTTACATAAATCATAAAAGGCATCAAGACCAAATGTAAAAGAAACATATTATGAAAGACATTTAGATACTACTGCAAAAAATAAGCTAACATAGAATAAGACAGATGTGACAGGAAAGTAAAAATTACAGTGCAGCAACAATGTAGTGCAAGATATGAATCAAAAGCCACAAATTTGATTTAATAAAAGGCAGCGGCAAACAGAAAGGTCTTCAGCCTTGATTTAAAATAACTGAGAGTTGCAGCGGACCTGCAGATTTCTTGGAGTTTGTTCCAGATATTTGAAGCATAAAAACTGAACACTGCCGCTCCATGTTTAGTTTTGACTCTGGAGACAGAAAGCAGACCTGTCCCAGATGACCTGACATCAACATCCTATATATCATGTTATCATGTTACACAGAGCCTGTGAAGTGTGGATACATTCATTCACTATTTTAATATTTTGATGAAACACAGATAGAACTTTTCAAACACTAACCAGCAAATTTCATTTCATAATCACATTATGCAGAGGAGGAGTAGAACTGCAGAATTTAAATGTATTAATTATCCCATATTAATTGTTTGCAAAAATAAGAAGCAGCACTGGTTACCAGCAGCTGCAGCACACATGACAACACATCAGCTGTATTTTCATTCCATCATTATCAGCATGTTTGGATTGATATATATTGAATTTGTATTTTGGAACTTCAGGTGGTTCACAAAGGTGAACTCATTTCTCTCTCTCATTCAGCCTCTCTCCCCCGTTTCACCTGTTACTGCATTTAAAGGGGCTGAGAGGAGCTCATGTGATTGGTTAATACTGAAGTTCACCCCGAATCCACCTGCTGATTCTGTATTCCTCCCACTATGTATTCAGCCTCTTCTTCATGTTGCACCTGGCTGCTCCTGGTTTGCTCCAATTCTGCTACAAATCTTTCTTAATGTTTTATAAAATCTCAAGTATGCAGAGTGCTGAAGGTAAAGCATCATTTCTCACTGTCATACAGTGCCTTCAGACTGTAAGAACACTATCATTTTTATCCTGCAGTAAAACCTGATTAATGCCAACATCCATTATACCTCATCAAAGCCTGACCCAATCAGTCTGCAACCGAATATCAATCCAACTTATCTTAACGACTCACCTAAATTCAACTAATTATATCAAGAGGGTGAAATCATTTTGTAACTTCCTTAATGAAACTAGCACTTTCAACACATTTGGCTTTATTAAAATGCAGTTACATGTTAATGTGTTTGCATGTATGAACCAAATAATGTGCATAAAGGACTATCTTGAGTGCACTAAATAATACCTTACATGTGAAGATGTGGGTAATTATAAATGTGTAGTATTCTGTATGATTTCTCTGGGGAAAAGAACCTTTATTGTAATGATTTTGATTTTGTTTTATAGACATTAAGGAACAGGAGAAGATGTTAATTTACAGTTTTATGCTTTTTTTTCTTCAATTAAACTGTTTTCATTTGTGACTAGAAGTTGTTGTAGTCAGTCCCTCTGTCCATCCATTTCCATCTGTATTTTCTTGTGTTTTATGTCTGTGACCAACAGGTCTCTGGGCAGGTAGCATACATACTGTGCAGTGGGTTTATCAGAGCTTTTTCACTGAAAATAGCTGCCTGGGGGTTTGTTAGAGCGGTGAGACGACACCAAGTTGTGTGATTGTTCTCAGTGATTCACTACTACTGACATCTTTCACATTCAGTTATTTGATCAATTAAAAAACAATTGATAAGAGCAGCTTCCACCTTTTCTGGCACTTAGACACCTATTTATATATTATATATAGAGAGAGACAATCTCGCAGCAGTGGGCCTGAAAACTTTGACATGTTATTAGTTGCCAAAACTGAAAGAGAAATGACAAAAATAACCATGAAAAATGTTTTTTAAGAAACATGAGCATCACAAAGGACGATCCATACAGAGCAGTGTGGTCAATGTTTAAGAAAAGAATTATCTGACCACAACCTGAGGGGAATTTTCAGCATGTTAAGAGTGACGGGAATATTTTTATTTTGATCAAACATGTAGAAATACTCAAACTGAAACAAACACACTTCACATGCAAATTTGTCTTTATTGAAAAGTATTTTTTTCAGATTAAAGTGACAGAACATTCAATCTTTCATTAATGTTGTAATCAGTGTTGAAAAAAAACTGCCATTTTAAATTGATTGACAGCAAATTAAGCTATAAAACCCATCACCTATTGATAGTTTCTTATATTACCAGTAATACCACAATAAAAAATGTTTTATAAATGATGAAAAAAATAAAGATGAAAAAGATGAAAAATGATTATTGAACTTTCCACTTCAGTGAGTGTTGAGAATGATCTGCTCTGCTGCCATGGAGGCTTTCTCAGGTCTTCACTGATAATAACAAAGGTATTCAGTTGCACCATCATTGCCTGTGTTGAGATCTCTTTTGATAACTTTCACACCAGCCTTCACATACACCTCCACAGCAGCTGGGTTGACAAGTATGGTGATGGCCTTAATGGGTCTGGATCCCTCTTTCTTGAACCACAGGTACACCGGGTGACCGTCGGTCCCCTCATTGAGGTTAACACTGACGGAGTTGTAATTTTGCTGCTGAAGTTGCTGATACTGAGTATCAGTGGTGGAGATTTGCAGAGCCTTGAGTGCACGCTTGGGGTCAGTGGTCTGACGGTACCAGATGAAGACAAAGGCTCCTCCTGCACCCCTATTAGTATCTTCATCCACACGGATGTAACCAGCCTGGAGGAGATCTGCGTCTGATCCGTAGGATTCAGTGGCAGTGACGTCACAGATGTATGTTTGTTTCTCTCTCTTCACCCAGGCGTAGATCCAGTTCCCATAAATGTGGCGGTTCAGATCACAGGCCAGTCTCTCCCAGCCAAAGCGAAACTTCCAGCCGCCATTCTCTGCATCTGTAGTGACATCGATGTCCACTATGGGAGTATCGTACGCTGTCTGCCCTCTGAAGTACCAAAGGTAGATGTAATCACCTCCAGCTCCAGCATTGAGATCTTTATTGATCTTTGTGTACCCTGCTTTGATCAATCCAACAGCCATGTCATCATTGAATGTGACTTGAAGCCTGGTGATCGATGGAGCTTCATGTTCTTTACTGTACCAAATGTAGATGTTGTTTCCTCCTGCCCCTTTGTTCAGATTAACATTTATTTTCAGGTAGCCTTGTGCTTGGAGATATTGCTCCTCATCTGTATTGAGGGACACATCCAGATGTGTGATGTATGCCATTGTGGATAACTGCATTAAAGAAAGACAAATCATGAGTTAACAGAATATGTCATAAAGTTAACAGCATGACTTTCACCTTTCAGGTGAGCTCCAGTATAATTATGACAAAATAAAATTACAGTTGTTAAATACCAATCACCATTATAGAATCTAAAATAAATTATATTTTAAAAGTGTATGCATACTGCAGAAATGTACATAGTTTCAACTAGGGGTGTGCCAAAATACAAATACGTTATTTGGCAAAGCACAAATAGTGGGGTTTTTACAAATATTTGTTTAATACAAATATTCTAAAAATTATTTGTTTTCGCGAAGAAAGAAAAAAAAAAGTCAAATACCAGCGTGCAGGTCAGTTACATTGCAATCTCAATCTCTCTCCTCTGCTCTGTTGCTACATCTATCAGCAGGTCTCAATGAGGGAAGTCACATCTACCTGCTGCGTTATGTACAATTCCTAATTTGGACATTTCTCCCAGAGTTGGGGGTGTTCCACAGAGACAAAGCTAAGCTACTGACACATGCAAAGTACTCCCTAGGGACTCCCCATAACCTGTTGTTCCCCTTCTCCTTTCCACAATGTTAGGTTGTAAAAAATAGGAAATAAATGAAAAGTCACCTGAAAATAATCGCCTTTGAAGTTGCTCCCTACACGTTACACGGTGTGCTGTCTCTGTGTTATGGGTGTATAAATAGGCAGAGGTCTGTCTGCAATGAGGCGATGAGTAAAGTTTTAGCTCAGTAGTCAGCGCAGTTGTCTTTGATCTGGGAGACTCTGAGTGGGGAGTTAGTTTATTCATGAACACTTATTGTAACACTTTAATTTTCTAAAATTAAAAGCGTAATAAAAACAAAAACAAAAACAGGATTTCTAAGCCTCTATCCACCATTATTCAAAAACAGACACAAATAAATTTGCTGCCTCAACAAATACAGATATAAATACAAATACTGGGCCCTCTGCACATCCCTAGTGTGTACGCTGTGTTGTGTATGTGTGTGTGTGTGTGTATGTGTGTAGGCTTATTAAATGTTGTTGGTTTTGTGTGGTAGGAGTGGTGGCTGTCATGCACCTTTATTCTGCATAAGTGCACACAGTTTGTATGATGTGATTTTTTGCAAGGAGCATTTTGCTGAAGAAACTGTTTGTTTTGGTGATAACTCTCATTCCCTCCGCTCTGTTTGATAGTTACATTGGCTGGACTGAGTTAGCGTCTTATTTTTGTTTCAGGGTAGGGTCAAGATAAAAAAAAGTCACACCCCAGCCACCCCCCTCCCTCTGATAAATAACAAAGAGTCCCTAAGAAAGTTAATATAATATAGTCAGGTAGAGGGGGTGAGTCTGTTGTCTTTCAGCATTAAACACATTTAATTAAATATCGGTTACTATGAGGCTAAAAATCCCTCTGTGCGTCAGGTAGAAAATATGTTGACATGAGCCGTTAGCTTAATCATTCCTACAATATATCAGACATTCTTATACAACATGGACTATTAAATAATGAATTTACAAATAAAATTTCAAGAAATGCAGACTCAAATAATTAATACGTTAAAACAACGTCACTGCCAGTAGAAATGGCTCATGTGCATTCAGTGTCTGTGCAGTAACTTTATAAACTATACAAGCTATAGTGAATATGAAAGAGTGAATATGCACACTCCCTCTCTCTCTCTCTCTCTCATTTGTTGTTATGGCAATTCGGTTAAACGATATTTAGTCGTTGGCATCATTTAATTAATTTTGATACATTTCCAACAAGCCTGTCAAACCTATAGTATTAGTCACATGTGCAGATTACTCCCAAACAACTCTTACTTAGACACAGCTGCAGCTACACAGAGTGCATTTTAAAATCCTACCAATTACATATAAAACTTTACATGGACAGAGTATATCAATGAGCATTTAACTACTTACTGTCTCAGAGAGCTTCTTAGATCTGCTGGTGTGGGTCCTCTGTTCCAGAGTGGAGTGAGATGGTGAGGGTAAACATCTCTTTATATACAGTCTGTGGTAAAAAATATCAAAAGTCAGAGCCAATCAGAAGCAGAGTAGGGGCAGGTTATACATGTTGCACCTCAACATGCCAGTTCTGTGACAGGTATGCAGGTATTTACCATAAGATGTCAACTGCTTTGCCAAACCAGATAATATCAATTATAATCAATTATCAATTAGATAAAAACAAAGGACAAAAAAATCTAAACTAATAAATATATGATTTAGCAAATTAAATACAAAGAAAATAAATGGCAACAAGAAACACACAAAATGAAGAGAAGAGTCCACCAATCAGCAGACAGTAATTCTATAAAAACAAAGAAATACATATATGAATGAAAATAAAATAAACAATTCGACACCAAGAATTAATTATACACCTTAAATTCAATGTGGTGACATGATTGAGTTCTTGATAATGTGTACTTTATATTCCATATCTGCACATGATGATATCTGTGTGAATCCTGGCCATTTTTTTTTATCATTTATGTTTTATTTTATTTTATCTGTGTATGCTGGTAACTCATATTGCTGGATTCATCAAGACTATTTAGATAAGTACAACAATCCTGCTTTTGTAACAACAGTTTGTGTTTAAATTGACACCATTATTGATGTATATCTGTTATTTTTTAATCATTGTGTCATCAGCCTGGTTTATTGTTTTGACACTGGGCCAAATCTCCTCTTAATAACTGAAAATTTCCTTACAAAGCCTTGACCGACCTTAAAAGGGTCACTTACACACTAAACAATGACGATATTGGACATTGATGTAGCATTTTAGTTTTAGTTACAAATTCACTGGGATTCCTCTGAATGTTCAGTGGTAATAATGTTCACAACCTGTACAAGCTGTTGTGAAACTTTAGATTTTGCACAAACCCGTGGGATGTTGTTTTGCTGTAGCTTCTCATGACCATGAAATATAGTGGTTATTTTTTTAATACAAGTGTTGATGTGTATCTTTACAAATAAAAACACACCTGCTATTTGGGAATTTCAGTTATGACCTGCTCAGATATGTGAAAAGTGGAATAGTGCCATGCCACTAACTGACAGGTTTATCTTATCTTATCTTATCTTAGTTAGTGTTTTCACTTTGTGTGTTATGTGTTGTGTGACTGTGTGCTTCAGTGAAACATTATGAAACCACAATCTTTCACTGACCTTAAAGGACGGGTTCACAATTTTTCAAGTCTGTTGTCTTGCTTTGATCATTCCTCCTGTTCATACTGACGGTTACAAGATCCCTTCATAATGCACTTACAATGTACATGATCCACAATCCAAAATCCACAGTCCTCCTTCTGTGCAAAAATGTATTTAAAAGTTTATCTGAAGCTAATATGAGGCTTCAGTGGTTTAAATGAGTCAAATCAAGTAGATATCTTTCAATGTTACAGTCTTTTTAGTGCCAAAATCCCTCTTTTTGTTATTATACTTCCACTGCAGCTCAACCTTACCTGTCCTGTGTTCTCAGTGTGCGGAGAAATGTAAGTTAATTACTGTGAATATTATTTACAGTATAGTACTGTGTATTAGGCCTAAAAACACAGTTATCAACATGATACTGTAGAACAGCATCAATCCTACTACAGTAGAAAATCACAGTAAATAGTAAGCTACTTGATTGTGTGTACAATCACATGCTCAACCAGGTTTTGTCTTTGACACGTTATCCAAACAACATAAGGCCCAGAAATTTCATACAAAGGCTCGTGTTCTATCTTAAAGGATAAGACTGGTGATTTTTTATATTTTCTTATTGTCAACAAATCTCATGTGCAGAGCCAAACCAACAATGAACTGATTGAAGGTTACGATATTGTAACCCTCATTCTATAAGTGCAGGTGAAGCCCTCTACTGGACTCTGGGTAACAGCTCCTCCAATCACACGCATGTATTTACCAACTGAAATTTGTATATAAGTAGCCAGCCGATCAAGACATGCCTACCGAACACGTGTGTCCCACACAGCTTCTGTGATCCACTGGGTGAAACGGGCTGAGACGAATTCACCGCTGGGTCATGGAGGGCCGGGAGGGCGGAGAGGGGGAAGAGAATTGTGCTCTCCCGTGTAAGATGTATTGTGATTTAATCTAAACATTTTCTACACATGCTTGGACAGAAGCAGTCACATGAACATCACTCAGATGACTGTCCAAAGTAGTGCTTCTGTTGAGGTGGTCTGGGGAGCAGAGGCGGCGAGGGCTGACAGTCCCCTGCCCTGCCGCCTTGCTCTCCTCCTTGCTGTCATGTTACGGCGCTGTGCCTTGTCTCCTCTTTGGTTAGAAGGGGCGAGCGGCAGATGGCAACTCAGCTGAGGTATGAATAACCAATCTCAACTCACACCATTAAACAATTTGACTTAAATGATTTTGTAAATAACTTCGAGCTTCAGAATTTCCCTTTAAAGTGACTTTAGTATCAGTGGTTAACTCACAAGTGGATAAGTTGATATCTGCTCGTTTCACTCAAAATGTCTACTTGATTTGACTCATTTGCATGGCTAAAGCTTCATATTAGCTTCAGATAAACTTTTAAATACATTTTTGCACAGAGGGAGGACTGGATTTTGGCCCCCATCACTTACATTGTAAGTGCATTATGAAGGGATCTTCTAATGTCCAGTATGAACAGGAGGAATAATTAAAGCAAGACAACAGACTTGAAAAATTGTGAACACGTCCTTTAAGGTCAGTGAAAGACTGTGGCTTCATTATCTTTCACTAAAGCACACAGTCACACATCACATAACACACAATCAACAGATGTCAGTGGCATGGCACTATTCCACTTTTCACATGTCTGAGCAGGTCATAACTGAAATTCCCAAGTAGCAGGTGTGTTTTTATTATTAACATCAACACTTCTACTGAAAAAATAGCTACTGTAGTTTAAGGTCATGAGAAGCTACAGCAAAACAACATCCCACAAGTTTGTGCAAAATCTACCAATTTCTGAGGGGTCAGTTGTTCAGTTTTTCCAGTAAGAACATTGTTTTAAGCCTGTTTTTCACTAGTCAAAATTAGCATTAGCATGATCACAGTTAACCATAGACTGTAAGTGCACCATGCTAACCAAGTTAGTAGCTAGCGTTAAGGTCCGCTCCACTCTCTTGTCCAAATATGGTCACTTCTGGCTCCAAAAATCCAAGACGGTGACGGTCAAAATGCCAAACTCAAGGCTTCGAAACGAGAGTCCACAAACCAATGGTTTACATCATGGTGGCTACATCCATTATTTTTTTTACAGTCTATGGTACAGTGATGTATTTGGGGGCAAGGAAGAACTACGGATTATTTCTGTAGTGATGCCTTCAAGGACGGTCAAAGGTGGGTCTCCTACCATGTTATGCTAGCAATAGGGAAACGCAGACACTAAAATATCATACTACAGTACATTTGGAAGAAAACTAGTTTCACGATACATGGCCAAATATTGCGCTGTGGAGTCTAACACAAGAATGTGCAGGAGGAAGCGGCCACCGGAGCTACGTTACAGCGATAGCCAAAATAGAGACACCACAGCTGGAGAGGCTGCTGCAGCATCGACCAAACTGAAAACTCTGTGTTTCAACAAACTTTGCGGTGCTTTGGTAAACCTGACTTTGTTTTCTGACAGAATATTATATTGTACTTTAACTCTGAATACAGAGCAGTGACTGTGTTACTTGTAAAGTTAACTTATGCAGCTGCATCCAGCTTTGGGCACAATCTGGTCCAGCTCCTCTTCGTCCAAAATAGGTAAAAGAAACAATGTTTGGTGTTGTAGTTTTTCATGCCTTCATCCACAATTGTTTCCCAAACCAAGCAGAAATGGAGACAGCAGACTCTGAGGTTTTTGACTGTCCACCAGAAGCTCTGGCAGCATTCAGGCTTGTGTAATGTTACAGCTTGTTACAAGTCTAGTCATAGGACACCAATTTCAAAAAGAATTCCACATTTCTACTTAATAGGTAAACTGGTTTTAAGAAGTTATCATATTCACAACAATGAATTTTCACTTTAATAACTGAAAGAGACCGGAAAATAGCCTTAACCAACCACAAAAGGGTCACATGCACACTAAGCATGATATTGGACATTGATGTGGTATTTTAGTTTCAGTTTTAGTTACAAATTCACTGAGATTCCTCTGAAAGTACTACTATGTTCAGTGGTAATAATGTTCACAACCTGTACAAGGTGTTATGAAACTTTAGATTTTGAACAAACTCATGACCTTAAAATACAGTGACTATTTTTTCAGTAGAACTGTTGATGTTTTTCTTTGTAAATGAAGACACACCTGCTACTTGGGAATTGCAGTTATGACCTGCCCAGACATGTCAAAAGTAGAAAAGTGCTATGGCCCTAATTGCCATCTTTTAATTCCTCAGAATTCCCTCCAGGGATTAATAAAGGTTTATCTTATCTTAATTAGATTTCACTTCGTGTGTTATATGTTTTGTGACCGTGTGCTTTAGGGAAAGATCCTGAAACCCTTTCACTGACCTTACATGATGGGTTCACAATTATTCAAATATGTCTTAAAACATAAGTCAGGTGCCCAAATGAATACTGAAATAGGTTTTTCCTTGCTTTAATTGCTCCTCATGTTCATATTGGCCATTAGAAGATCCCTTCATAATGCACTTACAATATAAGTGATGGGGGCCAAGATCCTCAGTCCTCCTTACATGCAAAAATGTATTTAAAAGTTCAATGTAAAAGAATTGGCCACATGATACCATGTACAAGTCATCAGAGCCAGCAGTGCACCATGGAGATAAGTTGCATAACTCTAAGTGACAACTAAATAGTTACACACATGGTCCTCTGATAGGTGTAAATCATAAAATGTTGCAGAACTCACTAATGGCAAAACAATACTTTTTCTGCCACACAGCATCATTTTTTCATTAATTGCTGCCATTTTGCAACACAGTAATCCAGTATAGACCTAATTTATTGATATGATATTTCAATATTGATCCAGTTTACTACGATGTGCTACGATGCCAATTGGCTCATGCCAGCTTTCACATAGGTGGCATGAGCCAGTTCAGTTTGTCGAATCAGCTGACATGAAAGGCTGATGTCTCCCTAGCCAGCTCTGCAGTAACAGTCGGCTGCTCTGACAACGTTGGTGCACCTTTCCAAATAGGCATTATTTGGATAAACTGACCACGAACAGGGAGTCTACATGGTTACTTTCTTACCTGAGAAAATATTAAAACTTAATTTTTTAAAAAAGTGACATATTATCAGTCATAGAGTGAAAATTTCAACAGCAGTCAGCCTGGCTTTACCATTACTAGTCAGCACTACTTCTTCTTCGTCTCATGTTGGACTGACATGTTGGACACTACAGTGACTCACTATCACCCCTTAGGTACAAAGTGGTATTACAAGACAGTACGGGCTAGAGCTAGCTGGTTAGCATGCTAACTTCAGTAGATATCTCTGCAACACAATACATATTTCTTTCACATAACGTCAAAACTGTTATTTCTTCACATTCTGTTGATAATTTTAGTTAAATTGGGAATGTTTTAAACTAAAATTGTGGCCAATTCTTACACATTATACCTTTTTAAAAGTTTATCTGAAGCTAATATGAAGCTTCAGCTGTCCAAATGAGTCAAATCAAGTAGATATCTGACTGTAAATATGACAGATATGGCAAGTGTAATTTCCATTTTTCATTTTTCCTTTGTGAATTAGGACCACAGATGACTGAAATGAATGAGAGGGTGGACAGGAAGCAAAACTTTAGTACCCTGACCATTCATACTTCACACTGCAGTTAACAACAATTGTACGCGACTTCCATAGCTGTTGCTGAGAGGCTTTACAAGCTTTGCTGATACTACGTAGAGCTTTCTAGCTGGTAGAATTATTGTGAAAATGGAGTAAACAATTTCTAAAGCCATCCAGTTTCAAATTTTGGGGGTGGGCACATTGATTAGTTTCATCTTTATTTGTGTCTTTGTTGTTTCTCAGATCATATCTGGTGCCTGGCTGTCTTGATGTTCTTTGTTGGTGGATTTGGGACCAAGATACGTTTGAACCGTTTGTTTTTTTCCCCGGTACAACTGACACAGACAGAAACAGGCAAAAAACAAAAAACACAAAATTCAGCTTGATTTCTTGTTTCCCGTTCTTGCCCCGCAGCAACCTCCGAGGCTGAAAAATGAAGCCAATGCGGAAGTGCCAAAAACTGCAGTTCCTTGAATGACCACTTGAGGCTGGCTCCAAAAGCGAGTCAATCCTCATAGACCCCCATGTTAATGCCCAACCCAATCGCCAGAACAAAATGTTGGCATTGAATGTTTCTGCAAACCATAGAAATGTTGAATATATACATTTCAACACATGTAATACGTATCATATCAACATTTCTACAAACGTAGCATATTAACATTTCTACCCGTTGAATAATGATGTTTTATGGTGTGACAACGCTGTTGTTAAGGTCTGGTTAGGTTTAGGCACAAACAGCACTTGGTTAGGATTAGGGAAAGATCATGGTTTGGGTTAAAATACAAATAAAACATAAAATAAAAATGGCAGATGTCTCACTAAAAACACCCCGGGTTTCTCGCTAGAAAAACGGCTGCAAATGTCCTGACGTGTCACTAAAAACACCCACTTTTGTTGAATGAAATGGGAAGTTGGCATTGGTTTTGAGGTGGTCTCAAACCGTGCTCTCTGCTGACTTCCAACTTGCTGCCAAGAAACTTAAAAACCATCCACCGGCCCCTCCTCCTCCTAATAGGAAAGGTCAGCTCATATTGATCGCATGTGAACTACGTCACTTTAGAGATGTTTGTATGATACGTTTTGTTGAAATGTTAATATGCTACGTATTACACATGTTGAAATGTAGATATTCAACGTTTCTGTGGTTTGCGGAAATGTAAACTGCCAACGTTTTATTCTGGCGACCGGGCTGCGTGTACTGCACTATAATTGCAGCAAGTTCTTTTATGAGATGTGTTGTTGGGTAATTATAAATGTGTAGTATTCTGTATGACTTTTAAGAAAAAAAGCACCTTTATTGTAACAAGTTTTGATGTTGTTTTATAGATACTAAGGAACAGAAGATGTTAATTTATGGTTTTATGCCTTTTAAATTCAATTAAACTGTTTTTTACCTCCACCAGTGACCAGAAGTTGTGTGAATGTCTTCATCCATCCTTCCGTTCTTCAGTCCTTCTGTCCATCCATTCATTCACGTCTGTATTTTCTTGTGTTTTATGTTTGTGACCAACATGTTTCTCGGCAGGTAGCATACATACTGTGCAGTGGGTTCATCAGAGCTTTTTCACTGAAAATAGCTGCCTGCTGCATCTGGAAGTGGGGTTTGTTAAACAGTGAGACGAAACCAGAGCAGTTACTTTGTGGGCCAAAACTACTGATAGACACTAAAAGCTTTGCAGACCTGAGTTAAATTGTGGAGTTGTGTGATAATTCTCAGTGACTCACTACTACTCACATTTTTCACATTTAGTAATTTGATCAGTTAAAAAAAATGATATGAGCAGCTTCCACGTTACACCTTTTCTGACACTTGACTCTCAGAAAAGGAAGTCATCTATTTTGATATCATATATATAGAGACCATCTGGCAGCAGTGGGCCTGAAAACTTTCTCCAGAACTAAGATTCTAAGTTATTAGTTGCTAAAACTAAAAGAGAAATGACAAAAATAACCATGAAAAGTGTTTTTATGAAACATGAGCATCACAAAGGATGATCCATTCAGAGCAATGAGGCCAATGTTTAAGGGAAGAATTACCTGACCTGACCGTATCCACAACCTGAGGGGAATTTTCAGGCAGATTGAGGAAACTCAGCATGATAAGAGTGATGGGAATATTTTTATTTTGATCAAACATGTAGAAATACTCAAACTGAAACAAACACACTTCAGATGCAAAGTTGTCTTTATTGAAAAGCATTTTTTTCATGATAAAGTGACAGAACATTTAATGGTTTCATTAATGTTGTAATCAATGCTGAAAAAACCCTGCCATTTTAAATTGATTGACAGCAAATTAAGCTATAAAAATAATCACCTATTGATAGTTTCTTATATTACCAGTAATACGACAGTGATATGAAAGATTGTTTTATAGGTGACCAAAAAGAAAAAAGATGAAAAATCATTATTAAACTTCCCACTTCAGTGGGTGTTGAGAATGATCTGCTCTGCTACCATGGAGGCTTTCTCGGGTCTTCACTGTTAATAACACAGGTATTCAGTTTTGCCTCCACTGAGATTTCTTTTGATAACATTTGCACCAGCCCTCTCATACACCTCCACAGCAGCTGGGTTGACAAGTATGGTGATAGCCTCAATGGGTTTGAATCCATCTTGCTTGAACCACCACAGGTACACTGGGTCACCGTTGTTCCCCTTGTTGAGGTCAACACTGACTGGCTTGTAATTTTGCTGCTGAGCTTCCTGACGCTGATGATCATTGATGGAGATTTGCAGAGCCTTGAGTGCACGCTTGGGGTCAGTGGTCTGACGGTACCAGATGAAGACAAAGGCTCCTCCTGCACCCCTATTAGTATCTTTATCCAGACGGATGTAACCATCCTGACAGAGATCGGCGTCTGATCCATAGGAATCAGTGGCAGTGACCTCACAGATGTATGTTTGTTTCTCTCTCTTCACCCAGGCGTAGATCCAGTTCCCACAAACGCAGCGGTTCAGATCACAGGCCAGTCTCTCCCAGCCAGACCTAAACTTTTGGCCTTCATCCTCTGCATCTGTAGTGACCTCAATGTCCACTATGGGAGTATCGTACTTTGTCTGCCCTCTGAAGTACCAAAGGTAGATGTAATCACCTCCAGCTCCAGCACTGAGATTTTTATTGATCGGTGTGTACCCTGCGTTGATCAATCCAACAGCCATGTCACTGTTGAATGTGACTTGAAGCCTGGTGATTGGTGGTACAGCTCTTTCTTTTTTGTACCAAATGTAGATTTTTTTTCCTCCTGCCCCTTTGTTCAGATCAACATCTATTTTCATGTAGCCTTTTATTTGGAGATTTTGCTCCTCAGTTTTATTGAGGGACACATCCAGATTGGTGATGTAGTTGCCATGTATCGTAGATGCCATTGTAGGTAACTGCTATAAAGAAAGACGAATCATGGGTAAACAGAATATGTCATAAAGTCAGCAGCATGACTTTCACCTTTCAGGTGATCTCCAGTGTAATTATGACAAAATAAAATTACAGTTCTTAAATAAGGATCACCATTATGGAATCTAAAATAAATAATAGTTTAAAGTGCGTGCATGCTGCAGAAATGTACATTGATTCCACAATGCAATCAGATCTGAATTGCAAAAAAAATATGGTCCACATAAAGAAAATCAATACATTCTTGAACACTTGTGTGTCTGCTGACAATGAATGTTGTAAAAAGTCAATTGATCCACTGAATTCACTGTTCTTACCAAGAGTCACCTGTCTTTATAAAAAGAACAGATTCTATGGCTCATTGTGTAATCACTACCTGTGAGTTGTGTTTTTCAAAGACCTTGTCAAACTTAATACATTTAACATTAATTCAGTTTTATCACACTCAACTTCTGAACTTCTGCCACCATGTAGTTTATATGAAGCATTTATTTCCAGCTCATATTTGCTACATACATGTTTACTATATTCACTACACACAACAAGCACAAAAGCTATCCAAGCCCAGAGTCCGTGTGCGAATTGTGTCCAAGGCTAATTCCCAGCCAGGTCCTTGTCTCTGAAATGAAGCTTTGTTGAAAGTTAAATAAGGAAGATCCCTTTCCTCACGTTCTGACCTTATCTTATTACCAGAAATGCTATTTCCTCCTGTTTTATTTCACCTCTGTTTTCCCAAGCTGTCAAAATCCCTACATTCACAATTATGATGTCACCGTACCTGACCAATGAGATTTCTGCCCGTGTTCCTTGAGTCAACCAGTCCCTAGATGCATTCTTTAAATATTGTTGCAATTCTGCCATTCTGTCTTTCAGATCTACTGTTGCTTAACTCATCACCTCCATGATATCCAGGGAGACTTGTCTAAAGGTTTTACAACCACCTGCTGGCTCCACCACCACCAGCGTCTAGACTCCGGGGAACCCTGTCATAACTCCTATCTTCATATAGGTCTACGCTTTATGCTTCACATCCATTGAGTCTAATTGCTAATTGTTGCTAACCTCAATAAATATTGTTATACACACCCAACTGATCTCTACT
This sequence comes from Thunnus maccoyii, assembly GCF_910596095.1. NCBI lineage: Eukaryota > Metazoa > Chordata > Actinopteri > Scombriformes > Scombridae > Thunnus > Thunnus maccoyii. Next base: position 8,067,763 of record NC_056549.1, on the reverse strand, counting down.
TATTGAACTGTAGTTAGGAGAACTTAGGCTATTTTACTTTACTTTAGCCTAGCTCGTAGCAGGTCACTAGGGGTGCTTCCCATGACCTTATTTCACGTCTCCTCGCTCCTCAGGTGACACAGAAATAATTTCGATCACCATTATGAAGGACATCTCAATTCCCTTATTACTGCTTGGAGGAGCGAGGAGGCTGCCTGGAGGAGGCTTGAGTGAGGACACAAGAGACCATACTTGGTGGAAGTCTTTCATCAAATGGACACACCAATTTATTGGAAATCTATAGTGACTGGACGCTGCAGCTGATTGGACTGATCTGATACTACATCACAGTTTTGTACTGGAACAAATAACAGAACCAACTCAGATGTAATATCACTTCCCAAATTTAGTTTTTTTTTTTCTGATTCCCAATCTGTTTAAAATTGTTGTCTTTGTGTTCACTATAGGTCTGATTAATAAAAACAACTTTCATTCTTCAGAAAGCTTTCTTTAAATCACTTTCTCATTTGAATCTGAATCATGGATAACATAATATAGTCAGGAAGAGGAGGTGAGTCTGTTGTCTTTCAGCATTAAACACATTTAATTAAATATCGGTTAATGAGGCTGAAAATCTCTGTGTGTCAGGTAGAAAATATGTTGACATGAACCATTGGCCTACTCATTCTTATAATATATGAAACATTCTCATCATAACATGGACTATTAATTAATGACTTTACAAATATAAGTTAAAGAAATGCAGACTCAAATTATTCATACATTAAAAACAAGATTGCTGCCAGTAGAAATGGCTCATGTGCATTCAGTTTCTGTGCAGTAACTTTACCAACTTTTACTTCTGCTGTGAATATGCATGCTCCCTCTCTGTTGATCGCCCAAGCTCCCTCTTTCTCTCTCTCATTTTTCCATGCAAGTCAGTTAAATGATATTTAGTTATTGTTATCATTTAATTGATTTATTTTTATCCATTTCCAACAAGTCTGTAAAACCTAGTAAGCATTAGTCACATCCACAGGTTACATCAATGAACATTTAACTACTTACTGTCTCAGAGAGCTTCTTAGATCTGCTGGGGTGGGTCCTCTGTTCCAGAGTGGAGTGAGATGGTGAGGGTAAACATCTCTTTATATACAGTCTCTGGTAAAAAAAAAATCAAAGATCAGAGCCAATCAGAAGCAGAGTAGGGGCGTGTCTTCGCAGAATATGCGTAGAAGTACAATGTATTTATAGATTGTAGATTTAGATTGTGGATGTAGATTTATAGAATTTTCCACTACATGTTAGGCACTAATACATCTGTCATTATTAGGACCTGATTTCATTTTCCACATTACATCTGTTTTTAATTTCATAAAATTCATCATTACATTTCTGTATGAACATTTTGTGACTTTCCCCAACTGTTGCACTTGTTTGGTCCCCAATCTCAGTTTCTTTTCTGAGACCTCAACCATGTTTTACCTTCTTGCTTGTTCTCTTCTTTGTTTTTACCATCTCAGTGTTATAATTTTGTTCATGTTTGGCTAGATATCCTAAGAATCAGCATGCATGACACATGAAAGAGCTTTAGGAGTGCACTGTTTGGCTGATTTCAGGTCTTTGTTGTTTAACTCGAATGGATTCACATTTAAAGCTGTTAATAAAGTTCATTGAGCTATACACGGCGGTAGTATTATTATCAGCCATTAAATCATCCAATCATATGACAGAGAAAGAGGACTTTTGCACAGAAAGAGGACTGTGGAATTTGTCCCCATCACTTATATTGTAAGTGCATTATGAAGGGATCCTCTAATGGTCAGTGTGATTAGGAGGAATGATTATGGCATGAAAAATTAATTTCAAGTCAGCATAAGTTCATTTTTGTTTTCTCAAGATAACAAAATAATTAATTTGTGTTCTCGAGTTGAAGGCATTAAAAAAAAATAAGCTTGGCCATTCTCGGTTTCTGTACATTTGTTCATGAAACAGATGTCATTAATAAAGGTGCTGTTAATTTGTGATTAGGCTAATTAACTATAGCTGTGTTTAGCATTAAATCAAAGTTAGCAAATAAATATAAAATGAGTATTATCCCTCCAAAGGTTCCTTCAGGAACTCTTTCGTTCAAAAAGTGTTCTTTAAATAGAAAGCGTTCTTAATATAACATAATATAATATTCATCATCAACTCCTCACACATTGTCTGACTTTCTGCTTTTCATTTTCCCATTTAAACTTGATTAATTTATAGTGATACATTCTTGGTTTAATGTGTGCATCAGAAGAATGTTTCACGGAAACAGAAGTTGGTGCATCAGGCTGACATCTGGCACTGGCTTGAGGAATGGAACGAGCCCAAGTTCCCCGTTCAAATGCTGGTATTTCTTCCTGGTTCTTCTTACAATGGCAGACTGTGGTTTCTAGTTTCAGCTTAGTTTACAACAGGTCAGGCATGTTGGAGATGACATGGCAAGATAACATCTAGTTGGCTACCCTGTTTGCTACCCTGCATGAAAACTTCCTTTAATATCAGTGACTGCCACCATTCAGTCCTCTCAGGTGAATTACATTTTTATCTGATGGTTCTGCAGCGATGCAGGAAATGCTTACCCTGAATTAATTTGTACTGTGACTGTGTGTATAATACATCACAAGAGTATTCATTGTTGTAGCTGTCATGGTTTGGCAGTGTTTTTTTAAACTTATAGTTTTTATGAATCTTAACTGTCAGCAGTCTACAGACACTATGAATCCTGCCAGGTCACATTGGAAAACACATTTCTACAGCATGTGTGAATATTTTTTACTTCTCTAATACAAATGGGAAGAAGCCCTATCCATCTGAACACATTAAAGCAAACATTAAAAAAGAAAATCATCTCCAACTAATGCTCTTACCTTCTTCCTGGTGTAAAAGAGTTTTGATTAAAAAGAGCATTTCCCATTTTAAATTAACTCCCACATCATAAGTAGTAACCTGCCATAAATCAGCCTGGTCGCCAGAATAAAACATTGGCATTGTACGTTTCTGCAAACCACAGAAACATTAAATATCTACGTTTCAACATGTGTAATACGTAGCATATTAACATTTCAACAAAACGTATCATCTCAACATTTCTAAAGTGATGTAGTTCACATGAGGTCTATATCTATATCTATATCTATATCTATATCTATATCTATAGCTGACTTTCCTATTAGGAGGAGGAGGAGTTGATGGATGCTTAGTTTCTTTGACTCCCCTCAATCACTCACTGGCAACTGAGACACATTGTTTACTATAGACCAGCTATATTAACAATAATGTCAAACCTCCCTCCTGTCAATAAATGTCATACTAGCTGCGACTGCTGAATTTTGCGGACTTGGGGAGTTCGGGCCACTTGCAAGAGACCGATTAATAGATGAGAGATAAGAGGTGTTTAAAACGAATGCAGCAGAGGCTAACAAATTCTGACTTTTAGTCCATAGTATGGGTCAAAGTTCTAAAAACTTTGGGTCCTACACTTCCTATAATGCAGCTCAACAGAATTTTTCATTAGATCGACCCTTCATGCCTGGTCCCTGGTCTCAAAGCTCAAGCTGAGATAACCTTGATGACATCACTAAGACATAATCAGGATTATTCTCTCAGACTTGACAAAGCTCCTGCAGAACCACAGAAGACATTACACAACAGTTTTCACAGGATGAAGAGTAGGAACAATGATGAGTAAACTGACCTTTAAGTGTAAAATCTGTGGAGTGCCTTTAGTTAGGGGAGAGAAGATAGAGATAGAGGATAGAGATTAAGTGGTTTTTATTTTCTTGCAATGATAATTAAATTAGACATTTATAACTACGGAAGCTAAACTGTGCTTGCAGGTTTTGTTAATGCCATTATCTTGAGAAAATAAAGCTTTGTCAGCCCAAGATAATGAGTTTTTTCCTCTTATTACTTATAATGTTTATCTGAGATCAGGAGTGCCATGCCAGCATGCATAGATGGCATCTTGACAACGATAGCAACTGATTTAAGATGAAAATGTCAGATCAAGGAATACCCATTATTGGTCAATGCATCAGACTGTACATTCATTTGTACGGAAGCCGAAAAAGGCCATGCTTGCAAATGTGTTTTTAATGCAATTATCTCATGATCATGAGTTAATTATCTCGTGATCTTGAGAAAACAAAAGGCCAATTTCTCAAGATAATGAGATAATTTATGCCAATATCTGGCGATGACATGGCAAAATAACATCTAGTTGGCTAACCGGTTTGCTACCCTGTATGAAAACTTCCTTTAATGTCAGTGACTGCCACCATTCAGTCCTCTCAGGTGAATTACATTTTTATCTGATGGTTCTGTAGCGACGCAGGAACTAGCGTGATGTTCAAAAAAACAGAGTATCTAGGTGTTGGGTAGGCAAAAAAGGAATAACGTGGAAAAGTAAAATTAATTTGTTTGTGGTGGTGCTTGGTGACATAGTGATTACTTGCACGGTGTCTACCTGGACTTTATGTTGACACATGGGAGGAAGTTTCTACTACAGAGCAGAGCAGGATAATATGAATTTGTATTTCACTAACACAAACTGATTTCTGTCCAAATTTTCAATACTGAATGCTGGTGTGGACTGGGTCTTAATACTATTGTCCTGGGTTAATGGAACCATTGGCTTGTTGACTTTTTACCATGACCACCATCTTTCACCATTTTGTATAGAGTCAAAATGAAGTTTGGTAAAGGTACTCTGTGGAGTTTTCTTGTAAATTAACACAGTTGTGCTTTTATTTAGCATTTCTCACCAAAACAAAACATGAGTATCCTTGAGGTCTAACAAACACGTTAAATGTAATTCCTTCCCCATAAAACATGTTAAAAGCTGATCTTTTGAAGATATTGAAACCTGCATTGTTTATATCCATGTTTGCTATGTAGCAGTCTTTTTCTTCTCTTCTTTTTCTGTCACATTGTTAGGAACAGTATCTCACTTCACCTGAATGGTGTACATGCATGCATAAGTGGGCCCAAACAACTCACTATGCAGTAGAACTGACCATGTCAGTGGTATAATCATTGGATTATTATCACTGATGCATTAACGTGTAAGCAGCATTTTAATGTTGTAGTTGGTAAAGATGAAACCGCTTTTAACTACTTTATATACTGTCAGTTGTTAAATCTATAACAAAAATGTAATCTGTCCTAACAACTGGCAACTACACAGCAACGGAAATGAGGCATCGCAAAACAAAATAGATGACATGATGTCAATTGCTTGGATTTACTTTTGAATCCATACACGTCCCATATCATGTTACCCTGTGGTCGTTGTTTGCACCACAAAGAAAAAGAATTATTACATATCGGATCACAGCCCTTATTTCCCTTAAGTGTCAGGCATGTTCATGTGTCTGTGTCTGTCTTGTGTTAGCCTTGCAACACACAGGTGACTTGTCCATATAGTCTCTTGTTTTTGATCATTATCTACCAAAAGTCACTAGTCAGATTATTCATCACAACTCCTCACACATTCCGGGTCAAATTGACCCGTTTTAAAGTTTGAAGATCTAGGAAAAATAGTTAAAAGTATTTTTTCAGTATGAAAGTTCTTCGGCTTGTTAGTGTAATCAACATATAATATGAAAATGGTTCATCTCACATATTTGCAACCACCCCCTGCATGTTTATATCACATAGATACTGTTCGGGTCAATTTGACCCAGCAGTCAAACTGGAGGTAAAAGGGTGTCAGAAATGTCAGACTATTTTCTTCTTTGCAACTGTGAGACATATTTCATCCCAATCACTCACACACACACACACACACACACACACACACACACACACACACACACACACACACACACACACACACACACAGAGCACACACACAGAGCACACACACACACAGGTGCAGGTGTTATGATATTTTACGAGAACCATTTATGTTCTCGCGGGAAAACTCCACCCACATTCAGTGGACACTCAACAGGGGAGGGGCAAAACATATAAAAGATTCTCTGCATGGGAGTCCTACCAACATTACACTCTGTCAGGCAAACCTTTACAAAATGAGCAGCAGAAGCAAAAGGATGACAGATGAGGGAATTGCTATTCCTATTCCTCCAAGCAAGACATTCATGTCAAAAAATGGTGAAATACAGCTGACGATGTCAAGACAAGCATGACCTGCGTGAAATGTGCAAAATTCATTTGCACAAAGCACAGTGTGGTGACATGTCACTCCTGTGCTGTGTAGATGTACACACACCTAGACAAACACACACACACACACGTTCATATTGCGATTGCTTGTCTGTTGTATTGTTGTATTGCGATTTTGTCCATTTCTGGGTCACAAACAGTGCATGTATGTAAAACAAAATTTAAATGTTATGTTTCAATGTTATGTAAAACTATTGTGTTTCATATGTTGGTCTTTCAAAAGCAATAAAGTGGTGAAACATTTAAAAAAAAGTTTGAACATGCATTTTTTTAATGAAAAACGAGTGAATTATCCTAATTGAACCATTACCTGTTAGAGGTAAGGAACACCATTGCACTAAATATTGATAGAATAGTTAGTAATGAAATATTCACACTGCTTGTTAGGATTTTTGGACATCTTTTGGATAATTAAACATGCACTGGCTCAAATTGACCCGGGAACACCATTGCTGTTCCTGACAAATGAACATAACAGGAGGGTTAATTTATAGTGACACATTCTTGGTTTAATGTGTGCATCAGAAGAATGTTTCACGGAAACGGAAGTTAGTGCATCAGGCTGACATCTGGCACTGGCTTAAGGGATGGAATTAGCCCAAGTTCCCCATTCAAATGCTGGTATTTCTTCCTGGTTCCTCTTGCAATGGCAGACTGTGTTTTCTGGTTTCAGCTTAGTTTACAACAGGTCAGGCAGATGACATGGCAAAATAATGTCTAGTTGGCTACCCTGTTTGCTACCCTGTATGAAAACTTCCTTTAATATCAGTGACTGCCACCATTCAGTCCTCTCAGGTGAATTACATTTTTATCTGATGGTTCTGTAGCGATGCAGGAACTAGTGTGATGTTAAAAAAAATGGGGTATCCGGAAGTTTGGATTTCATTGACACAAACTGATTTCTGTCCAAATTTTCAGTAATGAATGCTGGTGTGGACTGGGTCTTAATACTATTGTCCTGGGTTAATGGCACCTTCAGCATGTTGACTTTTTACCATGACCACCATCTTTCACCATTTTGTATAGTTTTCTTCTAAATAAACACAATTGTGTTATTCAGCATTTCTCACCGAAACAAATCATGTGTATCCCTGAGGTCTAACAAACAAGTTAAATGTAATTCCTTCCCCATAAGACATGTTCAAAGCTAACCTTTTGAATATATTGAAACATGCATTGCCACCTACATCAACAGGCAGTGCAGAGTCTGATCAGCAGCCCTGTTGAGGATGGCAGAGAACCTGTTGTTGTGGGCTTCAGAACACCTCCTGTCTCTGAGATCCCTTCACATTCTGGGTCTGGAGAACAGGGGCACCAAACTGATGTCAAGAGGCAGCCTTCTGGCAGGTGATTTGTTGCTGCACCATGAGGTGGTGCAGCATATTTGGAACCAGTTCAGGAGAGCAGAAGTGGACCTGTTTGCCAGTCAAAACAACGCTGCTGACACTGGTTCTCCCTAATGCCGCAAGACAATTCACCCCTTGGGGTGGACGCATTTGCATGCACGCCATGGCCAAGGAGGCTGCTTTATGCCTTTCCTCCTCTTTGTCTCATTCCTCCTCTGCTGGAGACAGTGAGACAAGAGCAGCCACAGACCGCTGTTTGGCACCATGGTATGTAGAGATAACGCAGATTTTGGCCGCCCAGCCCTGGTCTGTTCCCCAACTGTGGGGGCTCTGTCCCAGGAGGTGGGCTTGATAGGCGTGCTGCCTAGAGAGGGACAGGCTGATGCGGGGCTGGACTGTCTGCACAAGTGGTGCAGACCATAACCAACTAACTAACAACATATGTTTTTTCGCAAGCTTTTAGTTAGGTTTAAAGTGTGTGGTTAATGGGTAAAACCTTAATTTTAGAATCAATATTATTAATGTTATTCCTTTTTAATAATAATACCTTCTTATCCTACTCTCTTTATTGTAATACCTTCTTACCTTCTAATTCTATGTTGTCTCATATGTTTTTATATATGTAACAACTCCTTATTTTATATGTTTTTATCTTATATGTTTTTAATGTTTTTGTCATATATGATCTTTACCTTTTTTTTGCTTTTGTTTTTAAGCACATCGAGTTTACACCTGTCATATGAAATGTGCTATGTAAATAAACTTGACTTGACATCTACAAAGTTCGGCTCGAGTCAGCTGTTACACACAGTTTCCAGCTCTATACAGTGGAATTGTTTGTAATAAAGCAGCCCTTGATTGTGCGTTTTTAATCATGTTTCACCACATTAAAAAAATTGCCAACATTTACATTAACTACCCTATGTTTCATGTTACGTTTTCATAACAAAACAGAATAAATAAGCAATAAATATCAAAATGTCCATATTAAAAACTTTAAAACTTTATTTAATATGTAGATGGTATATTGAGACAATAAACAGCTCAAATAAAAGCTGAAACATCTCAGCTCTAAATACGTAGACAACTGCATCTGAGCTGACTCAGCTAACAGCTTAGCGGACAGGTTTTGGCTGCTTGTGGAAGATGGATATCATTGTTCACTGTGGTCTATTTTTCTTATAATTTCCCTATGCCTATATGTTTCTCTTCCAGAATGTAAGCAACTGTAATAGGCTATAACCCTTTTTACCCTCGGGATTAATAAAGTATTTCTTATTCTAATTACTACAGTTAATTAAATTCTTAATTGTTTCTCATATATATATATATATATATATATAAATATGCTCATGCTACCTTCTCATATATAGCTTCAGTTGGACATTTAAGAGAAATAAATCACACAAGAAGGAGACAATGATAATATCTTTTAGGGATCATACTCCTCAGATTTGTCTTATGAAAGTCTCAGACTCATCTCCCATTCTTCTCTTTACTATAACAAATCGCCCTACTTTTAGGGGGCACTATCTGCAATGGAAAACGTAATCCAGAAAAGTAAAACAAGTACAGTTGAGCTGAAAAACGGCTCAGTACCCCCCACTACCACAGAGAAGTCAGCTTTCACATGGCAATGATAATGCTGTAAGCTATACAAATGCAAACCAGCCAAAATAATTTTGTAACTTCCTTAATGAAACTAGCACCTTTAAAACATTTGGCTTTATTAAAATGCAGTTACATGTTAATGTGTTTGCATGTATTTGAACACAAAATAATGAATGAATGAATTAACCAAATAATGTGCATAAAGGACTATCTTGAGTGCACTAAATAGTCCCTTACATGTGAAGATGTTGGTAATTATACATGTGTAGTATTCTGTATGATTTCTCTGGGGAAAAGAACCTTTATTGTAATGATTTTTGATTTTGTTTTATAGACCCTAAGGAACAGGAGAAAATGTTAATTTACAGTGTTATGCTTTCTTTCTTCAATTAAACTGTTTTCATTTGTGACTAGAAGTCGTTGTAGTCAGTCCTTCTGTCCATCCATTTCCGTCTGTATTTTCTTGTGTTTTATTTGTCTGTGACCAACAGGTCTCTGGGCAGGTAGCATACATACTGTGCAGTGGGTTTATCAGAGCTTTTTCACTGAAAATAGCTGCCTGGGGGTTTGTTAGAGCAGTGAGATGACACCAAAACAGTTATGTTGTGGGCCAAAACAACTAAAACAATTAGCTGATAGACACTAAAAGCCCTGTAGACTTGAGTTAAACTGTGGAGTTGTGTGATTATTCTCAGTGATTCACTACTACTGACATCTTTCACATTTAGTTATTTGATCAGTTAAAAAAAAGAATGATAAGAGCAGCTTCCACCTTTTCTGTCACTTGACTGTCAGACAAGGAATAGACACCTATTTATATATTATATAGAGAGAGAGACAATCTGGCACCAGTGGGCCTAAAAACTTTGACATACCTTATTAGTTGCCAAAACTAAAACAGAAATGACAAAAATAACCATGAAAAATGTTTTTAAGAAACATGAGCATCATAAAGGACGATCCATACAGAGCAGTATTTTGATCTGACATGTAGAAATACACAAACTGAAACAAACACACTTCACATACAGTTGTCTTGTCTTGTTGTCAGAATAGTTTCATAACATTCAATCTTTCATTAATGTTGTAATCAATGTTGAATAAACTGCCATTTAAAGAGTAAACAAATGATAGTTTCTTATATTACCAGTAATATCACAGTGATATAAAAAGTTGTTTTATAGATGGCAAAAAAGATTAAAAAAAAAAAAAAATTATTATTATTGAAAAGTTATTGTTGGACTTTCCACTTCAGTGAGTGTTGAGAATGCGCTGCTCTGCTGCCATGAAGGCTTTCTCAGGTCTTCACTGATAATAACACAGGTATTCAGTTTTGCCTCCATTGCCTGAGTTGAGATTTCTTTTGATAACATTCACAAAAGCCTGCTTATACCACTGCACAGCAGCTGGGTTGACAAGCACGGTGATGGCCTTAATGGGTTTTATTCCCCCTTGTTTGTACCACAGGTACACCTCGTCACCTATGGTCCCCTCATTGAGGTCGACACTGACTTGCTCGTAATTTTTCTGCTGAAGTTCCTGATACTGACAATCATTGGTGGAGATTTGCAGATCACTGAGTGCACGTTCGGGGTCAGTGGTCTTACGGTACCATATGAAGACATATTCTCCGAGTGCACCTTTATTTGTATCTTCATCCACACGGGTGTAACCATCTTTAAAGAGCTTCATGTCTGATTCATAGGAATTAGTGGCAGTGACGTCACAGATGTATGTTTGTCTCTCTCTCTGCACCCAGGCGTGGATATAGTTCCCTGCATTCCCACGGTTCAGATCACAGGCCAGTCTCTCCCAGCCGGACTTAAACTTCCAGCCTTCATCCTTTGCATCTGTAGTGACCTCAATGTCCACTATGGGAATATCATACTCTGTCTGCCCTCTGAAGTACCAAAGGTAGATGTGATCACCTGCAGCTCCAGCACTGAGATTTTTATTGATGGGTGTGTACCCTGCTGCCCTCAATCCAACAGCCATGTCATTGTTGAATGTGACTTGAAGCCTGGTGATTGGGGGAGCACCATCCTCTTTTTTGTACCAAATGTAGATGTATTTTCCCAATGCCCCTTTGTTCAGATCAACATTTATTTTCCTGTAGCCTTGTGCTTGGAGATTTTGCTCCTCAGTTACACTGAGGGACACATCCAGATGGGTCATGTAGTTGCCATGTATTGTAGATGCCATTGTGGATAACTGCATCAAAGAAAGATAAATGATGAATTCAATTCAATTATTTATATAGCGCCAAATCACAACAAAAGTCATCTCAGGGCACTTTTCACATAGAGCTGTGTGTCTGCTGACATTGAATGTTAGACAGTAAAAAGTCAATTGATCCACTGAATTCACTGTTCTTACCAAGAGTCAGCTGTCTTTATAAAAAGAACAGATTCTATGGCTCATTGTGCAATCACTACCTACTCTTTACTCATGTTTTATTTCACCTCATCACCTCTGTTTCCCACACTGTCAAAATCCCTACATTCACAATTCCAACATCACCATATCTGACCAATGATATTTCTGCCCCTGTTCCTTCAGTCAACCAGTCCCTAAATGCGTTCTTTAAATATTGTTGCAATTCTGCCATTCTGTCTTTCAGATCTACTGTTGCTTAACTCATCACCTCCATGATATCCAGGGAGACTTGTCTAAAGGTTTTGCAACCACCTGCTGGCTCCACCACCACCAGCATCTAGACTCCGGGGAACCCTGTCATAACTCCTATCTTCATATGGGTCTACGCTTTATGCTTCACATCCATTGAGTCTAATTGCTAAAAATCTTTCTCTGCTGCTAACTTCAACAAATATTGTTATATATGTCCAACTGAACTCTTCTTATTGAACTGTAGTTAGGAGAACTTAGGCTAATTTACTTTACTTTTGCCTAGCTCACAGCTGGTAACTAGGGGTGCTTCTCATGACCTTATTTCATGTTGCCGCGCTCCTCAGGTGACACAGAAATTGTTTCGGTCGCCGTCATGAAGGACATCTCACTTCCCTTATTACTGTTTGGAGGAGCAAGGAGGCTGCCTGGAGGAGGCGTGAGTGAGGACACAAGAGACCATACTTGGTGGAAGTCTTTTATCAAACGGACACACCAATTTATTGGAATCTGGGTAACGCTTTACATTACAGCCTGCAGCGTACAGTGTAATTACTCCATGGTTATGGTGTAATCTTTCATACTAACGGTGTACTAAAGCAGTACGTACCAATACATGTAGGTACAGGGAACAAGATGTGAAGTTATGGAATAAGGGGATAACAATTTGGGAACTTACAAATTACTTGTACTGTAGTTATTTTTTAACTACCAGGGACCTATTCTATTATTACAGAGTATGTGCAACCTAATGGGCAATAATCTGGAAATTTGGGAAGAATTTAGAGAGAATTAATACTCTAGTTATTATTTAACTACAAGGTACCTGTTATGTTCTTACAGGGTATAGTATGACCATAAAACTGAGCAGTAGTATGTTTAATCATGTTTCCTCATTATCTGTTCAAAATGTAGGTCCGGGATGTTGTTAATGACATGGTGCATGTTAGTTTGTGACATGAAGGGTAACCAAACCAAACAACTAAGTAAGGAAGGGAGAACAATGTAAACTTCATAATCCAGCCGCCCCCTGTTGTTACTATGTACCATTGATGCTATGTACTTATAGAGTAAGTAGTTTGTATTTACAGAGTAAGAACAGGAGAACAGCACATACCTTGTAGTTTCTGTGTAATTAAGGAATAAAATAATTTTGATAACTAACTGCATACCTTATTATTGTGTAATTAAATATATACTGTGTATATTATCAAACTATTGTAATTGTTTTTTTTCATCCTCAGATGACAATACAAGCCCTTCATAGCTGTGCACTTAAGAGAGGTAAATTTGCCTGTTATTATTGCACTTCATCCATATAGATATGTACTGATTCATACGAGGAAGTTACACAATAAGTTGTGGGAAATTACACAGTAAATGTCGAGAAGTTGCACTCTAAATCTCCAATTGTTACTCTCTTGTTCTTCATTTACGTACCAGTAAGAACCAGTAAGAATTTTATATGAATTTATTCATATGAGGAAGTAACACCGTTCCAGTAAATAACATGGTAAGTGATGGGAAATTACACTGTAAAACGTGGGCTGTATTATAAAGTGTCACCGCAACACATTGCAACTTTACATAGTCCTGCCAATGCAAGCACTGTACAGTAAATGTGACAATATAGTGGAGTTACACACACACATATACAGAGTGGTCAAAGGACTAATTGTAAAGTTAGAGTAGCCTAGTCAATCTTCAGTCATCAAACACACCCAAACAAGCACACACACACGCAAAAAACAACAACAACAAAAAAACATGTGTAAACACACATACACAAAACATGTTAAATGTTTTCTGCTGTTTTTCTTGTTCTTTTTTATTTAATTTAATGAATTGTATTATCTTTGACACTTTGGCAATATTGTTCATCTGACATTCATGCCATTAAAGCACACTCAGTTGGAATTGGATTTATTCGTCTTAATATTTCCACATTTATTTTCTTATTCTTTTATGGATTTATTCTTTTTTATGGCACTGCTATGACTCCATAAATCACAGACGGGTCTGTTGTGAAGGTGTTTGTGAGTGAGAGAAAGAGAGAGAGAGAGGGAGAGGGGAGCTGAGCCAACCAATGCCGTGCTCACAGCTCGACAATGAAGTTAAATTTTACCCCTTTTAAATAGTAGGAAAAAAATACAAAATCCATATGTGGCAGTCAATGTTGATATTGTGGAGGCCACCACAAATAAATCAATGTATGGGAAACACTTAATGGCTCATGTGCATTCACTGTCTGTGCAGTAACTTTACAAACTTTCACTTTTCACTTCTGTGAATATCTCGGATGTATTATGAGTGAATACCCATGCTCCCTCTCTCTTGATCGCCCAAGCACCCCCTTTCTCTCTCTCATTTTTTTTTGAGAGTCAGTTAAACAACATTTCATTGTTGGCATCATTTAATTTATTTACATCTATTTTCAATAAGCCTGTCAAACCCAGTAGCCATTAGTCACATGCAACAGCACGTCTAAGTAACAACTCTTACTTAAACACAGCTGAGTTCAGCTACACAGAGTGATTTTAAAATCCCATCAATTACATATAAAGCTTTACATGGACAGAGCACATCAATTAACTTTTAACTACTTACTGTCTCAGAGAGCTTTGTCAGTACCTGATCCGTTCTGCACCATAGAAAAATGCTACAGGACAGCCCAATGACCCCTAAATCTAATCATCTCACTGCTCATTGCACCTGCGCAGAACAAATTGAGTTTCCCGTACAGATCAGGCACTGACAAAGGCTGTATTGTAAGAAACTATAATTTTTTTTATCCTGCAATAAAACCTGATTGATGCCAAAGTTCATTATACAACATCAAAGCCTGATTCAACCAGTCTGCAACTGAATATCAGTCCAAATAATCTTAATGACTCACTTAAATTCAACTAATTATATCAAGAGGTTGAAATCGTTTCGTAACTTCCTTAATGAAACTAGCGTTTCAAAACACTTGGCTTTATTAAATGTAATTACATGTTAATTTGTTTGCATGCATTTGAACACAAAATAATGAATGAATGAATGAACCACATAATGTGCATAAAGGACTATCTTGAGTGCATTAAATGGTCCCTTACATGTGAAAATGTGGGTAATTATAAATGTGTAGTATTCTGTATGATTTCTATTATTGTAACAATTTTTGATTTTGTTTTATAGACACTAAGGAACAGGAGAAGATGTTAATTTACAGTTTTATGCTTCTTTTTTTTTTTTTTTTACATTCAGTTAAACTGTTTTTACCTTCACCAGTGACCATGAGGTTGTGTGATTGTCTTCATCCATCCTTCTGTTCTTCAGTCCATCCATGTCCGTCTGTATTTTCTTGTGTTTTGTGTGTAACCATCATATCTCAAAAACTGTATTGGCATGAAATTTGCTCCAAAGAGAATGAACATATTGATTTTGTTGATCATATAGACTTTCCTTGAGTATTGTCAGACTTTCAATTTTCAGCGTTGTCTCCTGACACATTAGTCATTAAAACACAATGTTTGCTTGTACATTTATTCACCCAAGAGGAAAAAAAAACATTGATTTTGGATACATAATGACCTTTCCACAGGACCACCATCAGGCCAAATTTTGGCTACCCCCGTATGACATTATCCTGACCTCTACTCAGTGTTGACTGGCTCAACTACGGCACAGTTAGTGTTATTAAACTGAGATCATATGGTAGTGAGGATATTAGTTATCTGCATTTATCTGCAAAATGTCTCCTGCTATTATTATTACTAGTCATATCTCTATTATTATTACCGTCTTTATAGTTATTATCATTGTTATTATGCTTCTCTGTGTCTCTCTCCCCCCTCTCCTCCTCCCTGCTTCTTTCTCTCTCAACCTAACTGGTCAAGGCAGATGGCCGCCCACCTAGAGCCCGGTTCTGCTGGGGGTTTCTTCCCGTTGAAGGGTCTCTGTAGATTAAAGAGTACAGTCTAGACCTGCTCTATGTGAAAAGTGCCCTGAGATAACATTTGTTATGATTTGGTGCTATATATAAATAAATTGAATTGAAATTGAAAAGGTGAATGTTGCTTCATTCCAGGTGAAATTTCACTTTTTAAGCATAATATGCTGTAAGCGCTGAGCACCAATGCATAAAGTTAACCTTTTTCCAGTCAACGATAAATTATGGCACACATTTTGGTACTTATAAACGCCCTGAAATCGTATTTTATCGATCAGTTTCTTACTAGTTCTTTCACGTTAGAGATTTCTGTATATGTGTTTTTGTCTGAGCTCCTCTCAGTGGTTTGAGAGAAGTAGGACACAGGTGGAAAATGTATTGGGACTTAGCATATTTAAATTTGATGCCAGTTGTTGCTCAGGAAATTGTACTGTCATCAAATCTGATCAAAACACACCTGAAGAAGAAGATTAGCTGAGTTTTTGACTGTTAAACTCTTACCCCCAAATAGTCAAGGTTTCCCAAACTTTAACTTGTGCTTTAACTTTGTATATTTAATATTATAGAGAAATACAAGTTTTCAGGGGCTTTGAGCATCATATATAACTTGTAGTTGGCCGCATGTTTATTGACTTGATCTAGATCATGGATAATGATTTATGGTAGGTCGCTTGACACTTTTGATAAGTTTCGCCTGACAGAAATGACATATTTTCAAGAGAAAAAAGTGTCGCTCTGCACATTCCTTTCATGTCGTGCACCTGGAGAATTTTGTTTTGCCATATTTTGTTGCGCAATATGATTGGGTAGTGTTACTAAAATCGCCATGGAGATTGTAGTTTTCAATGAACTTCCTCATTGATATTTTGGTCTGTAACTTTAGATAACTTGTAATGTACTTGTTTAATTAGTTTATTAGTTTAACTAGCTTGTAACCTTTCACCAAAGCATAAATTGAAAATGTTGTGCGACTCTTTAATTTCTGTAGAACGACTTATATCAGAGGTGTAGATTGACCTACCATAAATTAGCCTTTAGTCCTTTTGTTCTTCCAAAAAATACTCCAGCTGCACACGTCTTATTAACTGTCCGTGTATCATGATTTTTAGTAAAGATTATGCTTGTTCAGAGCAGTTAGGAATAAAGGGGATTTTGGGTGGACTGTCTGCCATATCAGTGATAATCTACATGTACTAATGCTTAAACTGAGTGGTGTTCTCTGCAAATATCACCCTGGACTTTAGACAGAGCAGGAAAAGCCTCTCAACTGGCAGGAGCAATAAAGACAGACACGGGTGCGACTAGGGTTTATTACTTTTAATCAATTCAGCTAGCTACAAAATGTCCACCACTTCACACACTGACAGGATACAGAGAGGGAGTCTTTAATATTACATGCGTTGAGGACATCAATCTCACAGTTTAACCTATTGTGTCATTCAGGTTTAGGTATTTAATCACCTTACTCTAACTACTCGACATTTTGGCGATTTGGTGTGCATAGCTCTAAAGTACAGAAGCAACAAAAAACCCTTTTGTATGTATTTTTTTTTTGTTTCAGAGTATAGTTATTGTTATTCAATATTATCATTATTTTACCAATAACAAACCACACGGGGAGAATAAACTTACAGATACAGTCTTCTTATAAAAGTAAGGTCTCTCAGAAATATGCGTCTTTGCTTTACATTGCAAACGTTTATTTTTTTTTTCAGAGCATCCAAAACCTATATTACAGTACACAACCAGTCCTCATCTTTCAGCACATAATCAACATCTTCATCACTGAACTGCATAATCATTTAGAAAACAGGTCATTTTTTTTTGCAATACAACCCCAAAGTCCTCATGTTTTTTTCGTCGTAATCTCACTTTTTTGATCCCTTTTGCATTATTTTACAACGAGATGGTCACAGTTGGTAAATATATCAAGACAGAAAGAGTGGCACTATTGCAAACTTGCAGGAGTATGGAACGATCAACTGTGTCCTAATACTGAGCATGCGTTTTGTCAATTTGCTACTGCCATGATATCATTTTTTATATATATTTTTCAGACAGGTTTTATTTATAAGACTAAAATCTACCATTTGTCATGCAGAGAACGCACAATTCACATCACTTGGAATGCAATGTCTAATACAGCTACAGAGAGTCTAGTTGCACATTGTCTAAACAGTAACTCAGTATGATTGCGATGAAGGAAAATGTACCAACGACTGCCTTTTGATTGTAAGTGCTCTTTGCGATCCCATTCATTTATACTGTCACTTAGTAAATCTTTACTCATGTTTTTCCGTCAGTCTTCTCCCTTTTGTCGTGACAACACCAAAATAAGGAGCATGACAGTAGCCTAAATGGAATGACACAGTTTTACTAAGACGATACTGAGATACTGAAAAGGAAAAAGAATCAAAACAAACAGCTTGTATAGCATTCCTATTATATACTTGTCATCCAGAGCAGTGTACTTGTGTATATATATATATATTATATATGATATTTAATAATATATGATATATATATATTTTGATAAAGAGAATAAAAACTTCACATGTGAGCTAGAGAGCCATCAAGTCAGCACTATATACAACCTTTGGAAAGAATGATATACGGAGTATAAGAAATCATCTTTTTACGAGGACAATCATCTTGAAAAAGCTTGACAGACGACACACAGAACAACATTTACAATGGGGAGGGGAGGTGATATGTGCATGTGTGCAAACCTAGAAGGTCAATACCATGATGAAAGCATGTCAGCGCCTGTCGATGTGCGGCGCAGGACACCGGGACGATCGAGATCTGGGATTAGGGCGTTTAGCCACTGCCCAGCATCTTTGTGGCGCGCTGGTTGGCCTCGTCAATCCTGGTCTTGTTGGAATCAGCCTGGTTGAAGGAAAAAGGGAGAAAGAAGAGAAGAATATAAGTTTGCTTGTATCAATTAGTATTTTCAGCTGAGTATTGAAAACAGTTTTACAGTGTCCAAGACAATGTGCTGCTCT
The DNA here is from genome assembly GCF_910596095.1 of Thunnus maccoyii. Taxonomy (NCBI): domain Eukaryota; kingdom Metazoa; phylum Chordata; class Actinopteri; order Scombriformes; family Scombridae; genus Thunnus; species Thunnus maccoyii. Next base: position 8,049,041 of record NC_056549.1, on the reverse strand, counting down.
TGCTCATGAAAACGCCAATCATTCCTAATAAATGTGGTGTTGATTTGTTTTTAACTAATCTTTATCTAACCAAGTAGTCCTACTAAGATATTACAGGTCTATAGCTACCATTGAGGACATACTAAGTGGTAGTTATGGCAGGATTTGGACTCATAACATCAGTATGTCTTGCAGTTGTAATGAAAAGATATGTACTGAAGATATTGTAGCTCTGTTGGGCATCAACTATATGTGACCTGCATAACAGCCCCTCATGTCCACTTGACCCCAAAATAAGATCAGAATCTCAGTCAATCTTTTGAAATTTGCTAAAAGTCAACTGTATCAATAGAGGTACAACAGAAAGCACATGTTCATTAACCAATTTGTAATTACTGTTTAAATTATAGCAGCCTTGTGTTCTACATTCAACAATTTATCCACTACTTTTAGCAAACTAGCTTACACATTTACCCATTAGTTTTAGCTAGGGTCAACTATTTCAACAATTTATCCATTACTTTCAGCTAACCATTCCAAACATCGATTTTTCACCATTTATCCATCACTTTTAGCTAACTATTTAAACCATTTCCATTATTTTGAGCTAAATATAACTGTTTATCCATTACAGTTAGCTTACTGTTTATACTTCTGTGTCCACTGGCTAACAATCACAACACGTGATGTTCAGGTGTTAAAGCTGACTCAACATGTGGGCCTATAGATTTTAAATAATCAAATTGTAATGTCAATTTTTTCAAATTAGTTAAGCCACATTCTCTCCATGGACCCCCTGGCAACTACAAATGGACCCCCTAAGGTACAAGTGCCTGTGGTTGGTAATCACTGCTCTACAGTGGGCTGAAGAGTGATGACCCAAATGTTCTGATTTGCACTGAGAGAAATGCTTGTTTTCTTGTTTTGATGTTTCTGTTTCCAAATTTAATTCAGTCTTCTGTTGTTTTCCTTAATATTGAAGTTGACAAAAGTACTGTGTGGATGTAGTGGGCCACAGGTGCTAATGTACCATTCTGCATAAATTAGTTCATTTTGTTTTGAATGGAGTGTAATATGATCTGAATGCCAGTTCTGAAATTGCTGCACCTTGTCACAAGAGGTCTCAGAGGCTTATGCAGATGAATAAAGGTTTCTTGTGTGGAAACTTTTGTCTTAGCTGAATCATCATTAAACAATATCTTAATCTCAGTGGAAATAAAATAAGTAATTACAGGTAAAATAATCAGAAAATCAGGAAAAATAAATGGAAATATTCAGGCTTATGACCTTCAGCCACAGAATGCAATAAGACTTGATTAAATAGAGCTATGTTTATATGTATAATGTACAATAAATCTAGATCTCATTGTGTGTGTGTGTGTGTGTGTACCTTCTCCATGATCCTGTCGATCTGGCGATTCTGGGTATCGATCTCGTTGCCCATGTCCAGGGCCATGTGGCGCAGGTTACCGATGATGCCACCCACCTGCTCCAGGTTCTCGTCCATCTCATTTTCCCGGGCATCGTCTGTTACCCTAAACACACACACACACACACACAGGGCAGGGGCAGATGTAAATATTGTGCTGTCTGCATTAACACCAGGCCACACACACCACAAACTGCCACGCTGACCTCCCTCTGTGGCCCCCTCATACATATTTCACCTCTGATCCTTTCCTTGTCTCCGCAAAGCAGAGTCTGACCTCAGACCAGACATCTGGACACTAGGAGGCTCTTGTGCTTCTATTTTACTGCTGTATTCTTCTAGTTTAAATTAATTCATGCTCATAATACTTATTTCAAAATGTTGTTTTTAATGCCTTTAAAGGATCTATATGAAGTCTTAATTTGGGGAAAAAATGGAATAAGAAATAACACAACACATATTGGACTGCAGTGGCACAAATACAATTTTGAAGAATACAGATTGAGATAAAAATCCATTTACATATTACAGAGATTCAATATGGGTCTTTGTCTGGAATGGACAACACAGAATTATATTACTAACAGTGGTGTATGTGAATAAGAAGAATGTAAACTACAATCTCCTGTCAACAAACGCAAAATATTAATTATATCCTGTAAATATTTCAAACTATTCCTTGATGTCTTCCTTTATTCCCATAGAAGTACTTAAAACACAATGACATCTAAGACGAGACACACTTATGTAAGACCTAACGATGTGGGTAAACCCTTTTCACGACGCAAGTAAAATGGTGGTTAGCTGTGTTTACTCTGCACAACACCAGTAAGTACCACTATCAGGAAGCTCACGTCACCATCCAGCTGGTTTTCTGACATTAAAAGCAATTTAAGTGTGGAATAATAAAAAAAAGGCTTTAGCAGCTTATTGAGTGAGAGTTCAGTTAGAAGGGGAACACTGATGTACACTATTAAGACAAAGAAATAAGAGGTGGGAGAATTAATTAATCTCTTGACCTCCTTTATGCTCCTACTCATTTCCACTTAACTCCAGTGTTTTCCGGTGTTCTTTGCACCTGTACGTTGGCTGTTACTGACCTCTAGAGGACTTTCAGCAAATGTAAAATATAACTCTCAGCAAGAGAGTGAATAAGTGCATTTCCCAAGATATCAAACTCTTTCTCTAATCATTTTGTATAACGTTGCTTTCATCTTTCCCTTTCACATTGGTGCCTTTATGGTATGGTTCCCTTACAGCCTGAAATGTCTGCATCACCTCCACATGGACACACGATATACATTCTCTTTCAACGCATACCCTCTAATTCCCTCCATCTCCTTCTCGCTTATATCCGTCCACTTGAAGCTTTAGGTGTTTTGATGCATAAAACTCAAGCTCCCCCCTCTTACCTGCGGATGAAGCCTCCACTGATGGCCATCTGTTCACGCTCGTCCACCACGCGGGCGGGCTGGCTGGCCACCACCCCATCCTGATTGTTCCCCCAGGCCTTGCTGGCACCGCTCTTCATCCTGGCCGCCGGCAGGGACGGGGAGGACGAGGAGGGACAGTTACTCAACAGTTTGACTGAGCGCTTCATCATTTACCTCAACCAGGCTGGCTCCCCATTAGTCAATATCTACAACGAGAGCCTTGGATTTGAGGTACTGCAGCAGCATATTCAGTATATGTTTATATATCAGTATGTAGCGTGATCAGCTGACACAAAGGTGTTATTTGGTTTCATGCATCCAGCACATAAATATATGAGTAACAGTGGGGACTAGACTAAGTCAAGCAAAGCATAGCAGACATGGACTGGTTGGTAGATTGGGTTTAGTAGGTACAGGCTCATTCTGTTTTAACACAATAGTAATGTGTGTGATGTTATATCTTGTAGGTATATAACATACTGTTCAGAATCAGGCAAGCCTTGTATGCTAAGTCACATCTGCCTGTTTTGTATAATGTAGACATGCACTTCAATAGCTATATTTAGGAATCTTTTTTTTTTTTTTTTTTTTTAAATCTTTTAACCATCCTACTGGCACTTCTGTGTTGTTGCAAGGATAAACCCACCCCACTCCCACAGTTGAATGTCCCAGTGTGACAGAAAACAGAGAAGAGACGAGCTTTTGGCAGACAAACAACACAGAGTGTACAGGACTGTCACATCATTAGGAGGGACGACAATTAATGCGGAGAACAAACTGCGAAACGACAAAAGGAAACAAAACAAAACAAGAAACTGGAGGAAGTTAACAGAGAATAACACTATGGTTAACTATTCCTGGTCCTGACAGCCACTCCCCTCATCCCCGCTTTGTGTTTTTTTATAAAAGGTCACTGCTTTTCTGGACAAGCTGGGATGTCAGGTAGCGGTGAGGCAGAGGAGTGAAGAGTGCGATCAGGATTTCGACACTAGTAAATCCATGGGATTCATCTAAATCTGCTTCTGTCTCAATAAGGAAAAAGTGTACTGACAAATACAACTGCGCTAACACGATATGCAATCACAGCTCCGCTGCGTGGCTTTGTAAATGTCACCTCACTCTGCCTGTCAAACTTCACACCGTCAGATTCAGCATCTGTTTTGGCACAAAAGAGTCAGAGATAGAGGGGAAGGTAACAGTTAGAGGTTCATTTTTATTTCTTTAGTTATAGTTTTAGCATTTTTGTATCTCCAAAAGCAATAATAGTCATTTTAAGGCACTTGTGATGGCAAGGCAGCCAAACACCTTTCACCTCTCGAATCAGTTTAACACTGATGTTTCTGAGTAATTTATCTCAACATATTTTTCCTCCATCCATTCACCAATATTCTGTCAGTTCTTTGTCTGTATTTTAGCCTCAGTTGCTGAGTTTTGTATAACCTTGGAGTGCTGTGTGGATGTATTCTAGCTGTATCAGAGATGGCGATAGCTTAGCCTCCTACTCAGCTTTTATTAATAGAAATGGACTGAGGCAAGACTTCGCTTAGCTCCCTGTCCCTGCTGACACACCCCAGTGTGGTAAACACACATGCTTCCCTTGTCTGAGTCCTTTCTTTTTGTATGTCATTTTCATCTTTCTTGTTCTCTTCCTTTTGTCCTTTTGTTCCCTGATACATTTGTTAGTTTCATTCTATCTCTTCCTCTCCTCTTCTCTCCTCTCCTCTCACATCACTTTCCTTCCATTTGATATCCAGTTTTGTTCCCCTTTGCAATTTGCCTCTCTGCAGTCTCAGAATTGATGTAATGCACTGCTCTAATCAGCTTTGCTGTGATTGAACTGAGATGATCTGATTCGATCATACGAGTAGTGCGGATCCTGTGGTAAAAGTGAACTCCTTCTATCTAATTCATTCCCTGAGTGACCTGCAAATTGAGCTGTCCACCAATCAAAATCCGCTAACAGTGGCATGCAGACAGCCAGAATTCCAAGGCATTAAGCACCAAAAAAACAGTCTAGTCAAAGTCAGCTTATTCTGATAGACAGCCAGTTTGCTGAAGGGATTCAGAAATACAATGAGCAGCACGTATGATGGAATAAAGTCTCACTTTTTGAGTAGTGGGGAAAAATCCAACAAATAAATGTTTCTTTTGTCTTTCTAGCATCTATCTATGTGTGCATTTAGTTTGAGTCAACTTCCCAGCAGGCTATCATGCCACTATCTGATGTGGCTGACCTACATGTGAGCGAGTTCCCTGCGGGAGAGGGAACATAGCGAGCAGTAATGTCGAACAGCCAGTGCAGGATAAAGGCTAATTTAGCACAGCGCTCTGCAGGAGAGGTGGCACTGCAGAGAAACTGCAGAAGAACCAGAGGGAAATACGAGGCAGCAGTGAGCTGTATCACCACGCCGAGCCATGTAAAGACAAGGGTACCACACAGTACATGCGCAGTGGCATGATGTACCCTTTGTACAGAGAAACATGACTACATCCCTGAAAATGTCTCTCCGCGCATGTGTCCTAACCTAGTTTCCAGCTCCCATCGCTCCTGTTTTTCTCTTTTGCCTTGAATGTGTGATACTGTCATTTTTGCCTCCTTGTGACATCTTTACTGTCTTTCTTTCACTTGACAGTTTGGTCATGTAGCATTCTTTTTTTTCTTTTCTTTATTTTTCATACCTTTGGGACTTCAACTGACATATTTTGTATATACAAAATCACCAAAAATACGTCTCCAATCATCCTAACAGTGACTTTTGTTGCGCTGTTTTTACAGTGAGATATCTGAAAGTATTTCTTTGACATTTTGACAAGATATAATAATGCAAAATCGATTTTTCAGGACCTTTATGATCTTTTTAAAATATCTGTTTTAAGCTGAATCAACTTTCCCTCATTGATCAACAATGTTTTTCTTCTTTTTCTTTCCTCCCGGCTTTGTACTGCTCATAATAAATGAAACATAAAAGTATTTGTTCATCATATCATCATCATCATCATCATCACCATCAACATCATCAACATCACCTTCATTGTTAATATCAGCATCATGATCTTAGCATCATCATGTGTAGCATTGCTGTTATGACTTGCACTGTCATGCATGCATGAGCATTCAAAGGGTCATGCTCGCCAGTCATTCCATGTCACTGGCACTTGGTGGTTCAAAAATGGTGGTGGGGGAGGGGAGGTGTTCAGGGGAAACAGAAAGGTCTCGTTGCCTGCAAAAAGGTGAGGATCTACTGGATGTTAGAGCGGTGTGGTGGTGGTAAAGATCATGCAGATGAGGAGAAGTGTCAAACAGTCCTGGACCAGGCTGACCAAAGGCATTTTGGGACCAAGATCACTGAATTTCCAGCCGGAGTCAACACAATGAGATGATCTGAGTGCCAAGATGCTTCGGGAGCCCTAGCCCTGCTCTTTTAGTTGAACCTAGGTTGGTTTACAGTTGGGAGGGCCAACAGCTATGGTGATACCATTGTAGAAGTCCCATCACCCAACATCAACACTGAAAAAAGAATTCCTCTTCAGGAGGAATCTGTAGAAATGTTATGAGTGGGACTTCCATAATGGCTACACCCGCATGTAGATGACTCCCATTATAAAGGTGTTTGGAGAAGTGGAAGCTTAGAGTATAGGGCACTTGGAGAAGAGCACTTGGTATAAGGGTGTTAATAGAGGCACTTATTGATGAACCATGGCCTTGGCTGAGTGGAGGAGAGCTTATGTTGAGGACTGGACTTTCTGAGCTTGTCTTTATAAGATTTGGTTCTCGGCAGTCTGATTGCACATATGTGGTTTGACTGTGCAAGGCAGCAGGAAAGACATAAAGAAGTTTGAGTCTAATGACACGGTTTGTAAGCTAAAAGTATTAGCGCTACTTCTCAGAAGCCAATCAGGTAGCGATGGCTCAGACTGATGGACTACGAGATGCTTGCCAGTCGTGGAGCTACTGTTTGTCTGGAGGCCGATCCAGTGGAGATGGCGACCATAAGAATCCAAGGCTGCTGCATGTGCCCGCAATAATCCATAGTATATGTCTGCATATGTTGTCTGAATTTGCATTAAAGTCGAACTGAAATTAAATTTTGTTTTTGCTTAGAAATCAATACACAGTGTAAATCATTGTTGTACGTCGCCAAAACGAACAAATCAAGTTTTATTTCTTTTCCTGCAGTGACAGCGCCCCTGCATTAGCGTTCTCCAGAGGGCGTGGATTTTTGGCTCCGACTGACATTGTCAGTACTGGTAATTTAAATGGTGTAAGATCTTTGTGGCAGGCACTAAAAATAGTTTGTGTCCACAAATGCAGTTAACCAGATGGGGGGCTGACATTGTAGCTGTTGCTTAGCCCCTGTCTGGGATGTGGACACTCCCTGTGTCTTGACAGAGTAACGTCAAGACAGTCTGGTCATTTGCCACATTAGGACCCATGACAAAGACAGCTAACGTTAGCTAAACTCTTTCTATAATACAAGACAAAAACACTACTGAGTGTGTTGGAGTCTGTGGGAGCTGTCGATGACTCAGCAGGAGAACAAAAAGTAATGCGCAGTGGGAATCAGCGCAAACGCTGGCAAGCTAAGCTAACTAGCTTCCACTTTCTGAGTGGAATACAAACGTAACAGCACTATGGATCCTCAGAGTGTTATTAAGGGACAGATGTCTTAAATCACTGTGGGTACATAACCAGTGCTCTGGGTGCTTGTTGAGGGGTAAAGGGGGGAAAAAGGATGTCTTGTATCAACATTTGTAGGCTATGATGTCCTCCAGACAGTAGTGCACAATGGAGCTTGACAGTGCATCTTCTAGTTCTCAGACATCATTCAGTCTCATTTTAGGTTATATTTCCTTACGCAAAAAGTGCAGAGAATCAAAATTTCAGTTCGACTTAAAGTGTACTGTTTGTGTGCGTGTGTGTGTGTGCATGTGTGTGTGAGGGACTTCATTTTAAAGCATATCACGGCCTCCTGTGTCCACCTCGTATGGATGTGAAAGGGGAAGAGTCAGTGTTCATTTGGAGCAGGAGCAGAGCGGACTATTGGCTGATCACCATCATGATGTCACTTCTACCTCGGTTATTTTTTTGTTTCTCAGATATTTATTCTAATTTTTGAATGGCAGGCAGGCAGGCAGGCAAGCAGCACCTACTTGTTACATGGACAGGAGCAAAGACCACAGAATTTCCCTAGATCGTTCAAATTCTTTTCTGCATCCTTCATGTCCTTATTGATTTGGTCCATTCCCTCCTCGATGCGCTCCAGTTGCTCTGATTAAACACAAGTCATTTATCCCCCACAGAACGAAGCACGAGAAGAGAGAAGGAGGAAGAGGAGAGGAAGAGAGAGATAAAGAGAGGACAAAGGAGAGAAGACAACAACTTCAGACACTCACTGTGACGAAAGAAAGTAAAACAAAAAAGAAAACAAAAGAGGAAAAACTGGACGCCACCACATATGTAAAGAACCTTTGGGGCACATTGTCAGTACCTACTTGTTACATGGACATATGAAAAGCCCACAGCATTTCCCTAAATCTTTTAAATTTTTCTCGGCTTCCTTCATGTCTTGGTTGATATGGTTCATGCCATCTTCAACACGATCGAGTTGCTCTGGTCAGGACAAAGGGATGACAGTAGTGGAATGAATTTCATTGACTGATTGACAGAAATATGACTTATGATGAGCAGCAACTGATCAACTGGGTGTATGTGCTTGTGTGTGTCAGACTGAGAGATTAAGACTGAACTGGGTTTATATTGAGTGTATCGATTTGGTGGGAAAAAATAAGATTATGTGCACTTACTGAATTTTTGGCCAGAGAATGGTATAAAAAGCACAAAAACTCAAATAATGACATGAATATAATTTCTTAATATACTTGGGGAATTCGGTAGAAAGTAGAAATTAACGTTGATGTTAAAGGAACCGTTTGACCTTTTGGCAAATACACTTGTTTGCTAAGAGTTAGATGAGAATATTGATGACTCCCTCTCATATTTGGGCGGTAAATATGAAGCTACAGCCAGCAGCTAGTTAGCTTAATGTAAGATAAGAGATAAAATGAAACTTTATTGATCCCACAAAGGAAAATTTAGGTGTTAGCTTAGCATAAAGACTGGAAACAGGGGAAACTAGCCTGGCTGCGTCCAAAGGTAACAAAATCTGCCCACCAGCACCTCTAAAGCTCTATTTATATCTTGTTTGTTCAATCTGTACAAAAATAAAGTTTGAAAACGACATGTTGTGGTTTTACCAGCGGAGACACCTTTCACTTCAGTCTTTCTACAGATTAAACAAACTAGATATAACGTAGTAATGCTTTAGAGGTGTTGGTAGGCAGATTTTGTTACCTTTGGACAGATCCAGACTAGCCGTTTCCCCCTGTTACCAGTCTTTATGCTAAGCTAACCTAACTAGCTCCTGGCTGTAGCTTCATATTTACTGTATAGACATGACAGTGTTATCATTTTCTCATCTAACTAGTGGCAAGACAACAAATATGCATATTTCTCAAAATATTGAATTATTCCTTTAACGGTCCCTTGAAACACGTGCTATGTGTCAAAGTCAGAGAATGAGAGAGTAGGAATTGTTCCCTTGGAGTTCAAATCCTTGTAACTGAGTTCAGAGAAAATATTTTTATATTCCATCAGTCCAAAGGAAAAAAAAATCCCTCTCTTAAGAGCTGTTTACTGTGGCAATCCTGTAACACTGACAGGTCTTTTTTCAACTCTCTCCTGATCTACAACCAGTAAGAATTAGGCTGAGCTGAAGCTGCTCATTTTTGCTGTTCGTACATCCATCTAATTTAAGGCAAAATGTGTCTTTGTTAGGTACATGTGCTTAGGTCTGACCAAGCCCTAGCAGCACTTTACGAACCGTAATAGTTAGTAGAATCATTCAGATACATGGCTTTTATGGGCTTACCTTTAAGTTAAGACACCCTAAAATGGCAACTAATTACAGTGATCAACATTCCTGTCACAATGAAATGACTAAAACTCGCCTCTCTAACTGAAAACTGCCCGTGTTGCTTTGTCTGGCTTTGCAAACATTAAGGTAACTGAGAGGATTTTTAAGTATGATTGGATTCTGGTTTATGAGCGTCAGGGACTTTGTCATGCTGATGTGGTGAATGGTGTGTTGGTGGCTTTCTTCCACAGCACAGAGAATTTCCATTCTGACTGTGATAAAAGGAAATACGGTGCAGGCAGAGTGTGAAAGGGTGAGGCACAGTCAAATATGGAGCGGATTCAGAAACTAGTTCATTGACTTGTTCAGATTTGTAAAATCCCAGGTTTGCATGCATTTATGTAAATATATTCAACCAAGAAAGGATCCTTGTTCAGTCAGTGTTATTAGAGTTAAGTAGAGTAACAGCACTGAGCATGTTTTGCTCAATAAAAGGCGATTGTTAAGAAAAAATGGTCAGTGGCTAAAGGTTTTATATTTTCTATCACCAAAATCAAACCTCTACACCCTTTAATAACTGTCTCCAGTATCAAGTGCTATAGAGCTACAGGCTTTACTGCTTGCACAAAAGTCAATAATGCAGGGTCAGAGGTCAGCTCAGGCTTACAGTTGCCTGTGTGTCCAGTCAGCCGTTGCAATTGGTTTTGAAGTAGCAATCCTGAGGGTGCAGAATAGCACTGTGGACACAAGGGATGAGGGGATAAATGGATGGCCAGAGGAGGGATGGAGCTTTCATCTCCCTGAGTGAACAACCGTGTTGGTGCAATTAAGGCTCTTTTACAGGACTGGTGAATTGATTAACATGCCATCCAGCCAATGGGAGAGCTGAGGGCCCATTTCCTCCCTAGAGCCGAGTGAAGCATAAGGTACCTTTTCATAGCTTCACACTGCCAATATGTACTGTTTGATGTTGCACACTATAAACCATGTATTGTATGTTGGCTCACTCACTGACAAACTACATGCAACCAGGGATTTTACAAAGCAGTATACGGGTTGATTGAGGAGTGATTGAATATTTTGTCATTACCAGCTAAATCGATCGTTTCTCTTATCCACCTCTTGCATTTTTACACCTCTGGACTGTCAGCAGTGTGGAAGGGCCTCCTTCTCAGACCTGTTTGGGCATGTAGGCCACCCGTAATATTTACAGGATCAGGCCAGAGACAGGTTGGCCAAATTGCAATATCATAAGAATTTAGCAAAACCATATAATATTTATAGAGAGGTGGCATTTCTGCTGCCATTTATTTATTTATAAGACTCATTAGCGGTAAATGGTGCGTTAAAATGTAACATCTGTTGGTACTGAATTCAAGGTTACTGAGCCTAAAGCATCCAAAATGTTAATGAAGATGATTACTGCACAAACAGATCCAAGATCAGGCTAGAAGTCACCCTGCCACCTGCTGCAAAACAAGTTAACACGACTGGATTCTGGACAAGAAATCATTTATCTTGATGTTGAGCTGTAGGGTTTTGGCACTGCAGAGGCTGGCTTAATTATTCTTCGTTGGACCTGTTCATGTTTTTGGCACTTTCAAGATTTCCTTTCGTTGTCTTTGTTAGCTAATGATTTTTTTTTTTTTTTTTTAAAAAGACGCTGGCAAATAAAAAGCAGTTAGCAAAACAAAAGAAAAATGTTAGCAAAAGGAAACAAAGGTTAAAGGAAGCTGAAAGTAAGAAAAAAATCCCCACAGTTAAACTGGCACCCTTGACCAAAAGCAATTTAAATAAACCATGCTTTAAATAAAAACCAAAGGAGATATTACTTTAAAAATTTTTTAAAAAAACGGGAAAAAAATGAATTAGTTTGGAAATGCATTTCAAAGAAAACAAGCAACTGCATATGAAACAATCCATCCATTCACAAGTGTTTTCATACCATATGTAATAAATATATCAATTATATTAAACACATAATTATTATACCAGAGTTTGACTGTTAATAGCTTAGTTACTAATATGTATGTAGCTAATGACTGAACTCGCCATCTCTCCTCTTGCAGACTTACCTCCCTGCTCGTCCAACATAACCAAAGTCCTGATGCCGGCATCTTTGCTCTACTCCCCAAAGACAGGCAGGTAGCAAGGAGGGGTGAGGGAGAGAGGAGAAATAAAATGAAATAGAGGTCAGTAATGAGGCTATAACACCGTAGAGAATTAGTGGCGACTGAAAAATATGTGCTGCCATAAGCTATATCCATGTCACACTTCCCCTTTCCACTTTTCACCATTTTCCTTTTCCTCTTTTCTTTGTGCAGAGTTGAAAAACTATTCATTTCTTCCCTGCTCTTTCTCTCTATTCTGCATTATATGATATTAAATTCTTCTATAGATATAAAACACACAACCTGAAGACAACTAAACTCCCAGCTAGCAACCACCTGGCTAGCAAACCTTCATAGCAGAAGAGTTACTGTATACATCACATGATTTAAGTAAGACTTTGATATTTTGGGACTTACTCATATCCTTGCTATGAGTTAGTGAGTTAGTTAGAGTTAGTGTATTTATATATATATATATATATATATATATAATTAATACATATCGATCTTAATGTTGTGTTAATGTTCATTTTATTGTTATTTTGTACTGTCCAAATATTTGGACAAATTCTATTTTGATGCTTTTGCAACATTGTTCTTGAAACTTTCATGCCAATAAAGCCCATTGAATTGAACTGAATTGTTAGATGGGAAGATTCATACCATGCTTATGTCTATATGCTTTGTATTTAGGAGACAATTATCTTATTTTAGCATAAAGACTGCAAGTTGAGGAAAACAGATAACATGGCCCTAGCTTGTCACTGGCCTGGTGAAAAAAATAACAGAAAACAAAGAACATTTTAGCATGCAACGATCCATAAAACCACATTTGTTGTTTTTACATTTTCATATATATACAGATTAAACAATTCAAATATAATGTGTTAAGTATCTTTTGAGCTTTATAGGTATTAGTAGGCATAATTCTAACTTCGGGCACCAATTTATTAAACCAATAAAACCAATTTAATTCCTGTTTTTATTGTACAATTAGTTATTAATCAATTAAATGCTTTATTGTATGACACTTGTGGTCCTCCATACTCCTGAAGGAAAAAAATTAGAAAATTTTGCTCCCCCAACATCAGCACGTAGGCTGGTTATTGATTAGAACGGGCAAAGGTCATTTGGCCGTTACACCTTAAGCAGGAAACCTGAAAATGGCCCTCAGGAGATTAACAATAATAACGCTGACAGCAAAGGAGAGTTCCCATTAAAATGAGAACCCCTGCCATTGGATTTCCCTCGTATACAAATGACACAATTAATTAAAGGATCCCAACACCCCCTCCATCTGAGAGTCAGCCTTCGTCAGCAGTCGTCAGACCTCTGGACCATTAATTAGTATTGCTTGTAACCTGTGAGTAGGACATGTTCTCTTTTTTCCCCACATTTAAAATGTAGATTGTCTGTTGGTTTTCCTTCAACCTTCAGAATTTTATTTTAATTCCTCCCCGACTGTGAAACATCCGAACAGCTGAGCCTGCATGAGCATTCATCACTAAAGCTATTAGTCACTGATAGGCTGGGTTGGCTGTAGGTTTTCATGCTGGTAAAAAAAAAAGAGTGTGAGGAGGCAGCGGATAGCGACACTTGCTTATGCACAACTCTTCTTCCTCTCTGCCTCTTAGAAATGCAGCACCGCCACACTAAGATGTAGCACCTGGCCCGGCCTGATAGGCATAAATAAGATTATGGTGTGTCCGTGTGCTCACACACATACACATGTACTCTAGCGTGCACAAACGCACACCAACACACACACGCGCCTCATCAGCAGTTTAGGAGGCGAGAGGGGAGTAATAAGGAAATTCTGGTGTATAAATTATAATTCGTGCTCGCCTCCGTCCAGGAGAAATCCCAAAGTAGTTGAAATGTGTCCCTGGGGAAACTCCGAGGAATAATCAACCATGATCCCATAAAGGATTTATACATTTTAGCATTATGTACAGATAGGCTGCAAGATTTTCATATATGTCAAATGATGGATTTTTGCTTTTGATAGGAGATTATGGTTACAGGTTTAGGGGTTTGTGTTTGGTGTTTGCTGCAACTTAAATGATTCCTCCAATGTTAGTATTTTCCAGGTTGGCAACTGTCCTTCATCAGATGAGAATGTTTCTGTGCATTTTTCTTAAGGATCTTTGCTTTTAAAAACATCCTTGTAGTAAAGAGCACTACTTGGTGGAGTAAACAATGGTAGTAAAATGAAGCCAATTATCTCTCTCTCATCAAAGGATTTGATTTTGTATCTTTTAAACAGAATGCAACTTTTTAATATCCTGCATTTCTTTTAACAATCTTTGTTTTTAAGAGCCAAAGCAAAGAGCAAGCTAACCGCTGCAGGGCAAACTGTGGAATAACCAAGCTTCTGCAGTTGGCTATTTAATGGCGATAAACACTCTTTTACAGCTGAGTTGCTTGACGTGACCATGTAGGCACTAATCGATTGCTTAGAAGTGCTTCAAGTGTAAACCTTCCAGGTGAAAGCTTCAGAGAACAAACGTAATCAGGGTGTGCAGTGATTTGAAAAAGTGGAAGTTTATTCAATAAGAATCTGCTTTTGTATTTGATATCAGAAATTTAAAATCTAAAAGGAATGCCAGTTTTAATATCAGCTATTTGAGTGTTAATAGCATATATTCATAGCAATGAGCAACAAGAGGAATCATTTAAACTATGAAACTATAATCACAGAGTTGAATGCCTCTATGTCTTTCTTTTCCTCAGTGTGTTCTTCACTCGCCACCATTTTCTCACCTCATGGCTGTTGTTTTCTTATCAAACTTTTATTCAACCCCCCCCCCCCCTCCCCTTCAGATATAGAAAAATATCTCAGTGCCCTCCTTATCTTTCTGACTGTCCATTAAACTGGAGGAGCTGTACACTTTATCCTCACGCTCTTCCTCAGTCTGCCTCTGCCTCGCCTTCAACCCCTCCCTGCCTGCAGTACAGTCGTAGGGTGGAGCTGCTTGGCGAGATATGTCGACTGATGATCAATATGACCTTGAGATCTGCACCGGGAGCTTGTCAGATACCCCCTCCCCCAGCTGTTCATCCATTCTACCTCTCTCCGTTTACCCTTCACTCTCCCTTTTTATTCCCTCCTTCCTTCCATCTGCTTTTGGTGTGTCACTCCTTGTCCTTTACTGTTAGTTTAATACACCGTTCTTTGTCGGCATGAATGTTACATGAGCAAATAGCAATCTACAGTATCTGTGCATGTGTGTGTATCCTCCCCATGGTTAGTTCATTTCCTTTAATGTGCTATTCACGCAATCACTCAAGCAGTTAAAACAGAAAAACACTCAAGTCACAGATATCTACAACATAGGTTTTGGTTTATACTTGAGTGTCGGATTTCACCCGTTATCAATGAATCTAACAAATATTGTACTAATAAGAATTATGTTTTTTGGTACGACACACAGCAGGAAACATGTGGAAGGAATAGTTCCACCCTCTGGGAAATACATTTATTTGCTGTCTTGCCAAGTGTCGGATGAGAAGATCGATACCACTCTCATGTCTGTCCGTTAAATATGTAGCTACAATCAGGAGATGGTTTGGTTAGCTTAGTCTAAAGAAAAGGCTAGCTGGAGACACGTTACGTCCTGTAAAACTACAACTTGTTGTTTTTACACTTTGGGTTACACTTAAGAATTAAACAAAAAATATAGACCATGTAAATTAGTAGCTTTAGAGATTCAGGTAGTAGTTTCTATTTTAAACCTTTGGACAGAGCCAAGCTAGCCTCCCTAATCTTTATTTTAAGCTAACCTAACCGACTACTGGCTTGAGCTTCATATTTAGCATAAAGTGTGGCGTCAATCCTCCTATGTAACACTTGGCAAGGGAGCAAATGAGCATATTTCCTTAAATATCAAACAATTCTTTTCTGAATTGCAAAAAATGATTAGAAATGGCACTGTCCATTAGCCAGGTCAGTCATTAATTTTAACAATGTGTGAAACAAAATCACACAAGTCTTTATTCACTTTCCTTGCATTTAGCCCTGTTGCAAGCCAGATACTCTAATACCAGATAGAAATGATCAGATAGAAAAATTTAAGAATAAATAAAGTATAATTCACACAGAATCAACACATCTCTCTGTCTTAGGAGAACAACAGTTCACCGTTATTTTTCTTCCTCTTACAGATGACGACAGTGCAACCATGTAAACTAAAGACTTGGAGCTTCTTACTGTCCTCGCTGTACCAAGACAGATTCAGCTCTGCCCAGCAACACAACCCACTGTCTTCCTCTTGGTTTGCTTCATGTGTGTTCCTACAGCTCTGCTCCTCTATCAAGCAGTTATTGTTGTCTGTTAACGGATTGCATAGTGTTCTTTGTTGGGAACAGAGAATAATGGGGACATTGTGTAGCAACTTGGTAATGTTGGCTCCCTCAAGTTCAAAATTAAAATATGACTTGCTGCATAATGTTGTGTGGGTACATCACCAAAATTATTATTATGTAAAATTCATCAATTAGAATTAATGTATAATTATTTTGCAACTAAGGACTTGAGAAAACAACTACACACTGAGAAATTATGAACATTTGTTCTTACTCAGTGCTCCCTTTATTCACAAATTTCTAAAATGAACATTTTAATAACAGTGACAAAATTATAAGACAGGAACAAAATTAAATAGCCTCATAGCTGTAACATTCAAATTACTAAACTGTAAGAATTTAACAGGGTGTTGCATTTTTTCTGTTCAGCAGTTAATTTCCTGATTATGCCAAACAATAAATGCAGTAAATTCTTATTTCTGCTGTTTTCAGTCCATCTACACACAGACGAATTTTGCCCCAAAGCGTATCTGAGTCATGACTGAATTCCAGTCTCACTACATTAATTTCTTTTTCCTGCTGTGTCATATTTTGTCTCAGATTTTATTACTATAATTGTGAACTGTAAATTAAACTTTTACATCAATGAGGAGCCGTAATTCAAAGTGTTATGAGTTTCTCTTACCTCTTCTACCAGCTGCAGCATACGACGGGTGCTCTCCAGTGACTGTGGAAGCATAAAAAATACAATTAGTTTCCAATTTGAGATTACAGGGCAGATTCAAACAGCTGCAGTCACAACAAAAGGAACATTTTTACTGTTCTGTTTGACACAAATGTTCTAAAACACACCTTCCCGTTCACTTGAATGAGAAAGTGTGTCCAAACTTTTGACTGGTACTGTATGTTCATTGAATTGAGTATAAGTGAGCGTGTATCACAGTCAATTTGAACAATCAGCGGGACACAAAAAGGATCAATATCTGACGTTTATCGACATGAACCGAACATGAACTCACACTGTCTGCCCTGTGAGTTTTGAATATGCCCGACTTTATGAAGGGAATTTTGAAGGTAGCAGACTGATCTGTGAGAAGCTTATTTTCACGCTATGAATCGACTGAGTGTCTCCTGACCCTGATTTGGATTTGGGATGATAATCGAAAATTAAATTGCTTTTAAGCACGTTTGAGATTTAGCAATCCACCAGCAATTTACTCAAGAATACAGCAGCTTTGTGAATAAAAATAACTACACGCTTTGATCACCCCTCTCTATCCCTTTTTTCTTGACTGTTGGATGTCTATTATTAGCCTGTGTGGTGATAGATAAGTAGCTGCATGTTCCAATTCCCTCTCTAAGAAGCGTGAGGCTGCAGAGCACAGCCTGCTAGCTAGAGCCACTCGGCAGGGACGGCGCTCTGTGATATCTCGTCCTTCTTACAATGACACAGCTTCGCCTTGCTGTGCTCGCTGCGAGCACGGCTGATCCCCCGGAGCAGTGGGGGATAGAGAAGGGAGGGGGTTGGGTAAGGAATCGAATAAAGGAGGAAGGATGAGATGGGAGGGGGTTTGGGGCACAGCCTTGATTTGAGCGGCCATTTTTGCAGTAGCCAGTTCTTTTACTCCTCATCTGCCTCTTCGCCCACAAATTCATCTTTCTTTTTTTACCCCCTTTTTCCTGTTTTTCACCTTTATCTTTCTCTTCTCATCTTAAGTCAAGGGACCAGAATTCCCTTGCACTGACATTTCAGCACTTGCCTTCTTTGATGGCCATTACATGAGCTGTTGTCCTCTCTGTGGATTTGAGAGGATCATGTAAATCAACGCAACAGAAGAGAAAAAACTGTTATTCTGATGCCGCCATTTTGTGCATGCCCTATGTTGTGTGTCTGTGTGTGTGTGTGTGTGTGTGTGTGTGTGTTTAATATTCTGCTCATCTGTGCCAGTGTGAGTCATATGTGAAGCTGGAGGGGCAGTTTTGCTTTGGGCCATGACTGAGGCTTTCTCTCTCTTTCTCACTCTGACTGCTGCTGACACACACACACACACACACACACTCACAAGCTTCCTACACATAAACAGGGACACACTGTACAGAAACATGCTTGTGAGTGTGCACACTTGTGTCATGTGCACTCACACATCAGATACAAACACACACACACTCAAGATGTGACCGTGCAGAGTTATGTAAAGTCAAATGCAGGTGGACTCTCACCTGCACACACACATACACACACGCAAACATGTAGACAGTCACAGCCCGAGGCAATTTCTATTATTATACATTTAAGGACTGAAGAACTACATTAGCAGCTGTTTCGTAAGACATTTTGAAATTATGGTAGAAAACATCCTTTATATTGTGAGATTGCTCAGAGTTAAAATTGAGCCTTTTGTTTTAATAAAATAGCTTTCAGGTTCTAAAAATTGATGAAAAGGGGGTGTTTTTTTTGTTACTAACAGTTGACATTATATGCAGAAATTAAATTTACACCCTATATTTGCCTTTCAAGACTTTTAGGAGCTGTCACTTGTCACGCATGTCTCTGCAATGTCTGTGTGCTTCTTATTTGTATGCATGGGAGTGTGCTCAAGTCTGCTCCCTGTGAATAAGTATGTGCATAAGTAAGTGCATGTGAGCCATCATGTCTGTGCACCATCAAAACTCAAAGCGAGCGTGCTGTTCTCACCTCATCGGCCAGCTGGTCAGCGCGTTGCTGCATGTCTGAAAGCTCATTGCGCATGTCTGCGTCATCTGCCATGGCTGCTGGATGTGGGGGGTGGAGATGGTCTCCAACAGGGAAGAAAAGATCCTAGTAGTAATCCGAGGAGGACTGGAAGAGAGACAAAACATAAAACAAAGGTTTCAGGACAGATAGCTGGATGTTTGCAGGATGCTGCAGTGCAAATACCTGAGTCCACAATTCAAACAGCTCTCAAAATCACTGTTCGGTAATGGTGGGAGTACCTTTACCCTGACATGCACCAGAGATCACAAACCCACAACATCATACGTGATGTTCTCTCTACACCTCTCTGAGCTCTCTGAACAGTTGTTGCCAGTAAATGGAGGATTAGACAGCAGCATCAGTAGCGGGAAGCCAATGTTTGCCGAGGAATGTCAGGCTCAGACAGATCGATGTTGACCAGAAATTTAAAGGATTAGCCACAAAGAGAACGCACATGTTATGAACACTTACTCACATTTGCTAATTAGCTTATGACTTACACTAGACTAACTGAGACTGATCGTTTAAATCCATGTTTATTTTTTTAATTTAAATATATCCATCATCAGGTACGTGTCCTGTCAAGATGCCCTTAAGCAAGATGATACCCTCCTCCCTACCCACTGGCATCAAGTTACTCTGGATAACCACAACAGCCAGAAGTCCAAGGTACAAGATGTAAAATGTACTCCAGAGGGGTGAGAGGAAAAATTATAGAACAAAAGAAAGGGGCATGCAACAAAATGGACAAATAAAACCAAAAGGTAACCAGTTGGGAGCTGCTGTCTCTTAAGTCTCTGTTTACTGTTGCAGGCGGTATGATGGAGGATTAGGAAGCCGGTGTTTGTTTGTTTGGGAGTGAATGGGAAGGGAACAGGCGGCTGATGTTTGCAGAGGAATGCTAGTCTCAGACAGGGTTGACTGGGATTTTGGAGGATTAGCCACACAGAGACATAAACAGCCCTCTTTATCCCTGTAGCCATGATCCTTTCCTCCCCTCTGCAGGTCATGAGAGGTTAGTATCACAAGTAAAACAGTAGGGCATTTCTAGATGCCTGATTACTGGGAGCTAACGCTAAAATGATCATGAAATGACTTGTCATGTGTCAGATGAGTAAGAGATTATCAGTGGATTTGGCTACAAGACATCTTTACAAACTAGCATCCAAGTTTAACATGACAAATTATTTAAACTTCTTAAAAATCAAATATAATTCTTTCCCACCATTTTCTGGCTAAGCAGCTAATCCTACTTAAATAATGGCCTTTGCTATCCAGGGGGAATAATGATGAATCACTGACAGCTGAAAAAGGGAGCAACATATTTTTTATGCATAGTCTAAGGCAATTGAAAAGACTATATGTGTAAATAAAGCTTCATTAAGAGATATTTTTTATATTAACACTGAATTAAAATGACTGAAATATTACTAGTGGTGCCAATCCCACTGAGAATGAACACCAAACTGCAGCTCCACAAAGGTTTTAGTCTTAGTCTCTAGGTTTGTCTCATTTTTTTGCAGCGTCATGGCATAACTATTAACAACTTGATAAGCAAATTGTCTTCACAGCGCTATGTTTCAGAGTCTTTATACCCCCTAACGGTCAAATATTGCTTAATGCAGCTTTAGACTGACCTAGTCAGTGGAGGTTTTATACAAAATTTTATTTGGTGTCACATCACTTCATTTTCATAGATGTACCATAACAGGCATATAATAAGCACTCTTCAGATGTATATTCCAAACAGTTCAAAGTAGTAACTAAAGGTAAAAGTGGGTTAAAGTAGAACATCCACCAAGAAGAAAACTACTAAGAATGAGAGTTAACAACAGGTTCAAGGGAGCAAAACAAATTCTGTAATTAAAAAGGAGGAAATGTAAACTTTCTTTATATTGCCTGATGTGACATGTTTTGTTTAAATGTAAATTTTGGATACTCGGGGTACATAGTTCTACATTTGAAGGAACAAATGGACAAACTTGATTTGCAAAACAGGCGATCCTAGTGTGCTTGAACAGGTTTCTAGCCTGGTGACAACCTTTTGTGCAAAAAACCCCCCAAATTCTGCCTATTTCTGTGTTCATTGATAAAGGTTACTAGTATAGAATATACATTGCTCATAAATATAGGTGAACAACACACCTAAACCAACAGTGTGTCAGTCACTTCTTGCAGAACTTGAAACGCTAATGTACTTAACTCATAAATGACTATTTACATAAAGAAATTATGGATGACACACAGAACTCTACCATCTTTATAAGGCCACTCATTCTTGCTACAAAAAGCAAACTGAGAAATGACACTAACATGAAGAAATCTACAGTATCATTATCCTCAATCATCACTAATACAAAGGCAAAACAGTCTAAATCCTAAAGCAAGATGTCAGGTAAGAACTGGTCGAGTAAGGAGTGAGAGTCTGTGTATCAGCTTGGACAGACGGCTTCGCCCACCTGGACGTGTCTCATGTTAGTGACTGAGCGAGCAGTCTGGTTGATATTCTGTCTCAGAGGTCCAGCTGAACCTTCTGTGTTTGCTTCACCCACTTGTGCGTCCAGAAATGCTCACAACAACATCTGCTGGCTATGCACTCGGCGCACATACACAGGATATGAAGCCATTTTTTTTTACTGCCACGGCAATATCACAGCACGTCATGGTCTGAATCATTAAAGCCTCCTTGGGCAGTATACGTATCCATCTGCATTCATCTCCATGGATGCATTTAATCATGTAGACGTCCTCAGATCAACAGCTGTATCATAATGATGTAGACCCGCTCTGTGTACAGGCTCCTTTATATCAAAGAGGCCAGTTTACATAATTGAAGGTCTTCTGGTAAGAAAACTGCTGACATACTCAAAGATCTTTCCACTGTGATGCAGATACAATTTGTACGTTGAATCAGAAATGATCCATTTAAAGACTACGGCAGATCGTAAAAGTACATTAACTGTCCTTTTTTTCATACATCATGTTTATTCCAGCTCTCTCTACTCTGATTTCTCTCCCTCTCTCCTCTCCTTTCACTCTCGTGCACCTCTTCACAACAGCGGCGGCCATGTTGGCTTATATAAACCTCCAAGTGGACCGTGTAGTGCAGTGCTTAATGTCTGAATCGAGTCGGATTCAAAACACACTTCAGAATGACTCGCTGAAGGAAGAGAGGCCATCGCCTGCCTGTCCCGTTATGCAACCAAATTCAGGCAATTAAGTTTTAACAGGCCGCACTGACCTTTTACTTTTACGTCTCAATTACAAGCTTCACATTTTGCATCTTCGCTGCCCCCCAGCGCTGCCTGTCTCGGCACTGGAACGAGTTCATCATCAGGTTTTCAGGAGTATGAGACGGTGGAGCAGACATTATGTAATAACATGCTTGTATAATCAATGCATTAATCAGTGTGCATGTTTTGGGGTCAGATTATATTACAGTTAAAGTAGAAAATTTATGATAATGTTCACCAGCGCATGTAGGCTCAGCACACACGTTCTCACTGATAGAAAGGCCAAGATTACACGGTGGGTGACAGATTACATTCAGTTAACTTGTTCCTGAAGTATCTCGTATAGCTTGTTGATTATTTTTACATAATTTGCTTGAAGCGTATTGGCTTTTAAGCATGGAGGTTCATTCGTAACCTTGGGAACATATATCTTTGGAAAATATTCAAAATTCAAGGTTCATTTACTTAACTTTTTCCTGAGTTTTCAACCATATCTCACAGCCTTCATTTGTGAATGACCAAGGTTATGTACTTTGTTCATGTGATGATACCTGTGCAAGTTCCATGTGCTGAGGGAAACAGCATGCTTTTTTGTTTATCATTAACTATTTTGTGAGGCAAAGGAGCCATGAGATAAGATTTCTAAAATTTGGCCCCTTTTTATGGGTAATCTGACTTTGTTTAATATCTATTGATGCTCATTTTGTATTTAAGATATCAATAAATGCAAATAAAGCAACACAGTTCAACAAAAAATTATATTTAATGACATAATTTTGAGTGTTTTTTTTTCCTTTTCTCCACTCTTCCCATTAAACTCCAGTTATCTACAGTACAGCAACTTGTGCTGCGTGGATAATGCTAAGAATTGTTCTCTCATCTAGTAAATTTGCTGCCCAGGAGATCTCTGATACACAATCTATTGTTATCAAAACAAACCAAGAAATCATATCGACATTCATTGAACTCATCAATTCTGGCTGATCAACAGCCATAAAGGTGAGAAACGAGGTACCAGCTCTGACTTTGTCTCCAGACTAACGGTGTTGTTCATTTCTGATCCTTTACTGCAATACGAGTAACAACGTGTTCATGTACTCATGCAGAGCTAAAATGCCATTTCGAGCATTTGGCCACAGAGCAACTTGCAGTAACTGAGCATGTAGACAGTCTGACAGAATGAAATGGCCGTAGAGAGATAACATTACAAGGATCAAATGATGACCTTTGAGTTACAGGCTGCCCTGTCATCCATGAACTGCTCCCTCTCAAATGACACAAATGTGTCTGGAGATTCCCACCTGATTACATGTTGGCTTGCCCATCTGAGACACGCTTTTACATTTTTTTAATTAATTACAAAAAAATATTTGGCTGTCAGCAGTTTGAGTGAAAATCTGCACTGTTGTGAGTCCCTGTCATGTGCATGTTCCATATTGTCATCATAACTTTACCAGAAAAACAGTCCTCATAATATAAAATTTGTGATATTAAGCAGACATAAATCAGACATTCACAATTTACGTCCATTTCTCTAATTCCACAAGTAATCGATATATCGGAACTGATTTGTTTTTAGCAGCTGCAAAAGATTCAAGTTTTTATAATCATAATAATGTCATGTGGTAATTAGAAACTGCTTCTACTACAGTATTGCCTTGCTTATGAAATTTAATTACTTGTGACTGTCACTTTAATTAATTAATGTACATTTATATGTATTCATTAGACTTTTGTCCAAATGAGGTACAATCCGAGCGACAGTGCAGTCATTGTGGTGAATGCTATAGATACTGATTGAATCTAATTAACAACGAACATCTGGTGGCTCAAAATGACCTTGTGTCCATATGCAGTAAATATACTAACATGCACGCGCACACACACACACACACACACAGTATTGAAAGGAAATATGTAGAGAATTAACAACTATCATTTCTATCTCATTTGTGCGTCTTTGTGTTGACAGGCTGTCATCTTCCTGTCCTGTTGTCATCATATGTTACACCGTGACCTTCTGACCCTGATCCTACAGGGAGGCAATAAAGAACTGGAACTTAAAGGCTCGAATGGGGAGAAGAAATCATGCTCACAGTTATTAAAATGACACAGCTAGGCAAACGGTGCACTAAACACACAAACCTGTCCAAGTATTGTCTATGCATGCACACACACACACACTTTATTACATCCATGTTGCCCCAGGGGTTGTAGCAGGGTGAGGTTTACTGATTAGCAACATGATTTAATTTATGGCAGTAGAAAAGGTGCTGTAAAACGTGATTTATGACTTTGTGGCAGTTATCACAGGCTTTCACGGGCAATTATTGGAGTAAGGCCTAACACCGCACATTCATCAACAGTATTTTGAATAAGTGGCTGAGCAATAAAACATGGCTAACACCTGTATTTATATACTGTGCTACACTTTTTGTAGCACAAAATAACTTCCATGAATGTTTAATGGAAAATCCATATAATGTATCTGGCTGACCATCCATCCATCCATCACCGTGTTTACTACCTCAGGAGCGACACTACAGTATGATCACCATGGAGGGAAAAAACAACAAAGATATGAAGATGCCCTTATTTCCATTCCCCACACATCCAACCCTGGAGGACGGCATATTTCATACCCTGTCCAATCACATTCTACCTGGAGAAGATTACCAGCTGCTCCACCTCAACACTTTCTCATTTCTTTTTCTCCTGTCGCTGTTACTATCTCTCCTCTCCCCTCTGTCCTTCATTTTCTCTCTCTCTCTCTCTCTCCCCTCTTTCCATTTTTCCTCTCTTGCTCCTTATCTGTCTGTATTTTTTTCTCTGTATTAAGTAAATCTGGTTGAAGCTCAAAAAAGAGCTCACACAAGCTTAGATGCATTAAAGTAAACCAACTGGATTAAACCTTCATCCGTCAAATTCATTTGATTGGACATGTAGTATATCAGTAAGGTACCAAACACTGTATTATAGTGTAATATGTTATCTGTGCTGAGTATAAGTTGGGTTCTGTCAGTAAATCTGCTACACGAAGCAGAAAATTAGCGCTACTTCTTATTTTTATGATGCAGAAAACTGAGGCAAATTTTTATGAATTTTGAGCTATTATTGCTACAAAACAGAGCTTTACTGGCCTATTTTATCGCCGCCTTGTGTGACCGAGACAGACAGGTCAGACAAAAATAGACAAAGAATATGAGATAGAATATTGTTGTGAGGGTATAGATGGAGCTTTGTTGTGGTTTGTGGCAAAGAGAGACAATAGATCACTGTTTTTCACTGTTTCATGCACACAGAGTTGGATGAGTGTGTCTCTCTCTTCTCAGTGTGTGTGTGTGTGTGTGTGTGTGTGTGTGTGTGTGTGTGTGTGTGTGTTGGCTGCCATTTTGTTTGCTTTCCAGTTTCAGTTTCAGACTCTCTCCGTCTCTGTCCCAACACCACACACTTTCTCTCCATCTTTTCGAATGACGGAGGACATAAGGAGCTGAAACACATTAAATACACTCCATCTCTCAGGTGGGATGAATACATTTGGGTGATTTTGAGAATATCTCTCAGGCTAACAGAGATGAGATGAAATAGCGTCTGATTTTTTATTTTTTTTGCATGTTTTCATTGTTTCTGCTCTGCTGCCCAAACTCAAAAAGAGAGAAATATTCAGAGCAAATTTAATGCTGCATTTACACTACGATAACTGAATTTAAAGGTCTGGTAGTTTAAAAGTAGCCACCTGGCTCCAGTTAGCACAGTAACAGATGAGAGATTGATGTGAATTACCCTTGGGAAAATAAATTTTGTCACATAAAACGACTTAATTGCGAAGGTCTTCCGTTGGCTGTTATCACTCCTTACAGAAGACTGCAGTGACAAAAGCACTGAACTCAAATGGATCATGTGGGTGTTTCTTTTTAAAATTAGTTGAGTTGTCATTTGGCTACAGATGATCATCCATGATGTAAAATGATATATAATGCTATAAAAATTATAGCAGCCATTTTTAGGGCTCAAAAGAACAATAATATACAGTAGTACCCTGAAATGCCTCTTTTTCCCAACTCTCTGGTGACGTTTCGACACATTATTACCATGACAATGAGATGACACTACTCTACCAGGAACCGCAGCGAGCCTGAATAATAACAACAGTGATGTAACATTACACAACAAGCCCAAGTGTCACTACAGCTGGAGCTCTCTCTCCTCAGAAGAGCTAGCATTAAGTGTTAGAGCAACATCCCAGTGGCCCGCTCTAGAAAGAATGCCATGCATTATTGACCTGAGAAGTCCAAGACCCCATCACTTATTCATCTGGCCCCACTGTGAGCATCCAGATCTCAGAAACACATGGCTAAAGACCAGGAGGTGGAGGCACGTAACAGTGCAGGGTAACACTTCAAAAGCTCCAGCTTCACTGAGGCAGGTGACTTTCTGCAGCTTTTCTCCTCCACTGTGGCCCTGAGAGGAGCCTCTAGGGGTCATCAGACATTTGAATTAAGAAGTTAAACACTTATTCATTCAATTGATTTGTTTGGTCATCTGGAAATTAATTGGCAACAATTTTGATAATTTATTAATTGTTTAAGTCATTTAAGGCAAAAAAAAAGGCCAAAATACACTTGTTCCTGCTTCTCAAATGTGAGGTTTTTGCTGTTTCTCTTGGACTTCTATGATATAAAACTGAATATTTTTGGGGTTTTGGATCGCTGGTCAGACAAAGCAAGCAATTAGAATATGTCAACTTGGGCTCTGGGCAATTGTGACGGGCATTTTCTACTATTTTATTATATTTTATGGACCATATTATGAGATTATTCGATAAAGAAAACAATTATTAGTCGCATTCCTACAAGTAACACAAGGTTGGGTAAAACAGCGCTTCAAAACTCCACCACTGATAAGAAAAAAATTCCAGCAGGCATATCAAGTCATGTTACACATCAAAAACAAATCTGCATACAGACCTATATCCATTTTTAAAATATACTGTCTAGAAATTATGCTAAATGCCGCAGTATTAAGCATTAACTCATCAGTCCTTGCTGTGAGGCTGCCTATGGCAGGACAACAGCATGTTGCCGAGGACAACAACCTTTTCCTGAAACATGTTTTATTAGTGAGGTTTTGTCTGTTTTTGAGGATTCAGTGGGAAATGAGAAGAGATACCAAAGCAGTTTGTCAAGCAACGCAGGGGTAGCAGACGCACTGGGAGACAGCTTTATAATATAGAGGAATGTATGAATAAATTGCTTGTTGTACCATGTTCTGTGATCACCATAAAAACCACAACCACTGGGTAGATGAAGACCCCACATACTGCATTTCAATGTACAGAAATACAAACACTCAAACACAATCTGGTCACAGTATCCTACAAGGCTTGTTATACAACACATAAATAAATCCTACGAGACATATTCCATACATGCCCACCGCATTTTTCTAAGATGAACTGTTGCAGGCCATGTATGTCCGTAGTCTTTTTTTAGTTTCTCATCATTATGGATAGCGAGTGTGGTTCTGGGATGCCAGAACAGTTTACAGCTTTCTGGAAGTGTCGAGGGCAAAATTACAGAAAGCGAGATGCTGATGTCAGGTTACTCACTTAGTATTCCAGTCACACACCTACTCTCATACACTCTATTCTTCCGGAGTGGCTACTCGCTGTAAACAGCTTGAAGGATAGCCACGAGATGACCTGCGTGTATGTCAATGTAAAAACTGTCAATTCATCCATTATCATACAGCAGCAACGTAAAAACAGTACCATCATCCTATTTATTGTCTCGTCAAGGTGGCGTTGCGGCTGCATTTGCTAATAGAGATCAGATAGACTGAGGGTAAGCAAAGGGCAAGCCTGCCTTGTGTTTTAAGGCTTACTCCCCCCCCCCCCCCCTCCATCCTTCTCCTCATTGATGCTTAGCTGCATGGCTCCTTATCAGCCAGCTCACTGCTCCTTGGGAACAAGTGGCGAGTGCAGCAGCAGCAGCAGGAACAATAGACGGGTAGACTAGACAAGAACATCTCAGTGGTACAGACTGAGGAGTTTATTCTAAGCTAGGAGAAAAATATGCTATATTAACGCCATAATTCAGTATGCAAAGCATATTACACCAAACATGAGCTTCGCCAACGCCCTTCAGCGTCGTGCTTACAGTCACCTCTGTGGTCTCCCCGGGTAAAAGGGGTTCTGGCTGCAACATTTGCTCGCCCACGGGAGCACCCGGGGCCACATTCATTACCGTGCGGCTATTACAGATGACGTTTTGGCTGCTAGAGGGCCGTGGAGATATGACATTTGACAAGCAAAACATGACAGGGAGGGGTGCTCAGGGGCTGTTGTTGGCAGTAAAGCTGAAAGGAGAAGAAGTGGGAAGTGTTCAGATGGGGTGTTGGGGGGAGGGGAGGGGGGCGGTTTAGAGAGCGGTGGGGCAGATGAACATATGACCAACAATCACCAAAGCAATTTCTGTACAGGCTTCTGCAGCCTGTTTTGAATTAGAAGCACAACCTCTCGTGTTTTACGACGTAATAAACGTCAGGGCAGAGAGATGCAAAGGCTCTCCGGGTGAAAAATGCAGCAGATGTCCTTTTTATATCTGCATGTTTGATGGAATCCCAGGCAGGAAACGTTCAAGCCAGCAGCAGATTGCATACACAGAATTTCTGAAGTTTTAGTGATGCTCCAGTAACAGACCATCACACTGTGTTATGCACTAATCAATATTGATGACTTTCATTACCCTTTTGGTCACAGTTTTTTAACGACATAGGATTATAGCGCATTTCCATCCGGTGACTAAAGGGAAGAATTCCAATCAGTGATCCCCAGACATTTATTTCAGAGTCCAGCTGGATACGTTCAGTGCTTTAATACGAGTCTCTGCTTCATTCATGGTCATGAGCCTTAGTAGGCAGGCCACTTCAGAGTCATGTAAGACCCTATTAAATATTTGAGAAGTCGTAAAAACAAAGACATTAAAAAGCAATTAGGTGCACCCAGAGGATGAAAAATACCTTCTGACAGAATACACTAATCATAAAAATATCAAATGACACCTCTGCTGCCTTCTTAAAACTTAAAACTTATGTTTATCTGATATGTTCAATAAACATGTTATGTATATGCATCAAACATATAAAGGGCTTCAACTAATGATTATTTGCATTACTAATTCATTTGTTTGGTCTATAAAATGTCAGAAAATAGTCCAAGGTGACATCTCCAAACAGCAATCCAAAACGGAAAGATATTCATCTTAATATTATAAAAGAAACAGCAAATATTCACATTTAAGAAGTTAAAATCAGTGAAATGTGGGCCTATTTGCTTAAAATGACTTGAATGATTTAGTAACTACAGTGAATGATAAGTGAAATCAAGTGAATACTGTCATATTTGAATCGCCTGCTGTAAATGCTGCAGGGGGCAATGTTGACCTCCAGTGCCGGTCAGTCTAAAATAATCAATAAATGATAACACTGATACTCTGCATTGCTCACATGGCATTGTAAGACATTTTATACATTGTAGGCATTAATGCCAATATGTTATGGAATGATTACGACTAGTACAACAAAAATCTGATCAAATGTTTGGTAAAAACTGAAGGGTTTGAGATGTTGTGCAGTGACTGTGTAGCTACCAGATTCATTACAAACTCACACCAGATGGAGAATGCATAATACATCACACCATGCATGCCATTATGCCCTATAATAGATGCAGTCTTTATGATGCAGTAATAGTACATACATATATTGACGTTAAAATAAGAAAAATCTCGTATTACATGAAACAATCAATCACAGATCCTGTAAATACCATCTATCCTGCAGATATCCTGCTGTTTAAGGTTTATGTAAAAGCATTGCAGAGGCTAACCTGCACCGACAACCCCGGTCAGCTGCACTGCAGCATCATAAATTACCCAACCCAACCGACGGACCTACAGCAACAATATCACCAAAAAACAACCACATAACCCTTTACTGATCCTTCAATGAAAACCCGTCTCCACGCTCCGCACAGCGTCATGTTTGCAGAAGACTGATATGTCCTCGGTCGTATTATCCCTGCACCTGAGCACACAATGCCATGTAATCTAGAGAGCGGAGGGCGTATTCATGTTGACCCAAGCAGATTAATTGGTGACTTTATGCTTCACTGATGCAGGGATAAGATGTCTATACATGCTTTGATTCTGGAAATGGAAGCTTTAGTTGTGTCAAGATGGTTTACAATACAATACTTCTAAAGTCGTGTCTATTTCTGTGGTGAAAATGATATGTTGGAAGCTACAGATCAATATGAAACTGAAGCTGTCTGCACCATACACACACACATATACAAGTGTGTACACTGAGACCTACAGTTTATTCTTCAGACATAAAGGTACTTCTGGTTTCTGGTTGAGATCTGGTATTTGTCTCCAATATATAGTACATATATTCTAGATAGATTTAAAAGTTACAACCATCTCTAATTGAGACATTTATGCCGTTTTCTCAAATAGACAGCATTCATACTATTTCATAATATGATCATTCACTTTGCCATTTTCTCTCACTCATAGTTCTATTCTCCATGTTTCTATTTTCTGTCTCTCTCCGACTCACTCCCTTCTCCCACTCCTTCTCCTTCTAATCGCTTTCATTTTCTCCCCTTAAATTCCTTTCATTAATCAAAAGAATAATAATCTAACCCTGTTAGAGCTGGAGCGGGGACAGATGGCAGAAAGATGACAGTGCCTGACAGCGCAGTGGATCAGCCTCACAGATAACTGTCTCATAAATGTGGCTTTAAAGGGGAAAAAATGATGGTGGATTTTTTTTGATTTTCCTTTCCAGAAATGCTTCAAAAGCAAGAGCATCATTTGGGAGATAATATTAACTTTTTGGTGCCTGTCATATCACTTGCAGTTGGGGTAAAACTAAGGTAAATAAAGCTAAATTTAGAGACTTTAGTGCAAGCTCTGAAAGGATTTTTTGACAATTATGTTGCTCATTTCTGCAACTTACCTCCAACTACTCAACATAATGCAATGAGACAGCTGTATCAACCTGGTTGGTTTTTATAAGGCGACATCTCAAATGCTGAATAAAGATAAAACCTGGAACTATGTCTCTACTGTACACGATAATTAGCTGAAGTGGTTCGTGAGCTTGTGCTGCTGTGTCGCAGAAAAAGAGAATGTAAAAAATTATACATGATGTGGTTTGATGAGGGAAGAAATGTGCTGCTGCATTCTCTCACCGTGCATTTTGTTTCTCTGTTTTTGTTTACGTGCAGAGTGTCTCGGAGAAAGTGAGAGCTTGTCCCGTGGGGGCTGACTGGACACAACGACACCTCAACCCTGCCTTTCAACCTTACTTGCCATTTTTGCTGCCACTTAACTATCGCTCTCATATAGGTCACACTCACTTGTAAGAAAACGACATTTTTTTCTGCAAATAACTCTTCTAAGTCGGTGCTTTTCTCTCCTGTTTCTTTTAAAGGAAAAGTTTGACATCTTGAGAAATACGTTTATTCCCTTTCTTGCTGAGAATTATATGAGAAGATTGATACCAATCATGCCTGTAAGAGTGGTATCAAACCTCTCATCTAACTCTCTAACTCTAAAGCTCATTTCCCTAAATCTTTAACTATTGACTATGACTATTGAGAAAAGCAGTGTTCTGTTAACTTCATTAGTCCTTAGTAGTCAGTGGTCAGTATCATCTCTGCATGTTTTCTGTCATCTGTTTTACAGTTTTGCGCACCATTTAAAATGCCCCTTTAACCTTTTAATTATATTATTGTACGTTGCTTGTAAAAACTAAAAAGGGTTAAGCCACCTGGGAGACTTGTGACATGCTGACCGTCCAGCAAAAGTCATAAAATAACCTCACAATCATAATCATAATCTCCTGTGGTAATCCCAGACAACAGCCATGTCTCCTCTGGCTGTAGACTGTGAACCCAGAATAGGCTTCACTACTCCAAAAAAAAAAAAAAAAAAGAAGAAGAGAGAGAGAGAAAACACAGCATACTTGACCACCACAGGGTATCATTCGGGACATCTCAGAGTTATTAATGCGACAGCAACAGAACAAGCTCCGCTGAATCCATGAGGATGATTTTGTTTGTCACGCAGCTAAAACCTGAACTGCACTCTGACAGCAAGAAACAACCGCAGCAGTTCAGCTTTTAGTTCACATTCCCAACCAGAACACTTTAGAAAGGAGGGAGCAGACAGTGGTCTGGTTCTTTGCTCAAGGGCATTTTTTAACAATGCCCTTGAGCAAAGAACTATGAATACTTTTCACTTCCAGAGATACAGTCATTTTGCATCTCCAGCTGCAAGTTGAACTCAGACCCAAATATACTGTAAGCTGCTTCTTGTGATTCTGCACCTGGCCTTGCTGCTGCGTTGTCAGTCATGAATGAAACATGACGTTCACTCCCCCTGCCATGTGGGAAAAAAAAAAACACCTATTTTTGCACATGACTGCTTAGTGTGAAACAGCCTTAATAAGATTCTCAAATATGTCTCATTTCACTGAAGACCAGTGTGAGAGAGTTCATGTCTGTGGTATGAGGTTAACATGTATAGCTGCTAATTCATGGGTGAATGAATGAGGTGAATGTTTGTGTTGGGCCTGTTAAAGACCTTTCAAGGAATCACCTCTCTGATGTGTTTTTTTTGGCTTTTTTAAAAAATTCAAACCATAAAAAAACAATGCTGGTCTCCCATTTCTCTGTCTTATTGCATAACTGGGGCTTGATCATCACTTGAAGCTCCACGCTGAGAGTCTGAATCAGAGAGGAGCTTCTAGAAAGGGGAAACAAATAAGACCTGCACCAAAACACGCAATGCGCAGCCATCCAGCCGGCTCGATGTTCACCAGCATCGATCACATCGGCTTTGGCTCCGTTTCAGAACAGTACAATAAGTGAGCGTAAAACTGCCAGGGTGTTTCTGAGAAACAATCAGTGGCTGGTGATGGTGTTGTGAGTCACCATTTATCCAGATAGCAGCTCTCTCCACAGTGTGTGCAGTAGGCCTGACACCCACACTCCCCCCCCCCCCCCTCTC
Source organism: Thunnus maccoyii (assembly GCF_910596095.1). NCBI lineage: Eukaryota > Metazoa > Chordata > Actinopteri > Scombriformes > Scombridae > Thunnus > Thunnus maccoyii. The sequence goes on along the minus strand of NC_056549.1, from coordinate 8,015,822 downwards.
CCACCACCCCCTCCCTGTTTCTCTCCTTCTCTGCAGTCCAAACAGTGCAAGCCGCATAACGTGATATGGTATAGCGGTCATGGTAACCAGAGCATCCTTAGGGGCTTTTCTGTGCTCTCCATATAGTGTAGGCTATAATCTGCCATTGTTATGAATACAAAGCTGTCAGAGTCCAAAACTTGTATTCTTCCTTTAGATATAAGCTCATATGTGTTTGCTTCTATCCTTACAATACAGGTTATCATAAAATAACTATAAATAATATACTATATTTTGGTCAATGATCCTCATGACATAGTGTCAACTGCATGACTTCCAGTGATGTGGCAAACATTCAATCAACCCTCAAGTGACAGCATCTGTCAGTAAGCATCAGCCAGCCAGCCTGCAGCCCCATGTGGTCATTTACAATAATTCCAAGTGCGCCAGAGATCAACACGACTTCCAAATCTGATGTGCCGCATTGTCAAACCCAACAATAACTGTCTCCTCTGTCAGTGTTTTTTGAGCAACGGATTTCTGCATCACGAGGCTCGGGTTCCTCCTGGTAGCAGGCACGGTAATGTGCGCCGTGCGTGACAGGCAGTAGGCAGCACAGGGGCGTCAATTCACCATTGAAAACCTAGACACCGATTATTATTTGCCACCCAAACTTCCATATACCTGCAGATATCGAGTGAATTTCTAGGGTCAGATTGGAGAAATTACTGATTACAGACAGGTATTGTTTTTTTCTTAAATTTGCAAGTCATTTGAGGTAACACAGATAATGATTTTCTAATATATAGTGTGTATGAAGTGTTTTATCTGCATCATATTATGCAGCAATCCAAGCTGGTAGGTTTAGCATTTGCGCATGTGGAGTGCTCCGGTACCAATTTAGCACATTGTGCGCCATGCGAGGTTGACAGACAGCTCTTTGACAGTGATGTGCGTCGCCACGGAGACGGCTGGCTGGATGGATGTATGGGATACTGAGGGGGGAGAAAGAGGAGGAGGAGGAGGAGGAAGAGGAGGAGGAGGAGGAGGGGGAATTTGGTGTCATAGTGCGGGTTTCACCGCGGTCCTCCTCGGCGCTCGTCTCCCCACTTTCTCGCCTGAAACCCCTCGTAAAGGATATTTTCAAGTCCCCCTCAAGCCTGGGTCACATTCATCTTGCCGCGTGTGATGCAAAGACATTGCGTTAAAAAAAAAAAGAGAGAGAGAGAAAGAAAGAAAAGGAAGCGACGTGTTCCTGTAGCTGGATCCCTCCTCCCTCCTGTTTATATCTGCTACCCTCCTCCCACCGACTTCACCATGGCGCAGTTTACTATTAAATGACATTCTCTCAATCACACCACATCCACCGCATTCACCCTGAATGTACCCCTCTCTGTCAGCGGGGATGCTGTTTTTTTTTTTAACTGTCTGACAAGAGTGCGACAGATTGATTCATGATTCACCATCTTGCTGCGACATCAGCAGTCTACCTGCTGCCTCTCAGCTTTGAGGTGGGAGATGATTCTCTCAGTCAGCCGCGACATTGATTGTGAAGAAAACAATTCCCTCTAAAAAAAAAAAAAAAAATGGCAGGGAGGACTGCGTGGCACAGACCCTGCACCCCTTAACAATGCGGTGTTTGGACACATAATCGACATGCTGATACATGTATTTCGCCTCCTCGGTGTGTTTTCCTTCACGTAGGTGAAAGCTTCGAGGCTCTGGTGCTGTCCAAGGTGCTGAAACACTGAAAACGCCCACATTCAATATACGCATTATAGCGCACTGCATCCATCCTCTCAGCAATCCACTGCGCGTTTGAGATTTATCACCCAGGAGGTCACGCATTGCCTTCACTGCCTTCTTTTCCCCCCTTCCATCCTTCACCCTCCTCTTTCCTCTAACAGGGGCTGCAAATTATCCGCGATATATATTCCCAAACAAGATGAAACCCAAAAGCATCACCATCATTCAGGCTGGCATTGCGGGATACAAGCAGACATCCACAGCGCACGTTTCACAAATAACAAACATCTGCTGCTTCAATGCGCAAAAGGCATCCCATTTTTAAAAAAAAAACAAAAACAAAACATGAATTGTAAATCTAATAGAAAGTGTCTTCTCTCTTACCTGAGCCTGTTGTCGGTGCCCCGCAGTCAGTAAGGGAGGAAATATCTGTGTATTTCACGAGCTAACCGATACCAGCCTGTCTCTGTATATAACTGGGATGCTGCAAAGGCACTGCGCGTCGGCTGAGTCCTCTTCACTTCTTCTTGAATGGGAGGGGGTGGGGGTTGGGGGGGAAGCAGTGCAGCTCTCAAAGATGGCGGACACCTCTGACGTCAGCAGCAGCTTTTAATAGATATCTGTCAAAGAGAGAGAGAGAGACTTCAAAAAAAGTCTTTGTTATATTGGGCAGCTGCACGGATGTTTTGAAATGTTGCTGGTGTATGTTTATGCAACTACAGGCAAGACAGATATAGACTGTATATGCATTATTCATGATCACATCAGTTTTACATACATTCATACATGTCTAGTGCTTTATGCAAGGTTATCTTGGTTTGAAGCTCTCACCATTTAACCCCACAAATTCTCACAAGATATTTGAGTTGTTGCAATGTAACTGCGTCTTTCTGCAAAATCAGTCTATGCACTGTCACACTATGCACTGTCACTGTTCATAAAGTTGGTCTCACATCCAGCATCTATGGGAATTTTATGGGAACTATCATTTTAAATCAAAGCAATCTAACTGGTCAAAGACGTTTGCCACCAGCATGACTAATCATACTTCAGCACCTGCAGTAACCAAGTCTGGATTACCAATCAGGCAAAGTGCGCAACTGGCTTGGGTCCACAGACCCCCAAAGGGGCCTTGCAAAGACCCATACTCACTGTGGTGCAATCAATTTGTGGTAAGTTAATCAATTATAATTTGTTTAGGAATATGCCCGTATAAATGGGTCCTGATTGTGAGGCCTGACCTTGCAAGGTTCCTTATGTCAAAATCCAGTTTAAAACCTTTATTATTACAGTTGATACTGTACTTTCATTGTGCACATTCCTAAATGATGCATGCATGTATATTCCAGCATATAAAAACTGTATACACTGCACAGATGGGAATAGGAGGTTAACAGAGGCCCAGCAGCTCATTTTTGCTCCCCTCAGAATAAATCCAGCCACCGTGGTAACCATTGATTCTTTTGCTTTCCCAAATAAGCAGAGTAACTTGAAGGAAATTAAACAGCTTGCATATATTAGACAAATGTATTCCAGTCCTAATGACCTTGAGGACATTTTTTTGGCTTATGGGTGCCCTGCTGTGTGTGGTACTTTGCTGTATCATCACTGTATCTAAAATCATAATAAGGGTTGTCCTTTTTCCTTTTTCAGCTTTACAGTATGAGGTTGAAAATGTATTAAATATATTTAAAGAGCTGCTGTAAAGTACGTATTCTTCCACAGATAGATATTTCATCACCAAGGTTTTAAAGGATAAGTCTGATGATATTCAGTATTTTTCTTATTGTCAACAAATCCCATGAAAAGACCCAAACCAACAGCAAATTTAACCCACTAACAAGTATTGTAGTGGGTTAAGTTGTGTGGCCAAAGCCTGACGTTCTCATCGGTCTGTGCCATTGAGCTCAGCCATTGTCCAAAAACTATTAAAAACACATCAACGAGCCACACTAGCTCTGTCTGACATATTTCTTCATTATGATGAACATGGACACTGTCGTTTATTTTGTGTCAGTCCCACATACACTGCCCCACTGCTGTAAATATTCACTAGCTCACCATATCTGGCTGAAAATAGTCCCCGACAAATATACAATCTACTCCTGTTATAGGAAATTATTTAGATTTGCTGACAATAACAAAAATATAAAATACATCTCCAGACCTTATAAGTCAAGATTATGTGTAGCTCAGTGTGATAAACAGTTCACTCTTTGGACCTTACAGACCCACATGAGCAGCAGCTCCTGCATATCAGCAAAACGTGCCATTCATCACATTTTTTCTGTCAGTTATCGAGAAGAACAAAGGCAGCCTGACTTCACCCAGAAGCAATCTGCTGTGTTTGTCACTCAGCTGACAGAGTGCTGCCTCTTTCTGCATCTTCAACCTGCATGGTAGCAAATCTGTGAACATGGCATTTATATATGTAGAGGCACACACACAAAGACACACACATGTATGTCAGATTTCAATATAGCCATCATTTATTTGTAGCAATAAGTACATGTATGTTCATCTTTTTCTCATTCTCACACAAAATACTCTCTGAGGTGAAGAATGTGAAATGCTAAGCACTTGGAATATGACTGGAGGTTTGTATTTCTGATCAATTACTGAGACAAACACACAGAATGGGGCCGATTGATGTTTTCTCAACACACTGAATCGTCTGTGGACTCACCAGTGTGGGAATGTCCCCCCTCTCTGCTCCTCTAGCCGCTGCCTCTGCCTGGCACTGTAACAAATGTGTCTTCAATTGCTCTGAAGCGAACCTGTCTCCTAAATTAATGATAATGATAACTCTGCATGAAAAATCCATTTGGAGAGGAGAGCCAGAGGAGACGAAAAGCGAGGAGGGGAAGTCTGTGTGTGTGTGTGTGTGTGTGTGTGCACTGACTCCATGTATGTCAATGAGGGAGGTGTGTGTGTGTGTGTGTGTGTGTGTTGTGTTCTGGGTGTGCTCAGATCTGTGTGTGTGTGGAGAAAGTGAGGAGAATGAATCCACAGGTCCCTTCATTCATTCGCTCTCCCCTAAAACAATATTACAGGAGCATAACGAACCAAATTAGGAGTGGATGGAAGTGGAGCATTGTGGTTCTGTTTGAAGGGAGGCAACAGAGACCGTGCAGGCTCAGGTTAGAGCAGTAGGGGTTTCCAAATTGAGGCTCGTGGGCCTCTTGGGGTCCCTGAAGCAGGCCCAGGGGTCCCCGTGCAACAATATATGATTTAATTTCACTATTATTTAAGAGTAAGAGAATTTATTAGGATGCCTGTTCTGATCTGATCATAGGCCAGATTTTACCCACATTGATTGATACTAAATCACAGCTAAGAACAAAAATGTATTTTTTTAATGCCTGATGAGTGTCATTCACTATAGTCAATATACTGTAATGATAAACAGTGATGATCTCTCTGAAATCCAGACAAAACAATTAGCAGCTAATTAAAGGTATGATATGTAACTTTTAAAATGTCTAGAAATGACTGGATGTGTTATATATATATATTTTTTTTGAGTTGTGTACTTACATTATCCCAAATGTTTCTGACAATGTTCAAACCCAGAGAAATCTGTATCTTTTAATCAAGGTAACGGTCCGTTTCATTTGGTCGGTAATCAATGGTGTCATATCCACATTTAAGCCACATTTTTACAACACACTTTTTAAATCTTGGTTGTTTTTAACTATATCTTGAAGTCCAATATTCCCTCTCCTTTTAGCTCTGTTTAGGTCTCCACCAACTCCTGAGGGAAATATCTGTCTTTTTAGCAGCTAAATGCTCCGCTATGTTCACCAGCTAGTTGCTAAATTTTCCCCTCTGCTGTTAAGTGGTTGGCTGGTACCGTATAGTAGGTTTATCAGAGCTTTTTCACTGACAGCAGCTGTTGGTAAAGTTGCAGGCTGGAAAACCAAAACAACAAGCTGAAAGACGCTATAAAGCGCCGTACAGCTGAGGGGAACTGCAGAGGTGGCTGATAATTCCCTGTGGATTAATCACTAAGAGCTTGACCCCTGTCACACACAAGTAGTCATTTGACCCATTGTTAATATAAAAACGTTTAACAGTTTTACAGATAACCAACATACAAAAGCTCAGTGACACATATCTGGAACTCTTCATTTTTACAGTGCATGGGTGCATACATTCATGCAATGTCATGCTATCCATAGAAAATAATAGAATAAAATAATTTATCCTATTTGTTGTTACATTTTACATAATGTGGTTCAACCTCATCATTTTAAATAGATCATTTTTACCACTAAACACGTCCTCCAATGACTCAGCACGTTAATCCAAAAATATCGACTTTTTTTTCCTCCCAGGGTTTCGGATTCGAAAGAAAATATTACTCAGACTTGATTCAGATTAATCCCATTTTAAATACCGTTCTATTAATACTGTGACAATTTTAAATGAACATTATTTTTTGTCTAACAGGGTTATCAGCCGTCTGAACCAGGCATTGTCAGCTTGTTGCCGGATACATCCCCCCGGCACTTCTGCTGCTTATCTGTCACATTTTATTCTCCACAGAGCAGCTCCAGATTGAACCATCTGATGAAGTCTTAATACTTTGGGTTTGTAGCGCGCTGGCTTGTAGATTGTGTAAGTGTCATTTAGTATTTTGTCCTAGCCTCAGTCATCATCTAATCCAAAATTTCCCATTACCCGTTTCAATGTATATACTGTGGTAAAATGTTGATTAGTGAAAGGAAGACAACTAAACCGAACTCTGTCATTAAGAGAGTGATGTCTTTAACAACTCGTCCTTTCTTAACTTTCCTGCTCCTTTTCATTCATTAAAGCTGGCTCACTTTTTGCAGAGATTAAAGAGAATGTCTAACTTTTCAGAAGAGGCCTTTGAAGTCAGAGTGTTATTTGCAAGGAGGTGTGTGTGTGTGCGCGCGTGTGTGTGTGTGTGTGTGTGTGTGTGAAGTGTCTGGGGAACTCAGTGGATGGAGAGCGTGGCTTTAGCGGTGCTCCGTCTCGGTCAAAGAGCAAAACACAGCAAGTGGAGGAGAAGATTAGCTGCAGCATTATCAACTCTGTAGCAGACAAGCTTGCGCACTCTGATCTCTCTCTCTCTCTCTCTCTGACTGATTTCATTCTTAATTAAACTTCACAGGGAAGGTGGGAGGCTGGAGGAACGTGGGCGGAGGAGAGGATGGGGGTGAGCTGTGAAAGAGTGACGAGGCGAAAAAAAAAACAATAGGCACGGACTAAAAACAGAAAAAAGAGGTGTTGAAGATCCGGAGAGGAGAAAATCCTAGCCAAAACAGACGTATACATAAAAGATGAGGATAGAGGAAGAGAGAGAAGGATGGACGGAGGGAGAACATATTCCATAGGATGCACAGAGAGGGGATAGTGTGTAAAAGTGTGTGTGCGTGTAGAAAAAGAGGGCAGGATGAGAGATGAAGGCAGGCTGCGAGGTTTGGTGTGGGGGAGGGTGCTGCAGCAGCAGCCTTGCTGTGACTCAGCACTAAAATCTGCCCCTCTCTCTCTCTCTCTCTCTCTCTCTCTCTCCTCTCCCTCAAATATCAGTCCTCAGCCATCCTACCAAACACACTGTTAGGCCTCTTTCTCATCAGACTTTGGAGAGCTTGTCACGACCGTGCATCTCATACATGATTTGGCTGTCGTGTTGACATGTTCCATCTGATTAAGCTTGCACGAATTTCTCGGTGCTCTTCCCACGTGTATAAAATACAATAGCACTGAGTAAAGTACTTCAACTTCACTACATTTTAGAGGGAAATATTACACTTTTTACTTTACTACATTTAACTGACACTACTTACTAGTCACTGATTAAGATTTTACACACAAAATATACTATCTATTTAAAAAACACGATTTTTTGTTATAGAATAAACTTCCCAGCAGAATATAAAGTTGTTCAAATAAGCTCCATCCCGCCCACCTAGAACATTAAAATGCTGCTTACACATCAATGCATCAGCAATAATCAATAATATTTATTTATTATTATTTATTATCTAATTTATTATTGTTTTACAGTGTAGTATTGCAACCTTAATTATGTAAAGGATCTAAATATTTCTTCCACCGCTGGTAAAATCTCACTGACAAAAAGCTGTGTATGTCTTGTGTATGCTTAATATAATAAAAAAATTAAGTTTTGTAACATAAAGTTCACATGTACTACCTAAAAAATGTAAATTTGTGTATCTTGATTATCAGCAGATTATTGGCAGTTGTGGAAGAAAAAGACCATTTACTTAAGCAGCAATACTACAATAAATATCTCAAAGTTAAAAGTCTTGCATTAAAAACTTTACATAAGAATATGTGCATAAATGTTATCTGAAAAATGTTATCAAAATTATCAAAAATAAAACTAATATGCAGGCAGAATGTCATACATTATTACAGATTATTGAATTTAAGCAACATTTTAAAATGACTCTGTGGAGTTTCTGACCACTAGTAGTGCTATGGAGCAATAATTTTACATAAATAAATGCAATATACATTCCTGCTGATGGTTTCACTCTATTCCACTGACTGGACATTAGTGGCAGTAAAGTGAAAGAGAAGGCGAGGAAGAAGGAGACTGCAAGCCAGCAAACATAGAACAATGCAGAATTAAAAAATAATTGAAAAACTGGCATTAACAAATGTTTCATGAGTAAGGAAACGCACTCAACAGGTTTGTCAGACCTCAAGGACACAGACAACGTCTTCTGATGAGAAACATTGAATGCAAATATAACTTTTGTTTGTTTACAAGAAAACTCCACAGGGTTCCTTTAATGAGGCAGCTAATCAGGCTGCAGCTCATTTTTACAAACGGTGCTGTTTGGTAGTTTAATTTACTGTATAACAATGCATCATATTTTAGAAACTCATTATAGGTTTTTCAAAGCATAACCTGCAATTTGATTACAGCTGTCATTTAAATGCAATACAGTAAAAAGTATATTATTTCCCTCTGAAATGTAGTGGAGTAGAAGTTTAAAGCAGTATAATATTTTAAATACAATACATGAGTAAATGTACCACTGTAGCACTGATTATTGGTGTGTATTTATGTATTTAAACACAATAATACTGTGTCTCTGTATCTCCCCCTGTTACAATTCTGTATTTCATTTCTCATCGCGTTTACCTGCAGGCCTGTTGTGCGGTTTTGTCTTTACAGGGGTGCTGAGCCGTGAACAAATGCACATCAACAAAGACATGCATGAAGAATAGCTCTCAGTCTCATCCAGCCCACTGGGGAGAGTGATATTCAATCTGATAATTGAGGTATTGATAGATTGGGAGTGAGTGGCGACATTGATAAGTGTGGGACTGAAGGTCTTGTATCCGATGGTGAGGATGGTTGTCAGAGGGAGCATCGATCCGCATCGACCTGCAGCTCTACACCTCACTGGCCTCTTTCTTCTTGTCTTTTCTATCCTTGACTTTTCTATTTCCTTTCTTCTGCTCCCTTCTGTGCCCCCTTCACTTTCCCCACTATGTTTTCATCTCCTTTTAGGTTCAATTTGCACTTTACCTATCCTCTGTGCCTTCGGCCTTTTCTTGCAATTGCAGCCCATAAAACAGACCCGGAACGGCGTGTAGTATTTGGGAATCAACAAAAAAGAGCAAGGGCCGATGTGTCAGGTTTGTGTGTAAACAGCCGAGTACAACGGTGCAGAGAAGAACAGACTAGAACAGGACAGAGCAGGGCGAAGCAGCCAGACAGAGCAGAGAAACAGAGCACCGCATGATGCAACATAAGGTTATATAAGTTATCAGGTGAATCTAATACAACACAACCTCCACCAACTCCGGGTAATGAAACATGAAGTAACATAAGATAAGGTAATGTAATGTAACTCATAGTAACACAAGATAATGTAACAATGTAACAGAGAGCAGGGGAGGAAAAAGGAAACAAACAGAACAGAATTTGCGAGGGTGCACTGGCCCAGAATCTAACGTCCCTCCTGGCTAACTCACAGGAAGTGGCACATTACTGCCGACTGAACTCAAAATGTGCGTACTCTCAAGCTCCCATATGTGCATACATGCGTATATAAAATTGCACATAAATATGTGTCTGTGTGAATGTTTGAACAGCTGAGATTGGCCTGCCACATGACGGGAGTTGAAAGGCCCAGTGAGCAGAGAAATACAATGAGCTCTGTATCAGGATAGGGAAAATAAGACATGTGTCTTTTTTTTTATGGCAATTTGGGAACTAGAGACTAGTGGTAAAAATAAATGATCTAACCTCTCATCCTCCCACCTCATGCTCAACTCCTTCTTTTCTGACCTAAAACCTCTATCCTACCCAATTTCCCTTCTCCATTGTCCCCTTTTCTTCTAAATTAAAAGGGCCGTATTCATGCAATGGATTATATTTTACCAATACAGAGATGCTACCAAGTTTTGTGCATAGTCACTGTAATTTTCCACAGCACTACAGAGACCAAAAAGGATGACAAAAAGGCTGCAATGCAAGAGCATGACTAACAGCGAGGGAAATTTAGAGCTGACAAATTATGTAAACAAATGCAATAAAGCCACTACAGTACGGGTATGTGTGGAATCTGAATATCCCTGACTTTAGTATTCCCCAGTGGTTATATATATAAAAAAAAAAGAGTCTGTGGCAGACAGCAATGCTGACAGAAAAACGAGTGCATCAGTTGATCCAGCAAATGCTTCCAAAATGAAAGTTTTGTCACAAAGCCGTGCAGTGGCCGTATGAAATATGATTCTTGTCCGTCGGGAGTAAAGAAGGGAGCAGTGTGTGACGTTGTTACAGAGCCACAAAATCCGCAGACAGAAGAGGTTGGGGTGGATGAGCTGGCCAAAAAACACTTCCCCCGTTTCTACCCGCAGTCATAGTTGGTTTCTTTTAACAACGACCACCATCATTCCCTAACCATAACCAAGTGCTTATTATTGTAACCATGATGACAAAGGTCCCCTAACCCTAACCAAGACGTTTTTTGTGCCTAAATTTAATCAAACCTTTACCATAGCTGTGTCAGATCAGGGAATAGTTTTATGTGCTGTTCTGAAGGACAGTGACCACCTTTTTTTTTTAAAAAAAATGCTGACAAAATGTCTGCAATAAATGTTGCATTAAGCTGCCTGTACTTCATCCAACTTTTTATCATTTCTTCTTTACACCTTCTCCTCTCCTGTTCCTCCCTCTAACCACTCTCTTCATGCAATAGACCCCCTCCTTCTCCCCGTGCTCTCCTCCTCTTTGACTCCTCCTTCCTCTTCATCATGTATCACATCGCCAGGGTACGGATCAGCACTCCTTTTCCCCTAGCTCCCCTTCCCCTTTAATCTCACTCTCCTGCTTCATCCTTCTCCTCCTCTCCCTTCCTCGTCAACTACCTTTCATCCTCCTCCCCTCGCTCTGTACCTCCAATGCGTCAGGCATTTCCCAGTGTGTGTGTGTGTGTGTGTGTGTGTGTGTGTGTGTGTGTGTGTGTGTAGGGTCAGAAAGGTCAGGGTCCTGGTTAGACAATCAAATCTTCTCTCCTGATGGTACCATGTTCATGCGTGTGTTTTTTTCATGATAAATGCTCTGCACTAGTCTTGGTTTGTGAAAACTTTTCACCATTTATCTCTGTCTTTGTGTTAGAGTGTATTTATGTGTGTGTGTGTGTGTGTGTGTGTGTGTATCAGGCTACTCACACTGCAATGTGCATGCAAATGTTTCACCTCAGCAGATCGAAAGCTAGATTAGCTCCCAGTGTCTTGCACCTGCCTGTTGCTATGGAAACTGGGTATCCTCTGTGCGTCACCTGTGCCCATGTTTGGTCTGGTTTCCTGCTCCTTTCTATCAGCTCCCCCCCCTCCCCCCCTCTCTCTCTCTCTTTCTCTCTCTCTCTTGTCCTAATTCACTGTCTGCATCTCTCTCCCTCTCTCTGTAGTCCAAACCACGCACACTGAAACAGAAACACACACACATACACACACACACACACAAAGTAATGGACACAAACCACAACCCGCGCGTCTTCTGTTGACTTGATGAATTAATAAGAGTATTTACATAAGCGAATTTACATAAGCGAAACACTGAGCACAATTCAGAAACACAACCGGTGACACATCATCCACACCACATTAACACAGACAAAACAGTAAATGTATCGGAAACACATGGATCATAGGGAATATATCACAATATTGTTGCTCTGTGATGGTCATATACAGAATTAGCTCAGCTTTGATAAACGGTTAGTTACAGTTCTTTATGAATTATCAATAAGAAAGAGTGTGGCTCAAAAGCAAAGTGATCATCCATCATCAAAAGTGATGTGGATGGCGACCCACATGGGCAGTAGGTGTAACCTGCTGCAAACCCTGACTTATAATACAGCACTGAAAGTAGGGGTGCACCGATCCAACGTTAACTTCGACTATACCGATACCCAAACTCAGGGTACGATACAGAGTACTGATCTGACACCAGTGCCCTTTTCTCTCTCAAATTTAAAAACTGTTAACCTCTCTCTAACACATTTTTGGGAAATATGCTTATTCACTGTCTTGAGTTGGACGAGAAGCTCGAAACCACTCTAATTTTTGTTGTATCGATCTTCTATTTGGCTACGCCCAGCAGACAGTTAGCTTAGCTTAGCATAAAGACTGGAAACAGGATGAAACAGCTAGCCTGGCTCTGTCTGAAATAAAAAGTATCCGTCTAGACGATACATTTAATTTGCTTGTCTGCAATAAAAACAACAAAAAAACAAAAAAAGACAGCGTCATTTTTTCACCTCAGTCGTTGCTAACTAGATGTAACATCAGTCTTCACTTCCATTTGTTAAAAAGTGTGGAAAATGTCTAAATCTAGTTTAGCAAAAACTACACAAAATGTTAGCTAACGTTAGCTAAACGCAAAATCCTATCACTGCCTTCATTGTGAAACACATGCAGGAAGTGTTGTAGATCAACAGCACCTTTTATCATAATTTGCTCAACACAGTAAATGAAAGAAGAACTGCAGGACTGGATTTAATGGGATGGGTCAATGGGTCATGTTGGCTGATGCTTGAGCCACAATAAACACCGTACCTCTTTTAAATGGCATCACAGACAAACCAAAGAAGAAGTTTGGTGCAATTGTGTTAAGTTACTATTAGGCAGACGCTGATGCAGCTAATAAGGAAAAGTGTAAGTCTTGGCTAGCTGTGCCGTGTCTGCAAACAACAAGACTCTGAGACAACTTCATCCGAGGTTGCCAGATTAGTTTTGGACAGCCGGGCGCCAGGTATCAGAAAGCAGAGTCCTGCCTGGAAGCAAGTGAGGGTAAGGAGACGAAGCGACAGAGCAAAAAGCAGACAGATGATAGAGAGAGAGAGGGAGAGAATGACTGGGGTTTATCATTGTGACATAAGACGGAGGACAGAGAGCCTTCACCACTGCAGTGTAAAAACCCCAACTAGGCTGACCCTCCTCCTCCCCTTTCTCCTCGCCTCTCCTCCATCGATTCGGTGGTGCAGCAGCGACAGCAGCATAACAAAAACTCTGGCAAAAAAAAAAAAAAAAAATCTCAGCATCAAGCTCTGCAGTAGCTGCCTAGCTTTGGGAAAACACCCCTCTTTGTTCTTTCACTGCGCCCCTCTTCCTCCTCGCACCCACACCACAACCATCACCCACTGCCGCCACCTCTTTTCCATCCTATCCTTCCTTTCGCAGATCAACATCCCCTCACTGACACCCCTTTTTCCACCGCTGGATGTTTCCCGACGCAGCAATGACAGGCCAGTTTTTCGGAAGACACCTCTTAGCCACTTCTACTAACCATCCGTCCACTGGTTTATCCCTCTATCTCTCACACACACCTACACAATCTCACCTCTGAATCCAGCTAAATCCCAGCTCTATTCTATTGAGTCTGACTTGGGGAAAAACTGTTTCTTCCTCTTGACCTACCCTAACCCCCATGCAGATCACTCTCACTCACTCTCCTCTGTTGCTCGCTTTAACTCCCCTCTAACCTCCGCTGGTAGTCAGGGTATAAACCTTCACCCACTGCGATTCCCCTCCACCATGCAGCATATTTCTTCTCCCACATGATAACATCAGGAACATATGAATATGCAGGGATGTTTGGTGTTCAGTTATTGGTTTTCTCTTGGCATCCTTTGCTTTTCCAGCTGCAGCAAACTGTAGCTGTGGGTGCAGCATCATTACTATGCAGTGAGAGAATACAGTGAGAATGATGAACACGATGTGCGGAGCTGTAAGGGAAATAATGCTAATGAGAAACATAATCACAAGTGACAAAAACTCTTCAGACTCCTCATTAGGCCTCAGAGAGAAATGTGTGTTTCTCTCTAAAATAATACACCCATATTCTAAGTATTTTAATTATTACTCATCCTGAAAGGTGTACCTCACTACCAGCCATGTGTCGCATGAGTGGCAGGAGGATTTTGAAAAGTTGCTCTCTCTTTTTATCACCTTCCCCTTTTACATAACATTAATCTGTATTATTTATAGGTTTATCAGAAAGGCTTGCCGATGATTCCTTATATAACATTTATATTTTATGACTGTGTTTCCTCGTTGAAGTTTGATTAAAATGTCCCTCTTGCTCAGGAATCCAACTACTGCTGAGAGATTGGCCACTGAGGAGGCCTTAATCAACAGGGAGCGTGTGTGCATAAGTGTGTGTGTGTGAGAGTGAGAGACAGAGAGAGAGAGCGACTGAGTCCCTCTCTTTTTTTGAAGGGCTGAGGGAGGCAGTTTGGGAAGGGCGCAGATGATACTGCGGTATAAAACAGAGCCATATGCAATAACATTTTAAACTTTTCTCCAATAGTGGACATATTGCAGATTGAAGCATCTCAACACAGTCTCAGTCAATAATTTAAGACAAAATTTAAGATATAAAAGCACCCTTCTTGTTAATATTGTAAATACCATGTAACCAAATATAGTGTTCTACTGTATTTCTGTTCAGGGTAAGACTCTCTTCATATCAAGTGACATAAAGGGGAAGAATACATTACATTAAGCCTAAAACCCTAAACAGATCTTTTAGCCACTTGGGGGCAGCACCACAAGCACTGACACCTTGACAACTTGATAGCAAACTGTTGCCTATTTACACATCCAGCAGCCACAGAGCAACATTACCATTCATTTAGAGTTCACCAGCTAGTCATTAACTTTGTCTCTCTGCTGTTTGTCGCTGGACTCCTAGTGTACAGTGGGGCTTATCAGAGTTTTGAGCTGATCAGAGCTGTAAACAGTTGCCTGCTGCTGCTGGAAACAACACTGATAAGAGAGTGAACCAATAAAGTTGTGAGCCAATTTTTTTTTGCAAACCTGCAAAATTATGAGCTCAAACATGCTAAAATGCTTTGTAGAGCTAAAAGGGAACGGCAAAGTTCAGTGCTAATTTTCTGTGGGTCCATCACTATAAGCAACACCTATAAAATTATTGATTAGTGCTTTAAACAAGATACAAAAAGTAAATACAACCAGAGAACCCTTATATCACAATGTCAAACATACTCTTTTATTCAATATAATAAAATATGGTCATTTGTGCTCTATTTTTCCAATGGATATCGTGATGTTTTGACATTTTTTATGTTAAAGGTGCAGTATGTAGAATTTGGTGGCATACTGCCGCCATGTTGCACCGCCATGTTTCTACAGTAGCCCAGAATGGACAAACCAAACACTGGCTCTAGAGGGGGCTTGTCATGTTTTCCGTGAGTTTCGTAGCCACTGTAGGTTATCCTACCTGCTTGGAAGGGGAGGATGAGGGGGAGGGGTATTCAGTTAGTTGCAATCTGCAACCTCACCACTAGATGCCACTAAACTCTGCACGCGGGTCCTTTAAATTCGGATGGAACAGTTTTTGTTTTAATACATCAATGTTGTACCTACACATTTTAGACTGAAGATAGTTAACAATTTCAATATTCTACATTGAGAGCCAAAGTAAGCCAGCAACACTAATGAGCTGTTTTTAGGGCAGAGGAAACTTCTATTCCTACAATTTGAGGCAAGCAGGTGAAGAGAAGTAATGCCAATATACCCCTAACACAAACAGCATAATAAATTACAACATCAAAGGCTTGAGTATCTTAAGTAGTTTCATGATGCTGACCTTAGACTCTGTTTCAGAATCAAGATATGGATTATTGTGATCCTGTGAAGCTAATGGTGCCATGGGTTTGATTCCCATTTTGTTATAGAACATTTCTTTAGTAACTCTATGGAAGAAAAGAGAGATAAGCTGACATGTTACTGATCTTCTACGATTAACACCTTTTGTATCCAGTTTTTACAAAGGAAGTATAAATGCGGCAGCTGTAATCCACCCCGTGAGATAGTTACTGTATCTGTTTTTGATATCCTTCCCAGGAATTGGTCTGTTTATCTGAGCCAAGAACCCGGTCCTCTGTTTACCACCCAGTGTTATTGGTCTCACTATGAAATTCAAATCAATATCCTCATAATAAAAGTCCCAGGCCTGCAGCAAATTGGAATCTATAGCTTGGAAAGCTAAAGAGATCTATGGCACTGCCAAGGCTGTACTAATGAATGATGAATCATCGCAACGTGCACACACACACACACACACACACATACACATATATACGTTTGCTTGCATAGCTAAACCTGCGCAGGTACCTCCAAACATCCACAGACAAAAAAAAAAAATGCTTACACATGTATAACAGTAGACACACATGTGGTCCTGTTGTGTTACATACAGTCAGTCAGGCTAGTGTGAAACATGACTCCCTCATCAATAATAGATGTCTCATGGATGTCATTGTAATGGATGTCATTGTCTCACTAGACACAGCATTTCCATACCACTGCAACTGTGTTTACAGTTATCATCTCTCTGAGAAACAGAGACACCATG
This sequence comes from Thunnus maccoyii, assembly GCF_910596095.1. Lineage (NCBI taxonomy): Eukaryota > Metazoa > Chordata > Actinopteri > Scombriformes > Scombridae > Thunnus > Thunnus maccoyii. The sequence goes on along the minus strand of NC_056549.1, from coordinate 7,999,198 downwards.
AGCCCTGAATCCATCTCAGCATGAAATTACAGGAAATGGATTTTCTTCAAACCTGAAACTATGAATATATTTTGTCTTCTAACTTTTTTCAGATATGGACAAATGCAGCATTCAACATCATTAATTCAATTTACTGAATTAAATACCTGCCTTGACCTTATGGAGATACAAAATTACAGTTTCCTCACAGCAATGCTGTGACTACAGCTACTGTATCTTTGGGATAGACATATTTAGGAATTTAGATTATGTATGTACTATGCAATAAATGTATGTATGTAAGTGCGTTATGTCTGTCTGCATGTATTCATATTATTCAGGAGGCTGCACGCAGAATCTGGTGGTACACACAGATGCGCTGTCTGTGCACGTGTGTATATGTGATGTCCAGAGTGTGTATATATGCTTGCTTGCATGCAGTATGTAATTATTAGATTACTTGCATGTGTGAGCACATCTGTGTATCTGTGTGCATGCGTCCTTAATGTACGTGATGCTATAATAGACTGTAATGATAACATGCTATAATGTGGTAAACAATGATGATATACTGTGTGTGTTTACTGTATGTGTGTGTGTGTATGCCATTGGGTTGTTTTGGGAAGTGAAGGGTTGGAGTGCTGAGTGCTGACTAAGCGGTGCAGGACCAGAGCTGGGAGACTGCAGTGCTGCTGGCAGCAACGCACACTGATTTGAGCTCAGACTGATACTCAGCAGAGGGGGGAGGAGGGGGGAGGAAGGGAGAGGAGAGGAGAGGAGAGGAGAGGAGAGGAGAGGAGAGGAGAGGAGAGGAGAGGAGAGGAGGAAAAGGCTCTAAAAAAGGTGCTTAATGTCTGAAAAAAATTCACGTGTTATCTTTCACAGACATACACAATTAGCATGTACTTGCGCTCATATTTTAGCACAACACACATGCACTCCCACTCATGCAGACAAATATAACAAGTACTGTAGGAGCCAAAATAACATGAACTTCCATGCATGCACACGCACAAAACCACAAATACGCACGGGCCTACACACACGTACACATGCATAGAGGTAGAATACAAACACACATAATGTATTCATACAGGAAAAGTAATGTCTACTTGTTAAAAAAGCAAATGACACAAAGTAAAAGCAGTCACATTATACGGCTACAGTACAACCGGTAATACACACATGCTCATATAACAGGAATACACCCAACCACACAAACACGCTCCAGCACACATACTGCATGATCATATAAGCCCTGAGCCCACGCCCTGACAGACACACTGCGTCACGGCCAACAATCAGAGCCAGCAGCCTTGTTTACTCCCTCTAACCTGTGTGCCACTGATTGTGCTAGAAAAGCCCTCATCTTCTCCTCCCGCCCACGCCTCCGCTCCCCCCCCCTCTCATTCCTCTGTCGTGCTCCCTCCCCATCCTCTGAGTCACCCTCTACTGCTCTTTCTCCATCCCCCAACACCTCTGTCCCCCCCCTCCCCTCCTCTCCTCTCCTCCTCCTCTCCTCGTGTCCTTTCGCCTTCCCTTCCCTCGCTGTCAGTCCTCTCCTTCCTTCATCTCTCTTGCCTCATTATGAAAGGCTCTGCTGGGCTTTCAGAGATGTTTTTAACTTTCTATTCACTGTCTCCATTTCTCTTTCTGTATATCATTACATATGTGCGTGTCTCTCTCTGTTCCTCTCTCCTCCTCTGCATCTCTCATCACTCTCATCCCTCGCCTCTTTCTCTCCTCGCTTCCTTGTCATCAATGATATTGTGACGATGTATATTTAAACAATCCAGGGTCTGTATTATGAACCTCAAAGCCGCTCCCCCCTGCTTCCCTCCGCCCGTATATTTGATTATATAACTGCGTCCCCATGGACCTTGAGGACACTGCAATCTAATTTTATCTGGTGATGGTGGTGGTGATGATGGGAGTGTGCATCAATGTGACATTTAACACAGAAATTAAGTGTATTTTCTCAGATGATACTCGATACGGACATCAACACCTAAAATATGGCCCAAACACCGTTCAGCGCCGGAGTCAGCCACCCTGAGGCCATTCATGTGATCAATTCATCAAGGCAAAGATGAAAGAGGGTAAATTATTGACCATCTTAAAAAATAAAATCATCTCTTCGTTAATATGTATCAAGCAGATTCCTGTTTCAAAGCGGTCTGAGAGGCTAATGTGAGAACAGTAAACACACACGGCTGCCATTTTGATGTCTTTCTGTGCTAGAAACACAAGAGCTCCCTCCAAGTTTTCTGTTCTCCCAGCTTAATAAACAACAAACCCCTGCATTGCTAAATTTGCCAAACAGCGCCATACGCAGGTTTTAACATGGAACTGCATCTGACTGTAGAGCAGATTTTTTTTTGCCAGTAGCTGGATGTTTTGCAGTCAGTTCCAGCAACATGGAGGGCTACCAGGGGTGAAATCAAAAAGCACAGCATTGAGACAAAACTGAGCGAGTGTGTGTCTGGCTGCTCAGTGCGTGTAAGTGTTTGTTGCTTGTGTGATTGTAGTACATGTGTAAGTGCATGTTTCAACCTGTGTATGAATTTTTGTGCACATTAAAAAGACAGTTGCAGTAAGGAAGGTATTAAAGAGGGGGAAATGTACATTAAATGAGCCACCAGCCTCCTGTCTTCTCCTCCTCCTCCTCCTCCTCCCTGCCACTTCTATCAGACTCTTCGTGTCTCTTGCTGCAGCCCCAGACACTGCAGAGTCAGAGGAGGATTTTAACTAACTTTCTATGTGCAGTATGTACTTACAGCACAGTTTTGTACCTGTACTGTACTCCCTGATTTAGCTCCAGTTTTTATTCAATTACAGGCTGTAAACCAAAACTTATATTCATCTTTATGTGCAAAATCTTTATATGTAGTATTTGTCAAGTCAAGATAATTTTATATATACAGCACCGAATCACAACAGAAGTTATTTCAGGGCACTTTTCACATTGAGCAGGTCTAGACTGTATTCCAACATTCCCCCCATGAGCAAGCACTTGGCAACAGCGGAGAGGAAAAACTCCCCTTTAATAGGAAGAAACCTCGAGCAGAACCGGGCTCTAGGTGGGCGGCCATCTGCCTTGACCGGTTGGGTTGAGAGAGAAATTGTGAGAAATTCGGAGAAATTTGTTCCGGTGTATTGACGATTTTTACTTGACAGTTTGCAGGATGGAGAAACAGTATCTAGTTGAGCTTTGTGTATATACAGTGCTGTATGGTGTGTTTGAATACAGTATTCATTTTTGCGTTGATTTGTCATTTGATTAGTACTAAAAGTAGATTGTCTCCCTGATAAGATAGCAGCAAACATGTACCGTCCTTCTGACAGTTTCTGAGTATGTATATATGATGCATGATCTGAAACTATAAATGACTAGATTAAAAATGAGAGATTTAGTAACATGATGTTCAACTATGTTAAATAAAGTAATGAAATTGATGAATCCAGTGTCCACAATTGTTAAGGGTGACCAGCCAGCTCGAATAACAGACTGTGATTCCAAAATGTCTATGTATCTCTCACTGCCTAACCTCCTTCCAGGCTATTCTGTGGTTTTTGCTAGCTTCAGCGTCTTCCTCTGCATGTTCTGGCTGAAAGGCATCATGAAGTCGTCAAAGTCCAACTCGAGGGATAAGAGCTCCTTCCGTCTCTCTATCTTTGACATCAGCTGGCTGGTTGTCGGCGGCTTTCCCCAAACCTTAGACAGACAGACAGACAGACAAAGATTTGAAGAGAGAGACAATTGCTAGAATTGCTTCACTGCTTTTCTTAACATAAAATGTCTTCTGGTTGTTAAATTACAATCATGAAACTGCCCTTTTAAGTGTTTCTGGATTGGAAACATGTCTGTCATGGGAGATGTTAGTTTGACAGTAGTATTGATCATTTGTACTGGCTTTGTTGAGATATCAATGTAAATATGGCATTTAAAGATTTGTTTGAACCTGATATCAATATTTCAAAATGTATTTCCTATGCTACCAACTGTATGGTTCGAATGGACATTAATTTGTATTTTCTGAGTTGTTGGAGGCTTGTGCAGGATATTAGGAATTTCTAATGGCATGTAAAGACAGCAATTCATAACTTGTGACCTACCGTTTTTGGCACAAAGGTGATATCCACAGTGTTGGTTTTCCCAGTAGTGATGCTGGTGTTGTGCAGGATGATGCTCTTTGACTCTTTCTGAGTAGGCGTCTTCCCCACCGTTACAGTTGATGTGTCTGCAGCTCCTGGAGGAATGACCTGAAGGGGACACCGAGATTTACAGATCTGCTTTATTATAGACATTATAGAGATATCAGGAACAATGCATACATTTAGTTCACATTGTCTATCAAAAGGAAGTGCAAAGATTTGTCACTTGAAGGATAAAAATACTTTCTTTTTATGAATAAATCATTGTAAAGAAATACAGGATAGAGAGGATTCTGACAACCGTCCCAAACAATTGCACCTGTGACATCGAGAATATATTGTATGTATCTACCTGAACCAGAACTCAAAAGGGGATCTGTGCAGCGATGCATATTATTAAAAACAGGCAAAACATTATTTCTGCAGAGAGTTACTACTTATGCCCACTTGTCTGATGGTCAGGTGTCTGAAAAAGATTAGTCACTTGTCCAGAGCAAACTAATTTACATATAAACAGAAGATAAAACGAAAGATTTTTTTCTCTGGACACATAAAATCTGGTTCTCGCTCTAAAGTAAGAACCCACAAAGACAGTAGTAATCAAACTCGTTTTGTAGGTTTAAAATGTAAAACATAAAACTCCTAACACACATAAACACAAACAGAAGTCTTAACACCATCTATTACTTTCCTTGCCTGTAGATGGTGCATGTCTACATCTGTCTTTTTAACCTGCTGCTGGAACTCAGAACTCATCGGCTATCGTCTGACGATAAGCAGATATCTGTGTGTCAAGATTACTGCTGTGGTGACTCTCTTGTCTCTCGGTGGCGTAGGTTGGACTGCAGGTCTGACACTGCAGGTCCTGCGCCTTTGCAGTTAGATATTATTTGGGCCTGGTTTCAGGTGCATCAATGTCACTGTGTGTCCTTGTTTCAGCCATGCCCTAAAATCATTGTTTCAATCACTCAGATCTGGGAGCCACAGACTTCTATTTGCAGTGCAGCCATTCATTCAGGTTTACATTGCTATGGTCTCACCACTGAGGATGTTGCTCTATTTTTATGGCAGACTACTGAACTGACTGGGGATTTTTTGATTTGAAAAAAAAAAAAAGTCAATAAAACAAGTGCCATCAGCAGTCCAACTCACATTTTGGCATATAACTCCTAAACCTTTCTATGTATAAATAATCTAATTGTAACAGCACACTTTTTTCACCAGTGTAGAACATTTAAAACCTGCATATAGCAATGGGTGTGATAAGTGGAGAGTATTATCCCGGGATCACAGGTTCAAAGCTATAAGTGAGTGAATATTCTGCAATGAAAGCATATACTTAGACTTGAGGGTACATGCATTATTTACAGTGATTGACTTGCTCATAAGTCACTCATGCGAGGAAATATAACAGGGTTATTGGTTTTTGATAGTAGTGAGCGAATTCCTGCAGTTTTGTCCAGAATTTCTTATCATTTAATACAGTGATAACCAACATGCTCAGTGAGTAGGCAGTTCCTTATTACACCTGTGTGCAAACTGCTCTGCTTGATGGACTTTCTTGCCCCCTAGAATTGCTTATATTGAAAGTTCAGTACAAATGTATGCCACAGCACCATCTGCTACTTTCAGAGCCTTAATGACAAAATCAATACATTCTGTCTTGATTTTAGCCAGCTGATAGGAAATGCAAATTGAAGTGGCAGTGTGTTCTAGTTGTAACATAACACATCTGGTCTAATTTGCTTACAAGTAGCTGGTTTTAAGTAATCAGATCCCTTTACAGGCTTGTGTTTCCTTCATGTTGAAAGAAGAAGCGGGAGTTAAACAGATGAAAACCAGAGTGTGAGATTACCTCCAGTCAAATGTTGGTAATGTTTTGCTTTAACACTGTTTACACACCACATTCTGTTGGATGTTCTATGTAACACAGAGCTGGTACTTGACCAAAACATTGCAGTATCAGCCGAAAAAGGACCTTTTCATGTCTTCAGAGAAAAGGAAAGCTTTAATCCCACAGTGACAGCCATGAATTCCTTGTTATTCTGAGACACAGTCTGTCTGAATGGTTGTTGTGGGCAGTGAACAGTGAATAAGGAGCAATGAGATTTTCCATTTCACACACACACAACAGGAACAACAGGAAAGGTTTGAAGCCACAAGATTTTAATACTTTACGTCTGTAGCCGGCTGCTGAAAAGATTTTAATGACGTTACTTGGATACCTTTTCTTTCCCAGGTTTAGACTTTTGAGGTTTGCCCCCCTTTCCCTTGTTTGTCTCCTTTGGTTTAGGCAGAGAATCCATCTTGTCTTTGACCAAGTCAATTATCCTGGAGTCTGCAAAAGCTCTGGCGATGTCGAGGCAGTTTTGTTCTGCAAGGATATAAAATATGCTCAGTCAAATAACAGTAGAGGTCACAGAGTTAAAAATAAAAGAGAAACAGCTTGCCACAATAACTCCAGTGGTAAAATTGCACCAACGGACAGCTCAATAAACAAATATAGTTATATATCCATATCTGTTCCTAGTGCACATTAAAACCAATTCTAAATTGAAACTGATTTCAACATCAGTATTTTCCAAGTGAATTTCAGATATACAGTCAAACCTTTCTTGTTCTCCGCATTCACGTTGGCACCCGCTTTGATGAGGAAGTCCACACAGGAGGGTCGAGAGCTCTCGATAGCCCTCATGAGGGGCGTGCCTCCACTGAGGGCCGGGGCATCAACGACGGCCCCAGCTTCCACCAGAAGTTCAATAAGTTCCACTTGGCCTGCGTGAGCCGCATGGTGGAGGGGCGTCCAGAAGAACTGGTCGCACGTATTCACATCCGCTCTGTCAGGAACAGTTCATAGTGTGATTTAAAGATTTCAAGAGCGTTGGCTTTTTAAAATAGACGACTAATTCTAAACAGTGTTGCAGTCTTTGCATATAGATTTTCATAGTGCAATGAAATGAACTGAAACCAAGGTTGAAAATACAAGTAAACACTTAACAGATCAGAATCAGATCAGTTTGCAGACACAGAAAGCTCCATTTTCAACTTTTACTGAATGTTTTACATTTAAAATCACACTTTTGTTAATAAATGTCACTTACTTGTGATAAAAAGTTAAATAAAATCTTCACAAATGCAACTAAAAGCATGTCAGTAAAGGGATTAAAAAGTTTTGGTCATTCTGTACAGTATATGCAGTGAAATGCAGGGTGTGCAATAAATAATAATTAGAATAAGAATAAAAATGAGAATTGGCAACAGAAATATAAAGGATAAAAGTGGTATAAGCAGTGCTATGAGACAGAAAGGAAAATATAAGCTTTCTCACCCCCGGCTGAGAAGGTACTGAGCCACCTCGTAGTTACCACTGGAGCAGGCCACCATCAGCGGGGTCTTGTAAAACGGATCCTGAACGTCCACAGGAACCCCCTGACTGAAAGCGAGGTCCAGAGACTCCAGATCGCCACTCTTCACACAGTAGTTGATGTTGACATAGACCTTATCGGGCTTGTCTATGTAATATGCTGAGTCATTAATTAAGGGATGTTGTGGCGGATGGTCGCGGCCGAATCGACGGACGTCTGAGCAGTTGTAGTACGTCTCGATCATGAAGTGGGGTGGGCCTCCGTCCGGTCGCCGTGGCATGAGCTCTGGTGGGTGGGTGCAAATGGGCAGGGGGAGGACGAATTTACCCTTCTTCTTACCTCCTTTCCCTCCTTTTTCCCCCTTTTTCTTTTTGGGCATGTACGAGGAGAGGAGGAACGGCTTCTTGATGTACTTGACACCTTTGATGAAATCGTTAATGCTGACACCCCCATCTCTCCCCCTGTCGTGGGCTGAGATGACTGTGTGGATCTGATCCAGCTCAACTGGAGCTCTTAATTCTTCTAACACTGAGATGAACATCTCTGCTGGAACCGTGTCTGATTTGTCCCCAATGGCTCGCCGCAGATCAGTCTCGTTCTCGTTGGACCAGTCGTGGAGGGTCAGGGCCCAGAGGTCTGACATGGGGCCGACACCGCTGGACTTGTTGCCTTTCCCCTGTTGCTTCTCTGCTTTCCTCAGCTCCTTGGCTGCAGCTTTGTGACCGGCGTCTTTGGCAATCTGACGTGGCAGCAAACCTTCCTGGTTCTTCAGTTTGGGGTTACAACCTGAACATAGAGCACAGTATTAATGAAAATATAAACATACATGAATTGAATTACGTAATTTAATTTGGGACTGTGTTTGCAGCTGCATATTCTTTTTTTTTTTTAAATACTTGGCCATGACATTGATACATAATGCTGAGTAAACCCATGATTTTAAAACAATTCATTTCCTGGCTCTACATTTATCATAACAGAGAAATAAGCTTACCACATACAAATACAAAAAGAGACCAACAGAAGGCCTGCCTCAACTGTGATGACATTAAGAGTTGTTACCACATAACAATCTTAATCTTCTCTTTATGTGACCCCAAAAAGCTGAAAATGACTGCATTGGCATCGGGATGCCTGTTATTGTTGGGCTAACAGCACCTCTCTGTGCCAGGAACTTGCAGCAGTTCGCGTCCCCTGCGGCAGCAGCGTAGTGTAAGGGTGTGCAGTCCTCTAGGTTAATCACACCCATGTCTGCTGAGTACGCAGACAACACCTGGATCACCTGGGAAATACAAAAAACACCAACGAACAACAGATTACAGAACTCTAAATCTAAAATACAATCTTCACTTATTGTAACTGCTCTAATTTGAGTTACACCCAGAAGAAGAAATGTAGAAAATTAGAAACTACTTAATACTAAAAGACTTCTGAGCAGCTGCTACACCTCAAAACAGCCCCCCATGGCAGCATAGTGTACTGCTGTGAAGCGTTTTCGGTCCAGGGCGTTGGGGTTTCCCCCTTTTTTGAGAATGGCTTTAACGAGCTGCAGGGATCCGACTTTGGCTGCTTCCATCAACGCTGTGACTCCGGTTTTCTGAGGAGAGGAGAAGAGAGGAGCCCACAAATCCTGTCAGTCTTAGGTGAGACAAACAGCATGAAGAACATCTTAGCTGCAAGTATCACAGCGTCACACTGTGTTGTGTGCTTAAAGGATAAAGGGTACCGATTATACTCTTTGTGTTATATACTCTCAGTGTTACTTCGTCTGTGTGATTATTAACCTGATTCGTTGCATTGGGGTCTGCCCCTCCATCCAGCATAATGAGACACATGGGAGCGCACTCCTGGGCTTTCTCACACATCAGCTGGAAGACATGAGTCCCTTGTGTTGACACGTTGTTGACGTCTGCCTGGCACTTCAGCGCCACCTGCAGGCAGCGGGTGTGGCTTTTGGTGGGGTACATGCAGTAGAACAGCACACCTAAAGTCAGACAGGAGAACGGTAAAGAGAGAGATTCAGAACAAACAAAAGATTACAAAAAAGTTGAGATAGAGTGAGTGAGGCTGCATCTCAGGGAAAAAAACCCTTAACATTATCAAAACCTTTTTTTATGTTAACAATGGAAAAAATATCATATATCTAAGGGGATGTGGGTTTCTTGCAGGAATGAACCCACAAAGAACTCCAACTCAGTTCCCCTGAGCTCTGCAGACTATTGTTTTGGTTTTGGCCTGCAACTTTTATGTTTTGGTTCATTGTCATTGCTCTCATCAACTATGTTTCCAGCCGCAGGGTAGCTGCCCGACACCAAATAGCAGAGAGACAAGGTTAGCTATTAGGACGTGAACTCAGTGGAGCATTTGGCATCTAAAGACCCTGATATTTTCCTCTGAGGTTGGTAGAGACCCAAACAAAGCTAAAAATGTGAATAAAAGGTTGAATATTGGACTTATATTTACCAGGTTGCCAGAAACCTGCAAATGAATGCTGTTACTGTGTCTGATGGATGTGTAAATAAGGCAGTTGTTTGCTAAAATGTTCCGCATATCAACTTTATAAGGTGTATGTAAATGCTTTGTATACAACATGTAAGTCAAACAATCAATTAAAGCTAATTTAAGGTTTAAAACATACTTTTTGGCAAATCAGCGCAATCCACAGACAGGTAGAAGACACGAAGAGGCAGGAAATTAATAAATCCATATCTTGTGTGTACGGTGGAGAAAAAGCTTGCTTGGCAATATGAGTAAAATGGTTACTGTTGAGAGAAATCCTAGAAGTAAACACAAATTGGCTTCAACCTTTGTCGATAAGCCAATCTGTGTTCTCGCAAAGGAATCTGCAACTGGCCATGAAGACAGACACCCCGGGTTTTCATGATAGAAATGTTTTTCAGGAAGGCTCTGCTGACACTGAAAGCTGTCCAGTACAACCACATTCTCATCTACTGGCCACTGAGCAGCTCCACTGGAGCAGTTGAAGGGGAGAAGGGCCTTGCTCATGGGCACCTCAGTGGTGGTAATGAGGGAGGGGCCTTTTTTCTCTCACTTCCCCGACTCATTTATCCCGGTGGATACAGTAAATCACACTGGTGTCACAAGCCCGCTCCTCTAACCTGCAGGTCATCACCGCAGTACTGAGGATAATAATACAGGCAAATGTGGGACAACTGACACAAAAAGCTTGGGTGTGAGTGTTGAGACTGGGCCTAACCAGTCCTCTGGGAGAGCAGGAAGATATCGGGTTACTCAGCGTGTTTCACAAGAGAGGATCACTATTAAGGGTTGAACTGTAATTAGACGTACCCGTGCGGTCTGACACACACACAATCAGGCACACACCCACACATAACACACATTATACAAAAGTTTTTTATCACACAAGCACACTCATGCTATTTTTCTCTGTCTTTCTAGCTCACTCTCTCTCTCTCTCCTCTTTCTTCCCTCTGTCACTTGTTCACTCCCTCTCAAAAGTAATCGATGCCCCGGACACACTGTAATTGGGGTAATTATCACAATTGCTTTAAAAAGTTCCTGGAGAAGAACTTTGGGCTCTCTGTTTGGAGTTGTCGGGGATACCGCCTCCTCATCAATATCTAAACAGAAGCAGCATGCATTTTCATGAGTTGTAAGACAAGGCAAGGCGTTCAGAAAGAACCTGACGGTCTAACTTGAGATGGAAAACACCTCTATTTGAGAAATCGACACTTCAAGCTCTAATTAGAATACATTAGTTGAAGTAAAGCTGTTCCTCTCAGCCTTATTAATTATTGACCGCATACATCATAGGTACATTCCTGTGCATTATTTAAGAGTTTTACTTGTAGATAAAAAAAAATCTTGACTGATAATTGAGAATATAATTGAAAAAAGGCCAGTTGTCTAATGTTAATCAGACCTGTCAATCAATTTTAGAATTACAGCAGTTTCCAATCTTGTGTTTTGATATTTAAAGGTAAGGTGATGATTTCTTGTACATCTGGATCACGGATTATTCCTTTAAGGTGAATTAACAGAAAAAGACATAGAGATGACCAGAGATTTCTATTTACTGCACTCAAGTTTAGCCACAGCTAAACAATTGACCTATAAATTATCTTTTTAGTTATCCACTTAATCATTTAGTCAAACAAATGTCACAGATAATGGCAATTTCCTGCAGCCCAAAGTGTTATCTACAACATAATTTTCTCTTTCTCTTCTCTACTGCTGCTGCTGTCTTGTATCTCTGTGCATCTTCTACATGGGATGATTTGCAAAGCACTGTGAAATCAGACTCTCTTGTTCCCATGGCTGCAATAATATCTGGTATGTTCCTGTAACTGTTTTCTACTGTTTTCAATTTGTCTTTTATGTAGTATTAAATCAACCAAATATTCTACTGTACTACTCTGCTCTCCCCATGTGTATCTGTTTCACCTCTCCAGAACCTGCCATCTGTACATGCTACTATATATGGCGAGTGGCGATGACTGCTATTACTCACCTTTGCCCTCGGCGTCTTGGAACCTCAGGTTAGCACGGTTCTGGGCCAGCAGTATCACTATGTCCTCGTTGCCTAGCTCAGCCGCTAACATGACTGGGGTGCGACCTCTCTTGTCCTGGATGTTGGGGCGGGCTCCCTGAGAGAGAAGGAAGCTGACCAGGTCTGCAGTAGAATCAGAGAGACAGTCAGGACAGTGAAGTGACAGATTGCTTTTTAGTTTGCAGTAAATTCTATGAATTGCACGAGTGCTCTTAGCTTCTTTAGATTAAATTTACATGGCACAATTTGGAGGGTTGCAGATTATGGCCAACAGCAGCCTGCAATATCCCTTTTCTCTGCCTTATGCATATGCATTCATATTCTTCCTGAAGGCAACAGTAATAGACCTTAGATTAAAATGCTTTTTTTATTAGTCTGTAGGCTACCACAAACCTTTCTGGACATTATTTTCTAGTGCCAAGAAACAACTCATGTAGATTAGGGTTTTTGGAAGTTGTAAACATCTTAATCAAATTACCTTCATCTGGATATTCACCGTATTTAACAGTTTAACATGCAAACAATGGGGTTTGTCTAAAATCTGTTTCTTTCAAACGTTGACCTCTACCTCATTTGACTTCATTTGAAAAGAATGTAAATGTTATCCAGCAGTCAAGTGGAGCGCCTTGTTCTCTTAAAAAAGACTCTGACAGAGTAAGGAAGAGGCCCATCACCCTGATTGTTGGCTGAAACTGCCACGTGAAGCACCCCTGTGCCGTCCTTTGGCTCAGTGAGATTGATGAGGTTTTCCATCCCGAGGTTCACCATCTTTTCTATCTGCACCTTATCGGCCTTATGGACATACTGCAGCAGGCGGTAGATCTGAAGGACCTGCAGGCGGCCCTCTGCTACTCTGCCACTCATTGTGGGGTTAGACAGAGGCTGGTGGAAAAGAGAGATTTATAACTTCCTGACAAACATGTAGGTATAACTGTAAAATAATGACCTAGGATGAAAGTAATTGTGTAGCTTTTTTCAAAAAGTCAGTCATTTTAATCATGGATGTTTTTTTACTCATGTATCATAAAGCTGAAATCACCTCAGTGACTTATAACATGGTTTTACCTTGTTGAAGTTCTAATTTCCATTTTTTCCACCTAAAAAAAATCAAATTTGACCTTCTGGTGAGTCACACAGAGATCACACTCACTGATGTTTTCCTCTTTGAGTACTAGAGGTTGTGGAAAGTGGTGGAAAGTACATTTACTCACTGTACTTAAGTACAATTTTGAGGTACTTGTCCTTTACTTGAGTATTTAAATTTCACTACATTTCAGAGGGAAAACATTGTATACTTTAACTCTAACCTACTGACAACTATAGTTACTTTTAAGATTAACATTTACATACAAAACATGTGATCACTTTATAAAATATGATGCATTATTATAGATTAAACTGCCCAACAGTATATGGAGTAGCCAAAATTAACTCCATGTCGACCAGTACAACATGCAATTTGTTGCTAGTACTAATACAACCTATGTACTTAAGTAAAACTTTTTGTTGTGTGGTATTGCTACTTTTACTTGAGTACATGATTTAAATAGCGACTGTTCATATTCTGACCCTTCACAGTATGGAGCAGGTCATTTTTGACTGGGCTTAAGTATCCCATTATAATTACTCCCTGTACCAAAATTTGAACCACAACTGTCTTTTGCATCCATAGATATCTATCAGTCATTAATAAATGGGTGATTGATTTTATTTAGGTTTGACACCATTCATTTTTTTGAGAAAATACATTCACAATCACTCATGATCTCATGTTATCTAAAACAGGAGAACATAGCAGCCATAATTATTTCTATTAATTTGTGTGTTAAGTGAAGGATGCAACAACATTTGAATGGTAGGTTTCATTATAACCATTAAAACCATCAATCAACAACCTTTGTGTGCAAAAATGTATACCAGCTGCACAAAAATAAATAATTTTGAAATATTACCATTTTTGTATATTCTGATATCTTCTAAGATTTCAGGCTTAAAGAATGTAATTTAAGGTGTTTTTATTGCTTTCAAATGTCAAAAAGGGTCAAATTTGATATGAAAGGGTTAAATGCTTATGACGCATAGCATTATTGTTTCACACTGGCTACTGAACTTTTCCATAAAACAAGCCAACATTAAACTTTCTAAACACTGACACATACAGGCTTAAACAAGAGCTGGATTGAAAGGCATACAATTAAAATTGCACCCACCTTCACGCTTAATGGGATAACGTTTTTTCCTTGTGTTTGGCACGCGCTTCTTACCGTGCTGGAAAACGTAAAAACTTGCTCTTTGTTGTCCACATACCCAGCACGTTTGAACAGCCAAGACAGTCACGTTTATCCAGAGTTTTTCCACAAGGTCTTGACTTTATTTTTTAAAGCACAACCTCTCACTTTGTGTGAACTGGAGGAAAGAAACAAACTCGGCTCCATGGCAACGGAACGCGTGAAATCCCGGAGAGGGGAGGACGTTTTGTACTTTGGTGCTGTCTGATGCTGCTTTCAGGTGTTGCTGATGAGCTCGGTAATACGAAATTTGAGGCTCCAAACGCGTTTGCAGCAAGGAAAGGTGTACAATTAAGAGCGTAATATTAAAAAAAAAATTATACTAAATTTATTTATTAAAACAAACAAAGCAAAATTGAATTGCATAAGGAATAAAATAATTGGGCTGTTCAACACCTGGAACACTTTGCTCCTTAAATATCACATTTCAGCAACATTCAAGTACCCTATGTCCAATTCACAATCTCATATTTCTGACTGCACTGGACTCTTTATTCTTCATTCTTTATTTGGTTCCCAATTAGCTGTGTTTTTGCTTTGGGGTTCCCACAAAATAATAACAACATAAAAACCATGTACTATACATATATGTAGCTCTTCTTATAATGCATCCTTATATCCTTAAGTAGCCGAGGTAGAATTACAGGTTCTTTGCCCTTGACCGTCAGTGGATGGATCAATTTACATTGTCTTGGGAATGACTTTGTTTGCCTGACTGACAGTGAAATGGCAGCTATTGAGTGTGGAGAGGCTTCTAAAGAGACCTGCAATTTCCACTGACAAGTAATGAATGTGCAAAGAATGTAAGACAAGTGATACTCTTTCCTTCAAGGGACATCTTTAAGTTTTCAAGGTTCCTCAGCAGCAATACCACAACTGTTGAGAGGACAATGATACTGAACACAAGGTGTCACTGCAGTGCAGCATAAGAGATGGCTTTTCAACTGCAGTCCTCAGCTTAAATCAACCTACTGAAGTCAGAACTACAATGAGATATTTACACGGGACCCAGAGCTGGAGGTCAACTCAGCTGAGTGTATTTGTGAAAGCTAAAATTTGGCAAGCAGGCTAAATAGTGTGTAAGAAATACCCATTCATACAATAAAGGCACAAAATCCAGACAAAAGGAGACTATTGACATCACATGTGTAAAACTGGGTATCTGTATTTGAGGCACACATGTGAAAAACACATATACAAAACATATACAGTACCTGGCAAGGTGAAGTGGTAACTCATAAAAATCTTATACGGGCAAAACTGCTGAAAAATATTTACATTCCTTTAAGGTTATACAATGCATTAAAACACATAAAAATACATTCCCACACTGAACACTGAGGAAAAAGGGGTGTATTTCCTTCATTATGTGTATTTAATGCAATATCTGACCAAATCTGCTGAATAACCTGCTGAAAATGTGCAATGTTCCTTTTCAAATCCATTCAAGAATATCTACAAACTTCACATTGTGCACATATTTTCTCCTGGAGGTATTTTAATTAGACTTCTAAAGGCAGAAAGTGTGTGCGTGTGTTCAAGAAAAGGCATTTGTAGCATATAAACATGGGTACGTGTAGCTCCGTTATTTGTTTCTGTTAGCTTTAAATGAAAATTCCACTGTAAGATGAACAGATAGTAACAGCTTCATAACTTTAAATACTTGGTCCTCTACAAAGTTTAGATGGCCCTTATTAGGACACAGGAAAAAATCCCCATTCTTCCCCCTGACCATCCTCCTCCTCCCCTTGTGTTTCTGGGCATAGCTAATGTCCTAAAATGGTCTTTTTGTTTTGCTGTTGTATGATTTATAAACTCGTGTGGTTTCTCGTCTGAACTGTCGGTGACTTCATTTGTGCATTTCCTTGTAAAGAGTAGTGGTTTGGACTGTGTCCCCTCACCCACTTACATCACTCAGCATGTTTTCCAACAAAGTTGGCACTCGGTATTATGTTTCTGGGAATTTTGCTTGTGGTCGAAATGAAACTGTTAGTAATAAGAAAAGAAACTACATACATTAGAAACAGAAAAAAAGTGAGTGTGCAATAACCTCTGAACATTTGATATGCTGTGAGTGAATTACACACACAAAAAAACCCACATCCTTAATCTTTTATCATCCTACCGAAGTTCCTTTCATTAACATACGTGAGACCTGAAGGTTATTCAAGTTTATAGCACTGCATGAAATATGGAATTATAAGATAACCCTGCAGTGGCTTTTTTTTCTGAAGGAAACATGGCAAAGAATAAAAAACACAATGGCTCTTCGCACCAATTGTTTTCCTTAAAGCCGTGAAACACAAAACAAATACTGTAACTGTTGTTGGAAAGGAAAATCTTTTTCCTTCCTTCTTAGCACTTAAGTAGAATATAAAGAAGCGTTCCCCTTGTTGAAAGAATCCAGTCTTCCTCTTGGAGACATTCTTCGGTTATTTCAGTCTCATTGACTGTCCAGTGTCCAGTGGCTCTGTCTCTTAGAGTCCAAGCAGACAAATTAGATGCTCTAGCGCTGAAAGTTTCACCCATATTGCCCATCCAATCAGATGGTCTCGTACAGCAACATCCCACTGAAGATGGTCAAGGGTTCAGAGGAGTAGGCCAGCTTGCCAGTGACGAGGTCGATACAGACGGTGTCCCCTTGCTCCATGGGCAGGATGATGTTGAAGACAGCCAGAGCTCCAGGTATGTGTTTGGCCTCTGCCATGGGCTTCTCCAGGCCTTCGGGCTGATACCCAGCTGAGTCCACTCTTGCTACGCCGTGGTTGGACTTGGACAGCACCGCCTCAATCTTTATGTTCTTGTGGCCCGTCAGGATGCCGCTGAAGAAGTACTTCCCCCTCACTGGAGCTGTGAAATAACCTAGAGGATGGAAGCAGGTAACAAGTAGAACTTATGAAGAGCTCAGACTTCCTTTTTCATGATGTATAAAAATTTGCACGGATTCTTGTTTGATCATTAATTTTGGCAGTCAATAAAACAATAGGCCTACTGTAAAACTTCACAAGCCTGTTGGATTGCATTAAAGAGTCGGTGCACGGAAACAACACTACTTTAAAGGTTATGGTCATCCAAAAGAAAAAAATGCATATTCTTATCTCATTTGAGATCTGATCATGGTGATTGTTTTGGTTTTATTTGCCCCAGTTTTCAGATATCCATCACAAAATTTCTGCCACCACTACAAATCAATGGAGGTGAGTGAAATTTTGATTGTGGCGCTCACAGCACTGAAACCGCCTGATTCCAGACAAACAGGTCTGGTGTTTTTTCCACCACCAAGATACATTTAAAAAATACTGTCAAAGAGGGATATACACGTCTAAAGTTAAGTGATAAAATATATTTTTTTGTAATTTAGGTGAACTGACCCTTTAAATTCACATAAACATAATACTTTCAGATTTTTCTTAAGATAATCTCAAAATGACATGGTGTAACAAGAAAGTTCTGATCATTAATTCCAGCCAACCTGTTTTGGGGTCATAGACGTCCTTTTCATTGACAAAGATTTTGTTGAACACAATGGTTCCTGAACCTCTCATAGGTCGAGTCAGTGCAGCAGAGAAAGAAAGGCGTGGTACATGGGCATCAGACCCTGCAGGACCTGATCATGGAGGAACAGAGGAACAGAGTAAGAGTTAGTTTGATATAAAAGCAGCAGAGATCAAACAGTAATGAGAGCTTTCATCTGCTGTTTAGTAAGAACAACACATACCCTCTTCACCTCTGAGACCTGACAATTAAGATAAAAGATAAAACAGTGAGTTAATTATGCGGCAAAATCATTCTTGCTGTTTATTTTTATTCTTATCACAGTGTATCTACAATAGATGTGAATCATTTTTAAATATCAAAAATCTAACTTGTAAATCACAATCATGTCATTATGTTAAACGAGATGTAACCAAACTTTGTTGTCTTTACCTGGGGGTCCAACTAGTCCCTGCGGGCCCTCTCTGCCTGGAGGTCCCACCCTCCCTTGGGGTCCTACGGGACCCTGGGATCCACGCTCACCTTTCTCTCCTTTGGGGCCTGGTAAACCAGGTGGACCTGCAGTACAGGAATATTTGGTGAGACAGCACAGCTGGCAAATACCCTAATGAAAATCCTCTTTTAGTAGAATTATAACAACATGTACACCCTTTCACCCTCATGTTTACTAAAACTCCTCTTTCAGACAGATTGCAGACTTTATGGGCTCTTAAGTGAATGCCTCTCAGCCTGGATTCTTTCTTTGGTCTATTTTTTCCGTCCCCTAATGTTGCCTCCCTAATTATCTCTTGTCTGAAAGTCAAATCCCATGCCCTTCGTTCTCTGTGACTCACCCCTGAAGTCTTGTTCTATGAAATCGTGGAACTCCTTGACCAAGTCCACAACTGAAGAGTTCAGCCTGTGTATGTTGGAGTGAACTTTCTCCAGCTGGACGTTTTGTATGTTGTCGATAAGATCTCCTTGAGACGTCACTGTGACATTGAGTCCATTAACGCAGCTCCACAGCCCAGACACATGTCGGCTCAGTCCCTCTTTGATCCTCTCCAGGCTGTCTGAGAAGGAGTCGAGGCGTCCACACACTCCTTCCAGCTTGGACAGTCTTTGGTCCAGGCCGTCGCTGGACCGCCGGCACTCTCCCACCTCTGTCACATAGTTGCTCTTTATTATTTGGATCTCTTTGCCAAGGCTGCCGAATCGAATCTTTGAGTCATCAATGTGATCCGTCAGCTCCTTGTCCAACTTGTCCACCTTTTGGAGAAGGTAGAAACTTGTTAATGTGTGTATTTTGGATGACTTTCTTTTGACAAAATTCTATTATAAATATACTTTTTTTTCCATCTTTGCTATGATTTATTTTCCTATGGTATCGTATACACACAAAAATATGTAAGCGTATTATCTAAACCATGTCTGTCTAGAAAACTCACATGTTTGTAATATGCTCAAATATTTTCATAACTATAACAATATTATGTCAAAACACAGTGGCCAGGATAACCGTGAGGCATGTTTGACTGACATAACGTTGTTTTCACAGTCCGTAAAGAAAAGTCATGTTTGAGTATGTACAGTATAATCAAACAACTCATACAGTACATTGCCATCGTAATTACCATCACCATTATCATAATGGTAGTTTGATCGTTTCTATGTAATTCTGAGGGGCATGTTTAAAGTTTAATATAATACATTGGTTCCCAAACTGGGGCTCTGGACCTTCAAAAGGGTTGCAAGATAAATCTGAGGTGTCACGAGATGATTTATGAGGTATGATATGTAGATAAGAGGAAAATTGCATTGCTGCCACACAAATTATGTTTATTTTTCAGATTATTTAGCCATGCTTGTGGCACGGCACTGATGGCAGCATCAGTCTATCAGTTGGTCCATCACTTTAGCAGGTTAACACGCTTAACTTAGATGGTGAACATCGTAAGCATTATGGCTGCTAAACATCAGCATGCTAGCTTGTCATTGTCAGAATGTTAGTGTGCTGATGTTAGCGTTTAGCTCAGAGCACTTCTGTGTCTAATTACAGCCTCACAGAGCTGTTAGCATGGCAAATCCTGCATAGTTTTACCTATTCAGGCCTCTACAATCTATTAAAATAACAGGTTGAACTGCTTGAAACCTATAGGCAACCTATTATTTATGACATTATGACATTACTTCAATTTAAAGAATCGCAAATGCCAAATATAGTACATAAAGTACCATAACAATCACTGCATTAGTGGCAGTAATATTATCTTCATCATCATGTTACCTCAGAGACGATGTTGTCCTTGGTGTTGGTCAGATCGGTCAGTCTGTTCCCATGCGTCTGTATGGTCCTTCCCAGGCCCTTCAGTGTGTCATTAATGGAACTGAATATGACCATGACCCCAGCTAGCTCTCCTTGGATGGACTTCAGATCCCCTCCTAATCTTCCACTGTGGACAGTATGACCGTCCAGTTGATTCTTCAGATCATTTATGTTGACTTTGCACTGTCCGGTACACTCCTTCACTTCATCTCTAAGTCGTCCCACCTCTTCCTGAAGGTCGGAGCACACCTCAGAGCAAGCAGTTTCTCCTGAGTCTACTTTTCTCCGCAGGTCTGTTAGCTCCGTCTGGCACCTGCTGAGGCCAGTCATGGTGGTGTTGGCGAGTACAGTCAAATCTTGCTTTACACGGCTGCATATAGAACAGTCTTCAAAATCACGGCCCAAAGTCTCTACCTCTGTGACAATCCGGTTGAAGCGCTCCCCATTCTTCCCTGTCACAGCGATTATTTTTTTGACATCATCTTCTAAGTTAATAACTCTGTCAGACAGCGAGTCACCCGACACAGACAAATCATTTAATTTAGTGTTAAACTTCTGGATCTCTTCCTGGTTGGTCACAACTCTCCATTCTAGGGTTTTCACAGAGTCTTCAGTCTGACGGCCTTTCCCATTAGGCCCACAGGTCTCATTGCACATTTTTGTGGTCGATGTTAGCCTTCTGTCCAGGAAGGTTGTGATGTTCTCCAGCTGGCCTAAACGTCGACTGTGGTCTGTCACCGTGTCTCCAAGAACTGACACTTCCAGCTCTATCTTCCCAATCTTGAAGTTGTGGTCATCCAGCCGACTAAGGACCATGTTGCGCAGCTGTGTGACGTCTCTCTGAACACTGTCCTTCACGTTGTTCCCGGTGTTAGTACACCTCTGCTCCGTCTTCCTCACTGTGTTATTCACCCTCTTCTCCAGGTCCCTCAGTCTGCTATTAAACCTGTCCTCTGACACCCTTCCCTTTATTCCACCTGTCCCGGCTAGCTCCTTATCCAGTCGCCCTTTAATGAGGTCACACTTGCTTGAAGTGGAGGTGACCCGGACCTCTAGATCAGACAGCCTCTTCTCCATCTCAGTGACTGTGTTGCAGCATGCCTGGGTGCGCT
This sequence comes from Thunnus maccoyii, assembly GCF_910596095.1. NCBI lineage: Eukaryota > Metazoa > Chordata > Actinopteri > Scombriformes > Scombridae > Thunnus > Thunnus maccoyii. The sequence goes on along the minus strand of NC_056549.1, from coordinate 7,977,968 downwards.
GAGTCTCACTGCGAGAGATTTCCAGACTTTGCCTCAGATGCTGGTCCATGGAGCTGATCAGCTTCTCTAGGGCTCTGATCCTGTCCCTGTCCTCCTGCTGCTGGCGCCTCAGGTCCTCCACACCGGCCTGAAGGGAACAGGGATTAAACTGATTTTTGACAGTGTTTCTCCATGCAAAATTGTTTGATTTGAATCAGCTAAGAATTTAATTTCCTTGTTTTTTCATAGGCCATTTTAATCCAAACTGGAAGGTTGTTTTGCTTCTTTCAGGGGCAATTTAAATGAACTATAAACTAATACTGTACTTATGCACTGCACTTGTATTTGATCCATGAATGGATTATTGGAGTCAGGGGTCCCAAAGGCCAGATTTCTATTTGAAGCTACATTGTATAATTTCTCACAGTATGCTTGAGTATTCTGTATAATAGTTCGGTTTTGGTATGATATGGTGGGAAGGTTTGGAAAGTGTTTATACAGCCTGTCTTCATTTCCCGTGGGAACAAAATCCTGAGGTTGTGATGCAGTTTCCAATCAACAACAGCAACAAAATTTAAAAAAAAAATGCAAAACAACTGTGAGTAAACAGGGTGGAGTGTGTTGTGGCACTGGTATGAATTTGAGCCCAGGGACCCATTGTCAGTGTTTATACATGAACAGACAGATTGAAACTGAAACTGAAGTTATACAAATAAAGTTTGTTTTATGTTATCCTAATATCGAACACAACCTCCAATTCTGTTCTGGTGGTTAGCCTTAGTGACACTTTCCATTTCTAAAATCTTTTTTTTTTCACTGCTTGATTATTGAATTTTCTACAGTATTGATTTTCAGCTTTTTCTTTTGTGACTGCAGTGGTTTATGTGGAAAAAGTGTTTTTGTGTATTACTGCCTGCAATATGGACAATATTTATTTTACTGCTTTAGCCAGCAGAAATCACTTACAGAGGTCCACAGGGAACTAAGAAGATGCATGAAAATTTTACAGCTAAACAAAAAGAAATTACACAGATCAAAAAAGTGGACATAAGAAATTGTCAGTCTTGTTTGTGCTGAGCTGATTTTCATATATTGAGGTTCACCTGGCAGGAGGAGCAGGACAGAGACACCCTTCTCTCCAGCTCCGTCAGTATCTCCTCCTTCAGAGTGTTCAGCTGGTTCCCTCCATTTCCTCCTCCTCTGGAGGATCCATCCAATTCGTTGCCCCCTCCGTTCACCAGGTGGTTGTTGATGTTGAGCAGGGTCTGATCATGGACCTGAACAAGCAATTATTCATGTGGATTAATAACATTTATCCTCATACTTCGTCATTTAAAGTCTACATATCTAGACCAGACAGAGAAACATATATTGTTACCTGTGTCCTGTTATAGAGCTGGTCCAGCTTGGTCTGGATGTTGTGGATAGTTTCCTTCATGTGTGGCTGGGCTGAATCAGCAGGGACAATGACCCCATTTAGACCAGGCCTATACAGAGGAAGAATTGAGATTTCCTCAGGTTTTTAGTGGAGAGTGGGAGAATAATTGCTACACAGCTTAATTTTAAAAATGATCACATACACAGGAAAGTGCTGCGGAGAGGATGGGAGGGCACATTGTCTAAATTTTGCTGATTGCACATTATGCACAGTTTAAGTAAAACAAAAACCAGTGTGTATATTTTTGTAGCATCCGATTAAGTTTTTGTTATATCTTCCTATCCTCATTACAAATCTCTGTATATACAGTATGTTAATAAACAAGCGTATCCTCTCTCCATTAACTGACCTGCTGAAATAAACAACAATAAACAAGTAATATACAGTGTAGTATACATCCAACAGTATCCTGGGTAATATCAGTATGACAAAACTAGCATATGGTGAAAGGCGTGCAGGTGTATGCACTCCATGAGGAATACAACATTAAGTGATGGATTGAAAACAACATTCACGTACAGCCTCTGGTTCATGTCGTGAATGGTGGTCTGCATGTTGTGGAGGTCTTTGGTCAGACCTTGGATTGTTTCCTCCAGATGTTTGACCCTCTCACTGTCACCTAGGGAACCAAGAAAAAAGAATAAAAACCTCTTTCCACAACCAGCTTCTTACTGTAAGTGATGTGGTGCTGCATGAATACAGTACTGCATTTTCTGCCAGAGTTTTGATAGTTTTAGTTATTTCATTTGAAAGGCTTCTGTATTTGTGATTTTGTCGTTGCTTTCCTCACTCAAAAAAAAAAAAAAAAAGTCAGAGGTAGGGTGTGACTCAGTTAGGAAAAGGTGATGTCATGTCTTTCCGTTCACCAATCTGTTTTTAGCAACATCTGAATCAAAATGTGATAACAGTTGTGGGGTTGTTTGCTTATGTTAGCAGCACTGTTAGCCAAATCTGATCAAACCACACCCACACAGTCCTGATGAAACTGATTTGTTTTTTGGGGTGTTAAACTCCCAATAAATAATAAATGAGAATGCTTTTTTCCCTGAACTTTAACTTTCATTGCTGCTTGTTAAGTCATGAATAGTTAATGATATACAGAAATACTTAAGATTGAAACCATTTTAAGTGCTTTAAGTGAAGTCAGCATTTCAAACTTGATTGAATACAAACCTTTTGTAAAGACCTTTCCAGTTGCCTTTTACACTTATGTATTATATAACTGTCCCTAGTCATTTTGCTTTGCATGTTGACGTGTAGAAAAACATGCACATCTCTAAGCATGTCTGAGTTAAGACATTTCACAAAACCTATTAAGTGGATCTTGATTACACAAAACCATATTTCAATGCACACAATTTTAACTTCATACAGCATTCCTACCATCTCTGCTTTCTACTCCGCTCTGTTCAGTGGTTCCCTTTGGCCCATTGTGGCAGTCTTCCCCAGAGTAACCATGGCAACACTTCCACTCCATTTCTGTCACCATTTTGTACGCCACCTTATACCTTGGCCTCCTGTATGTCCGGTAGCTGAGGATCAGACAGAAATTTCACATATAAAATGTCATCTGGATTTTTTTTTATTTGTTCTGACTTAACTTGAGGAGTTTAGTGTGATCCTGATGGCCAAGTCAAAGACCCGTATTGGTCCCTGAACCCTGTATTAAATACCACCGCTGTGCACTGTTGATATAAATGTGCACTAGATGTCTGGAAAAAGCTGCAAATCATATCCTGATGATGGATAGGATTAAGAGTGCTTTTTAAACTTTATATGTTATTCCTGTCCCTTTTTCCAAAAGAGGCCAACTGCATTTAGTCAGTACTAAATCTTAATTTCTTACTGGTGTACTATTCTTCCGGGGAAAAAAAGAATGTTTACTTTGGCATGTTCTCTAGTTTTATCATTAATCTGTGACTGAAGAGACTCACTGTTACAGTAACAATGCAATACATAGACCAGAATTGGCCGGAAGTCTCAGTAAAGATTAATGGCAACGTCACATGCACATTAACAAGCCCCAACTGTAAACGTTTAGCAGGTTGCTCTTTTCTATGCCAACCCACAAGCATTACTGTAGGTATAGCATACAGAGCATTTTCTGTGCCATAGAAAAGATTTCATCTTCCAGCTCCCTGCTCTCAGAGCGTGAGAAAAAGGGATTCGACATACTCTCAGAGGAAAAACAAAAGCAGGGCTTGGAGAGATGGAGAGAGGAGGAGTTGTGTTAAGTGAGAAAGTAAGAAAGGAGGGGAATCATAAAAAGACAGAGTAAGAATAAGAATAAGAGATTGTTTTTATAGGGCAGGAGACTAGACTGTGGTGCCTGGAACCCCTGTCGGCTTCATTCTTGGCATAGCCCAGGTTTAGGCCGAGGCCCCTGGCAGGCATGTGGATCAAGCAGCCGGGCCATGGTTAAACAACACGGTGAAAACTTCAAAAGAGGGAAAACATCAGGAGTGCCTGATTAATGTTTTCCTCCAAGCATAACATCAATTGGGAAAATCATTCAATCAATCTCATTTATAGTAAATTTGCTCCAATAATTGTAAAATTGGATATTCCCAGATCTGCATCAGGAAAACTGGAGCTCCAACACAGTAATGTGAGTGTTTTTGTGTGAGTTTGAAACTAGTACTTCATCACTGGGGTTAGACCTGCCAAACACTGAGCTATAAATATGTATATAGTGATGAACTGGCTACACACCAGCACAACCACAACCAGGCACCTTCCTGACCAGACTGCTGAAACTCTTCTGAGACAGAGATGGACAGAAAAGAAAAAGAGCATTGTAAAATCAGTAGCAACAGACAGGAAAGAGAGAGAGGAGACGAATGGATAACGGATACAAACTTCTGTGGAACTGAGGACAGGAAGTTGGAGGAGCAACATTGAATACAGATTAGATTTCATCAGCAGAGACGATGAATCAGAAACAATATGAAGCACTGAAGAACATAGTATCTGAGTTAGGTGGTGTGTGTTCGTGTGTGTATCAGAAAAAGAGAGAGAGAGTAATGGATACTCACGCCACTCGAGGACACTGGCCCCAGGTACAACGTTGGTAGTCTGGTTTAATGTACGTCTCCACCCCGTCCTCCATCACACAGCTAACAGTGCGCGTCACCACATAAGCACACCAGTTCCTATGAAATCACACCCACACACATCCACATCCACACACACACACATCCACACACACACACACACACACACACACACACACAAGCAGGAAAAATAAATGACAAATGAATAACAGTATGGTGACTGGCACTTTCACAATAACTTTAGAGTCAGAGATTGGCACCAACACAGCAAATACACTCACACACATGCACTGATGCACACACTCAGTACACACTGTGCTGCTGTTCTTTGTTTTCCAAGCAAAATAGGAAAGTTTTTTAAAAAAAATAATAATCAAACATCTGTTGACTATGGGGCCCCAGAGATTTGAGATTAGTATCTTAAACCCCGGGTTGATTATTATTCTGTACAACATTCAAGAGATATTGTCCACTGGTGCAAATGTCAGATCATTTCAGGATAACTGTATGAACAATGGCTACCATTGTGTGCCTCCCCAACTCCCTACAACCAACCCACACAAAGACACACACACACATACACATACACATACAGATACCCATATCTTTGTAGTGCTTTTACAGTATATTCATGTGAAAACTTCCACTGGTTACATTCATTTCACAAACCTTCTGACAAAAGACACAATGTGATATTGATAACAAAATTTCTTGCCTCTCAGTTATGGATAATTTCATTTTAATCTTCAAACATTTGAGATAATTGACAGGAAATCAAATTAAATAGTGTGTGTCTGGAACTGGCTGCTGAGATGTTAATCTTAAAGGAGTAGTTCAACATTTTGGGACATGTGGGCGCTTATATGCTTTCATTTCAAGAGTGAGATCAGACAATCAGTATTAATGTCATGTCTGTGTATTAAAGCATACATACCCTTTTTTTCAAGTCTGTCTAAAAAAATACTCAAATACCCATATGTCGCTGTAATTATTCCTCCTGTTAAAAGCTGTAAAGAGTCCCCCTCTTCACGTAAGTTTGACGTGAGAGATGGAAAACAGAATCCTAAAAAAGCATTGAGTGCAGCTAATGCTAATGTGAGGCTTCAGAAATCTGGTTTAGCCAAATTAAGTGGATATTTACAGAAGTTACAGTCTTTTGAGTACAAAATTCTCCCTATTTCCATGTTTACATGCTGAACTGCAACAAAAACAGAAGCTGGAGTCAAGACCTGTTTAGTCTAGCTCAGCATAAAGATGAAAAGATGGGGGGAACAGTTAGCCTACTATAACAACACCTCTGGAGAAACACAGCTCTGAGATACAGCACATTAAGGTATTATGGCTGACATGCAATAGCAATACCAAAAAGTAACATGAACCCACTTGTATAATGTTTCTGTGTACCTGACAAGTGCACATTTTCGACCTTTTAGCTCTGGATTGGTTGTGGCTAACTCCTGAGAAAAACATGTGGGACTTCAGGTAGCTAACTTGTCTTATCTGAACTTGTTAGCTGGAAAAAGCTTCTTCTGGTTTGATATGAAAGGGGTTGATGAGTCCATCATACAGTCTTTGAAACTATGGGTCTTTGATTTCACCCAGAAATAAAGACAACCCTCATTTCTAGCTGACGGCCATCCATTTTTCTGACTGAAATGATGACTTTTATAAGCTGTAGCCACCTAGCATAAGCTAATGCTAATGCTAAATCTGGGTTGGTTGGGAACATCGCAAGCTGACTCATTTTAAAAAAGAAAAGTCTGTAAAAGAGTCTTAAATATGCACCATGATGGCTACATACATGAAGTAACGCTAAAAGACAATGGCTAAAGCTATTTCCCTGGCAAAGAGTTAGAATGCTCTCCAGCCAATGACCCACAGAGGATCATGGAAGTAAAGGAACAACATTATAGAGCTAGTTAGTCTTAGTATGGTACAGATTCAATCAAAAGTTTAGACACTCTTTCTCATTCAAGTGAATGGGAAAGTGTGTCCAAACTTTTGACTTGTACTGTATGCTTTAATGTATTTTCAAAACAGTATGTTTTACTTTAACAAGAGAAACGGATTTGAGGATGAAGAATAACCAATGAGTTTGGCACTAAACACTAAAACTATCTAATGGAAATTTGGCTAGAGTTGCTGGAGTGTAAATTTCTCCAAACCAAACAAACAGCAGAACACATCTGCCAAACACTTACGATACCGAATATTGCTTTTGTTAGAGCCCCATTCACACTGTTTCAGCCTGTGGAGAAATCCAAAGCTTGAGAAGCCTGCGGTGCCTAGTTACGGTTGCTAAGCTATGTTTGGACAATCCATCTTTAACCCGAAATCCTAAAATAACCCCTGTGAAGTGAAGGCTGCCCAAAATGATTTGGCATAACAAAAATGTCTTCATAAATGTCTGTAAGCTCAAACCTAAAGAGACAGAAGTACAAGAAACACACATACTCCCTTACACTCCCCCAGTCTGCATGCAGTTTGTCCTCTCCCCCCTGACCTCTCTTGGCCCTCAGATATGTCTCTTGATAACAACTGCGGATGGATTTAAGACACAGACATCCTTCAGTCGCTTTCTATCATCATTTTCATATTACCCAGAATCCCCATTCACTGCTATTTCCCCAGTGGTTATTACGGCCAATTAGTGTCACTCTCAGATTCATCTAAGCAGAACTACGGAGGGTTTATGGATAAAAGTTGGAGCATACAAGGAGTTCCTTCATGCTGAAAAGTCAATCAGCAGTTTTCCTCTCTCGGGTCTCATGTCTATCTTTTTATCAGTGTCTGTCTGTCTGTCTGTCTTCATGTCTGTCACTCGCTCTCTGTGGCTCCATTTACTTAACATGATACCTTGCAGAAAGAATTAAATTTGCATGAAATTTGACTCATGCAATAAAAAAAATACATTATCACCAAAATATGTAATAAATAATATCTGACAGCGATGATGTTTTTTTCCCTTTTTTTTTTTCCGCTGTCCTTGTCTGTGCAGATCTGTCTCTTTCTTTCCATCCCACCCTCTTTCTAACTCTTCCTGTCTCTTTCGATTTATCCCACTCCACCCATGTCTCTCCCTTCTCATCCCTTCAACTTGTGTTTTTCTCTCTTTCCCCTCTCTGTCCCCTCTCTTTGACTGTACCTCTCCCCCCCAAGAACCATGATCCTCCCCTTCATTCCAGAGCTTGTCTGACTGACAGAAGGAGTTTATCATGTTTCGATCCTCCCCAATCCCTTGTGACCTCCTGTTCCTGTTGCTACTGTACATGAGAAAGTGAACGGGACTAATTAGCTGTCAGACTCTCCTGTAAAGGTTTTCTTCAAGGAACATTATGAAAGAGTTGGTTGACCTTTATTACAGAGAGAAAAAAAATTGCCATACTAATAGTTTTGGTTTTATTTGCCTAAGTCTCCAAGATTTCTTGCGCCAGCACATTACAATGGTGGTGAATGGAATTTCGTTTGGATTGGTTTTGTTTGGTGCTCACGGAAATTAAAAATCAACATATAATTTGATTTATAGTAACGTATCTTTCCAGAAACAGTGTCCCCATTATGCAGGATAATCCACCGACCTTGCTGTTAACAATTTTCATTCAGACTGTTTCTTTGATTGTTTCCTGATTTCCCATTTCTCAATACTGCCAAAATTCCCCTCACCGCGACTGTTTTGGGGTGATTAGGGTTGCAGAAATCTAAGAGGCAGATATCTCAAAACCATGACAAATAAAACCAAAACTACCTCCAGGGCACAGTATCACTAGAGGTAAGTTTTTTATATATGTATAAAAGGGGAATCATAGTTTTAGCTTGATCTTTTTACAAGTCATTTAATCTTATATCTCTCTTTTATCTTAAATAAGTCAATATTAACGTAATTCCACCATCTACTATTCAAAGAATATCAGAATAATTGATTAAAGAATTACTGTATATCTTTTATCTTATCTTGCCTGATAAGCATCACAATGTAGATGGTTGCTTTCTTTGCCTAAGACTTGCTTGCATTCTTGGATTTGGAGCTTAATGAATAAACATTGTAGTTTAGTCTAAGGATGGAGGATGTTGTATTGTTATACAGATTACAAAACCTCCGGAGACGAATTTGTGGTTTATGATATTTGGCTATGTAAATAAAATTGACTTAACTTGACAGTATATAATTTTGAGCTGATTTGAAATAAACACTATTTATGGGGGAATTCAGCTCAGCCTGCAGTCAACACCAGATTGGTAACTGAATGTCATTTGGCTGAAATTACCGTCTGTTCATGCATCCAAACAGCGTTTCAACCCCTTATGTGTATTTCCAAAGAGTTGCGGTTCATCACAGTAATCCACATGACGTCATCTAGCTATGCACCGAATTGCATTATGTTTTGCTTTTCCACTCTGTGGTTAGTTACATTGTGTTTGACCTATCAGAGCCTGGAGCACTGATTATTCAGAGCGAAACCCCGCCACCATACATCTGATATCAGCCAGCGTCAGAGCTTCCAAACACAGCTGTCTCCGCACTCTTCTGTTTCCAGAGTGTTGCGGTTCGTTTCAGTGATCCTTATTGCTGTGTGTGGGTTTTCTGGGTTATCTTGTTTAGCGGGTTTATTATTCTGTGTATGTATGACTCAAAGTTTCTGAGAAACAGGGAATCTAACATCTCCATCAGGAGTTGGACCAGTACAGAGGAGATAGGGAACATCTAAAATCAGACAGCGGTAATAAATCAAAACAGCTCTGTCTCGTTCCCCTGTAGTTCCACTGTGTTGTTTTTTGTCACAGTGATTCAGTGAACCAGCTCTGCCAATCTATTATCCTGACTTACTGACGCTCAGGGTCACAGACAGCAGATAAAGCATAAAGTTGGCAACATTCACACCCTATCTCCTCTGATGAAGAACAGACGCTGCGTTTTTGTTTAAATGAACTTAACCATCGTTCTTTTTTTCACCGCTGAGCTGACACAGATGTAGATATATGCACGCACATTTATGCATACATAGGCAAACACACAACTCCCTCCGTGTCTGCAGCTTCCAAACACCCACACTTCCATACCGTCCTCCCGGCAATTTCATTTTCCATCTTTCCATCATGGGCTTTTCACCCCAGTGAAATACATAAGAGATGTCTTTATATTTGTAAGAGGATGACTAACTGTGACTGTAATACTGAACAAGTGTGCCTGGGAAATATATGCGTGCTTATGTCCAGGCGTACACCACCATCTAAAAAGAAAGTTACAGTGAATTTTGTTTATTTGCGTCCCTGCCTGCAAGCGTGTTTCCTGTTCCATGGGTGACACCTTCAAAACATTTCAGCCCTGAACCCTGTGGCCTCCTCTCTCTCTCTCTCTCCCTCTCTAACCAGCATGAAGTTAAGCATTCCAAACAGTAATCCAATAAAGTCCCATTAATCCAAATGGCCGGAGAGAAATCGCTCAGATGAAAGTCCACTAACGAAACTTGGCTTCTATTCCATAAGTGTAAAATACTATTACAAGTTAACACACATCCTTTGACACACAGCCAAGACAGACACACATAAGCACTAGGACATGCAGATACACACGTAGACATACATACACACACAATTATGTCTCAAGACCATGAATCTGACCTGCTTATTATTCCACTTTACAAAACATAAACATGAAACCATATACTGTACTTTTACAAGCTGATGCTAATTTAATATTACAATTACAGTCTATAACTTGAGCCATACAACATGAAGTTGGTGAGGCAGAGAACATGTGTTTGTGTGTCTGTGTGTCTGTGTGTGTGTGTGTGTGTGTGTGTGCGCGCTTGGTCTCCCATGAATGGCATATTCAGTAGCTAATCTCCCTGTTTCCTTTACTATATCAGCAACACAGGAAAACATTGCACATAAACAGTCCAGTTCCCGCACAGATTATGTTTATAACTACATTATGTATTTGCAGAATGTTTGTCAGACAGCAGCAGATAAAGACATCGATGTAAAACTAGAGTACAACGATTTCTTAACAGTGAATTTCAACTTTCAAATTGTTTAAAACCCCCTTAAACCTCAGTGATTCAGTGGTGGACTAGTCATTACAAGCTCATGCTATGCACCCAAATATTGTGATAACCTACAGAACTTTATTTTGTATTGTAGTGGAGATCCAAAAGTTTCCAAAGGAAAGGTTTGAATAGTGACTCATATAGCTTCCATGGAGAGCTGGGACAAGCTGATAAAAAATATATGTGGTACTGTCAGACAGTGTGATATAAGATTTCCAATCTATACGCTGCAATAACTGATTTTTGGCCACTAGGGGGCAGCAGAAACAAGCTGTAAACATAACACTGACATATTATTGATTTTTAAAGCAATACTTTGTAGACATACTAGACATTTTGGGAAATACACTGTGGAGAATTAGAGCAGAAGATCTAACCACACTCATATCTGTTCATTAAATATAAGGCTACAGCAAGCAGCCAGTTAGCTTAGCTTAGCATGAAGACTGGAAACGGGGAAATTGCTAGCCTGACTCTGTCCGAAGGTAAAAGAATTCCCTTACAAGCAACTAAAACATGTTACATGTCTGTTTACTACTTACAATTTCTTGACCAGACGCTGTAACTTCCTGAAATCTTGTTAAGGTCACTGTGAAGTTGCCGGGCAACCAGGCGAGACTTAGGAAGTTACTGTTCAAAGCCATAAAATAGACAGACACATAACATAACTCCCATAAAACCACATTTTTACACTTCAGTTTTTGTACAGATTAAACGAATAAAGTAGCATAACAACTGTAACAAGTTAATTAGTGAGCTTTAGAAGTACTGGTTGGCAGATTTTGTTACCTTTGGACAGTTACCTTTAATAACTGTGAGCTGAAACTTAATCCTCCATCTTTGTCTTCAGATACATGTAAGGAAGTAACCAAAAAGTTGGCATAAGAAGTGTAGTTAGCATAGAGTTGCTTGATTTCCCAAATTTGACGATGCATATTCAAACAGATACACAAACAAGCACAGCAAACAAGTCTACATGCACTCATCACAACCTTCTCCTACAGACAAACACATACAAACAGTATCTTCATTGCTTCTCTGCTGGGCATTGAGCAGTGAAATGTCCCTCGTACAGCTTCTTATTTTTATTTATAGAGCCATAACTCAGTGTGAGTGGAACTCTTGCACCTGTCTGAGCATCACTTTATTCCCCAATAAAATCCCCCTCCTTATAAAACAGCAGACACACACCTCATAGCCAAGCAGGATGCCACAGTCTGACATCTCAACCCGCACATACCAGGTTCATTTTATTCAAAAGCATCTCAGCGTGAGTCCTACACAGAAGGATTGTGGGTAAAACTGGAATAATCAGTGACAAAAGTGACATAGAGGGTAAGTGGGAGGAAGAAGGAATGAAAGAGAGAAAAAGGAGTGCTAAGGTCTAATACTTAAACAAAGAAATCACTTGGCAGCGCCTATTGTTGTCGGATCTTTCATTTAGCTTCAAGGGAAGGCTTCGACAGCAGCCTGAATGAGTTCCATGGTAAAAGGATGGTGCCTAAATGTTTGATCTGTGACCCAGAGGTCAAGCACCCCTCCTACGTCCTTGTAAAGGTATACCCCTGTACACACACAGTTAAGCACACAGACTGTCACAGACAACAACACACACACTCGAGTGCACTCACTCACGCTTGAGTGATCGCACACCGACAGACAGACGCACACACACACATTCTTCCATTCCCTCTGCTCTGTCTTTAAATCCAGTTTTACTCGCACACATACCATTTTCCTTTTGGACCTGTTCCAACATCAAGGGACAGCATGACTGTGTAAACTTCTCTCTGATTGTTTAGCCTGGCGGTCACGAAGATATACAGAGAATGTCCACGATACTGCCATTTGCTTTAGTATTATTGCTCAGATACGTCAATGTTCGGAGGTCTGCAGGGGTTTTTTTGTGGCTCACTTGAATTTTAACCATTTATGGAGACATGTGCGTTTGACACGTAAGTCCCCTCAAAGCCTTAAAATCACAGTTGCCCAAAATAGAGCAAACTATTTACACAGGTAAGACTTTATTAGTCTGAAGTGCAAAACAGCAAGTTCAGTGTCTTGTCTTGTTATTTATTCTTTAAGTTGAGGGGAGCTTTTTAGAGTCAGTTGTTCGTGTGGAGGGATGGGGTGGATATTGGGAAGAGATCCAAATCTCTACAGTATTGCAACTTTATCCAAACAAGGTAAAGAAGGGTTTCTCAATGCAGTGCATGCTGGGAACTATGGAAATTAGGTTACAATAGCTGTGACTGGAATGGTTCCCTTTTCCCACATTGGCATTACCATATATAAGGAGATTTGTTTACTGCCCTAATTAGCAGAAAATCAAAAAGAGTGAGTGAATTTGGATACTTTCCAAGGTTTGGTCAAGAGGAGGACAATCCTGTTACAGTCTAATTGCCTGGCGACATATTGGTGCACTTAGGTATGTTGCACATTACAACGGTGGTCTCTACTGTAGAGATCAGATGTTTTTACTGTATTTCAGTGCATTGTGGGAAAGACATAGTTCTTTAAAAGGTTTTTGCAATTGCGTCTTAAGATTCAGACACTAAAAACCAAACCTAAGAGCTTACAGACATGTGAGCAGCGTGTGAGGCAGTATTTACTTGAGCTGAGTGCAAAAGTCAGCACGCTAACATACCCACAACTATAATGATTACAATCTTAGTTTAGGCTGTTTGCATGCTAACATTTGTAAATTGGCATGACTGAGTCTAGTGGAAATGTTTTGATGGTATTTGCTCAACCAAAAGTATTGGAAAAAGTAAAACATTTTGACCTGCTGATGGTACTACATGAAAAGTTATAACATTTAATCCAGAGGAAGACATTAATGTCTGTAGTAAATTTCATTGCAATCCATCCAACTGCCGTCGAGCCATTTCACTCAAAAAACACAAATTTCAATCTCATGGTGGCCCTAGAGGAAGAATCCAAAAGTTGTCAAGACATTGCAGACTGGACTAAAGTGGTGGACCAGCTGACTGACTGACAGACTAGCATTGCTAAAAATGGCTGATGTTACAACCAGTGCCCTAAAATGCAATCCAGTCCATGCCAGCATTTCTTGACCAGTAATAATTATCACTTTATGTGGATGTGATGTTCTTTCAACTATAATTTTAAGTCAAAGGACATTAATTCACTGAAAACAGTATGTGCACTCAGGCTAATGGTCACAGTTAACACAACTATTTTTGCTTTTGATGGATACGAGGCACATTTATAGGCAATGTTACTGACCAACATTAGGTTTCTGCACACAAGCTTAAATTCTGAGCAACCACAACATGTGAAACCACAGTTTTCTTAAACTGCACTGGAACCACTAACATTTATTAACTTGCTCAAAAGGCAATTATTAAGAGAAGCTAAATTACTGACAATTATTTCCTCTCCATGCTCAGAATAATTAACCCTTCTCCACTCTTTTCTTTGGATATTCTGTCACAATTACAATATATATTGGTCTGTGGTGTTTAATGTATTCCAGCAGATATTTTACTATGACCTCCTACATTATCAAAACTCTTTTTGACAACAGAATAGGTGTGAACTTGTTGCTTTATACTGTATGTAGACAGAAAAGGCAATGTTAATAGGAAAAAAGTCATTGAAAAAGTGAGTATGGTTTCAGGTATGCTCTGAATGGCCATACTTGAAGGTGGGGCAAAAAGCCTGCTGTCCTAAACAGGATCAACGCATGATAAATTGTATAAATGGGTATAAAATGGGACGCGCACTTTCAGACATTCTCTCTTTGCAGGCATTCGTTTTGTTACACTCGGTTGTACATACAATAAGCGCAGTTGTGTGGAAGAATGAGAAAAGAGAGCCTGAGAAACTTCCTACCTTCTCACTTCCATCTATTGAGACAACTGGCAGTCAAGAAACTGGCATCTCTGCCTCTTTTTTTTTAAATGGATTTCTCGCTGTCTGATTGTCGAATGCTGGTCTTTTAATGGCAGCTGTAGGTAGGATCCCTGATGTACTGAGATTAAAACTTGATGATCAGAAAACTCAGTGTTGATCTGATCTGTATAGTCCTTTTTAGCTAGCCTCAAAAGATATATTTGGTCAGTGTGAACAACAATATGGTTCTTGAAAGCAGCTTTTTCTTTATGGATATTGCTACACAACTTCTGCACTAATCTTCTCACTATTCAAGTGAGGCGGTACAAGATGCATCTCCTGATGTGCAGGCCAAATGTGTAACATTAACTTGCTGACCCAGTAACATCAGGACATAATATAACGTTTGCCACAGCTAATCACTAATCAACAAATCATCACTCTTCATCTCACAAACACTTAATGTAAAACTATAATCTAAATACATGTCAACACAACATCTGAAAATCTAATATTTGTGTCAGTGGCTGAGTAAGTGAATGCCTAACGCACGTGTGTGAGTTAGTGTTTGTCATCTTTGTGTTCTCTGCATGGAGGACCTCAATGCTAATGCCACACAAGGGAGAGTAATGGAGAACTTTCAAACAGAAGATAAAAATGATTAATGAGAGAGATGAAGGTGTTCTGTATCTACTCCTTGCTACCCTCCAGTGGTGATCTAGCATCTTTTCATTTAAAGTGCTCAGGAGCCAAAATAGATTAGCCGTCCACCTGCATATACAATCACTGCTCATTCCCTTTCCTTTCCGTCCCTGTCTGGAGCAGACGGGATGACGTGTAGCTCTGACATTTTGGCAGGAGATGTGTCGGACACTCTCTGGGTCCTCCAGAGTTCCCCCCCTGAGACCCCTGCTGGATGTCTTCAGTTCATTCAACAGCCTTTATCGCTTATGGAATACTTCACACATCTGTCAAAACAGATCAATTGAGTTCAAACAGATGTCAGAGGGGCAAACCGCATTGCCACGGGCCAGCGCATTCTTCTCCCCGATGCGTCACGTTGTGTGTGTGTGTGTGTGTGTGTGTGTGGTGTATGAGTGCGTACGTCATGGCCCAGCCATGCTGACTACTTCATAGCCTACTGGTTTCAGTAGGGGGGGGAAGGCATTTAAGGACCCTGTCTTCTCTCTCTTCTCCTGTCAGTCTGTTTTTTCTCTTGTTGTGTCGCTCCTCCCTGCCTTTTCTCACTCTTTCATCCTCTCTTGTCACGCCTGCTCACTCACTCGCTTTTTACTCCAGATCTCCTTTTTCTCTTTTTTTTTTGCCAGTTTTCCTCATCTCTGTTGTTTCTCTTTTGTCTGATCTTTCTCTTTGTTTCTTACTTGGTCTTTTGTGTCATCTGATTCTTTCATCCTTTTTTTCTCACTTATCTTGCCTTCTCTAGATCTTCACTTGCGATTGTTTCAGATGCTTTCTCTCTTCCTTCTCTTGACTTCTTATCTCTCACTTCCATTTTATCAATCAACTTTTTGCACTTTTTCCACCACTTTTTATTGCTCTCTGGTCTCCTCTCTGCATGCCTCCCACTTTCTCTCATTCACAGTAGCAACAGTTCAGCTTCAACATCCACCAAAGAAGCCAACCATCCATGTCTCATCACTCAGGGAGCCACAGCAGCAGCAGCAGCAGCAGAAAGCAGCAGTGCTCTGATGTGGACAGAAACTTGATAGAAGCTCATATTGCAGGAGCTCAACTCCCAGAAGCCTGGCCAGCCTTACATACACACATACACACACGCTAAGTACAAACACATGCAGGCATGCAGGAAGACAAATACCACATGTGAGAGATACTGTAGACTCTGTCAGTCATTCTGCTGTGACCTCTTTTAATCACTCCCAAATAAACACACACACACACACATATGTGCACACATACATGCGTAATCACTTATTTAATTTGCCAAAACTTTCTCATTCATTCATTTACAAGACACACAAACAAGCCGCACGCACATCTGTCCATAGAGGTGCAGGGGTCGTTCACACACGGGCCCCTCAGGCAGAAGCTCAATTACATGCTAATAACACACTATGGGGCTGCAACAGCACATTAAAACCATACATGTGTTGGCTCACTAACAGTATTAACAGCTTTATGAGCGGGGACTCCTACAGCCATCATTGATTTATGAGTGACTATTAATCAGTAGTTGCTGAGATCGAAATGATTTCCTTACAGTCCCATAAGTGAAGGCAATATGGTAGCTCCGCCACTGATCCAAGATTTATAGGAGTGTGTGTGTGAGACTGTAGAAATCTGAATCACTCAAATGAAAATTTTCAATTTAGTGAAAAACTGCACTTTTTTTTATACAATATCAGTCTTCTGGATTTACAGCGTAACATGCTTCGTATCCCTGCAACTCATCAGACTCCCCACAGAGCCCATTCACCCTTACGTGACAGGAAGATGCTGTTTGCCAGGAAGATAAATTCCCCTCCAACAAGGCTGACAGGGGTGCTGCTACATACTCTGGGCCCCATGGAAACTTTTCACTTGGGGCCCTGAAACAGTAAATATCTATAATCCCTATAAACCCTGTCCAGCTCGGGGCCCCCTGAATCATCAGACCCCCACCCATTCACCCATCACCCTTTATTCAGGGCCGCTGCTGAGTAACAAAACTAATCACTTGTATTTCCTCTGAAAACGAGAATCTTCTTTCTACAACAGCCGCTCAGATTATATTTTTACACTACGGACTCAGAAGGAGACACTTATTAGGGACATGATGCCCCGCATGGGAATATTTTTTTATTTTAAAATTAATTAATAATCAAATTAGGATTTATAGTTATTTAAGTTGTAGTGAAACTATTTTAGTGATGCAGCTGTGATTAATTTCTATCTATTATTGTCTATTAATTACTTTTCAATTCATTGATGAATTTTTAGACCCAACATGTTGTCTTCAGATTGCATTTTCTGTCACACCAGCAGATATATATAAGTTTATAATTAATATTAATTAATTTATTAATTTAGTTTATAATGACATAAAACTAGCACATTTTCACATTGGAGAGACTGTAACTGGCAATTAATCGACTAATTAATCAACCAACTAACCTTCAGCCCTGAATTATTTAATATTTAGCTGGGAACGACTCATCTGAAGCCACTAAAGGACCCCAGAAGCTCCCCGGACCTCACTTTGGGAACCATACATGAGCAGTTTATTAGGGGCTCTCACCATCATTAGTAATCTTAAATAAAGTAAGTTCATTTTTTCCGAGTGAAGTTTTGAACTGCAGCTCCTGTTTTTCCCGGTTTAAACTTAAATTGAAGCAGCTAACAACTTTTACGCACGTGCGCTGATCCTACCTGTGTCTGCTCGCGGCTCTCTGTCCCGTCTGAATACTGGACTCCGAATATCCGAGACCCCAACTAACCCGGGCCAACATGAAGGCAAGCAGGTAAAATAGCGTCTCCATCTTTAAGTCCAGTGTCGGTTAAAGGCAAATAAATGTCATTTGGTTTCCAAAAGTTTATCCTAGAAAACAAGTCTCCCCGTTGTTTGTTATCTTCAGTGACACGCAGCCTATAAATGAAGGTAAACAGTCAAGAGATGAGAAGCTCCCGTAAACCCCGCAGAGTCCAGTCAAGTGCATTTCAGAAGGTCAACTGCTGCTGAAAAGCGATGGAGCTCTGCTGGAGTCTAAAGACTGCTGCTGCTGCTGCTGCTGCTGGAGCGCGGAGCAACAAGAAGAAAAGTTTCCTGTCAGAGCTCCAAGAGCCGTCATGCCAGCGCAGGAGCTCTCTCTCTCTCTCTCTCTGTCTCTCTCTCTCTCTCTCTCTCTCTCTCTCTCTCTCTCTCTCTCTCTCTCTCTCTCTCTCTCTCCCTCTGAATGTATGTATCCCTCCCTCTACCCTCATAAGACTCAGTTCAGCTCAACTCATTTCAGTTCCATTCATTCAACAGAAATTGCCTCACTGGCATTGTGAGATATTTTCGACCCTGCTTGCTAAAGTAATTACACACACACACACACACACACACACACACACACACACACACACACACACACACACACTCAAATGATTGAATGAAAGGAAGTCGAAAGAAAAGGAAAATGCAAAAGAAACAAAGAAAGTCCAGAAAACTCAATGAGATGATTTAAAACCCTCTGCATTAAAGTTAAAAAGAAAGCATAACAGGAAATTTATTAATAAACACAAGATTAATCTGTTTATTCTCTCCAGTTGTCCCTCATGTTATGAAAGGATAATTCATACAGTAGTTTTCTGCCAAAGCAAAGGAGATTATCTCTCATGTATATACTTTACACTACAAGTATACCACTGCTTGTCTTTTCTGCCACTTGTTTATATGTCATTTCAAGAATATAGGGTGAAATAGAGTAATGTGGGACAATTTCTGCAATTGGCACTTCAGCAGTATATTTTGATATGAAGCCAATACGTTACATCCACACCCAATACCATTCTGAGATCCCCGAGGTGTTTTCTAATTATATCAGAAAAGAGGACACAGATATCACACTCAAAGAAGAAATGGCAAAAAATAAAAGTGTTCCTTGTTCCAAATTGTCTCAGGTTATGTGCATTTTCTAATGTGGGACAGTTCAGGCTGAAATCTGAGATGCTCACTGGGAGGCTGAAAGGTCTAAATCACATCAGTTCATACAGTAAAAACTGCTTTGGTCAGTAACACTGAAGAACATGCCCACATTTGGTCATTTCAGTAAAGGTTAAAAGCAGTTTTAGCTGTTACAGGTAGTATAATAATGTACTATATTATGTATTATATAATAATATAATTTGCAACCTGCATAAAAATAAGTTAAAATTGAGCATTACAAGACCCTGAATAACTATTGGTATTGCACATTTAATGTACTTAAATGCATATTTCACCAATTTAACTACATATATACAAAAGAAACCCCAAAATGATTGAAATTAAAGGTATGAAACATGTTTTCACCATATTATAGCATACTTTGAGGCATGAATTTATTTATCATAAAGACAATCTGATAACAATTGACAACATTGCTTCATTTATGACAAATTCATATCCTCAACATTAAATTACTCAAAACTCTTTGACTGGACTTCACAGCAAGTACTTCCTGTTTGAAGATCGCATCGCCCCGATCTATGACATCACATGTGTGGAGTCATGTGATTTAAATTGCATAACACCTCAGGTTTAATTTGACAGCAGTCCTAATCATTAGCATTTGGTAGGAAAAAGCTTGTATGTCCCACATTACACTAAGTCACCCAACTGTAATGAAACGTAATGAATGCCATTCATATATTGAAAAATCTTCTTGACCAATCTGTTGTGTAGCGTATGTATTTAAACCTACAGGGAGGCATTGTGAAGTTGAACGAAAAAGCAGCTAAACAATATAGGAGATTTTAACACACACGGTATGTTGCCCACTAAACCCGAGAATATTTAGCTTCTTAATGCCCCTTTAGCAGATTAGCCAACCAGGGAAAGTGGGAAACTACCGCGGTGCCCCAGAACTTACCCAGAAAGCTCCTGGCTTACTGTTAATCAGCTGATTTGTGCTAATTTAATTGGACATTTCTTTAAGAACATGTACCACTAAAGCACAATATCAACTGAGGGGCCTTAAAAGCGCACTCCACCAATTAAGCATTGCATTGCTATCACATTGTTGAACTCACAATGGACAGTTTAAAAAGATTATCAAAACTGATACAGCAGAATCAGAGATATCGTCTTTTTTTATTCCATTAATTCTTTTTCCTTGTCAAAACCTGGTGCTTACACAACCCACAATGCAACTCATCCACCGACAGTTCAGTTGGAGATTTGAGTGTGTTATACTAGTAGCCTCGAGCCGCTAGCCTCAAACACAGATGAGGAGCGTGCTACAGAGGTCAAAAGTCACTTCTTTCTAATTTTCAAACTTAGTCTTCAACCCCAATAGATGCTGACTCAAGTGACGTCACTTGAGGTTATAATGATTTCAGCTTTGTGCTTAAATGTTTCGTAAATTAATCTGTGTTTAGTCAAATTACCACATAGCAAACCAGGGTCAAGGTAACACTGTAAAAATTCACACCGCACAGAGTGTGGGAGGAACGGGAAGGTTAACAGGGGTACAGCAGCTTTTAACTTTTAAGAAATTTCCGAACAAAAGATTTTTGACCAATATTTTCATCTTTTAACACATCTGAAAATAAAAAAAAAGTGAGTTAAGCAGTTAACCCACATTACATTCACAAAAAGACAAGTTTGTGTGTAGTAATGGTTATTGTAATCTTGCCTCTTTTATCATAATCACAGTCAAACTAAACGCAATCAGTACGACTGCCCTGTTTCCCTTTTGATTAGTATGACAGATCCCAATCTGGTGGATGATATCTAAAAGCCCAACTCATGGGACAGACAGACACACACACACACACACACACACAAACACACGTAGTAGCAACTCCTTATCTCTGTCCTCGAGGTGTGATTGATGCCGTTGTACTCCCTGGAGCCAAGAGAGTTTGACTCCCTGCCATGATTTACATTGCACTTCATTTCCCCTTCACCTCTTTCCTGTCATTATCTGTGTACAAGCTTAGCACACATGCCAAAAAAATTTAAAAATAGACTTTTGCAGTCTCAGCAGTTTTCTCATAAGAGATACTGGATTCGTACTCAGTTTCCAGTCATACAACCTCATAAAACAACATTTAGTCACATTTACTGAACTCCAATGACAGATCTGTGAGTCAAAAAGGAAACAGAAAGATAAACTGGGTTGTTCTTTTTTCTGTTTCGTTATTCATGTTCACAGAGCCTTTTTCCTCATGACTAACTTTTGTGAGAATTTTCGTAGGAGTTTATTTACTTTTCCTAGAGTTCCTTTTGTTGTCCCAGTTTATTGCTACTTTTTACTCAATGAAAGATGTGCATCTTCTCCAGTGCTGCCACTGAGGAATGCCCAGCTCAGCAGTCCTCCCATTGGCTCACTAATGAGAACAGCTCTCAGCTGCTCTGCCCACAGACTCACTGACTCCCCACTGAGAACGTAGCCAGGCATACTGAGGAGGATGAGACCATTACATAAACATACACACTGCCACTATCTGCATATGCATAACGTACAGCGTATATACTCAAATCGGTATTCTAATTCCAGTATTCATTAACTAGACCAACTAGATTTGACATGAATCAAATAAATTGTATGTTAACCAAAGACACAGTGCCAGTGTTTAGAGGTCAAATCATGGCACACATGTTCTATGGTTGTTTTTATGCTCTTTCGCTGGTAACTCATCATCATTATAAGTCTATTTGACATTTAAAATAGTCAAAGTATCTGGCGGGCATGTAAAGTTAGCCTGCTTGTACTCCTTTAAAGTGGATTCCGAGCAGACAGACCTCTTAACTTTTTGGATCCATGCAAAACAATTCCTAAAAATAGTGCCTGTATATTAAACAGATCAGGAAGTGCTGACCTTTGGTGATAGGATATCCACTGTGCTCTTATGCTTATGACTAAAAGCTTATGACTCATTACGTGTAGCTACAGGCTGCAATTTGGCTACTGCACCATT
The DNA here is from genome assembly GCF_910596095.1 of Thunnus maccoyii. Taxonomy (NCBI): domain Eukaryota; kingdom Metazoa; phylum Chordata; class Actinopteri; order Scombriformes; family Scombridae; genus Thunnus; species Thunnus maccoyii. Next base: position 7,955,970 of record NC_056549.1, on the reverse strand, counting down.
CAAATGAACTGTGGCTGGTGTGAGATGCAGGCCAGGCTGCACAGTAAGCGATAAGAGTGAGAATAAATGAGGGACCACACAAACCATGTGATGCATGACACAAACCAGATATAAGAAGAACTCCGATGGTGAGTTGACAGGGGGGATGAAAGCTGTGATGAAGGATGATGTTCATCTTTTTAGAACACACAAATTATTACTCACATTCCCTCTTTCGTAACACTAAATCTTGAGAGTGCAATTAATCTGGACAGATACGCATAGACACAGTCACACACTGTTAAATTTCAGCCAAATTTCTTCTCTAAATTGCTTCCTCCAAAGGTTGCCGAGATTAATCTGTAACATTTCCAGAAGCAGATGTGAAAATTAGTAGCAGAATTTAAGTGCGCTATGAGCCAGTGTGTCATTCGGAGACAGGTGTCGCCAGCTTATCTATTGCCTATTTCAAACAAACTGAAGTTCATTCAACCTCTGTGTGCACAGCATAACATATTTCATCATCTTGGAGACTGCTGACAGAGTGTGTGAAGGTCTTTTTGAAGTTTTTTTCCACAGACTGATTTTCAATTCCCCTTACCATGAAAGAGGAAGATCATAGCTCCTATAATAGGACTGCTTTCATGGCAGCTGTGGAAATCACCCATCATAAATTAACCAAAAGTTGAACTGAGTAATATACAGTAACATGAAACTCTATGAATCTCTGAGAAGTCTAAGTGCCGCCTTATTCCATGTGCTGTTCAGCTAAGAAGAGCTCTGTCAGGCTGTACTGAGGCACATTGGTGCTTTGAGCTAAATCTTTATCAGCATGCTAACACGCTCACAATGACAATGCTAACATGCTTATGTTTAGCAGGTAAAATGCTTACCACATTCACCATCTTAGTTTAGCCTGTTAGCATGCTAACATATTCTGTTTAGCACCAATGTTCTGTTATGCTGAAGGACTGCTCTGGAGGACGAGAAATGTGACTTGCGGTAATTCAAAGTTGTTGTATTTACATATTGTATGTTCTCAGCACACTAACGTTAGCCACAGGTACACCTACATTCAGGAGTCACCTAAAGCTAGTTTTGTTCAGAACTGGAAGGTGAGTGTGAATCACGCACCTGAGTCGGGCCTTTGTGGAGTGTTGTGTGCAGTCACTGAGGCTACGCTAACACTCAAGTAAAGTGATGTGTAATCAGTAATTAATTACAGTTTTCAACACTGGTTAGCACTAAACACCAATGTCATATGTTTTGCATATTTGATTTATTTTTTAATGACGATGGCTGTAGATAAGAAGTTAAGGGATCACCAAAGTGATTGAAGTTCATTCTGAATTGAACATGTCAACCTCATGGTGGTGCAAGAAGAAAACTCAGGGCATCACTAAAGTCAGTGGGATTCATCCTCTGGGGGACATCTGATGTCTGCACAAAACACCATGGTAGTCCATCCAAGATCTTTCAGTCTGGACGAAACTGACGGAACGACAGGCCCACATTGCCTTTAAGCCACATGGCTATAGCGTAGCTAATAAAAATAAGACTTAAAAATGACCAAAAAAAAAAAAGAAATGTTGGTGTTACTCTGTCACTCCATGTCTCTCAGGGTCTCGACAGCTTGACCCTCCAGTAGTCCCCAAGCCGTGATAACATTCTTGTTAAGATACCCTAGAGTCAATGTCCAGAGGGAGCTCTATATAATTTGACAGTGTGACAGGATATTTCTTTTAGCTTATGTGCTGATAACTTTTGTTTTCTTCTGCAGATGCTGCTGAGTGAAGTCAACGATGAGTGCTTTCCCTCCTCACATTTAGCTTCATTTGAGTGGAATCTCTGGCGCTTTCGCCCACTAATGCGGTTGCACTCTGAGGTTGCCTTTGAAAAATTCGACTGGACAGCATTTCTTTCCTTTCTGTGGCTTTAGATTAATTGCATCTTCCTTAAAGAGCCAACTTGAATGGTGATGTACTTGGATCGACCCTGTCAGCTGTGTGGCGTTCGTTGGCTGGGCCACTGACCAAAGCCCTTGGGAAGATTAACATTCCTGGGGGGGGGGGACCACTGTATCTCTGCCATTATAAATAGGCAGGATTAGGCCATACACAACAAAACAAACAACAAGGCTTTCTGTTGTAGCAACATATGATATATGTTGATGAGGGTGCTATTCCTCTAAACAGTTAGCGTACAAGTCTGAATTATGTGTATTTCCATAAACTCATATTTTATCCTACTCTATTGTTCCTATTGTAGCCCATTCCTCTTCTATCTACTCCCACTGCTTCCTCCACAGCCTTTATCTTAACTTTGTGTGTGTGTGGTGTTTGACCAGCGCATGTTTGCGATCCTTTGCGGCTGCCATGTTGACATTCTTTGAGGCTTGGCCTGCATTTCACATTTGTGCAGGTCAGGGTGTTTTGTTTGCATTAACTATTATGGGAGACCCCCAGTTGTTATTTCGCACTTTGGAGGAACCTTTAAAATGCCTGTGCTGGCCTGGTATGCTCTGCTGCACAGAAAGAACATGGGGCTCGGGGGAAGTGCCTTAGGAGTGTATTTCTGTCAAGCCCGAGTCAAACTTTGGGCTGATTTGACTGATTTGATTATTCTTTTGAGGCTTTGGGTGCCCAGGCCACATGTACTTACAAGACATCACAGCCACTGCAGTGGATGTACAGCAAATATACAGAAGTCTAAAGCAAACTCAGAGTCCTCACATACAAAGTACCTTCATGTTTTCCTAGACTTTACACACACAGCAGGAGCCACCATTTCTGAAACGTATCTCGACTCTTTTATAGTCCTCCAACAAAAAGTTACTATCAAGCCTGCTTCTTCTGACACAAAGAAAAACAAAGCGTAAAATTAAATGTGACTGTTACGAGCCTGTTTTGACTATGAGGGTGCTTTCAGTATTAATCATCAGAGTTACTATCATGAGTCAAAAGCTCCAGTTTCATTGGATATAATTAACAATGCTGCATTCACGTTCCAAAAAAGGGTCATGTAAATACATTCAATCTGTCAGTGACCCTCTCTCACAGAACACAAGTTCAATAACCTGCGTTATGAGAAACTTAAACTATGGGGCTCCACTGATTCACCTCTGAGTCATGACAGGAATTCATCATGAAGGAGCGTGACTTATATCCTCACAGTAATAATCTATAACCTGAGCTGTGTTCTTGGACTACGATCAAGGACTACGGTTACCGCGCTATTATGATGATGAATGCTACGTTTAATTTCTTTAATCTTGCTGAATTCAACTGTGGTGGTCAGACATTTTCTGGTAAATCATAGCAATAAAACAATTCACGACGTTTCTTGATAAATCAGATCACCATCATTTACAAAAAGAAATAGTTACTCTTACAGCTTGACTTACTTGGCTGTTAGTGATTTAGGAATTTCTGATGGATAGCAAGGCCCAGAAAAAAAAAACATAAAAATGTGTTAGACATATAGATCATTTTAGCTACTTTGGGGCAGTACAAAAAGCTGTAAACACAGCACATATCTCTTATCAACATATAAAGTATATATGGTGAACATGTTAGCAAGCGGTTGCCTATTTACACATACAGCAGACACAGAGCAACATTAGCATTCGTTTGGAGTTGTGTTTCAGGTGGCCTGATGAATGTAAGTCCAATATTCAATCTTATTTTAGCTCCATTTTGGTTTCCACCAACTCTGCTACATTCTGCGTTCACGTAATGTCGGCAGGATGTAAAGGGTAGGAAAAGCTCCCTTTATTCTGACTTTAGACTGTTCACGCATTATTCCAAACCCTACTGCTAGCCTTGTTGCCACACCATTTAAATTGCCTAAAGCTACTTTTGCTGTTACGTTAAGTACGTAACAGTCAACAGCCGACCATTGAAATTAACTGAATCAATTTCATTAGCGTTAATATGGGATTTTATTTAGATGTATACTAATTGCCAGTGATGGTGGCTTTACTGTCACCTTTGTTGACACTTTTCGCAAAGTGGGAGAATATCTTTGCTGATTCCTGATATCTCTGACTTGGAGCTACAACTTGGAGGCTTACGCTCTCCCACTCAGGCTAATTATAGTCTGAATGATATGACGTGAACACGGCATACATGCCTCACTATGTTCACCAGCTAGTTGATAACTACATCCGTATAGTGTTTGGTGCTGTGCAGGTAGCCCACAGTAGGCTTTTAGAGCTTTCTTACTGAAAACAGCTGCCTGCTCATGCTAGAAACAAAACCGTAAAGTTGTGGGCAGTAAAACCAAAACAATGAGCTAATAAAGCACTAAAAAACTCCATAAGGCTGAGGAAAACTACAGAGTGGGGTGGTAATTTTCTTTGGGTCCAACACTAGAGTACAAGCCACCTCTTTCACATTAATACAAAAACACTGATTAGAGCAGCTTTAAAGTAGATTATGAATGATTTTTAAAGCCTACAAACCCAGAAATCAAGTAAAAATCCATTACTGCGCTTTCTCTTTAAAAGCCTGCATAATCTGATACCCTCAAACACTAACACAGGCGCACTTCCGTTTATTTTCTCAAGATAATGTCTCATCACTATCACATGTTGAAATAAACAGCTAAACCTGCGTCTTGGCCCTATCTATCTATTCTGCACTGTTGAAACTGGTGCCCGAGTGATGCCGGGTGGGGCACGGGGGAAACAATTTCTCTATCATTATAGTCATTACCCCCAGCCCTTATCATCACGGATGTTTGTCTAAGAAATCCTGCATTAGCACAGTCCTTGTGAGGATGGCGTTATCCCACATGAAGATGAAATGTAGTCAGCTGAACTACATGTTCCTTCATTGTTTAGAAGGCAGCCCCTCGATGTGCAACACGCTGCTCCACTAATCATACAAATGGTCTCATAATGTCTTAGCATAAGAGCAGGCAGGGAATTATTAGGGAAATCATGCAATACAAATGGAAAGTAGACGCAGGGTGTAAGCTGCCAATTTACTGTTAGTACCATATGCCTCTATTAAAGCAATAACTGCATATTCTATGAAGGAAACATTCCTATTCAGCACTATTCTTTTATTGTAGGTAATTGCTGATCTGCTTTCTGTTGCTTTTATTCAGTGACACTTTGTAAGCTGTTTAATAGCTGCCAGAAATGGCACCCTCTGTGAATGATGTGATGCCTTTTTGCTGTGAATCCCCTGTCGTCATACAAGATGAAACCGACCTCCTGTGTGGGCTTTGTTTGAAGAGGCTGAGCTCATAAACAAACCATGAGGGAGTTGCAGCAGGATGTTTATGGGGATGTGAGGTAGAATGAATTAGGAACCGCAGGGGTTTATGCACTGGGGCCTTCGCCACACACACATAAATGTACACTCAATCACATATACATACAGACATGCAACACTGGAGTTCTGTATATCCTGCAGAGACACTCGAAATCCAGTAAAAGTGAAAACTACTGCCAAGCTAGACTTCAGTAACACCACTTTTAGACAGTAAAATAACCTTAACTAGTTTTGTTTAATTTCAGTGTGCTCTGTAACTGAGCTATAAAAGTCATTTTCTCAGACTATCTGCAGGGGAGGCCAGATGGGGAGAGAAACACACACAGAGAGAGACAGACTGGGAGGAAGAGAAGCGGGAGAGTCCATCGGTCCAGAACCCATCTGCTAAGTTTTAACCCTGAACCAAACGTCCAACAACATAACACAAGCATGGTCAAAATATTTAAACACTGTTGCGTATAAAAACAACAGATTTGCACCATTTCTCCCTTTATGAGCGTTCCACTTGCTACTTAATGTTTACCATGTGTCTGAAGCAACTGCACAAATCTTGCGGTAGATGCTTTGTTGTTGTGTTGCCCTCCCGTGGGAAAAAACACAAGCCTTACTCTTGTTTGAAACTAAGTGGTCTTTGTTATCTGTACTCTGCTTATGTTGTCCGTTAAGGTGCATTCTCAGTGCAACAGCCACTCATTTGAACTTTCAGTCTGAGGTTGATGCTCTTGGGAAAACATTAGCCTGAATTCAGAACAACTAGATTTTGGCATACTGACAGCTTGTTCTGACATTTACACTGTGCACTACATATCAAAGACCGAATAGTTATTTGTGAACAGATGTGTTTTTGTGTGCTGCGCTGATAAATAGAGGTATAGGTCAAACATTTGGATGCTGAACAAGAAAAAAGAGTTTTGTTCAGCCCTGTCTTTCTCCCAGCGTTGTATTTACTCTGTAATTTACATCATCTAACACTATTGCTTGTTCCCTCACAAGATGATGAGCATCTGTCCTGGAGAAGTGGCTCTGAGCAAAACAAGGTGACCCCTGTGTAGCCTTGACATCAAAGCATGAGGTCAGAGGTGCGGAGCCTGTTTGCTGCAAGTGAAAGAACATTTTCTTTGTATAATCATTATCATTATTAAAACAATAATCTGTAACATTTTTGTAGGAATTTCGTAGACAATTTTGCTGCAGTCTGCTCTCTATTGCTAACTGATTTGACACAGCTGTGATTCCACCTATATCCAGTTCATGAAAACATTTACACTGTTGTTCTAAAATCTGGTGTCAGGTAGGTCTTTCTCAGCAAAAATCCCCACAGGAAGTCATATGTTTTATGTTTCCAGCAGCAACAACAACGGCCTGTACGGGATAATTAGAAGGGTAAGGCAGGTTACTGATAGTTATTATGGCTACCATGGATGAAAAAAAAGAACAAAAATAAAGAAAAAGAAGAGGAAAATAAATAGGAAAAACAAACAAACAAGATCATGACATACAACATGCAAGATTCACTGTGTCACCACAGACATGATTGTCTCACAAAGACGTCACCAAAGTGAATTAATCCTGGTTAATCCTACTTTAACATGTCAAAATTTAATACTGAAGTGATCCCAAACTCCTGGCCTTGCTTCCAAAGTCCTTAGAAGGGAATGTCCAGCCTTGAGAATTTAGGGTCTTCTGGGGCCAAATTCGTGCTTGACTGCATTCAGCCCAACCTGACCACTCAACTGATTCCCTCATGTACCAGCGAGCCAGGCTCCAGCGGGAGTCAGAGCTCTAATGAGAGTAAGAGTTAAAAAAGCAAAAGGCCCGAGTGAAGAAAGAACTCCTTTGTGTGGGTGTGTGTGTGTGGGTGTAGGTAAATGTGTGAAAGAAAGAGAGGAAAAGCCATAGAAAATATGTTTAAATGTGTTGGGTTATTCTGTGTGTGTGTGTGTGTGTGTGTGTTTGTGTTTGTAGGAGTTGACCATCCTATAAACCACCAGCTTCACCACCAGTCACCTTCAACAGCAGGTTCAGCTGCAGAGGTAGCGGCGTAACAGTGAAATCCCATCCAAAGCAAACACCACACTACCTCTGTTTCACTATGGATTCTCGCTACTTGGAATTTTTGTTTCCTAAAAGGCCCTCTTTGTCCCCACTGATGTGTATTGATCTGGTGAGGCACGTGGGAGTCCACCCTCACTTAAAACTGGCCCAGGAGGGCTGTTTAACTGAAACAGATACAGCCCACCTGAATATGCACACTGACGATTAGTAGCAAAGTTGGTCACAGACCTGCCAGTAAGACCTTTCCCTGCTCTCCTCTACCTTCCTTCCTGCAAATTTTCCCTAGAGGTGAGAGGCCCAAGGCTTCGGCTAGTGAAATGTCAATTGCTGCTACTGCATGTGCCTCCATTTGCGACAACGTATATTAATTTAAGCTTTCCACGCTCCTCTCAGTGCTTTGATGTGAATGAGCTCAACAAAACCCATTTCAGTTTAAATGGAAATGTAAGGAATTCCCTATTAAAGATGTTTTTTTGCAGGGTTTTCATCCATCGTAGTAAGGCAAACCCTATGCTTTTTCCCTCTCTCGTCTCCACCTACATGGTAAGACTAGAGGTGATCGCAGCCCACACATGCCAGCATACAAAGCCCGGCATTCATACGCTCGTCCACTGTCCTCAACGCCCACTGCTCTGACAGCATACAGAAAGCAGCAGCCAACAGGATGGAGTGAAAACGTAGAGCTGATATTTCATGGAAAGGAAAAACACGAATACTACTGAATGAATAGTCCCCTGAACACACCTAGACAGTTTCTAGCATTGACTTCTAAAGGGGCAGTGTTTGAGGACAACACACCAGTGTTTCGAGCTCAACCACTTTTAATTATCAAGGAAAGCAGAGGTGTAACTGCTTCTACAGTACATCCAATGGCTGAAAAAAGGCTATTTATACTGTAGAGAATAGTGTGAAAAAGACTGTTCGTTTTGGCTTGAGACAGTTATTTATACTTGGGGGTTTTTTAGTGCCCACTCTACAGAAGTAGAAGCCACTTAATATGTCCCACACATCAAATCCGAGCAGGAATCTGGTCTCTGGACTCCTCTGCTTCTGAATTGAGTGCTTTGAATCCTAGGTCCGGCGGCTTACAGCAGCTTTAAAGGGAAATTCCAGTAGTTTTCATGCTAACTTTGCACTTGCTGCTTCTGTTATTGAGATATGGGAAATGCAATTCCACCAAAACAACAAATAAAAAAGCAGCAGTGGAGCTTTCCAAATGAAGATGAATCTATGCAAACATTTGTCTCTGAGTCCAAATGGAAGTAAATACAGACAGTAGCCCCCAGGATTATTGGCTAACTGTCCTTGAGGGGCAACTTGCCGGCTAACCAAACAGCCCCATTCATCTGCACATGCCGGTTTGTTTACATGTGTGAGGCTGTGGGTAGTTGTTGATTTAGCGTGTGTACGTACATGTTACAGAAGTAGCGGGAAGATTTATTGAAGTTGCTGTCTTGGAAAGGGATGAGAAAGGTGGAAAACTCGTTGATGACAGACTTGGAAAATCCAGAAATGTCCATAGCTAGCTTGATCAGCTGGCTGCATGTAATTAGCTAGAGTAGCTAATCCAGGGAGCTACTTTCTGTATTTACTTCCATTTGGACAAGTATTTGAAATGATTTGTGTAAAGTTTATTTGGCCTGATATATCTATTGTTTTGCTGGAGTATCCCTCCCTGAATCTCTATAACAGAGGTGCAAAGTTAGCATGGCCCATAGTAAGAATGGCCACAATAATGAAAGTAAAACCCAACTTGAAAAATAACAAGGATTTCCTTTAATGAGTGTGCCAGGAACTTTGTCCGGTGCAGAGTGATGTGTGGGAAGAGTAACCACCTTGACCTCAGCAACAGGCAACAGATAGGCAGGGCTCACTGATCTGTGAGCCAGATATGCTTTCATCTCTGAGAACTGGCAGGGAGGGCGGTTCGACTTATCAAAGACTGTTCTCGTGCCATGCCATGACATCACCACCTCCGAATCACTAAACACCGGATATGTTTCGAATAAATTTGTGCGATGGGGTTCAAGTGACAACATAAAAATGGTTAAATGGCTCAAAACATAAATTTTCCTCCAGATAACATATAAATGAGATGTGACTCTGTTTAACTTCTATGCCTTAATTTGTCCATCGTTGTCAAGCCCTTCCATTATCTTTATGCTTCACTGAATTGTGGGAAATATACACAGAGTCAGCACCTCCTTCCACAGGCCCAATGTTATGGTAAAACATTCCTTTGACATTACCTTATTTCTTCTTTATAATTTCACACTGTACTTTGGGAATCTCCCCTTTCACAGGCAGCAGCACAGGGGCCAGCTGACGAACGTCTGCCAAGGTTGTAGCTGTGGATCTTTCTATGTGTGGGTGTCTAGGCGTATAAAAGTGTGGGCGTGTGGAAGAGATGTTGCTTTCGGGTGTACGCCTTGGTGTCCAAACATTATCATCATAAATGATGAAGCAATAAATACTCTATAATACACTTTTTTTTTGTATGGTGAACCATTTATGTGTGAATTAAATGTGTTTTCGCAAATTTACTCAGTGACAGAAATACTACTCTTGGTGCAGAGGCCCAGTAGCCATCCACAAGCAGCAGGTGGCCAACGACTGACTCCTCAGGGACCCGAAGGAATCCAGCTAACTTGTTTACTTAACCTTGTTCTGCCATCAGTTGCTCATGACCTACAGTGAGACTGTTTACAGAGGAATTCAATTTGCTTTAGAGCGTTATTAACCTGTGGCAAATTTTGACTCTCACACTGATAGTATTGGTAGTAGATGGTATTTAGCCACTATCCTGATTATTTTGTTTGATTATGCTGAAATAAGTTTTCAGCTACAACTGATAAAAACTGAAGAAGCCTCCATGACAACTGAGCAAACTTCATCAACTAAGGAGGACCATGAGATGCAGTTGAAAGGTCCATAAAAGGCTGAAGTGGACCTTCAGTTATTTATTTTTTTGTTAAACTACTGTTCCCGAGGTCAAGAAAGAACTTTCATGCGTAAAGCCTACCAGTGTTTTCAAAGAAAGACAGTATACATGAAGTCAGTCCAATATTTTAATTGTCTTTATTCTCTGATTTACCCGATTTTGGTCAAGACTCTTGCAAACTTAACTTTATCATTGACCAAGTACCATTATAAAGCACTGTACATTGCAGTTGGCAGGTGTTAAGTTGTATAAATCAGTGTTGTTGAATACTTGAAAAGCATATCTCAGAATATTTGAAATGAGTTGGAAGGCAGAGATGCTCTAAAGATGTTTTTGTGTTTTTTAAACCTGAATTAACTGATTTTTGGCCAGTTGGGGGCAGCTGAAACACGTTGTGAACACAACATTGACTTGTTATCCATTTAGGTTGCTAATTTACACATCCCACAGCTACAGAGCTTCATTAGCATTCATTTATTGTGTTACTGGTCACTTGATGAATGTGAGTCAAACGTTCACCCTTTTGGTTCTGGTCTGCTCTATACCAATCCCTGAGAAAAAATATTTGTCTCTTTGACAGCTAAATGCACCACTACGTTCACCAGCTGCTAACTCTAACTAACTGCTGTTTGGTGCTGGGCAGGTCATGTACAGTGTGTTTTTCAGAGAACAGCTCCCTGCTGCTGCTGGAAACAATAACAAGAGTAGTGAAAGTGAACTAAAACAGTAAGTTGCGGGCTGTAAAATCAAAACAATGAGTTGAAAGACACTGAAACACTTCGTAGAGCTGAAGGGAACTGCAGAGTCAGTTTACAATTGTCACCATCACTATAGGCGACCCCTTTCACACTACACACTCTCATTTGATTCATTGTTAAAATGACAATATCAGTTAAAGCTGCTTTAAGTGCTACATTCTGTTTTTAATTTCTGTCTGGCAAAATGGCAGCTAGCTGTTAGCTACATATCTCCAGCCACAGGATGTCCATGCATGAATGTCACCGCTAATAACAGTTACAACCTGTCACAGGTCATAACTACTTTGTACTACTAAACTATCCCTGTACTATTTGAAGTTCACATACCTGCAGGTATAGCTAGCAACACAGCCATCACTTGGAACACCTCATTTTGGGTTTTTTTTTTTGGCACACTATGTTATGTTATGTCTTTATAACTAGCCTCTGACGCTACAGCTGTGGGTAATTTTACCTCCTGTGCAGTGTCTCTTCAAAGTCTGACTTTTTCATAACTCTGTAAGGGCTCATTTAGAAACTGAATGTAATGTTTGACCCCCTGTTTGTGCAGCTTCTTTCAGACTGTTTGTCATTGTGTTGTCTTCATGGGTTTGCTCACAGGAGTGAGCCATGGATTCCAGCTCTGTCTTAATCTAAATTCTCTGCTGCTGTGAAGAGTGTCAGTGACTCACATCGTGATCACAGCCAGGAAGCTGTGGAGCTGGACATGTCTGATGGCTGACCTAGACAGACAGAGATAAGACCAGTGATAAGTGTGTAACGACTGTTGGATCAGTTGCCATGAAATGTGCAGATATCCATGGTTCCCAGAGTACGAATGCTATTTACTGGTGATCCAGTGACTTTTGATCTAGCGCCACAATGACATTGATATTTGTTGTTTTAAGTAAAATATCTTGACTACTTTTGCTTTAAATTTAGTTCAGATGTTCATGTCGCCTCCAGGATGAATTGTGTGTAATGGTGTAATCTCTCTGAGGATCCTTTAACGCTTTATCTGGTGCCACCATCAGGTCAAAATGGCGGTTTGTCCATTAATTTGGTTTATGACCAAATACCTGCAAAAAATGCGTTTCCCATCAGCCTCAGCTGTACTCTGTGTTTAGTTTTAATTAGCATATGTTATCATGCAAACACTGTAAACTAAGAGTCTAGGAAGCTAACATGGATGAACATGGTAGACATTATACCTGCATGCTGATTAGCATTAGCATTTAGCTCAAGTACAGCCTCACAGAGACATTAGCATGGCTGCAGACACTTGGCCTTGTTCTCACGCATTTACTGTAAGTGCACCACTGATAGGCATGCTACATTTTATGGATGGAAATTGATGAAGTTATTACCATGCTTACATCCTTTTATGAGCACTGCAGGAATTCATTCTCTTATCGACTGAAAAGTTAAATAGAAATTGCAAGTTGCTGATGAGCTTTCATTCTCCATTGTCTGCTTTTTTGTGCCAATCTATTATCTATCAAATACATTTGAACTTGCTTGAAAAGCCCCACTTCTTTATTCATTTCATAAAGGTTGGAGTGAATGATGTGGGCTTGACTTGGTGATATGCTTCAAAATAACCAGATTATGAGTTTATGGAGGGGTATTGTTCATTTTCTTCTCTGGATTATTTATAATCAAAGTAACTGAGAGTAATCTTTTTTTATGAATATATATTGTAAGATCTGATATTTCAAGAAATTATTCTGATTGATAAGGACAATTCAGCATATGTACATGATTTTCCATAAGAGCTTCTGTTGGTCAGGGATGACCGGCAGGCATGGATGACAGTGTGATACAATGCAAGTTAAAATTTAACTTTAAAACTTGGAGTGACAGCTGAGCAGGACCTCTTCAGTCTGGCCATTAAATTGTGTGACTGCAGCTTCAGTAGCTTCCCCTGCTGTGTGCAGGAGAGGTGTCCTGCTGGTCTGGGATCAGGAGCTAGAGGCTGTTGGTCATGGAGGTCAGCAGCAGCAGTGTGGGGTTGTCATGTACGCTTAGCCCCGAGACTAAATGGATAGAGACAGAAGTTAATGTACCACATACACACACCAGTAGTAATAGCACCAACAAAGCATAGCTTCCCCAGACCTGAAGTAACGGACCTGACAGACACTGTAACACACACTTTAATACACGTGTCAAACACACACACGGCAACATACTTCACACTCTGTCCTCCCAGGCCTCTCCCCAATAAAAAACCCAGTGCTTGAAGCATACTCCCTGTAGTGCAGTGTAATCATTCTACACTTCCTCTGAGCTGCCATGGTGACAGTTTGAAAAACAGTCGTATTCCTGTTTTGGGTAATGGTTACTTGATAGTTTGGGGGCGCTGTGAGGTGAAAACCTTGAATCTCCAAAAAGCCAGTTTTTCAGGGCCTAAGAACAGCAGTCTCATCTTTAGTCACCATGTGCCAGTTTGGGGAAAATAATATGTATGTTCTCTATTGACCCCATGAAGTCTTACGAGGACAGAGTGGCTAACAGCTGCTACAGATATAATTTTAAAAAGTTCATTTAATTTCTTTACTCGGTTATATTTTGAGAGAAGGGGGCATTTTGAAGATTACTACATAGTTTAAAGTTAGGGAGATATAAAATATTAGTACAGAGAGGCAGAACATGAGAAACAGAACCCTTGGAGTGCCCCCGTGTCTCCAGGTTAATGAACTGCAGCGTTGCCAGTTCAAGTCTGATGGGAATCTTTGTTGCATGTCATCCCCCCCCCTCTCTCTCCTTAATTCCTGTCATCACCAATAAAAAAGCATAAGGATCCCTTGTTGAACACTAGAAGATTTTTTTCCATCAAAGGAACTGTCACGATTCTTGCTTCAGTCCTGTGTCTCCCTACCTGTTGCCACTTCCCTGGTGGCTTTTTTTGTCTCTCTCTCCCTGTCTGTGTGATTGTGTGAGTGGAGACAGGTGTGCTGGAGTCAGAGCAGAGCCCCACCAGCTGCAAGCCGTTCCATAATCAAGACCTCTTACCTATACTCAACCCTGCCAGATCCACACGGCCAGTTCATCATAGTTCCTTCCATGGAATCTTTTGTTCTGGCCTACACTGACCCTGCTCCTGTTCCCATCTGTTCCAGTCCCTTTCTTCTGTTCCCTGCTGTTCTGTCTGTTCCACCTCCCGTCTCTGTCTCCTGTCCCTCGTATCGCAAGCCCTGCTTCCCTACTCTGGAACCTCGCTTTACTCAGCTGGCTTGGATCCCATTCCAGACCTGCATACCCTGCCCCAACTCCCCTTGTCCCAACTCAAGCCTTAACCAGCCCCTGGTTCCCAGCTACCAGCCAAGGCTTCCCCTGGCACTTAGGTTCACCTGCTCCACCCCCATGTAACAGGAACATTCCCTGTAACAACTTGTAACACCTAATTCATAATTAATTTCAGATGTTTAACTGCACAGACTAATATTGATCTCATTATGTTTCAAACTATGTGTAGCTTACATCATAATTCCCTATATTTTACACAGTGACAATGCTCCAGTGAGCTGTGCACCATATTATTCCTACATCAGAAGTCTTGAACCAAATCTGTGAAGGGTGTGTAGGTTTATGGCTTTTAGGGGTCAACTGTCTGATAGGAGACACTGTACAAGCACTTTGAAGCAATATGATTAATAATTTACGCTTTTCTCAAACTGCACGAGATGGCCCTGTTGACTTCCAACTTCAAGGCCGTTTTGATTGAGCATTTAGGGGGGAGCTAATCTTTAAAGCACATTACACATGATGAGATCAGAGAGATGACTGTAAAAATTGTAACTGTGAATTAACTGAATGACAAACAACAGTCTACAAGCACGCTAGCAGCTCTGTAAAACTGCCCTGCTTAGAGTTAAATGCATTTAGCGAATAACACAAAGTACAACTGAGGCTGATGGAAACGTTAGTTTTATGAGAGATCACTGTTAATTTCCTGTTTCCAACTGTTACTTAACACTTTTTAAAAATCATGACCACAATCATCCTATAAACTTAACCATGTGCTCATTATTGTAACCATGATGATGAAGGTCACCTAACCGTAAGGATGTAGTATTTTAATCCAAACCACCATGTTTCCCTAAAAGTAACAAAGTGCTTATTCTAACCCAAACCATCATCTTTTCCTGAACCTAATCAAGGAGTTTTTGTGCCTAAACCTAACCAGACCTTAACCGTCGCATTGTCACATCATAAAACATAATTCATTTTTAGGAAGACACATGCAAATGATGTTGTCCTGCCTGTTACTGCCAATAGGGACGCCAGATTAAAAAATGCAACTTTCTGGAGTGCATGGACTGCATGAACGACATGTTTTGTTGTTTAGAACTTGTTAAATCAATTAGATGTCAACACATTACAACAGATAACTGCTAGTGGCACTAGATGGCAAGTCAGGAGATCATCAAATACATCATCCAGGATCTTGAATATCTGTACCAAACTTCATGGCAATCCTTTAGAGATGTTTCACTCAAAATCAAAAACGTGTAATGGGAAATTGCTGATCACTCAATAAACACACAAAGAGAGCATTGTCAGGTTATGAAATAATGTAATCAAATAATACAATCAGAAGTATAATGCATCATAGTTCTGGACACAAAGATACATACTACCTTGCTATCTTTTCTTTGTCTGAAAGGTTGGCACTTAACCAGTCCCTTAAATACTACTCATACAGAATTTAAGACATCTATTTACTAACCTTACAGGTCAGCAACCAACCCTCAGATAGAAACATAAGTCAAAAGTTCAGCTAACCTAGGAACAGTCTTTCTTCACGACCATATATGACAGTACATAAGTATGCACCAAGTAACATCACAAAATAACATTACTACTATATTAAATTAAGGACAAACCACACTATCCTCTAAAGCTTATCAGTTTTACACATAAACATCTACATAACTACAGTTTATCTTATCACTAGCTCAGGTAAGGGTATAACAGAATAAACTTAACTGTTAAACACACAACTGCCTCATCTTACACAGCAAAGAACTAAGTTTAGAATAGACATAGCACAGAGGAATTTAGAGCAGGTGTGAAACACAAACTAACACTAAACTGAACTTAAACACTATCTGACACATGTATGATATATTCAAGAAATACATCAAATGATAACCTACTATTCAGTTTTCTTTTACAATCTCTTGTTGGCCCCATTCATCCTCTGGGGACCATGAGAGCAAACCATTCAACAGTTCCTGATATTATAGCCTGGAGCAGCTGTGGCTCAGGAGGTAGAGCGGATCATCCACTGATTAGAAGGTCGGTGGTTCAGACCTCAGCTTCTCCAGTCCGCATGTTTGGCAAGATCCTGAACCCCAAATTGCTCCCACTGGCTGCGCCATCAGTGTGTGAATGGGTGAGCATCAGAAACAAAAGTGCTTTGGATAAAAAAAAAAAGCGCTTTATCGCTCCTGATGAGCAGGTTGGCACCTTGCATGGGCGCCTCTGCTATCAGTGTATGAATGTGTGAATGTTGGCGTGTGTTGTAGAGCTCATCAGACTAGAAAAACATTATATAAGTGCAGTCAATTTACCATTTATCAATTAGACAAAGTATTTCTAATCTATTTAAAAAGCTTAAAGTATACATCACGATCATATTTTAATCTTGTATCTTACTCTTGCAGTCATCCCACACCTTGTTCAAATCATCTGTCCTATATTTTTGCTTTCAAGTTGGACTGAAACCACATAAAACTGTCAGTTGTATTTCATGTCTGTACTTTTATCTGTTTCTGACATTATACAAAGTGTCTGAGCTTTACCTTCTTAGCACACATACACACACACACTGTCCTAATTGATTACCCTATCTATCCTAAAACATTTAACTGCCTGGTGAAAGGAGGCAGAGAGTGAAAATGAAATTATCAGCCTTTAAAAACAAAAGCAGTGAAGCAGACATGATAAGCAACGGGTAAGTTCGGAGAAGTGCCGACGGTGTGTTTTTGAAGGTGATTCAAACCAGACGTGGGTCAAATAGCATTTGCCAATATGTTTCAGCCTTTTTCTTGTGCTCTGTGTGGAACCAGATGGGAAGGTTTTATCAGAACAATTCAGATTATATCAATCAAATTTTAAAATGCTCTCTGGAACTTGTATGTGTATGCTCATATTTGGCAAACATCACCCTTTGGGCTCGTAATTAGGGTAAAAAATATCTGCAAACACTCAATTTGAAACGACTTAACAACAACATGAACTTTCCAGCCCATAAAATACCAGATAGCTTGACTGATGCTGAAATATAGTTTAAGCACTATTTGGTAAGGGGATAGGTAAACAGGTATCCTCGTGTTTTGCCTTTTTATCCATATCCGAGTCAGAGGGGGTGGACATTAGTTCAGGGTATACATCCATCCATCCCTCATCCATTTATTCATCTGTATCTGTCCTGTTTCAGCTCCCAGCAGCCTTCCTGCACTGAGCAGCACTGTCACAGTCTTTCATGCATGTCAGAGCTGCGGTATTTTATGTTCCCCTCTGCCCCCTGCAGGTCCAGCTGCTGTGATTTAAAGCAAGAGGAGAAAGCGGCAGGAGCAGGAGGTCCTGGATGGAAAAGAATGCCTCCATCCTTCCTGCTTTTAAACGGTACCGCTGGGGAAACACCAGACGGGGGAACTGTAAAGGTAAGATCTGTGATGTTAAGAGACACACACCAGAGGTTTTACGGAGAAAGCCAAAGTGGGGTCATACTTTTTTTAAAATGTACTCTCACTGTTCATGTTGAATGTAGTTCAGTTTATGATGGTTTGTAAATCTTCAAATACAAAGGTAGTTTATGGATCTCCTGAAAACTGTGAAATTACTTGAATCATTAAAGTAAAACTCCTCAAATAGATTTGAAATGATTTTGTATTTTGCACCAAACAATATTTGCATATCAACAATGGAAAAAAATAACTAAGTGTAATGTGAAAGGTTTTACTTAGTAGTGACAAACCCACTGAGAATTACCACCCAACTCTGCTGTTTCCCTCTGCTCCATGGAGTGTTTTAACCTCTTTCAGCTCATTGTTTTGGTTTTATGGCCCATAACTTCACCGTTTGCCTCTGACAGCTCTTTTCAACGTCGTTTGCAGACACAGCAGGCAGCTGTTTTCAGCTAAAAAGCTCTAACAACCCTCTGTTCACTACAAATAGCAAACAGACAAAGTTAGTGACTAGCTGGTGAACTTAGTGGGGCATTTAGTAGCTAAAGACAGACATTTCCCTCAGGAGTTGGTAAGAGACCAGAAAAGGAGAGGGAATAGAAAATAGAAACATGACTCCAGATGAATGTTACGCTAGACATCTCCTGGATTTCTGTTTGCTAACATATTTGCTATATTAACTTTATAAGGTGATATGTCAATGTTGCAGTCCAAAAAAATGATCTGATATCATTTTAAGTAGCCCACAGCTGTTTTCAAAGACAAATCAGTACACATTTTAAGGTTTAAATTCTCTGATTTCTCCAATGATTTTGGTTTGGCAAACTCAAGTTTATCATTGCTATTTAAAAAATGCTGTTCATAACAGCTGGCTAAGAGTTGCAAGAGTTGGTGGAGAACAGGTCGAAAAGGAGAGTGAATATTGGACTTAAACCCATCAGGTGGACAGGAACATGACTCCAAATGAATGCTGATCTTGCTCCATGTCTGCTGAATGTATACAGTAAATGGACAACTATGTGCTCAACTTTATAACGTGATAATTTGTTGAGTTTACATCTTGTTATGCTGTCCCTGTGTGGCCAAAAAAAATATTAATGCAGATTTAAGGAGGCATATCTTGAAGATCTTCCTATCTCTGTGCAGTGGTGAGGATGGTAAAACATTGATATAATATAAAACTATTGCAGCTACAGCACTCTTAAATAATAAGACTATGCTATTTTTGTTTTTTTCTTATATAACATGCAATACTCACAAGTATTCACTCCCTGTTCTAACATGGAGGAAAAACAGTTTTTCAAATTTACCTTGACAGGTAACTTTCTTTTGCAAAGCTGGCAGTTTGTAATACAATGCTTTTTGTGTTTGTGAAGGTGCACTCAGAAATACTAACTCCTTCCAAGAAAACACCATGATGGAAGACATGAGGAATGCGGCGGATCATCTGATCACTGAGCGCCCCCTTTAAAGTGATGATATATGTAAAGCACTTCTTCAAGGTGTAAGGTGATCAAAGGCGTGGCAGAGGTCTGGCCTTGGTTTATGAGAATGTGGTGGTCAGCCGACAGGCCCCCGGGATCAGAGGGGGGAATTCACTTTTCCAAGAACACACATCTGCGTTTGCCCCCCAGTGAATGGCCTGAACTAATGCAGGATGGTCTGTTCTGACTTCTTCACCCAATTCCTTTGGGTTGGGAAGACTTATGATCCTCAAACGCTTTTTTTTTTTTTTTTTGTTATCAGTGACACAGTTAATTGCTTTTCCTGTCCTCATAAAACATATAGCACCAACCTGCATACTAGTCTCCTTTATGCTATTTATCATCTGTGCTGTCTTGCGAGATTAAGGTGTATTGGCTGAAAATCAGGTAAGACTTGGACATACTTTCAGATTATGCAAGTACATTTGATATGTTTTTGTACTCTGACATTACAGGTTGACATGTCCCATTTAGCAACTAGCTATAAAAGCAAGATTCATTCAAACCATATGGCTAACATGAAATGAAATAGCTCAGTCCGAGCATGAAAGGCAGTATAAGTTGATTTTGGCAGAAAAATGAAGAATAGATTGTTAAAGTAATGGTTAATTGATGGAACATGATTATATCTAAAAATAAAACACAGACCCCAGACTGACATGGTGGAGGAATTTCAAGAGGTTGAGGCGAACTTGTGGGGCACAAAATTTAAAAGAAGCCAACACAATGGAACTGTTATATTGTGTTGAAGATCCAAATTCTCAGCATTCTCCGCTGGACCACAGGAGAGTACAACAACATTTTTAGCACAGAAGGAAGACAAAAGAAGAAGAAAAGAAACAGATACAGAAAGCAATTGTTCTTTTTATTTTTGTTTTCGTTTTTTTTTTTTAACTTTTCATGTTGTTTTCATTCTTGATGTTCTCTCTCGCCTTCTCAGAAACATTTGTAACTCAACCCTAAGCAAACAGACATTTTTTAAGGCCAGAATTAGAATTTCTTCTTCTTTAGTACAGTATGTTTGATTTACTATCCCATCATATAGCAGCCAGGAGTTTTCCAATTTGACTTAAACCTGCATGAGTTGATTTTTTGCCTCTTGGGGGCATATTAATCACTTTATATGGTGTTAAGTTATAGTGAACTTTTTTTTTTTTTACACCTTTACACATTCAGCAGACACAGAGCAACATTATCTTTTATTTTAAGTTGTGTTTATGGTGACGTGATGAATGTGAGTCCAACATTCACTCTTCTTTTAGCTTTGTTTTGGTCTCCACCAACTCTTGAGGGGAATATATTGCTCTTTAGCTGCTAAATACTTCACTATGTTAGCTGGCTAGTCGCTAACTTCGTCTGTTTGCTGTGTGATGTTAGGCATGTAAGTGTATAGTGGGTTTTTTCACTAAAAACAGCTGCCTGCTGCATCTGGAAACAACACTGATAAGAACTGTGAGACTGAAAAAACAGAAAAAAAAAGCTGAAAGGTGCTAAAAATGCTCCATAAAGCTGAGGGGAACTGCAAAGTCGGGTGATAATTCTCTGTGAGTTTGTCACTATAATTACACATTAGTCCTTTGATCCATTGTTAATATATAAATATTGATTAGAGCATCTTTAATACACTAAACAATGAGTCTTACATTCATAAAAGATCTACACACTAACTTTGCTATAGTGCTCTGCAAATCCCCAAATTTCCTCTCAGTCCACTGTTGACGTTAGTAACTCACCACAGTTCGCAGCTGAGGTTCAACACCATTATTCACTCACAGCCACTTGGCAAGAGGTTAACAGTAGCCTTAAATGGAGGGTAAATTTTGTTAAATGAGCCTTGACAGTAGCCCCCAAAACACATGCTAAGTCTAAAGAAAAAAAAAGACCTTGTGCCATCCCCTGGAGAAAAATGTTAAACCTATTTGCCAGAGGGGTCAAAGGTCAGCCCCGTGTGACCCAGACTCTTTGTTTGTTCAGTGGGTCACCACCTGGATCTGTTTCTAATTGTGGATGCTGACTTAAAATATGCTTTTGTTACAGTAGGGGGAGGTTGAAGTCATTTATTAAACAGGTGGGGGGAAACAAGTTGACAGGCCAGTCTGGTGTGTTTGATAGTCGGAGCCGGAGCGGAGGATGAGTGGGTGGGTGTATTTTGTGCATAAGTGTGTGTAGGTTTTGATGTTACTTATTCATTCACTATTTCTGTTTCTCTTTTTGTCTCCTTTTGTTTTCTTAATCTGCTTTTCTTTCTCTGTCTTTCAACTCGTCTGTCTTTTTGTCTTTCTCCCCCGCTGTTCGGAGGTCACTCGTCCTGGTCGGTTGTCTTTTGGAAGAAAAACAGAGAACAAAGTAAGTGTTGCAGTTGTCAGTGGGGAGGTGTCCGTCTGTCAGCCTTTCACCCATCTGCTCGCTATGCATCTTTTAAAACACATCACACACCTCTTGAGTGTCGTTCCTTACTGATAAGCTTCAGTGATTACCCTACAATACACATGTACTTACCCTAAAACAAACACACACATACACACAACCCCTCCCATTGTTGAATGGACTTAAAATAACACGTCACCTAGAAAGCCTCATGAAAACAGTTTATTAAAGGATGATTACACTGTTTATTATACTCTACCTCACATTTTAGCGTCTTTCAGCTTATTGTTTTGGTTTTTACAGCTAGCATCTTTATAGTTTGGGTTAAGCATGGTTTTCAGACTCAGCAGGCAGTTAGTTTTTTTAATGAAAAAGCTTTGATAAATGTGTTGTATACTATGCCGAGCACTAAACGGCAGACAGACAAAGTTAGCGACTAGCTGGTGAACATTTACCAGCTAAGTGCCAGCTGAGAGTGAATATCGGACTTATATTACATACATAGGCAACTGTTTTCAGACACATTGGCCATATTAACTTTATAAGGTGAAATTACATCAATGTTGTTTTCACAGTTTGTTGTGCTGCCTACAAGTGGCCAAAAAATCACTTAGTGCAGATTTAACATTACATTGTATTAGTGAAGTTCAGCCCAACTTTTGAGTTGGTAGCTGGTCACTGTTGCATTTCTTAAACCTGCAGTGTGGAACTTTTACATATAAATGAACGTTACATTCAAGCTCTTGCTGAACGATGCTAATCAAGCCAATCACCGCCAGATAAATCTCTGTATTTCACAGTATACCAGAGTTTTTTAATCTGCACTCGGGTTTGAATGCATACTGCGCATGCTCTATGGACAGAACATGCACGCTAGAGACTTCCACCAGCCGAGCCGGCTAACTTCTGATTAGCTCTCTGCTAACTTCAGTAGGGAAAAAATAATCCAATCGTGCAGCTCTTCTAGACTTTCCAACAGCTAGGAAAGATCCTCACTGACAAAAGACTGCAAGACACAGCTGGAGACTCGGGCGTGGTGTTTATCTAAGTCGTGTGAGTCAGAATATATTTTAACAGAGAACATAAAATGTTAAATTGTCTATTAAAAAAAGAATAGTTTTCATATGGTCCATTTTTAATACTTTGGAGATTGAGAAGCACACATCTTGTAAGAGACACACATGAAGTTATAAATAGATTTGACCTGCTCTGTTTCTCTCGGCCAATAAAGAGCATAAAAGACTCCGTATGTTGTCCATATGGATTTGATGGCTCATTGATGGTGCAGTGCAGAGAAAGTAGGTCAACTTTCTCGTACTCTACACTATAACCATCACATTTTTAAATTGAAAACTGAACTTTAAAGCTTTTCATTTGGATACAGCTTGCAGGCAGACCAAACTGGAGAGCACTCACTTTGATTTCATTTTAACAAGTCATGTTTGTAACCATTGAGGATTTTTAAATTTCTGTTCAGATGAATCAAAAGCACTTAGAGAAGGACGAATATGTAAGATAATTATACATTCTTTTTTACATTCCACATTAAATTACAAGAAGATTGCTTTCCTTTGCCAGAAATGTCTGCTATATTTTTAGAGACAACATGGTTCAAGCTCTCCACTGTTTTTACCTGTTGGTGTCCAGTGTTGTTTGTGTCTCCGGCTGAGATCATTGTGGTCATTTTCACAGTTTTCAGTGAATCCAAAACAGAGTTATATGCATTTTTAAGCTGATGTTAGACTCTGCATCATTAGATCATCATTGTAACTGTACTTTCTAGGGAAATTTCCTTTGTTTGTGTTTACAAAAATGTGCATACTACAACACATTCAATACTACAATACTACTACACACATACAAGTACAGACCAACCTGCTGCAGGCAACTGGTGACTACAAGTGACAATTACACTGTAAGTAGGTTAGACTGGGTCGTATGAAGCAATTAAGACAAACTGCTATATGTTTAAATGGTCAAATGTATACTGAAATAAAACTATACAGCGTCTGTGTAATGATGCTGTCAGTGTTGTGGGTAATCATGACTACATCAGGTAATATTTCCCTGCAGTGGATGCTGTAACTGCAGTGGGGAAGTTAGGATCATTGCATATAATGAAGTAAGCTATGGCTGGTGCAGAATGGAGTCATCCATTTCTCAGGCGCCAGAGGGTGACAGAGGAGCTACAATAATAGTTTATTTTAGTTTACTTGAGTTTAGTTTATTTTAGAAGCACGTATGGAAACAGTAGCTCATGTAGCAGCGGTGATAATTTGCTGATATTTTACAGTAATTTATTCAAGATATATAAACTGGTGTAAAAATTACAATACAAAAATTCAATAGGAATTCATTTGAAATGAGAGAAGAGTAAAACTATGGAGTCCAAAAGTGTTTAATATAAAATAAATGAGACTATGGAATAAATAATCACAGTATTTAATTGTGTGAATTACATAAATAAACCAATAAATTGTTATATGTATTCAAGTTCAACTTATTATGAAATGTCATGTCATCATTCTCATTTTCACATTAACAGCTTTTAATTGAAGTTGACTTTTATTTCATTATAGATTTTTATTTTCATTTCAGAATTCCCTTTTTCAAACGTTTTTAATACATAAAGGCATTTTTCTCAATTTATTCTGTATCACTTTTTATCCCATGATGTCACTTTTTAAAAATGTTTTCATAATGTCTTTATTTATTTATTCAATATTGGACACTTTGGGACTCCATATAAAACTGGCTGAGTTAAATAATTCCAGTAGTTTTCCATGCACTGAAAACAAAGCAAATGTAGGAGGGGAAAACAATTTAACTTAATGTTTACTTTCTAAAAGCAGTATTGATGTTTTGTACAATATTTGATGCACATGTACTTTACCAGTTTTTCATTGAATGCAAAGAAAAGACAAAAATACTTAAAAGTACACCAAAAAACTCTACAACCACACACACACAGGTGAGTGACAGTTAAACCTTCCTTCTCTGAACACCATGAAATCAACTCTGTCACTTCTTCCTCTACACATGATGATAATTTGCAGAGACGGCAGCAACATTAGTCAGGCTTCAGCGGACAGGTAGGTACAGTAAATGTTTATCATGTTCGCTGAAAAAAAAAAAAAAACCCACAAACTTAACATGAACTGTTCACTCTCTTTACATCACAACATACAGGCTTCAGAGAGAGTGGCAAGCAAGTGTTCGTCATGTTCACAGAAAACCATAAAACAACAATGTCTTTGAGGAATGCCTCATCCTCGCTGACCCGTACATCACGTCCATCACACAGGAGAGTCATAACTGTCACAGCATCCCATCAGTGGAAAGCTCTCGTTTTACACCTCTGACCCTCGCTTCACAGGGACTTGTCTAACACACACACACACACACATGTTGCCCCTGTGTTTAACATCTGCACTGCATAAAGAGAACAGTAACTCAGTAAAATCTATCAGAACACATACACACACACATCAGAAAAGACGCACTTCACTCTTGATCTCAAGACTTAAGGTGTTACAAAAGACAAAAAGGAATATATATAAGAGCAGATGTCTGATATTTTTTTTTTACCTGTGCTGTATAGAAGGTACACTGGGACTAGCCAATGATCTAGGCTTGAAATGCTCTGTCTGTCCAGTGGACACAGTATATACTGTGTTTATGTTAGACCTAAAGAATGATTGTGATTGGCCAGAAGATGGCACTGCAACAAGACAAAACTGTGACTATACAACAGAAAATTGTCCCTTTCTTTCAAAATTTTCCCACCAAAATCTATGCTGAATTTTAAATGATTAAAATGATCAGGATTAAAACATTTTTAACGGCCTTTTCCTCACACAAAGTGCTCTACAAATGGCAGCCGCGGTCTTCGCTGTAGGTTTGATGCAAGTCTTCACATTTTTAATGAATAACTTTTACTGCTCGGATGTTGTAATCAATCACAGTAAAGACGGCAGCAGCTCATGCCCGACCACAATATGGCTCATAATTTCATTTCATTATTTCATTTTATGGCCATATGTCCAGCTGTTCTGGCCCAGTACACATGAAGGCCACTGAAAACTCATATTATTGTATGTCAAAGAATTTTTAAATCAATCAGCAATGTACAGTATATCCAAATATATATAAATATAATGGAATTTGGTGTATATTTTTAAAGGATGTCTGGATTAAGCCATGTGTTTTATCTAAAAGAGCCTTGTTTTGTTTAAAAATGCAAGCAATATGTGTCCCATCTTTATTAATTATGAATTATTATGTCTCCTCACATCCTATATATGATCCATGTGTGTGGCACTAATGTAGAGAGCACTGACCTTGGATCTGGTTGAAATAATCTGTAAAATAAATATGTTAGTTGAAGGGCGATGGAAAACTGCACAGGAAGCAAACTGAATTATCTTGCCCCGTCAGCAAATTTTATGTCTTGGAAAAACAACTTAAATGTTGAATATGAGACTATTTACAGTGGACCAATAAAAATATAAGTGGCTGGGTATTTTGTGCTGTTGGATTGCTGATTGTGCCTTAATGGAAACTTTCATTGCCCCACAAGAAGTTTGTTTTGCATGATTAAGTCTAAGTATGAGAATACACACAAAGCGTAGGCCTTAATTTAATATATATTTCAAAGTGCTGGTGTTTTGTCAAGTGTGCCAAGACAAGTTACAGGACACAGTGATGGAAGATGATGTTTCAAGACCCATTTAAGATTTAAAGTGCTGTATTTTCTCAGACTATAAGACATCCAGTAGACCTTAATCTGGAGCCACAATTTAAGCAGAATCTCACAAGCAAAGCAGAATAATAAAGCTGACAATCTACAGTGTGTCTTGTAATTTGTAATGATTGCAGCAGCCTCTCCTTTGATGTCCCTTCAAGTACAGACTGATGTAATTTCAGATGTTACTATTTGGGATTTTGGAATATGTAAAGCCTTTTTTTTATTTTCTAAGGCGGTTCTTATTTTATGAGTTGGATATTCTTGCTCCAGACTATAACTGCAGAGTCCTGTTTTTAACCTGTGAACCAGCTACCTTTGTAGATCAACATGTATAAAATATAAAAATGTAAAACAAACAAAAAGAGTCGTCACCCATGCAAATGTAAAACTTCTATATGCATATGCAGACACATATACTCCCTGGCAGTCAATCACTCTGCTCTCATTGTACTTGTCTGTTCCCTGTTCCCATGGTAACAGACAGGCTGTTCTTCGACAAGTGCAACATGGAGAAGCTGAAGTCTTACAGTAAAAACAGGTCAAGACGACTTCAGGGCTTTTTTTTCCCTTTTTTTTGAAACAACACTTCATGAGTATTTTGATCAAACCATGTTATGCTGATTTGTACTAAACATCTGCATTGTGTGTGATTTCTGTCGATGTAGCAATAATGCAGAGTACAATTTTTTGCAGCTGTTTATATGAGACCTAAACCATTTATCCCACAGTTTCAGCTGAGCTGGACGCTCTTCAAGCCAAATTCTTTTATAGTTTTTAGGGGGAAAAAAGGATTACACTTCACTTTTCTGTAGAGGTGGGTGTACTTACTGTGTTTCCCCTTGATACCAGACCCTGACTGTCCGAATCAATGCTAGTAAAAGCCCTTCAGCTTCAATTAGATCACTCTGTAGAGTATTTTACCAGTAATCTAATTATGCCACAATGGACACCTGCACGAGCACAGACATGCACACACCGAGTCCCATTTTCAGAAAACTTACACACACAACCCGTTTTGCACTCATGGATGCACACACACACACACACACACACACACACACACACACACACACACACACACACACACACACACACACACACACACAGAAACACTTTCAGTTGAGTGAGTAAGGCCAGTAGTTATACAGGATGATCTCATCCTGAGACACTGAGAGATGATGTCAGACTTTAGATCAGGACTCTCGTGCCGCCGCTAAGCTACTGTAACTGTTTATGTTTTTACAGGCCATGAGGGCTTGCGGCACAGAGTGGAGAGGGCGTGTGTGTGTGTGTGTGTGTGTGTGTGTCCAGGTCTTTAAGCGCTTTCAGGATATTAGTTTTGATTGAGCGTGCTACAAAGAGCTGCGTCAGCTTTATTTGCATTCTTTCAACGAGAGCAGAAATCCAAATCCAAAACAATCCAAATCTTGATGTTTTTTTTTTTTCCTGATTTTTATTTCATATCTAAATATACTGTATATCCTCCCTCAGTGTTATTGCAGTTTGTTTCCTGGCAGCACTGCAGCCTCCCAGACTTGCAGATTTTTATTCCTTCTAGACACAAGGATCTGATCTGAAGATTTCTCCTCCTCATTCCAATATTCAGCTGCTTTCATGTTGTGTAAAACGGGCGATTCTTCATCGTACGTCCCGAGAGCATTTTTTTTTTTTTTTTTTACCCATCCTCTCCTCCCAACTTGTCTCATCTCCCGTGGGTGTTTCCATATGCTTCCCTGTTTCTTATTTTTTCCTCTGCTCTCCTTTCCTCTTATCTTTCTTCTCCTAGAATCACTCAAACTGAAATCTGTTTGATCTTATTTCCTCCTCTTCCTCACCCCCCCCCCCCCCCCCCCCCCCCCCCCCCCCCCCCCCCCCACTCCCCCTTCCTCCTTCTCGCTCACTTGTCTCTCTCTTTCCCCCCAGTGATCTCATTTCCAGGATGTGTGCGATGTCTAATGTCACACGTGCATTTACTGTCAGTGGAGGCTGGTGAGGGGAGAGGAGGAGGAGAGGAGAGGAGAGGAGAGGAGAGGAGAGGAGACAGCGACAACAGGACACACCCTAATGTGACCTCGTGCATCTCTCTCTCTCTCTCTCTCTCCCACTGTTGTAAGCACACGGCTCTTTCATCTCCTGAGCCTGCGGACAGCGTGGTGACATCATGTAGGTTGTGTGAGCTGAATACAGGATCAAAGGGCGGCAACAACTGATACGTCACTTTATCTCTGCTTTTCTTCAGTGTTTGTCCTCCATCCTCTAGTCTTGTTTTTTAATTCAGTTACCACGTGTTATTTTGTCATTTTATATTGTTATTTTGATATCTTAACAGCATTGTTTTCATTAGTAGTGGTGCACCAATGTTTTTGCTATTGCCAACAGCAGTTACAGTACTAACAGTACTAGTAACAGTCTTAACAGACGTTCACACCCACTACTTTAAAAACTCCACAAGATGACACAGTATTGGCGTGCAGAGATTTAATGAGGCAGGGGGACAAACCATAAAGGTCACCTATATTTTTTTGCTTTTCTGGTGTGACATCAGGGCAATAATTAAGGCATTTGGGAAAAGAAATATTCTGTTTTTTTTAAAACTCTGATACAGGGAGATCATTGTTGGGCAGTAACGCATTACTCAATAACACACAGGAGGTGGAGGTGTGGGCAGGCACCTAAAGAGGAGGAATGTGACTCCTGATAACTCTTGTCTACAGTTGTCTTATTTATGTGTGGTGTGTTTTTAGCTAGCTAGCTAACGTTAACCACCTGGTTTTGTTGCTTCTGAAGGTGTGTGAACCCTGTAGCTTCACTGTGAGAACAACCAGATTTCTAGTGCTGCTTGCAGTCAGAGAGGCTAACATTAGGCTAACTGCTGACAGTCAGTAAATACCTCCAGAATGTAAGATGGCTGCTTGTTAATCAATAATGTCTTCTATCTCTGAATAAACTGATGAAACTGTGAAACTGAGAACCAAAATCAATGTAATAAATAATGTCACAAATTACTTTTTTAATTAATAAAGTCCCTAATGTAAGTACTGTTTCAATGAGTAACTGATTACATTTTTTGAATTTTGACACAATTACAAGGCAGGGCTGCCAACTCTCATGCAATTGACACTTTTCACACGCTCTCATGACTCACGTAATGAAAAACAAATTTGCGGTGTCAAAAGAGGACACTGCTGCAGACGCACTGGATCTGTAGACGGATGTCAAGTTGACGGATCACGTTCATTTCCTATGGAGAGCAGGAGATCCGGCCACGCGGTGCATGTTGGATACATAATCACGACCCAACGTCAACTTTATGCAAATGAGGTCTGTCCAGCACAATGCAGCCAGCTTGCAAAACTCCGATCAAACTATCAAATTAGGCAGTGCTGATCACATATTTGCCTCAAATGTTTTCCGAAACATACTTTTATGTACTGTTTAGCTGTAAAATGACAAAGTTTGTGACGCAGCTGCCATGTTGAAAACGGCAGAGCAAAAACCAAGCACCGCCCAACTTGCAGTATGTCACCCACCGGGTTGAGCATTCAGTAGTCCGGTGTGTCCAGATGCATCGTCACCGGACTCCATGACAGCGCATGGGCAGACAAGACAGAGCAGCGCAGTGCAGCAGCGAGTTATTCAGCGCGAGTTCACATCATCATGGGAAAAGCAAGAAATGTACACAAATCTGTTATAATGTAATTTATTCCCATGCATGCTGCTCAGAGTAATCTCAGTCTTCTGGAGGGAGAATGAGTTACTATGGTTACAGGGACGCTCTGTGTCTCTGTCGCCTTGAAACTTTCTTGCGATTCCCAATAATAGGTTAGGTCAGTATACCTAAACAAAATCATGAATGTAAGTACCTCAACGCTGAAATCTAGTAATATAATTTTACATTTTTGGTTAACATTTCACAGGGTTGCCAACACCCTCTAATCTCTCTCAAAGCAATCTCTCAAATCTCACAACAAATAAGAGACGCTGCTTCACCACAGCTGGCTCAAATCAGTGCAACTCTGAGCTCAGCACACCAGGTTGCTGTTTCTCAGGCGGAGCAGGGTTGGATGGGGTGAAAAGCATTTCAAATATGAAATAGCCGTTCTTCTAATAATCATTCCCTGTCCTGATCCACCCAATTATATACTGTTCTTGATGCATTCTTGGTTTTCATAGCACTCTCAATCTAACTAATCTAGACTGGTGCAGGTGGCCGTTTCTTGACTTAATCCAAGATGTTAGGTGGTGTAGAAATGCAGGGAATTTGTTTTAAATTACAATTTTGTATCTTTCCAAGTTTACTCCCCATTTTAAAAAATAACCAGGCACCCATGCATAGACTTATTTACTTCTATTTGGGTAGACATGAGAGACTAAAGTGGGGAGTGTCGGATGATTGAAGCAACTCGGTAAGGAGCATAAATCTTTCTTATCATATGTTTTGAAGATAAATTTGTGTAACATTTAGAGTGCATATCAAAAATGCTTCCCAATATTAGCAAATTAGCAAAAAGATCCCCCTCCCCTATGGGAACAAATCTCACTCCAAGCTGAAGTCAGAAGTTGGCAGCCCTGATGACAGGCCTGTTTTTAGACTTCTGAACTTGTACAAAAACAACATAGTTTACCTTAAATGTCAGTAACATTAAGTGAAATCCCCGTTGCTAATAGTAGAAATTGTGGAAAATGCCCATCCCAGTTTCCAGAGGCCTAGGTGTAATTTTAAAAGTGTTCGCTTTGTCCAACAAACAGCACTAGAAACTTGACTAGCTGGGTGACTACTTATGTTTGTAGCACATCCAAACTGGACTTGAATATGTAAACCTGACATGCTGAAAAAATACGACTACAAGCAACAAACAAAACAGAACAGAAGGATGAAATGAAGGTTTTTAATAGTGGTAATAGTAGAAATATAAGTGCCTCTGAAAGTGCAGTAGTAGTACAATTACCAGTACTTGCAGGTCTAACAGTAGTAGCAGTAACAAGAACGCATGTGCTTCACACTGCAAAAGGTTCCAGTTTTTACTGTTAGGATCTAAATAATTTAGTGTCCTGCGTGCTTCCTAGCTGGGCCCCCTGCTGAGAGACACACACACACACGCACACACACACACACACGCACACTACCAGTGTTCACCAATTTCTCACACTACTTGACTCAACTCTTGCATCTTCATACATAATACACTGTTCATACACACACATATAAAGGCACACACACACACACACACACACACAATCACACACCCCTGCGCCACATAATAAAACACTGGTTCTACCACCCACCCTGCAGTACACCACAAAGAGCTGACGGCCCTCCCCCCATCCTCCCTCCCTGCTCCCATTGGCTGTGAGGCTTGGATGCTGGCAGAGTCTCAGACCAATAAGACATGTCTAAGGTGATGTCATGGAGGCAGCATTGATGCTGTTGCTGATGCTGTTGCCCGGCGCCTCTATCCGTGCATCCAGACGGGGGTAACCGTAGTCACCGGTCCACCATCAGCAGCAGAGAAGACAGGGACAGAGGGGGGTGAGTCTGCAGCACTCACATCACAAAACACACAGCGGCACACATCATCTGCATTTCACTCTGAGCTCTGAAGGTTAAGTTTTATTGTGTAAGTGAATGTTGTATGCTTGTGTGTCTGTGCATGTGTGTGTCTGTGTGTGTGTGTGTTTGTGAGTGAGTGTGTCGGTAGGGCGTATTGGGGCGAGGGTGAGGATAGTGATGATGCGGTGGTTCCTGCTGACAGGAGAAAGAGGAAGAAGGAGAGGGAGAGGACTCAGTGTACTCAGTAACTGTATATGGTGTATAACCTGTGTTATTTATTATTGATCTTCCATATGTGAGGATGCAGCTTTGTTCCTGATTTTTGGGAAGGAGGGAGAGAGAAAGAGAACAGGAGAGGAAAATGAGGGAGTTTGTATGTGTTTATGTAGCAAATAGGGGTGTGTGTGTGTGCATGTGTGTTAAAGACAGAAAGGATGAGAGTAAGAGACAAATAAAAGATTTGTGATTAATAGTTGACAAAAGTTCCTCTTCACCTGATATTTTTGAATGGTTTTGTATGTAATGTCCTGTGTTTTGTATATATTTCACCTTTAGCTGTGCAAGGTTCAGGTTTCATTATTGCGTGCGTAAGTGTATTTATATGCAAAAAAAAAGGGTGACGAAAAACAGTTTACAAAGCAATCTGTGCATTAACTCGCTTCCAACCAATTGAGTCAAAATGCCTCATTAAAATGACAGATGTAGATGGGTGTTTTGGGCTAAATGTTAATATTCTCGTGACGTAGGACATATGGGAACTTTTGTGTGAAGTTGGAGTACATTATAACTACTCCTGCTATGACAAATCAGAATTTTACAATCAGAATATTTCTAGAAATAATCAGAGGTGTGTAAACAGCAGATGAACATCAATCAGATGGTGTTTGGGATTGATATAAATGGTAATATTTATTACATACTGTTTATTCTTAATGCATGAATATGAAAATATATATATAGTAAGTAGTACATCAAATACTGCATCCATGGAAGTCAACAAAAAAAAAAAAAAAATCAATTTCTACTTCTAATTTTTGGAAACTCAAGGTTCATCTGGGACACTGAGGGTATCAGTGCTCTGTACAATCCAGCAGGAAAAATGAAAATCCAATGACATCCACTTTCAGGAAATTTGATATCCATTAGAGCAATATCACCGCCGCAACTGCTGAAAGAAAAACTACTGCAAGTATGGAACAATGTTGAAGTTTTATTTGTGGTTGTATGAGACTTCTGCTGACTGCGCAGATCATTTCCAGTTTCCAGGGCATGTGTTGATATATGAAGTGTTACGTTTTAAATCATCATTTCCGAATTGGAATTGGAACTCGACTTGACAAAAAAGTGTTGTTTTAAGTTTAAAAGTGTTATTAAAAGTGTGACTATAATCCGGTTTATATGAGGTGTCGGGACATAGCGGAAACATATTTTTTATGTCTTTTTTGAGAGTGACAAAATAGATGTTTTTTTTACAAGAAAGCCACAAGGTATTTACAAAAGCACAGGAGAAATATTACCTTCAGCATAGATGAAGAACAGTTACCTCCTGGGACAAAAATTCTATGAATATCATAAAATAGTATAGCCTAATGAAAAACCTCTCGGTGGTATAACTGTCAGCAAAATTTCCCATCAGCACCACCCCAAATGTTCCCCATGTGTACCAAGACCTGTACAAGCTGCTCTCCCTCCCTCTCTCTCTCTCTCTCTCTCTCTCTTTCTGTGTATTGACAAACAAGAAATGGAGCGCTCTCACTCCTGCAGGAAGCGGTGCATTGATCTGCAACCTGGGTGGTTTCATAAGATGAGAAGCAGCTGTGTGTGTGTGTTTGCATTCCAACAGTGCAGCAAAGCAGTATCCTTACTGCCTGATTGGTATGTTTGCCTGCAACTGTATATTTACAGGTATCTGTACATGCATTCATATTGCTACATGTGCCTATATATACGTGAGCGTGTGTGTGTGTGTGTGTGTCCTTGTGTGTGTGTCCCACTGGGAGCCATGTCAGGAGGGTCAGGTGAGTGTGTGCTCTACACTGTAATGAGACATCTCTCCACACACACACACACACACACACACACACACTCAGGAGCTCACTGCTATAGATAGAAGCAGGTAACCAAGAGATGCTACACAGAAGTGCGGAAGGTGAATGGAAGTACGGAAGACGGCAGATGGAAAAACAGTTGTTCGTCAAAGAAAATAGTTGCTCAAAAGTGAATATGCGTGTTTCCCAAAATGTCGAAGCCTTCCGTTAATCCAGCAATAGCATCCTACAGCTGTCTGGATAGCACAGGTAGCATGCTGATCTTGAAAGGATAAATACAGTTTAAGAATTTTAATTTTATTTACAGCTTTCCTTCTTTGCCATTAGGTTTTCTTTAACTTGACAAGTCTCTCGCCTCGTGGTGCATTCTGTATTTGGCTGAAATTAAGACAGAATGATTAACGACTGTCCCAGGTGCTGTTTGGATGATCACCTGTGTGGAATACCCTGCTCAGAAGATGAAGGGGAGCCGGTTGAGATGCGGGCGGGGTATTTGGGCTTTCTGGCAGACACGTCCCATCACAGATGTTTGATTAAATAGACTCACGTCGGGACACAGCGGCACGTCTCTGTAGTGGAAATCAGTTTCATGATGTTCAAATCTTTGTTTGCCCTCTAATACGGGTATAACTCCTCAGCACACAAACACAAAAGAATTGGGCCTAATTCTGTTGTGTTTCCACATGATACGAGGGCTTATGTTTTGATGATACTGGATCCCAGAATTAAGGGATACTTAATTAGTGGGTGCAGTCAGCTGTGAAAAGGTCAACATGCTGTGCAGGCCACTCCTAGATTCTGACATTTTAAGATTCTCCAATTAGCGAACAACAAGTATTTAAGGATTCACAACCTTTGAGTAATTTGTTGTTTGCGTATAACCATGAGTGGCAATGATGCAGAAAGTTCTGTCCATTATCATTAATTTGATGAGGTAAGAAATATAATTGTCTATAATGGTACAAGTTTTATTCACTGAAGTGTAGAAGATTGAGGAAAATTACCTTCAGTAGCTTTGTTCACTTAGTTAAAAGGTCTTGAAAGTCTATGTAGAATGAGAGAGACGGAATTACAGCATCCATCAGATGTTCATCAATTCAGTGTTGATTAGGCCATCTGACAGTCAGAGGATAGACGCAGAAAGACAGAGGGATAGTAGGTGGTAGAAAGGTCTGGTGAGACAGTTGCTACTTTGCTGTTTCTCTCTCGTAATAGTGCAATTCAGTTCTATTCAATTTGTGGTTTAAATTCATTAAAAATGTAATTGGATTGTTGTTGAATTTAATTTCCTCTTTGTCGAACAGTTAGATTTGATGTGATTAACAGGCAATAGTCGATGTATCACGATCACGTCACATATTGCAGCACTGTTAAAGGAAAGAAGTACATTTTTAGCAGGTGGTGAAACCGGCTGGTGTCGTGGTTGTTTCCTTGCTTTGTTTTTTTATACCTTCCTCTTCCTCTCTTGGATATTCTCGAAGATTTACAGCAGTTTGTGGCTCTGGTGCCACGGCTGTAATTTGGGAGTGGCATTTTGGGAAACATATGAAATCACTGAAGCAGAAGTGGGCATGGCATCACAGATCAGCAATATATAACAGTGTTAACGGTAAGCAAGCTTTAAAGGAATAGTTTGACATTTTGGGAAATAAGCTCATTCACTTTCTTGCTGAGAGTTAGATGAGAAGATCAATACCATTCTCATGTTTGTGCGTTAAATATGAAGCTACGGCCAAATTACAGTTAGCTTAGCTTAGCATAAAGACCGGAAACAGTGGGGAACAGCTAGCATGGCTCTGTCCAAAGCTAACAAAATCCACCTACTAGCACCTTTAAAGCTCATTAATTCGTACCAAAACCGAAATGTAAAAACGTCAAGTTGCGTTTTTTATGTCCTACACTATTTCTTGGCTGCAAGTAGTGACTTCCTGGAGTCTCTGCTGGTTGCCTGGTAACTTCACAGCGATACCATGACAATGATGAAATAGTTAAGCTAAGCTAACCATCGCCTTGCTCCATCTTCAACTTGGCAAGAAAGCATATAAGAGTATTTCCCAAAAGGTCTAACTGTTCCTTTGAAGTATTTTGGGTCCTCTACTGTAATCAGAAGCTATTTTAATGTTTTCTAATGAAATCTCACATGAGGAAGGATGTGCACAGTCTTTCTGATGAGGACCTCTGTAAATCAAAATGTAATATAATATAGTTTATGTGAGGATATTCTTTTTATTATTCATTCTTGTTTACTTCCTTGGCTGGATATTCTCTGTCTTTATTAAAACTGACAGACTATCCTTGGCTGGGTAGCCTACATTTATTCTTTACTTCTGCCAACAGTTCTTACGCAGAGCTTTTCTCTCATTGGTGGAGTTTAACTTTAATGGGAGGAGCTTTCACAAGTGCTCTGCAGTTTTTCTGTCTTATTAATTCTCTCTTGAGCCACACGCGCTTTCATTATGTGACCTTTAAAGATGCTTGATGTAATCCTCCCTCTCTCTGTCCCTCTCTGTCCCTCTCTGTCCCTGCGTGTGTGTCTCTGACAGACTGAGAAGGATCTTCAGCATCCCTGGAGAGTTACATACGCAGTGAGAAGATGACTCTGGCAGGTAAATGCAGTCACAGCAGAAACCTGCACACCTTACAGCTCCCCTCCTCCTCCTCCCTGTGTATACCGCTAATGACTCCATGGTGCAATTTTACTATCTGAATCATAGATCTTGTCATTATTATGACTGTTGTAATAACACAATGAAAATGACTCGTCACTTTCACTGAAAAGGAGAATTACATCATCAGCCCTTGAATGCTTGTTCATCATTAAGTTTGTGTCAACACAATGTCAAGCATGACAGCACAAGTGTGTGTTTGTGTGTGTGTCTGTGTGTGTGTGTTTGTGTCCTCAGCCTACAAAGAGAAGGTCAAAGAGCTCCCCCTGGTGTCTCTGTTTTGCTCCTGCCTGAACCCACAGACTGCAGAAAAACCTACATACAAGGCAGAAGGTAAAAGAAATCTGTTTTCACAGACATCAATGAATCACGCAGGAAGAAATCCATCATAGCCAGGAGACGCATGTAAAATCACATTTTGATTATGTTTAACAGTTTCCTTCTATTGAAAAGTCACAGTAAATAAAAAAAATCTAAACATGGCTATGATCCAACACAGATGCGGTGGACCTGGGTTGGTGCGTCATCAAAGACGTGGAGGTGATTGAGCTGAACAAGCGGGCATCGGGCCAGGCCTTCGAGGTCATCCTCAAGCCCCCGTCCTTTGATGGCGTGCCAGAGCTCAACACCTCCATGCCGCAGCGCCGCGATCCGTCCCTGGAGGAGATCCAGAAGAAGCTGGAGGCTGCCGAGGAGAGGCGAAAGGTGAGGGGTGAAGGCGGAGCCATGGGGGTTCTTCCAAACTTGAGATTGTCTACGATGATGACGCCCATAAGAAACCCAGCTGGACAAACCCTAACCCTAAAGTGCAACCTTAACCTGCGCTATTTGTAACTCATTCAGGCGACATAAAACGTCTGACAACACTCTTTGTGGGCAGAATGATTTATCGACTCCGGAGGAAAAGGGTGGAAACAGATAAGAGGAAAGAGGGAGGGTGTGTTGCGGTGGATGCATATAGGAAGGGAGGAAAGGCGAGCTTGGAGGGAGAGTGGGATGATGAAAAGAGGGACATGAAAGTACAAGGGCAATCACGCAAGGACACACACACAATGGCTTATATTCATCAAGCGGAGAGGACTGTGGAAAGAGGGGGAGGAAGAGAGGGGGAAAGGTGAAGAGAGAGGGAAATTATAGCTGAGGCAGAGTTTCGGAAATGTATCCTGCAGCAGAACGTTCAGACACCTGCAACATCAAACACACCTATTAACAAGTGTTTGTCTATTAAGTGCCTTTAAGGACCAAACTGTCATGTCTACTTTCTGCTTTTGTCGTGTGATAACTCAAATTAGACACATGCACACATCATAATGTCTATTGTGCCTCCTGTAACGCTTAAGATCTCCAAGATTGTAGTTAATCTCCTCTTTTTTTTTTATCCTTATTTAAGTATTTTGTAACATGGACAAAAATCACCTGTTGAATCTATCTCCCTCTAGTGCCAGGAGGCCGAGCTGCTGAAGCACTTGGCGGAGAAGAGGGAGCACGAGCGTGAAGTGATCCAGAAGGCCTTTGAGGAGAACAACAACTTCATCAAGAACGCCAAGGAGAAGCTGGAGCAGAAGATGGAGGCCAACAAGGAGAACAGGGAGGCTCTGCTGGCCGCGATGCTGGAGAGGCTGCAGGAGAAGGTACCGTCCAATTGATATTATCATCCCTATAACTACTGTATTCTTTACCAAAAGGGTTCTTCAGTGTGTCACACTTTAATTCAACAAAAACCACAAACTATGTCTACTTCAGACTGTAAACCACAATTGTTCTCTGGGGTCCAAACTTGTCTGTAGGGCTCCTTTTTGTAAAAAAAAAAAACACAAAAAACATCCATTTTGAACAATATAATGCAGTAATTGCAATAATCGGACCCCAGATGTGATCTGTGACGCACTAGCAGCATATTTGAGATTACTATTAGTTTGTTGGCATCAACTCTATTACTATTGTGGCCTTTTAGGGCTTTTCTCTCCCCTATTGTTTTCAGTTTGTCATTCCACTGTTTGGACTGTGTGAAGAAAGCTTATAAGCCTTTATGGAATAGTTTGACATGTTGAAATGATGAAGTATGCTTTTTTGTTAGATGAACAGATCAATATCACTCTCATGACCGGGGGTTTAGTAAGGAGCTGGACGGGAGGCGTTTAGCCTAACTTAGTATAAAGTCTTGAAGCAGGAGGAGACAGCTATAGCCTGGCTCTCTTCAGAGTTCAATATTCTACCTAACCTCTTAACTTCACTAAATAAAACATCATGTCTCTTGTGTTTAATCTGTATGCAAACAGAGATGTAAAAACAATAATTTCTGGTTTTAGGGGAGTTACATCCTGGAAGTATTTCTTGGCGAACATCAGCCAAGCACTGTGAATTCCTGAGCTGTGTCCAAATGACTCCCTCGCTCACACGAGCACTATTCTGACTCTACACGCCCTGCATAGTTTACTCAATAGTGAGCAATAAATCACAATTTCACGTTTATTAATCATCACCAGTTTCATTGTGAGAATTTATCAGCGCACCATATTACATTTCACACACTCGCTGAAATAACATGGTGGAGGATAAATATAGTGCACTATATAGTAAATAGTAGGGCTGTAGTCAACCAAAGAAAATCTTGGTCGACAGTGCACTGTAAACTCGGCAGCCACACATTTCTCTGTTCTGTATTTGTCTGTTTTGTGTCTTCAGGTTATGCTAACCCATTGTTGCTAACTTTGGAGCTAACCTCCTTCACTTTTCCAGCATTTGGGGAAACAACAGACGTGACTTTTTAGCATTTATTAACTGACACACTGTAGTCTGTACTGTACATTTACTGCCAGACTGACAACTTACCGCTCGCATCCAGCGTCACCTCTCTGCCCCTCGCTCTTTCCCGCTCGCTACGCAAACATACTCCTTAACGGAGCTACGCGACCAGTGGTTTCCCAGGCAACGACAGACGTTGACTCACGTACCGGAACAGCGTTGCTCAGAGACTCCCAAACGCTATCGATTTCCAATCAAATATTATTATTTTTTTTTTGGCCTGGCGGGGGTTCTCGTTGTTATCATTATGGAGAAACACAGATTCAGTAAACGTTCAGTACGTTCACTAAACGTTGAGTACAGTTAGACCCAGCAGCCTCCATTAGGTTGGGCGAGTTCAAAGATGTGAAAACAACGGGGGTGTTTTGAATACACCCCCGTTGTTTTCACAGGTAATTTGTTAGTCTTTCCCTCCCGCCGCAGGAAATAATGGATTAATCCTGGAAAGCTGTTGATGTAGCACTTTTCTCCTTATGAAAATAACACGGAGATTATTCGACCAATGAGAATTTAGTCGGACGAGAGCATATCGACCAACTAATCGACCAGTCGACCAGCAGACTACAGCCCTAGTAAATAGGGAGTGATTTTAGATGCAGCCTCTTGTTGTCCAAGAGGATGAATAAACTGTTGTTCATCAAGAAAGAGTTACACCCTGTAACTTCCTCTAAAACCACAGGTTGTTGTTTTTACATCTCTCTCTCTGTGTACGGATTAAACAAACGAGATACAACGTGTTGATCTGTGAGCTTTTGAGGTGTTGATAGGTGTCATTTTAAACTTTGTACAGAGCCCGGCTAGCTGTTTCCTCCTGCTCCAGTCTTTATGCTAAGCTAGGCTAATGGCCTTCCTGCTCTAACTCCATGCTTAACACACAAATATGAGAGTTGTATCAATCAGTGTGTGGGTATTCGTTGTATCTATTTTAATTGTTTTTTTTATCCAACACCTATCCCACTGAGGTTTTGTGGATGTGCACATAACTATGTTGCTTCAGTGGCATCAATCTTCTCATCTAACTCTCAGAAAGAAAGTGTTGTTTCCCAAAACAGTGAACTATTCCTTTAAACTTTGATATATTTCACTAATTTTGACCAGTACTTTTTTACTGACACCCAAATCTTACTGTTTTCCTGAGTGCAAATGAGGCAAGACTTCAGTATCATGATAAAGCAGATTTACATTTCTATTTTAACATTGTTCACAAGCTTGATCAGTAATTATGAATATTATATGAGGAGGAAAATACTTTTTAGTTCTCCCCATTCTGTATCATTCCCCCGTTCAAATCTTTATGAGCAGCTGCTGAGTCGTTCCCTCGCTCTGCTGGCGTCTCCTTCATTAATGCTAATATATTCATGAATGCAAATGACTCTGATGTTGCTGTGTCTCTGTGTTTGTCTGGCAGGACAAACACGCGGAGGAAGTGAGGAAGAACAAGGAAATGAAGGAGGAAGCCTGCCGGTAGACGAGTGAAGCGAGGGATCTGAGGTGGAAGAGAGAGAAAGAGCAAGACTGGGAGTTTTTGTGAGTTGTTAAAAAAAAAAAAAAAGGAAATCAAAACAGTGCAGGAAAAAAAAAAGAACTCAATAGCAACTCGAACAAAGAGAAAAGATGCGTTTTCATATTGATGTATGCTTGAAGAAGCTGTACAAAGTTTAGCCAACTCTTGATGTTGAAATTCAAAAAGAAATCGTTTTTCTAAGGAAAGTGTGTGGTGGTGGGGGGTGGGTAGGGGGGGTTCGGAGTGGCATGTAAACAAACATTTCAAATTTTGAAAAGAGGAGCAGCCATGGATGTTAGGAGAGGAGTTAAAGCTGCATCAAGTCAGGAAGAGATAAAAATTTAAATTATAGCTCTCTCATTTATGCACTTCCTTCAGTCAGACAGCAGGAAATTATATTATCCTGCATGGTACAACAGCAGCATCATAAAAAACAACTAATGAAATAAGAAAAAGGAAGGAAACTAAGCTGTGTTTTTCTTGCTTTTAGCAATGATTTGTATCAGATGTTGGCATTGAACGCTACCAATCTGGCAGCAACACAGCCAATTACACAGTTTCTTTCCGATTATACTGTGACTACGGAGAAGGGA
The DNA here is from genome assembly GCF_910596095.1 of Thunnus maccoyii. NCBI lineage: Eukaryota > Metazoa > Chordata > Actinopteri > Scombriformes > Scombridae > Thunnus > Thunnus maccoyii. The sequence continues at coordinate 7,914,513 of NC_056549.1, read as the reverse complement.
GTTGTAATCTAAATTGTTACCTTGCGGAAGATGAAAAGATATGATGCGCTTGAGTAACACTGGACACAGTAGTTTAAAGAGCCCTATTCAGTCAAAACCAACACAAGTCAGAACTAAGAGTCTAAGGCCTCTTCAGTCTTTAAGTTACAGATTATTTACCAGGACACAACACACAACACACGAGCTTTTGCTGTTTCCGAAATTAAAAATAAAAATTGATTTCCCTAGGTCCACTGCTCTCATGCTAATTCTTCGCTGCACCGATTTTAAGATTGTTTAGTCTGTCTGGGGACGTCTGTGTGCTAAACTCAGTGAATCACACTGAATTGTTTATGAATTTAAAGTGTAGAATCAGGCTTTTGTTTCTTTCTACAGTTCTCTAGGGGAGTAAAAAAAGGGTATAAAAGCTTGAAAAGTGAGGAGATCTGCTGTATTCTGCCATTTTAAGGCTCTCTGTGAAACTTTTAGATCCTTAACTGTAGTGTAGTTGTAGATCAGTGACATTGCATTTGAGTCTCTTAGGTTTAGAGCACCGATTGCACTCTTGTTTCATTAAGCACAACTCAAAAGCACATATGCATACATGAAGGACGGTGAATATATACAGCATAAAAAAAAATCACATCACAAGGAGGCAAAGTAGGAAGAAGCAGCAGTTCAGAATTTGGACATAATTTGGTTTTTGAAGAAATGAGCTCGAGGGCTTTCTGGCTAACCAGCGGTCTCACTTTGCTTTGGCATGTGTCACTGTGCTCTGAATGTCAGTTTATGATTTTCAAGGGGGATTTAAACATTAAAAGAGTAAACAGAAAGATGAAAATTTGCTCGAGTTGTTGAGTCATACTGACTTGAGTGAAACGCTGAAAATGTTTGCACTGTAGTTTGGGAGTCGTAACATGGGGTTTGTACTTGCTGTAACTGTGTGTCGCTATATGTCTTCAAGGCTGGATTGATTGTATCTATTTGGCATGGTCAGTAAAAACAGCTTGACTGAACTCACACTTTGCTCTGGTTCTCATGATTTCTCACTGTGTAGTATAATAGTATGATACTCTGTATGGACTCACACACACAATACACATACATATGATTTCAACACTTTTACAGTGTGCAAATGATCTATAGCTGTTTAATAATAATTCCTGCATGTAAACTTAACTTATTTTTAATATTATTATAACTGAATTTATTACTCAATATATTGTTGTTATCTCACGTAAGCAAAATCATTTTCACAGCCTCATTAGACATCATAGTTGTTTTTTTTTTTTTAATAAAGCACATTTATTTTGTGAACAAGGTTATTATAAAATGTGAGTAATAACAGCGATAAAGCATAAAACACGACAATAAAAAACTTTCACACTTTTAATATTAATTCACATCAATCAGTCAGCGGTCATTCCACATCGTTCAAGAATCATTTACTGTACAAATCATTAAGCACTGTTTGCCAGAGTCTGCATCTCTGGATTAAAGCTGCATTAAGTCATTTTGACCACTAGGGGGCAGAAAGAAACGCAACTCTTTGCAGTTTTTTCTTGATACTACCAGTGTATCAACGTCTTATGGCTGACATGTTTAAGGATAGGTTCACAATATTCAAGTCTTTCTTTAAACAATAGTCAGGTGAGTGAATGAATGACACAAAGAGTGAATTTATTACTAAAAAGACTGTAACTGTGAAAGATATCCACTTTATGGCCGAAGCTTCAGATTATCTTCAGATAAATGTTTAAATACATTTTGAGGACATTGTAAGCACATTTGGAGGGGATTTTCTAATGGTCAGTATGAACAGGAGGAATGATTACAGCAAGAAAAACCTGTTTCATTGTTCAGAAAGACTTGAAAAATTGTGAACCTATTCTTTAAAGGCCCGGTCACGTCAAAAAGTGCTGCAGCAAAATTCATTCCCACAAAATAGGTGGTGCTGGAGACTCGGTGATGGTGAAGGGACTTTTCACAGAGCTAATTGGTACACTTGGATTCGGTTATGACATGAAAAATATTGCTTAATACAGATTTTAAGTTAGGAAGCAATAAACACAGCATGCTTGCTGGCATCAGAGCTCTCTGCATTACTGTTGCGGTATAACGATGGGCCGCACACAGGTACAGCCCACTGAGATCACCTCCGTTTCCAGTCTTAAGTCATACTTCTTGGCCTTCTTCCCTCTTTTGTTTTTCTGCCTTTGCCTTGGGACTCTGCAGTAGGATGGAAAAATGAGTCAGAGCTGAATATACTCAGATGATGTTATTATGGGATTATAACAGATTACTGTTGGCTATTACATTTTGTTGAGTTGGACCAATGAACAGGGATGAAACAAACAAAAATGAACTTCAATCAATCTAATTGAATGTGTTTACATTCAGTTCACTGCAATTAATGCAGCAACTGATAAAAATGACAAACCATATATAGGGTTTTCACTATTCATTCAGCAGTGTGGGATGCATCAGAGAGAAAAATGCCACCACTGTTTGTGAAATAAATATTTACCATGTGTAGTGATTAAGGAAACAGCAGTTTGAAGTCTTGAGGCTGTGCAAAGCCTAACCTCAGTGTCTGACTGCTCTACTTTTGGTTTTCATATTCTCACTACTTCAAACCACAATAAAAAAAAGACTGATTTGTCATACTTACTCATCTACAAATGCACCAAACTTTTAACATATCCTGTACTGGTACGGTGTGTGTATGTCAGAATCCCATTTACCTCCTGGACAGTGAATTTTTACTTCATTTCGTAGTGGTGGATGTCCATTTTTGAAGCATTAAAAAGTAACCCCCTTTGTTTCCCTAACTGTTATCTGGTATACACTCCTGAATAATGCCTGCCATGTTTATGTCCCACCCTAGCACTGCATTTCAACAGGAAATGCGTGAGATTAAGAGAGATAATTGTCCCAATTGTTGGGTTGATCCAAGGCCAACCTCACATGAACTCACCGTATTTCTAAGCATGCACATAATGAAAATTGTAGTGCTGTAACCCGCAGTGAAAACAAAACTAGAGGCAAAAAAAGCTAAAAAAGTATAATTAGTTGCTTTTACAAGCACCGCAGTGGCTCACCTGTGGAGGACCAGGACCTGGTAGTAGATGGGTTTGGCCTCCAGGGCTGCGTCCTCACCTCCCCCCTGGAAGCTGAGACATCCGGAGGTCAGGCACTGAGCCTGAGGGATCCGCCGCGGCAAACGAGACGCCACATCAGAGTCTCTAGATAGGAACGGAAAGAAGAAAAAACTACATTTATGCCTGTAAAACTTTAAGAATCTTGTTATGGACACAACCTTTTCATTAAATCACCAAAAAACGTAATGAAAACAAGCTTCGGAGAAAATGTAATCCATGAAATCAAAGACATGTTAAAATGGCAGTGTTGGTGGAAATATTCAGATCCTTTACTTAAGTTTAAGTACCCATACAGCAATGCAAAAATAATCCATTACAAGTAACAAGTACGGTTGCAGCTGCTGGAGGTGGAGCTAGTTTGAACTACTTTATATAGAGTTCATTAGTTAAGTCCAGTGGTTCCCACCGCAGGGGTCACCAGATACATGCGAGGGGTCGTGAGATGATTTATCGGCGAGGAAAATCTGTTTTCACTTTAGGACTTGGACAACTCATAGACATCTGACACTGCTTTTTGTGAGACGTCAACAGCCAAAAAGGTTTGCAACCACTGGTTTCATCATTTTTCATCATTAAATTTTCAACAATGTGTTGTATATTAAAAGCTTGTTCCATTATCCACAGTGTCAAATCTTCATCTGAAAAGTAACATACGCTGCAAAATAAATGTAGTGGAGTAGAAAGTACAGTACTACGAGTGGTAGTATAAAGTAACATCAAATGGAAATACGCAAGTAAAGTACAAGTACCTCAAAATTGTACTTGTACAGTACTTTTGTAAGTGTACTTAGTCACTTTCCACCACTGCAAAATGGTGATTTTTGGCAAAAGCTCTGTGAACTGATGAATAAAACATAAAATGACATTATACTCAGACCCGAACAGCTCCTCACTTGAAAGTCCAGGGTGACAGAGACATGTTGGCGATGGATGAAGGAGACGTGCTGGCGATCTGAGGCTGCACCGAGGAATCCAGGATGAGTCTCACTGTCTTGCCTTTAAGTCCGGTTCCCCGGCCCAACTTCACCGTGACTTCTTGGTTTTTCCTGGCGGCGTGCAACAGAGAGGCGAGGCCCAGCACCAATATAGCTCTTAACACGCAGCGCAGGCTTAAGTGCTTTTTTGCCTATAAAACGATAAAGAAATGGCAGCAGCTAAAGAGAGATCCAAAAGAGGACGAACGGTGAAGAAAAAAAGTTTTGCTCATCAACCTACAGTAAGAAATTTTAAAAGTTTCGAATTAAATTTTGCGCTGCGCACCACCATTTCACTCTATGTGGTCACATTCATTCATAAAAAAAAAAGTTTGAAAAGTTATCTCATGATCATTGAATGGAAATAAAAGACATCAGCTCACCGGGATCATGATCGTGTCGTGTCTCGCCTTCAGAGCTCAACCTCACTGTGAAGCGTTCCTCTCGCTGTCTTGCTATGATTACATTCTCACTGTGTTTATATACAGGCAGAATGTGTTGGTGTGTTGACAGGATCTGTGGTGCATTTCCGCTGTTACTGTTACTGACTTTAAAGATACACACGTTGATCTACAAACAAGATCAAGTTTTGTGTATTTGTAGTAGGAATTTTTTTTTTCTTTCTTTATCTGTATCTATCTACGTCCCCATCACTTTTTTTCTCTACCTTTGTATGCATATTTCTCATTATCTCTCATCAATTCAAACATACAAAGAAAAGAAGAAAGACTTGAGAAGGCCTTCTTACACTTTTGTACATTCTCTTTAATTTGCAAAGTCTCTGAAAGCAATGTTCTTTTTTACTTGACCACGTTTTAATCTATCATAACCGAGTCATCAAGCCTCCGGTGTGAAATGCGTGTGTTGATGAGCCAGGTGACGCTTTCATATGTCTTGTCTGTTGCATCCTGTCAAAAGATGTGAACGTTCACCTATAAACTGATTGATGTGGCTGTGAAAACGGCACACTACTACTTTTATGGCAATGAAGAAAAGGTTTCTGAGCTAAAAGGAGAAAAAAAAAGTCTGACGTGAAAATCTGCAACTCACGCTGGAAAATTTTTGTAGAGTGTCCAAACCAAACCAGAGTGTATTCTGTCAATCCACACCCAAGTAGAACAAATTTTTGTGATAGGCTTTCAAAAAATCTGGCTTAGTTTAAAACTTTTCTGAAAGCAGAATGAAACTTCTACATACGTTCTGAACTGCCCCAACATTGACTCTCTTCATAGTCATATAAAACATATAACATAGCTTTACGCCCACACGCTGCTAACCCACTCTAAGTAATATAGGTCAAGGAAATGCTGACAGGGGTTCTGGTAATAAATCAGCATAACTACTCTTCTTGAACAATCGGTGTGTGAGAGAGGCGATAACATCTTCTCTCCTCATGCATCATATGAGTGAAGAGTCTACTAACTGGAGCACAGCTGTACTGGGTGTACGGTGGAACAACTGGTTTCAGAGCACGATGCAGTTTCACACCTTTAGACTGCAAAAAACATTGCAACACATGTAGAATTAGGTGTATAGATGTACAAAGTGTATTGGTGATGAATGAACAAAATAGCTGAATGTATTATAGAAACTGAAAATTTAGAAAACCGGGGTTAAAGTATCGTTCCGTCTGTCTGCATAAATCTTTTGGTGTCCTTCTTCTTTCAGAGAAAACATTATATGTTCACATGAGCAGCTTCACTGCCAAACAATCCTTTAAATATTTGCAGCCGGCAGCTTATGGAGGCCAGGGCATGCCAAAATAATTATAGACTTTAAGATTTGAACTATAATCCATTTATGAATTGATATAGTTTTTAAGATAATTTAAATTGAGTACTTTAATTGTCTCTTAAATTATGTATTATCAAACTGTAAAAAAAAAAAAAAAGTTAAATAATTTTAATAAAAAGGTAACATTTTCCAGTTAATAATAGTATTTCCTTTTTCTGTCTTTAAATTGTGAATTAATAATTGATTTTTAAAATGGAATCGCAAGATTCATTTTAAAAAGGATTTTAAATCCATCTACTTATGCAGCTGCCTGTCATACAACATGTCCAAATTATTTTGTTCCTGCTTTAACATTTACTATTTTGTGTTTGTTTTAATGTAAAGACATGTAATTAGTACTTACATGCTGCTTAAAAGTTAAAAAAAAAAAAGTCCAGTGTATTTATGCAAGTGCAGAAACAAAAAGTAAAAGGGGTCAAGGGGACTCCCGAGCTGAGCTCACATCTTGCAGGTTTTACATACGTGTGCTGTGTCGTCTTAAAGAAATAGTTGCGCTTAATAGTTTTCTTACCAAGAGAAAAACTCTGAACAGCTACCCTGGCTTTGTCCAAAGATTAAAAATCCACCTACCAAAACCTCTAAAGCCCATTAACATGTTACATCTTGTTAGTTTTATCCATACCAAAGCCAATATCTAATCATTTCTGCAAGTTGGGTTTTGTAACCTTCAAACAGAACTAAGCTGTTTCCAGTATTTGTGCTAAGTTAAGCTTATATTCAACAGACAAGTATGATAGTATTGAGCTCATCACCTAACTCACTCTGCTATGTGTATAGTTTCAAGTTTTTGATGATTCCAACATGAATTGGACAGAGTTGCATTAGCCTTTATTCCTCTTTTGATAGTTTGTCTGCTCTTTTGCCAAATGGCACTTCCTCTGTCCACACTCATCCCCAGGGAAGCGCTTCACCAAGCCAGCAGACTTTAGTTCTCATTAAGCTTCACAATCTGTTGCACAACAGTCTGCAGCCTTATTTTCCAGAAGATGGAGTATGACTTGATATCAAGTGATAGATACGAGGTCAGGATCATTTATTTATACAGTCCCTTATCACAAGCATTGCTCAGAGGACTTTACACTTCATCAATCAATATTAAAAAATAAGACAAAATGATATATTTACATGATGCAATTAAAAAAAAATGCACATTTATATCCAAAACGGTGTATGACTGACTGTGGAATGATGATATGAAAACATAGAGAGGAGAAGAGAGACAGCGGGAACATCAACATGTTAAAGGTTTATTCAAGATTGACAAGATACAGAAGAAATGAAAAGTTCAAAGTTAATATTTCATTGTCAACCGAGATGAATTTTTCATTGCGCAGCTTAGCGCAAAAAAACAAAAAACACACGGCATCATCAGAGTCAGAGAGAACGACCGACCTACTTCTTTCCCTTTCCTCTTTCACTCTATTCCATTGCTTTTAAAAGAAAGTAAAAGAAAAATGAATTAGGAAGACGTTTCTAACACAAACCACTGTCACTATCAATTTCTCCCTGAGGGAAATGCATGGGAGGATCAAACATGATTCACTGGTGCATTAATCATTTTGAAAATCTCAGTGACAGAGTTTCTGTCTACGGCACGTAGCAACCTGACTCTCGTGGGTCAACTCTAGAAAAACATAGATGGAGGTTGGATGATGAAATTAAGCAAAAATGTATACACTGAGGACTAGTCGGTTTGAAGGAGAGAAGCAGAAAGGGAAATGAGGACATCTCTGTTTGTCTTGTCTTTGTCAACTGTCCTTTGTCTTCATTGAGAAACACAGTGGAAAATGAGTGTGAATATGGTCCACCTCCAATTTTACATGCTTAATTAAAGAATCTGGGTTTGATTTATAGGTCTTTAGGTTTGATGGAGTTGAAAAAGGGCAACATTTTAGGAACTACACTTGTTCACTGTCTTGCTGAGAGTCAGATGAGTGGTAATAAGAGTATTTCCCAGAATGTCAATCTTCCTTGACGACACAAACACTCACAAACTATTACCAGAGCTGGAGAATTGAGACTTTGACCTCTGCTGTGAGACTCCACTTGCTTTATATTATAAAGCAAGACTCGACTTGAGACTTGACTCAGAATTGTCCTCTAAAGATTTGAGACTTGGACTTAGACCAAAACCTTTCTTCCTGGTGTTTTTTTTTTGGTGTACTTAACATTTTATAGACTCAGGAGGGTCATAGCAGTAGGATTTTAATGCTTTAATAGCTTGTTTATTCAAATGAATCACTGTGATCATCCAGAAAACTCAGATGAAAGACAAACTAAAACTAAACTTGGTCTAGGCCAAAATAAAAAGATGCGAGGCGGTCGCTACATGTGATATGAGTCAGCCGTGGGTGTCGAAACCGTGGCAGCGGTTGCTCAGTCGTCGTCGTCTGGGCTGGTCTGGAGCCGCAGTTTCTCGTGTTACGGAACTGCCAGTCAGTTACAGTATGTTGCATGGAGGCAACCATGCGGTCCCACAACACCATCCAAAATATAATCACTCAGGGTGACATAGAGATGAAACCGCTGGGCTACAGATGTGTGAGAAGGACGGTGGGACTTACTTGAGCAGTGATTTCCAAACTAGTAGAGACGTATGTGCACCGCCGCCCACGCAAAATAGTGATCTTGAATCATTTTGAGGGGGCGGGATACAATGAAAATGCTCCCATGTCTTGTAAACACACTGATACAATCAGGAAGCAACATTTCAGACGACTCTTATGGGAAATCAAAAAAGTTTCCCAGTATGTCAGACCATTTTTCCAGTGAATGGGTAAAATAAGCCCCAGTTTAATGCCTTCCAGAAACATCTCAGCACTAATTTACCAGCATTGGCCAAGCAGTGATCCCCCCCCCCCCCCCCCCCGTTCGTATGAAGACATCAAGAAATCAAGTTGTTGCCATGGTAATACTCAAGCAATTTATTATTTTTTTTATACAAACTACATTTAATTAACAATTTCATAACTTGTCTTCAGCTATTTACAAATCCAGACGACAGACGCTTATGTCCTTATTCTATACATGTTTCACTGCTGTATCTGCACCAGGATGCAGTTACACTCCTACTGTATGCTTTCACAATAGCAGCCTGTTGATGCAATAAGGACACATTAAAGTAACATCACCACTATTGAACAGAAACAAACACAAGTGCATAACTGAGTAAGACTTCATCTTTTTGCACTGGTTGATGGAGCAACTTCTTGGTGCTTCATGTGTGGAATTGTAGATTATAGGTTAAAGAGTCATTTTGGGAGAATACACGAGTTGGAAAGACAGTGGAGGCATGAAAACAAGAGAAAAAAAAAAAGGGGGTATCAAACATCTGGAGAAACATATTAAATGTACATTTTGATATCGCCGTTTCTTCTCTTTACACCAGGTCTCAAGCCGCCACCAGCAAAAAAAAGCAACGCCCCAGCTTCCTCGAGTACTGAATCTCTCTGCAGACCCACAGCTACTAAACCCTGTGACAGAGACCTTCACAAACATAGAAGCACCTTCTTGAGGTGAAACAGCAAAAGAAGAAGAAGAACACGGTTGCTCCCTCTGTCGTCCGGTTGATTTCAAGTCCATGTAATCGATTTCATCCTCCTCTTCCTCCCTTAGATGAGGAAGATGATGTCGTCGGCCACCATGACCTGGTTGTCGTCCTGCATGCGAGTCAAAGCGATGCGGACCTCTGGCTCTGTGAAACGATTCTCGCGCTCTTTGTTGATGTTTTCCATGAGGTTCATCATCTTCACCGACTGAGCGTGAGCGGACTGGAAGACGGTGAACAAGGAGGACTTGAACTCCTTCAGCCTGGCGGAGGAAAATAAAAACAAAATGATTTATTTTAGTTATGAGCTCAAATGTCTAAAAAGCTCTTCTATAGAAAGTGATGAGGCAGAACACCTCTTCATCCTCAGACTAAACTACCTCAGTGACATCACTCATCACTACAGCCTGAAATAGTTACGAGTGTCAAGTTTCCAGACGCCTACCTGTCTGCAGAGAGCTCGGTGCCTTCAGGCTGTGAGGTGGCCTCCATCGGCTCCTCTGCCTCCCGCTGTGGCTTCGCTGGTTTCGGGGTGCCGGCCTGAACTAAAAAAAAAAAAAAAAAAAAAAAAAAGAGAGAATAGACACCATTGTGAGAACTCAATGTGGCATAAAAATAAAAACAACAACAAGATTTTCAAAGCAATTAAGTGTTATTTCATGACTAAATTGCAATTATTATGTTTATACTCCATTGTTATGTGCAAATGCATCATGTTCTTACTTTCAGGGACGTCCTGCTCTTCACTGAAGTCGTAGGGGCTGTACGGCTCGCTGCCCTGAGAGCCACGGCGCACCCTGCAGGTCACACAGGTTAATGATGTTAATGACCGACAATAGAGATGAGCATCTTTTATATGTTAGAAACACTCAGCTGACAGCTTAATCGCACCACATGCTGGAGAAAACTATCGCTGCGTTTGTACCTCTTCTTCTGAGTTCTCTGTGAACGCTGCGTGGACGTCTCCTCATCCTCTTCCTCCTCTGACCCCGAGTCCCGCTCCTGTCTCGCACGTTTCTTCTCTTTCTCCAGAACCTGCAGAAAAAACAGACACCATGATTTTCTACCACACATATAAAAAAAAAAAAAAAAAACAACACTGCAGCAGTTCCTCCCCAAACAATCATCATCATCATCATCATTCCTTCCTTCAGCAGACGCAGACCTTTTTAAAGTAGGCGAACTGGACGAGCTCCACGGCGACCTCCGAGTCCTCCAGCTCCACGGCTTTGCTCATGCGGGCCTTGGCGTGAGCCGTGGACAGACGGATCAGGGTCTCTAGCGTACGGGCCGTCACTGGGGAGGTCTGAGGAGGAAGAGGAGGAGGACGAGGTCAGTGTATGTCTGCACGCTGTCTACCACTAATTCAACTACTTAACGAGATTTTTGCATAACAGACATTTTGATGTGTCATAGCAGGAAATTTCTACTTGATGTAGCAGATTCTGGCAGATTTAGTTTACATACTTAAAATCCCTGATTCAAGTGTATTATATTTATTTTGTGCATTGCACTGTGGGAGAAAAGAGGAGCTACTCAAAGCTGGGGGTAAAAAAAAACTGAAACACCTCCAGAAACATCTCAGAGAGAAAAATTAACATTTTTAGGAAAACGTTTTTCAACCAGTTTGAACAGATTTGTTTATTTCTGAGAGATTTGTGTGTTTTTCTTTTCTTTTCTCACTAGTTTGAAGTGGATTAGTTGGAAACAGACAATGTCACATATTTGCACTAGATTCAGATCAGAACATAATCACACAGTCCCGATAAATGAGATTAGTCTGTTAGAGTTTTTAAATTGTTAAGCTGTTGATAAATAACTTTAACTTTCATTGTTGCTTATTTGTTATGAATTTTATGTTATAGAATCATTTGAAACTGTTTTCAGAGGCTTTGAAATTGAATTGCTGAGGTCGTTCTGAGGTTTAGCATCACACTGTGGAAGCATTGTGTCATTTCCTGTCGGTATGAAACAAGTCTGTTGATTTTTTTTTTTTTTTTTCTCGGTATACAAAACAAACAGTCCAAATTCTGACTCGAGCTTCTCAAACGTGAATATTTCCTGGTTTCTTTAGTCTCCTATCACAGTAAACTGGATATCTCTGGGTTGTGAATACGTCACTTTGGGCTGCAGGAAACATTTTCACCATTTTCTGGACCAAACTACTGATTAATCACTAATGAAAATCATTAGTGCAGCCTGAATACCAACTACATTTTGTGTTTATTCCAGTAATCATAACTTCCCAATTTAACACCACATATTAACAGTATGTACTATATTCAAATTGTCATAATATATAGTTTTTGCTGTTAGTATACAAGAAATAAATGTACTTTAGTGTTTTCTATAAACAGGAAATGATGTAGTGCGTGCACCAACAGACATCAGTAAAACTAGAGACGTCAATTAAACTTCAGATAAAATGTTTCCAAAGAATCAATACTTTCAGAGATCTTCCACTATCCTTAATTGTAATTTTTCTGTTTTGTTTTTTTTTAACTGAATGTCTGTTTGCTTATATTTTTATCATGATTGGACGATGCAGTTCACCAACTACAATAGGATTTATTAAACATTAACTATTGTGAACAAACATCATCTAAACCTCACAATTAGAACGTATAGAATGAACAGTATTATGGAGGTGTAATAAAGTGTTTTCCCTTAGTACGTGTGTGTTGCTGCTGCTGCTCACCCTGGCGATATCTGTGCCGAGCTGCTCCTGGCTCCTCAGCCTCGAGTACTCTTCCGCGATGTGATTGGCCGCCTCCTCCGTCAGCACAGGTGTCACAGCCTTGGCGATGCGGATGTACTTCCTCATGAACTCCTTGCTCACAATCTTCTCCCTGAAAACGAGGGGGAACGTTATCTTTACCACTTTGGGTGTAACCCGATACAAGTCATCTAAAAATGTTTATTGTAATTGTGTGCGTACTTCTTTCTCTTGCTTCCGTGCAGCAGGTTGTTGTGTTTCTCGTAGATCTGCAGCTCCTCCTGCTCTTCTGCTACTGCGTCTGGGTCTTCTGTAGCCAGGACGTCCACGCTCCCGCCCAGAGTCATGGCTACAAAAAAAAACATACATCATTTTTAAATCTGTAAACAAACATTCCCTTTTAATTACAAATAATTAGGGAGCCCATAACACTCAGCTGTTGGTTGTAAGATGCCTTGATGTACAGTACCTGCTCCCTCCTGCTCGCGGGGGTCACGGTAGCGGTGCATCCTCAGTACGTGGTCTGAGATCTCCCGGTCCTGCTCGGGGTCCATCTGATCCAGCACGATGAAGAGGAGGTCGAAACGCGACAGCAGGGAGTCCTGGAGGCCGATGTTCTCCATGGGGGTTTTATACTGGTCGTACTGCGGAGGGATGGAGCGTCACGTTTTAGAGACAAATCTACAGATCAGCGGACTTGTGGGTCTTATTTGAACGTTTTACTCACCCTGCCGTAGACGGGGTTGGCGGCCGCCAGCACGGAGCAGCGGGCGTTGAGGCGGGCGTGGATGCCCGCCTTGGCGATGGTGACGCGGCCCTGCTCCATCACCTCGTGGATGGCCGTGCGGTCCATGTCGGACATCTTGTCGAACTCGTCGATGCACACGACGCCGCGGTCGGCCAGCACCATGGCGCCCGCCTCCAGACGACGCTCGCCTTCAGGGAGCAGAGAATAATGAGCGGGCTGGTTTATCAAAGAGTCTGATCGCACCACAAATTATGAGATGTGTTTGTGCGTTTAAGAGCGTGCGTCGTACCCGTCTCCTGATCGGTGGTGACCGCAGCAGTCAGACCGACTCCAGAGGAGCCTCGTCCGGTGGTGGGGATGGCTCTGGGTGCTGTGTGGAGAACGTAACGCAGCAGCTGGGACTTGGCTACCGACGGATCACCTGGAAAAGAGGAATTTGTGGTGACAGATCTATAATATAAACCATTATCTCCCAACAGCATCAAAAAAGTTGCCGATTAATTTTCTGTTGCAGCTCTACTATGTTTCCAATAGTTCCTGAATGAATAAGCTAAAGTACCGATGAGCAGGATGTTGATGTCTCCTCTGATGCGCGAGCCGTTTTCCAGCACCTTCTCCACGCCGCCCAGAAGCATGCAGAGGATGGCCTTCTTGATGTACTCATGGCCGTGGATACTGGGAGCCAGGGAGCGAGCCAGCTGATCGAACACGTTCTGAGCAAAGACAGAAAAGTGAGGATTCGATGATCTCTTTTAGTCAAAGCGAGGTTCATTTTCAAAAACGCTTGAACATGGTGGGAGGAGTAAAGCTTACGATGGAGCGAGTCTGGCTGAATTTTCTAATCTTGGCCACGTCGTCGGCAGAGAAGAAGGCGGACACTTCCTTGCTCATCTGTTTGACGTTGCAAGCGATCATGATAGTCCTGCGAGGGGAAGGGTGGGAGGTTAACTAACAATAAAGAAAAGAACTCTGGTTACATTACGAGCTCCCAGTTTCACTTTGTCCCATCTCACCTGAACGTCCCGGAGGTGAACCCTCCCTTCTTGCCCGGCAGGCAGCGGTACGTCCCTATGACCTGCACTCTGTCTCCCGGTTTGACCACGTCCACCAGGTCGTTGTCCAGGATGATGTCAACAGAGCGAGGCAGCTGGCCGGCGGGGGCTTTCTCAGGCATCTCCTGCACTGTGATGGTCTGGTGGTCCTTGTAGATGGACAGACCGAACTCTGTCTCCAGAGGGTTGTTCTCCTCGTCCTGTTAGACGAGAAACAAGAAGAGGTCCTTAATCATCTTGTTACTCCGAGTATTGTTGCCATAGAAATACTGAACATGTAAAAGAAGATATATGTGCTGCAGTGCGTGTCGTTACCTTGGTGGGGTAGATGGCACTGGAAGGGAAAGCGTCCAAGGAAGTCATATCTGTGTACTTCCTCTCCATCGTCTTCTTGGTGGCTGGACAGTAGTGGACGCTGCGCACCACTTTGGGACGCACCAGAGAACCTGAAGAATGAAAAACAACAACAAATGAGTCCAATAATATCATAATAAAGTATTATCATTAACTTAAAAGGCTCCCAGAACAGAAGGAAGTAGAAAGAATTCATAATAAACTCACATTTAGTGATGATGCCCTCCACGCAGACCATGCTGCCCAGCAGTCGGGAGGTCAGGGTTCGGGGGGTGACGTGCTTGGTGCCGAAGCTGCCCTCCAAGCCTACGAAGAACTCCTCGTACTGTTTGGCGTAGGTGGCGTCCACCGAGGCCACCAGGTCCTTCAGAGCCCGCTGGAACGCCAGCAGCTCCTCGAAGGCGTTGTTCATCAGCCTGGTAGAGACGTGCAACTTTTAGGTCATGGATTTAATTACATGCTTTTGTTACTCTGGTTAAGTAGTTTGTACCGATTAGTCTACTTTGATAAGCAAATCATCGTTTTAGTCAAAAATGCCAAACATTAGCTGGTTTCTGCTTCTTAAGTGTGATGATTTGATGCTTTTCGTAAACTGATTATCTTTGAGTTTGGGGGTGTTAATTAGACAAAACAAGACCTATGAAGACGCTCACTTTGATTTTAGGAAACTATAATGGAGATTTTTCACTATTTTCTAATATTTTATAAGCAAAAACAATAAATCAATAATGAAAATTATTATTTGCCGCCCTACAATCATGCCATTCTGTTGTCATATAAATAATAACACCCACCCACCCATTATATATATATATATATATATATATATATATATAATATATTACAGAACACCAATCCAATCAAACAAAAACATCAGGTAAAAGTGTCCTGAAACAAATGACAGTTTGCATGTTAACCTGCTAAATGTTCAGACTTTATCTGGACTTGTGTTCAGTGTAATCCTTGGTTAGTGTTCAAAGCAGCTCATCCTGCTTCTCCAACCTTTTTGTGCAAGTTTCATGAATTTTCAAGACATGGCTTACACACAAGTCTCCCTACACACACACACACGCTTACTTACGTCACTTTTGGGGACATTACATAGACATTACATTCATTTCCTGGAGAATTAATCCAACAGTAACCTTAACCACTAACCCAAAAGTCACGTTTTTGTCCCGAATTAACTAGTTCTAAGTCTGAAATCTGTCCTCGACAATAGCTTATGACACACACACACACACACACACACAGTTTTCTTACTTTGCAGCTCGGGCCTCGTTGCGTCTCCTCAGGTCGTTGATGTTGACGATGAGTCGAGCTTTGTTCTCGCTGATCATGTCCCGGACTTTGCTTTGATATATTCCCTGGTCTTGCTGCGGATTCGTACAAAAGGAAGATTAATTTTTTTGTCATTTTCATCACAAAGCAATTTGATTAAGACTGATTTCATTGAGCGTAAGAAGCAAGAAGCATCAACGAAAAACACGATTAGCTCAACTGATTACAGCAAAAAATGAGCAAACTAACGTCATTTCACTGTCAAAAGTAAGATTACTTGATATCTAAGCAGCTGATGGTCATTTTTTTTGTTGTGACCGCATGGGTTCTCATTTCATCCCTGCAGAAAAGTATTTCACCGAAAAAAGTCAGACTTACATCGTCGTCCAGGAAGTCCAGGTAGTCCCTCTGAGCCTCCCTCATCTCCAGGTCATCTACGACGTCGGTTGCCATTTTCTGTGATTATTTATTGTACTTTAAAATATCTTAATATAATACACAGTTTGCTGCGCCGTGTGCTCCGTTCCCGTCAAACCACACAACTGAAGGGTTTTCGCGCCACAGCGTGCCGGGTAGAAACAGAGCGTAACATGCGATTGGTCGACTCTACAGCAGCTGTCCAATAGACGCCACCGCGGTGCCACATGACCCCGCCTACTCTGAAGAACTCCCGCGAAAATTCACCAGGAAGAGGCGGGCTGATAAAAAGGAGGAAAAGCCTCCTAAACATGACTTTTTCACTTTGTCCAGGAGATGGCGACCTAAACAGACAACTCTAAACACCCAGAAACAGAATCACGTCTGCACATACAAGGAATTTACCTCAGTGTTGTGATGCATAACAGTCAAAAATATACACAAAATTCAGTAAATGATAAATAATATAATGAATAGATAAATAATTTACAATAAAAAACATTAAGATACATTCTAAGTAATACTGTGTAATAACCATATCTCCCAAACCCACAGCAACATACATTTAAACCAAAAGACACTAATCCATTTAATTATCCCCTGAACATCCTTGTTCAAGTAAATATCAGGCAGCCAGAGATGTCTTTAAATATATAACACTCAGAATATTGTCTGAATGAATATGATATCAAACAGAGAAGGGAGGAATCAGTCCCATGAATGTGCAAACGCCTGGTCAGTATTTGTATTTGGAGACATGGAAACTGTCCATTATGGCTTCAATAAGTGAAATAACAGAGCTTTGTTTTTCCTTCAATGTAGATTATTATTATTATTACGTGTCCAAATTTGTGAATATTCATTATTTGATTGTCATTTGTTATTTGAAGAGTTAGAGTGTTTTAATCATTAAATGTTATGATTCATTACTGTAATCTGACATCAAAAACCTTCCATATATTTGTGCTTCAGTAATGTGCACTCACAATAAGGTTTGTAAATGTGGTCTCACTTTGAATAATCTGTATTTAATCTGGTACCTGTGACACGTGAATGGAGTTAGACAAGAAAAAATGATGTAATGGTGTGTCCCTAAATTTTGTAGGACATAAATATTTTAATAAGAGATCATCAATATCAACATTTAGCACCTGAAAATACCCTACCATTTCATTTTATTATGTCTCTGAATGATCCATATTATAATCTAATGTCAGACTAATGTCAACACCGAGTGACTAGAAGCCACAGAGAGGCTTCTGCACCATCACCAGTCTAAAACTGTCTAAAGTCATTAATCACTCGTAGCAAATTCAAATCACAGACACACTTCCTGTAAGCATAATATCTAGTACTTAAGTAATTTGAGACATATGTTCAAATATTTTCATGATGAACTTGTGTTTAGTTTATTCTGGGGTGCCTTGGGATTGCATTATTTTCCATGTCTGAATATTTTATAAAATTAAATGTAAAATTAAACAACCAGTAAGTGTCATTTTGGGGGTTTTTATGTAATTAAATTCTGTGCTGAAGGCTGCAGCTTGGGCATCACGGCAGTGTACAGCACCGGGCAGTAGATGGAGACAATCATGCAAAAATTAAACAAGAATATTAGGTTTTTGTTTTTTCATTATACAGTATCATCTTCATTTTGCTTTTGTGTGTTTTACCAAAAATGCCCTCTCTTCAACAACTTTACCAACAAGCAATATAGACATCAGTTTGGTCATCATATAATGAGCTTAATAAAAAAATATGACATCCAACTTTCTATGATAATACTATAAATAACAACTAACAAAGATCATTACAAACTTACTATTGATTCAATGTAAGAACCTATACAGTCTATGAATATGAGCAGAATACTGTATTTTGTTGCCTGACAATAGCTGCACTTTCGGGGCGTTTCTGGTCAGTTTAACCCCGCCCACGCTCCCAGCGCTCCGGGCTGTCGGGTCAAGCTGTGTTTTTATCCTTTTCCTCCCTCCAGCCTCCGAAATACCTCTTTGCCTCAACATGTCTTAGTTTTCTAGGTCTGTGAAGTTTCTACAGGAGGTCAGTCTGTGAACTAGTTAGATCTTTTTCTTCTTTCTTTACAAGGACGTGCGACTACAGAGAAGCAACAGGTGTTCAGTCGATACAAACAGGTGAGATGACGTTTCTTCTTCTTTGATATTAAACCACCAGAAATCACTCAGCTGTACTTTACAGTATGTCAGCAAGGATGCAAGTTATTTCTGTGGCTGTTGCATATTAAAGGTTTTTGTTTTAGCCATATTTTGACGTATAGGATAAGATATGTAAAACGTATGTTGTTTTGCATTTATTCTGCAGCACATATGCAGTTTCTTTGTTGCAAAAACAAGATAGATCGAAGAAAAAAGATCACTATAAATGATATATATATATATGGGATTAAAATGCACACTCATGCAGTCTGCTTTTTCAGGACAAACTTGTACACAGGTCTGTAAATTTTCTTAAACCCCTCAGGTGAAGGTTTCACCTTGTTTGTCTCAGATCAACTCAATGTAAAACTCCCATTGCAGCCTGGAAGGCTTTCATTTGCAGGTATACAAGGTCAGAGAAATAGGAGGGGGTGCAGTGGTTGTTTTGAATAGAAGTGAATCCTCAAATGGATGGGTGTTAGTCTTGTTGATTCCATAGGTGCTCATTTACCTCGGTGACAACAGTGGTTTGCATTCTTCTCTCTGTGTACATGCCATAAAAAGCAGGGTGATGGTTACAGGTCTGACTGCATACCTGACCTTCCAGTGTAAATGACCTGTGTGGAGAAGAATGTCTGTCTTATGCTCTCAAATATATTTGCGTCATGTGGACTGTAAATTCTTAACTGTGATCTGCCAAGAATTGTCAGGAAATGAGCTAAAATAATTAAATCTGGAGGCAATATGTCAAATGAAAACATATAACATGTGATGAATTTAAAAATACCAAGCTGCAGCATTTCAGGGCTCACAACAACATTCTTTGTTAATCTGTCTTTAGAAATTACACAGCATGTGCTCCTGGCTGGTTTTACATGAAGCTTTTTTCTTTCCCTAGTTTAATTCCCCTCAGTTTCCCTCCGACACTAATTTCTCTTCATCCTACTCTCTTTTATACACACCTCTACACCTCTGATTCTCTGTGCAGATTAATTTCATTGTAAAATGACTTCAAAATGAGATAATCTTTGTTTGCATGACATCAAAGCATATAGTGGGTTTATAGATAATGAGCCATTGCAAAGTCTTTCTTGATAAATATTCGGCATGCAGTTTTTTAATATTCACTGAATTTCATGTGGCAGCCTCTCCTATAAAGTGAACTGCATTGATTTACTGTCTCTCTTTTCAGTTTCGTCTCCCACAGGGTGCTCTGTCAAGCAGTCCTCCTCTGTCTGTCCTCCGACTATCACCCAGCAATGTTGGGCGACATTCTGCAGCGGCTAGGCACCTTGTCCCTAAGCGTCAAGCACCTTGGCCGCATCCCCCGCCTCTCTGACCTCGTCCCTTCCTCCCTGCCGTCGCCCAGCTCCACCGTCACCGCCTCCCAGGTCCCCAGCTTGTTTCGAGAGCCTTACATCCTGTCGGGCTACCGTCCTGTTCATCAGAACTGGCGCTGCTACCTCCTCAGTCTCTTCCAGAGACACAATGAATCCATGAACGTGTGGACTCACCTGCTGGCAGGCCCTGTGCTGCTGCTCCGCTGGTGGGCCAACGTAGGCGCCCTGGGGTACACCTTGGACGCAGCCTCTCTACCTCTGAGCCTCTTCTTGGTGTCTTCCCTCATCTATCTGTCCCTCAGTGTTGCAGCTCACCTCTTACAATCTCACTCTGAAAATGCACACTACTTCTTCTTCTTCATGGACTATGTGGGTGTAGCTGTGTATCAGTATGGTTGCTCACTTGGCCATTATTTCTACACGTCTGAGCCAGCGTGGAGAGAAAGCTGCATCGGGCTGCTGTTTCTTCCTGGAGCTGCTTTCTTTGGATGGTTCTCCTGTGCCGGCTGCTGTTTCGCCAAGTCCAGGTACAGACGGCCATATCCATTGCGGCGTAAAATTTGCCAGCTGATCCCTACCACCCTTGCGTATCTACTAGATATCAGCCCTGTAGCCCACCGCCTGTTCACTGTCTCCTGGGTACAGGAGCCCTCGATGCCCTTCCACGCCCTCCAGATTGCCTGTTTCCTGCTGTCTGCCCTCTTCTTCTCCTTTCCCATCCCTGAGCGTTTCTTCCCGGGCCACTGTGACTTTGTGGGCCAAGGTCACCAGATCTTTCACCTGTTTTTGTCCCTGTGCACGGTGTTTCAGCTGGAGGCTCTGTTCCAGGACTATGCCAGGCGGAGGGATACGGTGGTGGAAGTATTTGGAGAGAGGCAGCTGTTGTGGGCCTGTGTATCCTTCCCCGCCCTGTTTCTGTTTTGCCTTTTGACAGCACTCATCACAATGAGGCACATACACAAGAAACTGCAGGGTAAACAAGAGAGAGACAAGTGACGAGTGTTTGTGTAAGAGAGTGTGTGAGAGAGAAGAAGAGAGAGAAAGGGGTTGGGTTTAAATGTACCAAATAATATTAATAATAAAATAACACTAAAGCCATCTTTATATGTGTTTCTGTAATAATCAACCTGTCTGTGAAAGATGTGATTACTTAAAGTATTAGAAGAATAAAATAATGTGAAAGAGCTTCTTGTCTGGTGTGATTAACAGGTCATCTGAAATTTCCAAAGGGTTGAACTGCTGATTCATCAAAGAAATTGGCTGGCTGGTTGGCTTGGTTGGCTCAGTGAACTTCATAGTTTGCTAACTATGGCTCAGTATAGTTTTCCACAGTGAATCCTCCTGCTGTTCGTCTGTTCTGAGGAGAATGCTGATGAAGGATATTGGTCTGAAACACACCAGTAGTGAAGCTAATAGCAGTCAAGGACAGCCTGTAAATGTATTTCTGTTCAAATAATGATCAAGTACTTTGTAAATGTCTGAAGAGAAGATGTATTGTGTGTTCAACTGCGTGTTATGGTGTTATCTGGTGAGTCCACTTCGGTGGACTCGCCAGATAGTGGGATTTGGGTGAACAAAGAGGCTAGTTTAATACTGAGGCACAGGAACAGACTGCATGGAGACAAGTTGGCAGAACACTCCACTGAGTGGCTAAAATCCCTCAGCAGATCCAGTTACAAAGTGTGGAAAGTGTGGGGACAACACTGCCCTACAGGGGCAAAAAGCATCAACTGCATGGTTTTTGTTTTATTTCACTGCCAAACCAAATTACTTAGAAGACCTTCGATATGTGGTGATGGGTCTACTTACTAATGGATGATTATTTATTCTCCCATGTCCTCTTCAAATTGACTAACAATAGTGAGAGAAATCTCCTCACGGTCTCTAAATTGAAGTCATATTTCATGGCCAGACCTGAGTGCAAACTAAAGACTAGTTTATCTTAACATAATGATATTTAGTAGATTTACACTGATGATACTTAGCAAGTTTATAAGCAGGCCAGAGGTCAATGTAACAACACAGCATGGAAAGCATGAGATAACAAAATTTAGAGGAAAATAGTTGCAGGTACTTGGCAAATACTGAATATTTCAACAGTGTATAAAATAAATCAAGAGTGAGTGTTCAGACACTAATGGTAAACACATATCTTGTTAACCCTCTTTGTTTCAATGGTTCTGCCTGTTCTCTTTTAGGTGATATTTGTATTTCAGTGATTTAAACCTGTAGCCACCTGTTTCTAACACATGAAGTAAATTCCCTCAGGATGGGTTTCAGGATGGTCTGGTATCAGTGTTCGGTATTTCAGGAAATGCTCTGATTTGCTTTCTTGGATTAGATGAGAAGACTAATAAAACTCTCACCACTTTCCGTTTAATATGAAGCTGCAGCCAGGTGACGGTTAGCTTGGCTTAGCATAAAGACTGGAAAAAGGTGGGAACAGCTTGCCCTGGCCAAAGATTACAAAATCCACCTACAAGCACCTCTAAAGATCACTAATTAACACGTTAAGTTGTATCTTGTTTTTTTCAACTGTAAAAAAGCTAAAATGTAAAAATGACACATTATGGTTTTATTGGAGGGTTCTAAATATTTAGCTTTAGAGTATAGCTAGCTGTTTCCCCTTGTTTCCAGTCTTTATACTAAGCTGAGCTAACCTAACTTGCTGCTGCCTGCAGCTTTATATTTAACAGACAGATATGAGAGTGTCATCAAACTTCTCTAAACTCTCCTCCAGGCATAAGAAAGCCTGAGAGATCAAAAGTGAGCACAGGACTGTGTCTGATGAGCTAGCCAATATGATTTTAGTTTCCAGGGAAGCTCAACAGGTTGCCAAGGACAGAGAAAGGAGGGAGCTCATTGTGGCCTTACGTCCTATGGGGAACGAAGAAGGTTAAGTAAGAAAATTATTCAATTTCTCATCGAACACTTCCCAAATTGTCAAATGATTCCTTAAATTTTAGTTGAACCAGAGGAATTCCTCTATGTATGTGTATGTGAAACGTCTTGAAATGTGGTACTCAGTACAGTAGAGCTAAAACCTGAAAAATATTTAACAGGGTATCAGAGAAAGCGTTGCAGTCAAGTTTTACATATGAAATAGTTTGAAAAGAACATTTGCCCTGCACTCTGTTGTGAACCACAGCATAGTTAGGTTCACATATGCACATGCAGCGAGCCCACTGCAGGGTTAAACTCTTATAGCAACAGGAAGATTATTATGTTTTCAATTTGCCCACCAACACATTATTTGTTCGCTGATTCTCTTCTTATATGAGCAAACTTTGCTTTCAGGATTGTTACAAATATTTGAAATTGCCCATGATTCCCGCAGGCTTCCTTTGCTCCTGCTGTGGAAGAGTGGCTATTGATTTTGCTTTGTGCCTCTGAGCAAATCTCATACGGATCTCACAAATGACAACAAATGAAAATTGCTGAGAGTTATAGATTGCGTGTTCTGCAGGGCTTCGGAAGATTATTATGACAGAATGGGGCTGTTAAACAAGTAATGGGCATGGGTGTTACTTGGTGTCAGTGTCACAGTAAGGAAGTGTGTGTGTTAGGGGTGGTGGTGTGTGTGTGTTTGTGTAAATTCTTAAGTTTTACCTTTGTGTATCTGCATCAAACCTCTGCACAATGTTATTTCATAGTAAATATGTTCATCAAAGGAATACTTTAACATTTTGGGAAACGCATTAATTCACTTTCTTAAGGAGAGTTAGAGAAGAAGATTGATACCATACCTATTTACCTCGGTAAATATGAAACTACAGGAAACATTAGCTCAGATTAACTTAGCAAGACTGGAGGCAGTGGGGAAACAGCTAGCCTTGCTCTGTCCAAAGGCAAAAGGAATCTGCCTACCAGCACCTCTAAAACTAACTGATAAACACATTATATCCATATAAAGACAAAGCAAAAAAACAACAACAAAAGGTTACACATTTGACTGTTTATTAGAGGGGTGCAATGACGTAGACTACTCGTGACATCACTGCACCCAGCCAAAAAATGGGCTAGTTCACCTGGTAAAACCACAACCTATGGTTTTTTTTCACTTTGTTTTTTGAACAGAAAACAAGCTGTAACATGTTTATCAGTGAGCTTTAGATGTCGGTGGATTTTTGTTACCTCATGACAGAAACCGCTAGCTGTTTCCCTCTTTCCAGTCTAAATGCTTAGATAAGCTGATCGGCTTCTAAAAAGAAAATGCACGTAGCTCCCAAAATGTCAAACAATTTCTTTTAAAGGACGAATGTGTAAGATTTAGTGGCATCTAGCAGTAAGGTTGCAGATTGCAACCACCTGAATACCCCTCCCCCTCCCCTTCCAAGCACATAGGAGAACCTGCAGTGGCCGCAAAACTTGTTTGTCAGTTCTGGGATACTGTAGAAATATGGCGGTGCAACATGGTGGGCTCCATGCAAGGGGATCCGCTCCCTATGTAGATATAAAGGGCTCATTCTAAGGTACCAAAAACACAATTCTTACTTTAATGGGATTATACACTAATTGAAACATACTTATGAATATTATATTCCATTTCTGCCAAGTCCGTTCCACTAGATGCCGCTAAATCCTACACACTGGACCTTTAAAGCAAAACTTCAAGTCTTGAAGTGAAGTCTTAAACCCCAACAGAAATCAGTTTAAGTCAATACAAATGTGATTTTACACATTTTGCTGAAAATGTAAGAACCCTGTTTCTTTGAGGGAAAACAACAGCAGGAAACTTTATCAAATGTTTATTGTACATACATTGTTATCAATGTTTATTTTACAGTAATACAAAGTGAATGTAGAATTACATAAATGATCAACTCCCTGGCATTGAATGGTGTAATTCCATTAACCAGGCAACCAAACAATATCCCTCAGGGTTGATAGCATTATCGTGCAGGAGTGGCAGTAAACATGCACACTACTGACATGAGCACACACTGCAATTTTACAACATGGTACAGTATGGTATGCCACCTTTCTACACAAAGTATAGACCTTGTAGACCTTGCAGACTTGTTTTTCACTAACTTTGGGGGTTTTTCAGGTTGCTACATTCATTTACTCACTAAAAATCCATCCTAACTTTAGAAACTACACTACCACTACAGGACAAACTTTATCTTTTATTTTATCCCAGAGTTTCATGACTCACCCCTTGACCTTTTTAAAGTGATCAGCTGAAATGTCCATTCTTTTGTGCTGAACTTATACTGCACATTTGAAGCGCAGTAATGCAATTAAACTGGTCCTAGCCTGCATCCAAACCCTGCTAGAACAATGATCCTTTTTTTCTGTAATACCTCCCTTGTGAGTATGATTTCAGTTGTTCCAGCCAATTGGTATGGAGAGCAGGGTATCCAACTACTAGCCAAGACATTAAAAATATAAATGTAACTGACTATATAAGACCATGAAGTCATATTATAGTCTCCTTATTAGTGGCAGTACTATATAAAAAAGTGTGTTTGAGAGACTGTGATGAAAAAACAGATATAATCATAGCTCAGGGATACAACATGACAAAGATGACTGCATATTTAAAATGCGTAGAGATTTGAAAATTAAATTTCCCCTTGGCCTGCGATGAGCTGCCAGTTTTCTGCAGTCATGTAAACTGCTGTAAACTGTGTGTGTATTTGTATGTATGTGTGTGTGTGCACCTAATTAGCGTTTCTCTGACAGCCAGCAACAACACACACATGAATTAACATCATTGGTTGGTTAACACTCAAGTGTGCCACAAAAGGAAGATTTCCAGTCTAACTTTGAGCATTTTATTGTATTGATTTATTGGGGGGTTTTTGTAGATCACCTAACATGAACATTCCAACATTCTTTGAAAGCTGCAGGCATGTCAGGTGCGGATGTAATTGAGTGATGATAAAAAAACACAATGGGCTGTTTCTCGGCTTGTGTCAGCACCTCCTTCATAACAAACAGGACACAGATGAGTCCCTCCCTAAGCTGAGACACATAAAGCAAAGGCAGCTGAATGACTGACAGCAGTTGGTGTCAGAGCTACAGGAGTGTCAAGCAGCATACAATGTAAGTTTTAAAGCCTACATTTTGTTTCTTTATTACTGTGTATAATTGTGGCTTTTCTTGGAGAATGTATCCTGAAAAATACTGGTTTCTACTTATGTTTGTACTTTATGTTTACTGGACAACTATCAGATTGATTAGTTTGTGTATACTTTGTCTGTTTTGCCATTCTCCAGAGAACACTAGGACAATGGCTCCAGTAGGGATGGTTGGCATGTTGGGTTGGTTTTCAACCCCAGAGGTGGGCATCATCTCCCTCATCGTCTTCCTCGTCCTCAGCATCACTCTCGTCGCCCTCTGCGCCAGCTGTCACAGGTGAGGAAAACAACAGTGAGAAGGGACAATGATTTGAGAATATTTTTGTTGAATCGTGTGTGTTTTCCTTTAGTATACCGTCATATGTAAGCTGAAACAACCATTTGCACTTCTTCCTGCTGTCACTCCCAGGGAGTTAAAGGGTTTATGTACACTTAATAAGTAATCCTTTACCAACACTGCCACCCAGTATAAAACAAATCTTCTCCTGTTTGGTGTTGCTGCTCACAATAGGTCAGCGGATTCATTTTTCTGTCCCCAGACTTGTAGAGCTTTAATTGCTATTCATCATTTTCCAGCAACACACAACAGAGACTTGTTAGACTCGATAGGTGGTTTTTGATGAAGGGTGTTGCCTGTTTGAAGAGCAGGAAGCAGACAAATAGCTTTCTAAGACTGAGATAGTTGTGTCATATGGGCTGGGTTTGGATGATTAACCTTCAATACCCAGATGCTCCAGATGAGATCTTTGTATGTTTTATGTGCACACCTACTTTGGTGTTTTCACACACATCTAAGCATGTATGTATATCTTTGCACGCCCATTTCTGCGGTCGTCTCGCTAAACATACCAGTGACAGTGACACAGAGGGATTGTAGGGGTGAAACAACAGTCTTATCTTCTGCAGTCTGCCTCTGCACATTCCTGGGTATGCTTGTCACTCAGTGGAATGAAACCAGAATGGGACTGTACTGAGAGACAGGAATCATAATTCATGACTCAGAAGGTTGGTTTGTATATTTAAAGGAAGGCAGCACATTGGTGCTAACGTGTGTTGATTGAGATAAGACAAAGAATAGATGTGGTGCAATGTTGCATCAGGTAAAAAAAATTGACAGAAGTCTGATTTGTAATCTCACAAGTTCAATAGACTGATAAGGGCTGAAAACTGTGTGTATTCCTTTCTTTCAATTGCTGAGAGATCCATTACTATAAACTTATAAACCTATACATTTTTTGGAAAGTACACGCACCAGACCTGTGTTTAAATTGAGACTATGTAACTTCTGAATAAGAAATAACACTATCTTCATTTTGCAGATAGAAAGTTTAGTAAGCAATAAAACTTAACGCAACATTATAACAACAGTAAAGTGTGGGAGTTTGGCCCAAAACAGCAAGTCCAGCAGACCTTAACTTTGAGTCCAATTCTGATCTTAAGCAATGGACTAGTTGGAGCCAAAAAGTTGACTTGAGCCTGAAATTATATTGTACTGATGACAGTTTAAACTATCAGAGCCCTTCCCAAACTTCAGCAGTAAAATGAGATATTCAGCCTGACCACAACTGAGCCAGTTAGATTAAGGATATTAAGGATTTACTGTATTGTTGCACTTGATTATTGAATGTTGCAAGGAGGCTAAGAGGAGGCTAAGAGTGCTGAGGGCAGGATGATGGCCAATATAGACACAAAGACTTTTTAGACTATAACCAGAAGACCTGGTGTACCTGTCTGAGTGTGAACTGGGATGATAAGGAAAAGGACCAAACAGGAGGCAGATGGACAGAACTTTAAAAGTCCTGTTGGAGCCATAAATCAAACCTACATGTAATCAGAACTGTATGCACCTTTGTTCCCAGACACAATGAGTACACACATACCATCATAACAACTGATAACCACTAATTTCATTTGTTGTCATCCACAGAAACAGTAGCAACGCGTATGACGTGAGCGGCGGAGCAACGGTATGAACTGCCTCGCTGTTTTCTTCTTCTCTCTCTCTCTCTTATTTCCAGTTCTTTCCATCCCTCTCTCCACCTCAATTGGTCTTACACCGAAGATCTCGTTCCATTCATGCAACAGCACCTTCTATATCTAAATGTAGCCTGTAGTATCTATTGCAGTTCATTAGCTGCCAATTAGGAGCAATAAGTGGCTGATTATGAGCAGGAGGCTGTGATGATGTAGCTGATATTGGCCTCATTAGATCTAAACCAAGCAAATCCATGAGACTGATGAAAATAGATTAGATTCAATTAGAATGTCTAATTACATGAAGTTTTGCTCAAAGAGTATTAGAAAAAATAATACCCAATACCAAAATCCATTATAATAAAAAAGATACTTTATTTTAGAACACACTAAAAATGACACTTACCACTGTCATTTTACAACCATAACATATAAAGGCAAAAATTAAAGAATATGAAATCACAAAAGGAAACATAAACATTTGGTAATGATACAAAAAAGGAATTAAAGATGTATAGGAATAGGACAAATTCCACCTATAAAGAGCTACTTAAATGATAAGATGGATTTAGAGAGTCTGGTCTCATCTACGTGGACTTTCCAAAGTTTTGAGCCTCCAAAATCAAAAAACTTTGTCTCCTTTAGGGTTAATTCTAGACCACCGACTTTAGCTTGTAAGAGTTTAACAGAGGCCTTAAATATATTTAGTTAAATCCTAAAATCAGTTCTGAACTGTCAACTACTGTAAGGATGCTACAATGGGCTTCATATAAACTCCTCATTTGGTACCAATTTTTTTCACTGCATTAATATTGTGATAAAGTGTGTAAAATACTGCAATGAGATCTATATAGGAGGATAAAGATTAAACATATCCATTGTTAGGATGATATTATTGGCTACTATGTGCGGGTATGTTAATGCATGATACCTGCAAGTGTCTAATGGAATTTATATGTCAAAAAAACACAACGATATGCTGTAATGAACTTAGGATATTTTACGATGCCATACAGTGTAGTTTGTGGTTTGGGACTCATAAGCAATCAGCCACCAAATCAGTAAAAATCACCAAATCCATTTCACAGGACACCAATTTAAAACTACAAAATCTAGCTCTTCAGGCTTGAAGCAGGAAGTGTGGTCTTCCTCCCACTCAGTTGAACAAACTCCCAGCACCTGCAACTCATTTTATGTGCCGTCTACCTCGGAAGGTCGAGGTTCCAAGTATCCATGATGGCATCACAGGCAGGGAAGGGGGAAACAATCTGAAATAAGAAAAAAAAACCCAGTGTTGGATATGAAAAGTTTTTTTGTTCCAGTCAAGTGGCTGTTACTTTCCTGTGCTGGCCCTGAGTTCTTGAGAAGCGTCTGTCCCCACAGCATTTATGTAATATAATATATCTTATTTTTAGCTGCAAGCAGCAGCGTGTATAAAGGTCTCAGTATGCTTCAAACGAAGTAGGTTGTATGAGGTGTAGTGTGGCCATGTCACAGGCAAAAGTCTTTGTACTTGTTCCAAGCAAACTTTGATACTTGACAGTTCTCTGTTGTACTCACAAAAAGTGAATGAAATAGTGGACTGGGGAACTGGGGGGCGGGGGGACCAGTTCCCCAGTTTTGAAAAGGCAGATCCAGACACTGTTCTGGACAGACGATCGGACAAGCACTTCATTTGAAGCATACTGAGGTCTTCAGTCACTCTGTTGCTCTGTGTGTCCCAAAAAACATGGAAAGCCTTTCTGTGCATGAGCTACATTGACACAGAAAAACCCTAAATGCTGCTGCTTGGTAAAGCAGCTGGTTGCATCATGTCTTAAGTTAGATGTTTGTGTGACTAACATTTTAATTGTAAATAGTTACATATGCTCATTATAGCCTAAAGAATTTGAGAAATGTTGCGCCATCTTTGACTGAAATGTACAGAAAGCA
The DNA here is from genome assembly GCF_910596095.1 of Thunnus maccoyii. Classification (NCBI taxonomy): domain Eukaryota; kingdom Metazoa; phylum Chordata; class Actinopteri; order Scombriformes; family Scombridae; genus Thunnus; species Thunnus maccoyii. The sequence continues at coordinate 7,884,984 of NC_056549.1, read as the reverse complement.
GCATGCAGAGAGTGAGCATATTAACCAGTTAACCGTTATGATATAACAGCAATAAATTGTCAGCACTATTAATCTTAGTTGTTAAAAGATAGACAGTGAAACTCTAGCTGCCATGTGCATATGTGCACAGTAACTCACACCCCTTCTGTCTTTCTTTACGACAGACCGAGGGAGTAGTAGCAGCCAACGGAACCGCTGGCACGAAGACATCAGGAACCACCGGTGAGTTCTCTGCTAAGAGGAACACATTTTCAATCAAACATTTATGTTTCACTTACATTTCCTCATCTGAATTTCCAGACCCAGGGACCGTAGCCTACTCATCATGGAGGAACCATAAAGACATGCCTGCCAACACACTAGAGAGATCTACCATCCCCACCAACTAACCAGCTAGTTTTAGTCCTGAACACTACAACACAACAGCTCCGATTTTGTAAGACGAAGAAGAAAGAGGACAAATCATGCTGAATGTCCCATTGCACAGAACCCCAGTTTTCCACACTTGACATTGTCCCAAATGGACAGATGGATGGAAAAAGAGAGGAAGGGGAAAGTTGGCCCGGTCCTCTGCCAGCTCGAGCTACCATCCACACCTTGTCTTCATCACTTCAGGCCTTCAAATCTGGATACAGACTTAAAGGAGGAACCTCTTTGGGGAGTCATCTTTTTTTATGAAGTTCATCTGACAAGAACTTTTCATCTTAAGATTTTCTATTGAATAACTGTTGATTCATCTGAGTATTTTACAGTTTGCTTTTTTGAGAGTTTGAATATGGCGTGTCTTTACCAATCATTTTTGTAATTAACTACACAGGAATTATCTTTGATTTAATTCTGAGAGTGTATAAAGGCAGTTATCAACTCTGGAAAATTTGCTGCAACTTGGCCCAAACTTGAAAACAGTTGCAATGCCAAAAGCTGTAATCAGTTTTGCAAGCAGCAAACTTGCCAGCGTTACTCTGTGTTGATTTTACCCTGATAGATATTTGAGAGTTTTGAGAGGCTTATTTGTCCAGTCTTGGAGCCGATATTACTCCAGGGTGTCTGCATGCTCAGAACGGTCACATGTACCTCTGACCACTGCTTACCATTACATTGTGTTGATTTTGACTGATAGGATAGCCTGCTCTCTCCAGGATGCAGATGAATTAAGATCCAGTTAGGAAATTACTACTTCATACTGTTAAAGGAACCCAGTATAGGGAGCTGATCAAATTATGTAATTGTCATGACGCTCTCTCCTGAGTAAGACGCAGTAGAAGACTAGTTAAAGGCCAATACCAGTGTTTTTTTGACTTTAGTTTTTCTACTATAAATTGTGATACCACTCTCATCTCTGTCCATTAAATATGAAGCTAAAGCCAGGAGACAGTTAGCTTAGCTTAGCATAAAGACTGTAAGCAGGACCATCCAAAGGTAAAAGAAGAAAAAAAAGACACCTGTCAGCAAATCTAAAGCTCACTTATTAACACGTTATATGTTCTTTGTTTAATCTGTACACAAGCTGAAGTTTAAAGACAGCAACTTAGGGTTTTACGGGGGATTATGTGTATTTGCCTCCGGTCTTTGTGCTAAGCGAAGCTAAGCTACTCAACTGCTGGCTGTAGCTTCATGTTTAATGGACAGAGATGAGAGTGGTATCAATCTTCTCATGTAACTTTCATCAAAAAAGCAACACATATTTCCCAAAAGGTTTGTGCCAGCCATTTTCAAATGTATACTGAGTTTAAGATCTTTGCATGTACTATTTCTAGCAGTCACTGGTTTACAATCATTTCAAGAATGAAAATCAATCAGCAGACTCTTGAAAACGGCTGCAGTTTTGTAATCCAGCACAGTGAAAATCAGCTCATGTCTGCACTGCATTACCACACAAAAAATAATGGAACTTAGATTATATAACTTTGGCAAAACTGAATGCAGACTTGATGTTCATTGTGGTGGATTACGCCAACTCAAGCAAGTTTCAAGAGTCAGCTAACTGATTTTAATATTATATGGGAATCAGTGGAAACCATTGGCTGGCATTGTGAGAAAAACACATCCAAATTTTTTTGCAAAACGGTTGCTAAGTATATGTGATTTGTAGTATGAGGGATAAAACATGAAAAAAAAAACCTGGGATGTTCCTTTTATCATAATATTTGTCACAATGTTATCCCCCCCACTGATTGTACAGGAAGTGGCTTTTTGCTTATGTATTGCATGTGTTGATACTGGGGATTTTTCTAACCTTTGGTGCACTTTCTTTATCAACGTAGG